>NC_058524.1:547174262-547801095 GCF_904849725.1 Hordeum vulgare subsp. vulgare | reverse complement strand
AGCTTATCTCATGGATTGAGGCCGATGGGCGCCGGCGGCGTCTGGAAACGGGTTTGGGCACAAGACACATGACGCCGGTGTATCCAGGTTCAGGGCCCTCCGGTGAGGTAAAACCACTACGTCCTGCATGTGCTACTATATGGAATGACAGTACAATGGTGCTCCTGGAGCTCTATCGGTGTGGTGTAGGTGTGTGCTAATGCGAAGGAAGCCAACCCCTCTCTTGGGGGTTGGGGGGAGGCTTTATAGTGCAGCCAGAACTATATATTGTTGAGGATAAGATCGTCGGTGGGACCCAGCCATCATCCTCTGGCCGGCCTGGGGGGGGGGGTCACCGGCTGTCGGGTCTTGTGATGGGGCCCGCTAGCCTGCACAACCAGCGATTTATGCACCGGGCCAGACAGCCGCGGGCGCGGGCGAGTGCGGTCGGGCTCAGAACGGACAACGACGAGAACCTGCACCTAACACAGATGCAAGTTTTAAAAACTGGCGGCAACGGAGATGCCGATGCGATGCAGATGATGCGAATGATGCGATAATGATGCGACAAAAAAAATAGACACAAGACGAAAACGGAAAGAAGGGGGAATCTTCTGGGGCGTCGGTCTCGGGCTGTCACAACTCTCCTACACTACAAGAGGATCTCGCCCCGAGATCCAAGAATGTAAGGGGGAGAGGATGAGAAGAACAAGAGATAAAAAAGTAGTCGCTTCTTTGACAAACGAGTGAAACCAGCGATCCTTGAAGGTTGCAAAGAGATGAAGAAAGATATGAGAAAGAAGCACGAATTCACGGAAAATTTCGGCAGCACTTCGGTAGGAAAAAAAGGACAAAAAAATTCGATAAGCTAGGAGAATTAGACAAGATTCATAACAAACAACTAAATAGAGCAAGGGAACACCACAATCTTGACATAACAAGATGATAGACCCAAAAGAGCAACATCACCATGCCTAGCTCATACGGAAAAGAGAATGAAGAAAAGAATGACAACTATTATCGCAAATAAACTTGGCAAGCATCCTTGCAAGAAGAATTGAACGGAGTTGTTGGAAAAACAACAACGACACGAACAAGATAGTAGTGGGCTTATGGAAACCTTTTCAAACTAATGAAGTGACAACCAGCCACTAACAGAACAAGGATTGATTGGGAGAAACAAGACATGAACAATCTCTTACACCAAGAGGATACATTGAGAACCTGGATTAATGACAAGCACCATGATAGCAACAATCCATAGGAAAAACTTTAGCTGAATTCCAAACCAAGATAGCTCAATGAAGAAATCTTGGGTTGAAAATATATCATGATCATAGAATTGGTGGGTTTAATTATCTCATCCTTGAAAGGAAATCTCTTCGAAACTCCTACACTAACAAGAATGCTATAATACCACCTCAAAGGATAATGGAAGAACAATTGCACATATAAATGCAAGAGAAAGGATACTTGAGGTTCTCCAACAAGAATCTTGAAGAACACTTGAGAATGGATTGAAACCTTGATGAACCACCATCAAGGACCTCGGTATACAATGAATGAAGCAAAGATAACAAGTTATAAAAGAATAAGATTATGACCTTGCCAAGATTTAGATGAAGCTTCACAAAGAGATGCTTGAGAAAACTTGGCACTCCGGAAAAGAAAGATAAGCGCTTGAGAAAAGAATTGATATCATGAGCCACTCCGGAAGAGGAATTCCGATTACTATGAACAAGAATAAGAATTATGTTATGCTTATCCTTCATCAAGTTAAATTGATGACAAAGCAACGGATTTAGCATACAACTTATTCTTCTTGAAAGAATCTTGAAGAGACAGAGAGATAAGTACCACTAGAAGCACAATTGAAGGAAGCACCGGTAAGAATACACAATTGAATGGGAATACCAAGAATTAATGGAGATACATGAGAATGAAGAGATCATGATCCACCTGAGAGAAAACTAGAACAAGGCACTGGAATAATTGAGAGACGAACGAAGAGACAACAATTGAGAAGAATTATAGAGCGAAAGCTGAAAGCTGAGAACGAAGAAGTCTTCTAAAATGATGGCCTTCGGAGGATCGAGAATGAAAACAACACAGAAATGCACCGGATAGCAAGAAAGGGATTACTCATGATTGGAACAATTTAAGATGATGGCACCAAGCTGAAATGATGAATCTCCAAGAGAATGAACCAAGATTGAGAGAAACGCTCCTTCTAATTTTCAATGGAGAGAATGACGAGAAGAGAAACACCAAGAATAATTAAGACACTCCGGAATAAGGACGAATGCAAGGTTGAGCCAATATGAGAGTTAGTTCAAATAGATCTTGAAGAAGGAATATGACTGATGAAAATCATACTTACATCAGAGTTGAAAGAATTAAAGATCTCCGGAAGATTACAAGAGCTATATAAGATCCTCGGAAAAACCTGTGGGTTATGGGCCCACTCAAAGAAATCACCGTTGAAAAGATTGCTAGAAAGAGAGATATTGCACCGGTACAAATGAAAACTAGATGAGGTTGAGCATCTCAGAATAATTAAAGAATTTAGAACAAGAACTCTGGGATATCTTCAACACTCCGGATAGAAAAGAGATGAATGAATAACAAGATGGTCTGAAAAGAATTTCCAACACAGGAAAGAATTACAAGGATGAAATGGATATGCTGAACACAGACAACTGAATTAAATGCACCGGAAAGATGACAAAAATGAATAAAGATGAACATGAAGCTCCTGATAATCTTCACAACGAATCACCAGATACGACACGGAAGAAAAGACAGCGGAAGCATCACTGAATATAAAGGCACTTGGATGATGACTAAAACATTGAAGAAAATGGTGGGAGGGTGGGAAAAAACAAGGACAACTTGGGACAGATGATATGAACTCCGGAATAAATGAGAGATTTATCTGCAAATATTGGAGAGGATTGAGCTCACTTGAAGAGAAGCACACCCGTTGAAAAGAATTAACATCACGACTCCGGTTGACAGAATTGATAAGACGATCAGATTGAGCAAAATAATTAGCATTAACATAAAAAACTATGAGAACACCTCTTGGAAAGATCTGAAATCACCACTTGACATCGAAGCAACTTGAATTACCATATTCCAACAAAACAAAGGGTGCGGCTTGCAATTAGCCAGAACAAACTCATGAGAAAGATTTCGTCCGATATTTTCGTGGACAGGAATCCACTAGATGTCGAACCCCAACCTAACATCATGCATTTGTTGGAAGATTGTCCTATAAGCAACTACTTGAATTCCCACCTAAGAATTCCCGAAATATCTGATCATGCAATCTGGTACACGGATACAAGGAGTAATAATAACACAACTCTTGTACTAACCCGTCACCTGTATCACATCCGTCAACACACGACCAGAATCTTGGACCTTCATCTACAACAGACCCTCGTGATCACAACGATACAAAGTATGGTAGTACTCCCGAACAATCTGCACCAGTACTGGGGACATCGGGGTTATCTCGCCACTACTAGTATTGAAGCAATTACGAACATCCTTCGTTTTGAGATACTAAGAAATCTGAATGATAACGATGTGCTCAAGAATCCCCTGGAGCTCAACTCCCGTGAAACTTAAAGCAGATAGGAGGCACCAAGACAGAACTCCGTCACATCGGCATCATATAGATTCCAAAAATATCCGCGTGACCCTAAATTTTTTTTGAGTGAGAAGAGGAGTAGAGTAAATTATTACGTCAAGATTCCTCACCAGAGGATAGAAGAGGAGACAAAAGAATCCTACTCTCCGATATATAACTAGACTCAAAGCAGTTTTTTCACTAGACTCGACTCGGCCATGTTCGATCAATCAAGGGGGCTCCGAGGTCGGTACTGCTCTGATACCAACTTGGCCAATTATTTGGAGTACAACTTGTCACTTTAAAAACAGGGCCCGGGCTCCTAGGATAGGGTCGCATCTTAGGCGTGACAAGTTGGGCGTGACAAATTGAGGTTAATTATTTCGAGGTTCTCAACGTCATCTAGTTTTCTTTTTACCGGTGCAATATCAATCTTTCTAGCAATCTTTTCTAACGGTGGTTTCTTTGAGTGGGCCCATAACCCACAGGTTTTCCCAGGATCTTTCCTGACTCTTTTAATCTTTTCCTGGAGATCTCCAAATCTTTTCAACTATGACGTAAGCATGATTTTCATCAGTCATATTCCTTATCCAAGATCTATTTGAATTAATTCTCATATTGGCTCAACCTTTCATTCTTCTTTCTTCCGGAGTGTCTCATTAATTCTTGGTGGTGTTCTCCTTTTCATTTCATCTTTGAAGATTTGAAGGAGTGTTTCTCTTAATCTTTGTCCATTCTATTGTAGATTCATCATTTCAGCTTGGTGTCGTCATCTTATTGTGTCAATCATGAGTGATTCGTTTCTTGCTATCCGGGGCATTTCTGTATTTTCATTCTCGTTCCTCCGAAGGCCATCATTTCAGAAGATTCTTTGTTCTCAGCTTTCAGCTTTCATCCTCAATTCTTCTCCATTGTTGTCTCTTCGTTCGTCTCTCGTTTATCCGGTGCCTTGTTCTAGTTTTTTCTCACGTGGCTTATTATCTCTTCATTCTCATGTTCCTGCATTAATTCGTCGTGTTCCCATTCAATTGTGAATTCTTACCGATGTTTCCTTCAATTATGCTTCAAATGGTGCTTTTCTCTTTGTCTCTTCAAGATTCTTTCAAGAGGAATAAGTGGTATGCTAAATCCATTGCTTGTCATCATTTCAACGTGATGAAGGATAAGCATAACATAATTCTTATTCTTGTTTCATCAAATGATTTCAATTCTTCTTCCAGAGTGGCTCTTGATATCAATTCCTTTTTTTCTCAAGTGTTCTTATCTTTTCTTTCCGGAGTTCCAAGTTTTGTCAAGTATCTCTTTGTGAAGCTTTATCTATATCTTGGCAAGGTCATAATCTTATTCGTTCTACCTTGATATCTTTGCATCATTCATTCGTATACGGAGGTCCTTCTTGGTGGTTCATCAAGGTTTCAATCCATTCTTAAGTGTTCTTCAAGATTCTTGTTGGAGAATCTCAAGTATCCTTTCTCTTGCATTTATATGTGCAATTGTTCTTCCTTTATCCTTTGAGGTGGTATTATAGCATTGTTGTTAGTGTAGGAGCCTCGAAGAGTTTTTTCCTTCAAGAATGAGATAATTAAACCCACCAATTCTATGATCATGACATTATTCTTAACTCATGGTTTCTTCATTGAGCTATCTTGGTTTGGATTTCACCTAAAGATTTTCCTATGGACTGTGCTATCATGGTGCTTGTCATTAATCCCAGTTCTCATGCACCCTCTTGGTCTAAGTAGTTTTGAGTCTTGTTGCTCCCAATCTATCCTTGTTTCTTTTAGTTGTTGTTTGTCACCTCATATTTGTTGAGATGATTTTCATAAGCCCACTACTATCTTGTTCTTTTCGTTGTTGGTTTTCCAACTACTCCGTCTATTCCTCTATCCGGAGGCTCTTCAATTCTATCGTGATGATAGTTGTCATTCTTTTCTTCATTCTCTTCTTCCGCTTGAGCTAGTTCCTATTCTATTGTTCTGGAGGCTTTGTGATGTTGCTCATTTGGGTCAATCTTGTTGTTCTATCAAGATCATGGTGTCCCTTGCTCTATTTAGTTGTTTGTTATGAATATTGTGTAATTGTCTCTTCTTATCGAATTTTTTGTCCCATTTTCCTACCGAAGTGCTGCCGAAATTTTCTGTGAATTATTGTTTCTTTCTCATATCATTCCTCATCTCTTTGCAACCTTCAAGGATCGTTGGTATCACTCGTTTGTCAAAGAAGCGACTAAGTTTTACCTCTTGTTCTTTCTCATCCTCTCCCCCTTTCATTCTTGGATCTCGGGGCGAGATCCTCTTGTAGTGTAGGAGAGTTGTGACAGCCCGAGACCGACGTTCCAGAAGATTCCCCTTTTCTTTCTGTTTTCGTCGTGTGTTTATTTTTATTTGTTGCATCAGCATGTAGTTTGCATCATCGCATCATGCATGGCATCTTGCATCGCCTGTCGCGTGTGGTGTATTGAGTGTTGTGCTTCGGGTGATCACCGAGTCGTAGTGCGATAGTAACTCCCCCTCTCCCCTCTTATTTCAATTTTGCGGTTTGCTAAAGTTTACCGTTTTAAACCCCTATTTTAAAGGGTTCGTCTTCTTCTTTTCAATAAAAGTCATTTTATTAAATGTGGGGGCAACCCCTCTGGTTTTTAGTTATTTTTCCTTTTGTTTATTTTTAAAACAAGAGACCCATTTTATTTATAAAAGGGGGTATTTTATTCTTTTGTAAGAAAGGGTATTATTTTATTCTTAAAAAAAAGATTTCATTTTATTTGTTTTAAAATGCCCAAGCTATTTTATAGTTGGGATATATATTTTTTTAAAGGAGCCAAAAGCATTTTTCTATTTTGTTAAAAAACCTTTTTCATTTTTGTTGGAGTTTTCTGTTTTTTTAAGGAAAAAAAACCAAGAGCTACCAAAGGGGGAGGCCTTCCTAGGCCCAGGCCCAGCTCCCCTCCAACCTAGCGACACGGGATCTCTCTCGTTCCCCCCCCCCCGCACCATCATCTCCTCTGCGTGCTCCCCTCCTTGTCGCGCCCCCTCGTGGCCCCTGCGCCGTTCGCCACCATGCCCTCGCCCTCGCCTCTCCTCGCCTCCGGTCGCCGCTCGCCAGGTCCCTGGCCTTCCGCGTTGCGCCGCCCCGAGCGCCAGGGACCCTCGGCCTCGCCTGCCATGGCCTCGCCTCCCTCGGCCTCGCATCCCCTCCAGGCGTTGTGCTCGTGCCGCCCCGCCGCACCTATCCGTACGCCGACCTCGCCCCTCCCCGTGTCGTGCTGCCCTACCATGGCGCTCGCCCTGGCCTCTCTGCTCGCCGTGGTCGCCGCCCGAGCAGCGCCCCTCGCCCTCGGCCTCGCCTCGTTCCCCTACACGAGGTGCTCCAGGGCCCGACCTCCTCATCCCGTTTGCTGCTGCCGCCTTGGCTTCCTCGGCCGAGGTCGTCCGTCGTGCCCGTCTGCCGCCGGCTTGCCCTCCCGTGTCGGGTTGCCCTGCTGCCAGATGTGCCGTTGCCGCTGTAGTTGCTGTTGTGCCTGCTGCAGTTGCTATCGCCGCGATGCCGTTTTGCAGTGGCTGTTGTGTTTGCCGCGTGCTGTCGTGCCGTATTGCTGCTTGCTGCCGCTGATGTTGCGTGCTTGTTGTTCCATGGCATGCTTGTTGTGCCGTGCTGCCATGCCACTAGTTGCTGCTATGTTGTTGTTGCTGCCGCTGATGTTATCGATGTTGCTTGTTGTGGCTTGTTACTTGCTGCTGATGCTTGCTACTATTAGTTGCTGATGGATGCTTGGCTAAGCTTGTTGTGCCTAGCTGCTTGGAGTTGCTCTTCCTGATGCCTTGTTGTGCCGTAGCTGCTTGTTAGCTGTTTGGCCTGCTTGCTGCCCATGTCGGCTAGTGCTTGTTGTTAGGCTGCTGTAGATGCTTGCTAGTTGTAGCTGCTGCTTGCCTTGTTAGTTAGGCTAGGTGTTGCTAGCTTGCTGTTGCAAGTTGCTGCTGTTAGGTGGTGGCATGATGTCGTTGTGTCGCTGTTGCCTGTTGCTGGTGCTGCTTGTGTCGCGTTGTTGTTTGATGTCGCTGGTTATGACGGCGAAGACCGCGTGCGTCATCCCCTCCTTCATGGGACCGACAAGATCGGCGAGTACCACGACGTCCCCGACGACCCCGGAAATGAGTTCGACTACCGACACCGAGGACCCAGAACCACGACGCCGAGCGAACGACTTCCATCGACGAGACCGGAGTACCCCGACTTCCACGACGACAACTACTTCCACGACGTCCACGACGACCGTTGTTCCCCTTCACCGAACCAAACCGCTCTGATTCGCACGCGTCGAAGGTATACCGATGAGACGTGTCGTGTAACGAATGCATGTGTTGTATGAGTTGAATGCATGTATGCACCGTATGTATGCACCGTATGTTTGACCGTTGCACGTTGTCCCTCTATGTTGTGCCCGACACAAGGGACCCGGTAACCGGGATCACCCCATCTTATTTACCGTTCCCGCACGCGTTCCCAGCACGTTGGCAAAATTGCTCGTCGAGTCATCGGGATAGGAACGTTGTCGTGGCATTGTTTCCGTTTTGCCGCCATAGTTCCCTCTCGCTCGCCGTGGCGACATATGCTTCTTTCCCTTCTTGCCGTGTTGTTGTAACTTGCATGCATGACGCATTCATGGCATATACATCTTGTGTTGCATGTTCTTGTGTCGTAGCTCCGTTCTATGTTCCGTGAGTTAAACCGACTAGGATGACACGTAGGATCATCGCTTCACCCCTTTCCATGTTAACAACAATTTAATATTGCCATGTAAATAATGGGGAGTGAATTAAATAATTATTCATGGAGTTTCATCGATATGCAACCCGTTGCATATCGAGCTTCACTTAATGTGTAGAGTTTGCTTGAGGTTAATTGTCATGCCATCCCTTGCATCGTTGAACTGATCATGCATCACATTAGGTTGTGCATCATGTTGTGCATCGTGTGGTGAATATTTGTGTTGATGTTTGTTTCCGGTTTGCTCCGTTTCGATAGTGTTCCGCAAGCGTGTCGGAATGTGAGGACCCGTTCTACTACGTGGTTCGCCGACTTCTCGGAGTTGTTCTTCTTCCAAGCGGGATCTCACGCAAGATGACCATTTCCCCAGATACCATTACTATCATTTCCATGCTAGTTTTATCGCTTGTATCGATTATGTCTCGTTGCCTACCACATGTTAAATATCAGCCTCTCAACAATGCCATGATAACCTTCAACCTGTTCGACCTAGCAAACAACTGATTGGCTATGTTACTGCTTGCTTAACCCTGTTGTTAGCGTTGCTAGTTGCAGGTGTAGTTGCTTCCATGTGATAACATGGGTTCCTTGTCATATCACCATATTAAATGCTATTTAAATTTAATGGACCTATATACTTGGCAAAAGGTGGAAGGCTCGGCCCTTTTCTAGCCTGGTGTTTTGTTCCACCTTTGCCCCCTTAGTTTCGGCTACCGGTGTTATGTTCCATAAATGAGCGCTCCTAACACGATCGGGGTTGTTATGGGGACCCCCTTGATAATTCGTTTTAGTTCAAAGCTAGTCTGGCAGGGCCCAACTTTGGTACTACATTTGCCTAATAACTAATGAACTGCATAGGGAGTAATTAACCCGAGGAAATTTAATCAACCCCCGGGCCAGTGCTCCTCATGAGTGTTGGTCCAAAATGGACAGACTGCGGGGCCACCAAGGGGCAACTCGAGGTTTGGTACATGTAGGCTTTTCCATCCGTCGTGTCCTGAGAACAAGATATGCGGCTCCTATCGGGTTCGTCGACACGTCGGGTGGCCTTGCTGGATTAGTTTTACCTTTGACGGATTATCTTGTGCATCGAGATTCCGGTGATGCATTGGGTAATCTCAGAGTTGAGGTTTTCCTCTAGGGAATCCGATGAGATCACGAGATTCGTGATAGAGGATTTCTATGCGGCTTGTGGTAATTTGTGATGGACTAGTTGGAGCACCCCTGCAGGGTTAAATCTTTTCAGAAAGTCGAGCCCGCGGTTATGTGGCAACGTGGAAACTTTGTTTAACACTGGTTCTAGATAACTTGACGTTAACTTAATTAAAATATGCCAACTGTGTGCGTAACCGTGACTGTCTCTTTCGTGAGTAATTTCTCCGATCGAGGACACGGTGGGGTTATGTCTGACGTAGGTAGGTGTTCAGGATCATTCATTTGATCACCAGTAGACACGTCCGTTATGCGTAGATCTTTCCCCCTCTTATTTCTTGTACTCGTAAGTTAGCCACCAAATATATGCTTAGCCGCTGCTGCAACCTCACCACTTAACCATGCCTCACCCATTAAGCTTTGATAGTCTTGATACCTTTGGAAATGAGATTGCTGAGTCCCCTGTGGCTCACAGGTTACTACAACACCAGTTGCAGGTACAGGTAAAGGTTATTTGATGCAAGCGCATTGATTGTTTATTTGGAGTTGCTTCTTATTCTTCTTCATCGATCTAGGATGGGTTCCAGGCCGGCAGCCTGGGATAGCAAGGATGGACGTCGTTCTTCTTTTCTCGTTTGTTTTCGTGCGTCGTCGGACCCTGCTATTACTCTTGATGATTATGTAATGTACTGACGTGACTCTGATGTAGTTTGTGGCGAGTGTAAGACAATTCTATTTATATATCTCTTCTTTTCAGTACATGTACTTGTAACGATATCCATTCTTGCGACACGGCGAGATGTGCTTCTATCCCTGACGAGGCCTTCGTGCCAAATTGAGGATAGGGTCGCATCTTGGGCGTGACAAGTTGGTATCAGAGCGGTACCGACCTAGGAGCCCCCTTGATTGATCGAACATGGCCGAGTCGAGTCTAGTGAAAAAACTGCTTCGAGTCTAGTTATATATCGGAGAGTAGGATTCTTTTGTCTCCTCTTCTATGCTCTGGTGAGGAATCTTGACGTAATAATTTACTCTACTCCTATTCTCATTCAAAAAAAATTAGGGTCACGGGGATAATTTACTCTAAGAATGAAGGATGTTCGTAATTGCTTCAATACTAGTAGTGGCGAGATAACCCCGATGTCCCGAGTACTAGTGCAGATTGTTCGGGAGTACTACCATACTTTGTATCTTGTGATCATGAGGGTCTATTATAGATGAAGGTCCGAGATTCTGGTCGTGTGTTGACGAATGTGATACAGGTGACGGGTTACTATAAGAGTTGTGTGATTATTACTCCTTGTGTCCGTGTACCAGATTGCATGATCAGATATTTCGGGAATTCTTAGGTGGGAATTCAAGTAGTTGCTTATAGGACAATCTTCCAACAAATGCATGATGTTAGGTTGGGGTTCGACATCTAGTGGATTCTTGTCCACGAAAATTTCGAACGAAATCTTTCTCATGAGTTTGTTCTGGCTAATTGCAAGCCGCACCCTTTGTTTTGTTGGAATATGGTAATTCAAGTTGCTTCGATGTCAAGTGGTGATTTCAGATCTTTCCAAGAGGTGTTCTCATAGTTTTTTATGTGAATGCTAATTCTTTTACTCAATCAGATCGTCTTATCAGTTCTGTCAACCGGAGTCGTGATGTTAATTCTTTTCAGCCGGTGTGCTTCTCTTCAAGTGAACTCAATCCTCTCCAATATTTGCAGATCAATCTCTCATTTATTCCGGAGTTCATATCATCTATCCCAAGTTGTCCTTGTTTTTTCCCACCCTCCCACCCTTTTCTTCAATGTTTCAGTCATCATCCAAGTGCCTTTATATTCAGTGATGCTTCCGCTATCTATTCTTCCGTGTCGTATCCGGTGATTCGTTGTGAAGATTCTCAGGAGCTTCATGTTCATCTTTATTCATTTTTGTCATCTTTCCGGTGCATTTAATTCAGTTGTCTGTGTTCAGCATATCCATTTCATCCTTGTAATTCTTTCCTGTGTTGGAAATTCTTTTCAGACCATCTTGTTATTCATTCATCTCTTTTCTATCCTAGAGTTCGTGTTCTAAATTCTTTAATTATTCTCAGGTGCTCAACCTCATCTAGTTTTCATTTGTACCGGTGCAATATCTCTCTTTCTAGCAATCTTTTCAACGGTGATTTCTTTGAGTGGGCCCATAATCCACAGGTTTTTCCCAGGATCTTATATAGCTCTTGCAATCTTCCGGAGATCTTTAATTCTTTCAACTATGACGTAAGTATGATTTTCATCAGTCATATTCCTTCTTCAAGATCTATTTGAATTAACTCTCATATTGGCTCAACATTGCATTCGTCCTTATTCCGGAGTGTCTCAGTTATTCTTGGTGATGCTCTTCTCGTCATTCTCTCCATTGAAAATTAGAAGGAGCGTTTCTCTCAATCTTTGTTCATTCTCTTGGAGATTCATCATTTCAGCTTGGTGCCATCATCTTAAATTGTTCCAATCATGAGTAATCCCATTCTTGCTATCCGGTGCATTTCTGTGTTGTTTTCATTCACAATCCTCCGAAGGCCATCATTTTAGAAGACTTCTTGTTCTCAGCTTTCATCTTTCGTTCTATAATTCTTCTCAATTGTTGTCTCTTCGTTCGTCTCTCAATTATTCCGGTGCCTTGTTCTAGTTTTCTCTCAGGTGGATCATGATCTCTTCATTCTCATGTATCTCCATTAATTCTTGGTATTCCTATTCAATTGTTTATTCTTACCGGTGCTTCCTTCAATTGTGCTTCAAGTGGTGCTTATCTCTCTGTCTCTTCAAGATTCTTTCAAGAAGAATAAGTTGTATGCTAAATCTGTTGCTTGTCATCAATTTAACTTGATGAAGGATAAGCATAACATAATTCTTATTCTTGTTTCATCAAATGATTTCAATTGTTCTTCCGGAGTGGCTTCATTCATTGTATACGGAGGTCCTTCATGGTGGTTCATCAAGGTTTCAATCCATTCTCAAGTGTTCTTCAAGATTCTTGTTGGAGAACCTCAAGTATCCTTTCTCTTGCATTTATATGTGCAATTGTTCTTCCTTTATCCTTTGAGGTGGTATTATAGCATTCTTGTTAGTGTAGGAGTTTCGAAGAGATTTCCTTTCAAGGATGAGATAATTAAACCCACCAATTCTATGATCATGAGATATTTTCAACCCATGATTTCTTCATTGAGCTATCTTGGTTTGGATTTCACCTAAAGTTTTTCCTATGGATTGTTGCTATCATGGTGCTTGTCATTAATCCAAGTTCTCAATGTCTCCTCTTGGTGTAAGAGATTGTTCATATCTTGTTTCTCCCAATCAATCCTTGTTCTGTTAGTGGCTGGTTGTCACTTCATTAGTTTGAAAAGGTTTCCATAAGCCCACTACTATCTTGTTTGTTTCGTTGTTGTTTTTCCAACAACTCCGTTCAATTATGCTTGCAACGATGCTTGCCAAGTTCATTTGAGATAATAGTTGTCATTCTTTTCTTCATTCTCTTTTCTATATGAGCTAGTTCATATTCTCTTGTTCCGGGTGATGTTGCTCTTTTGGGTCTATCATCTTGTTATGCCAAGATTGTGGTGTTCCCTTGCTCTATTTAGTTGTTTGTTATGAATCTTGTCTCATTCTCCTACCTTATCGATTTTTTTGTCCTTTTTTTCCTACCGAAGTGCTGCCGAAATTTTCCGTGAATTATTGCTTCTTTCTCATATCTTTCTTCATCTCTTTGCAACCTTCAAGGATCGTTGGTTTCACTCGTTTGTCAAAGAAGCGACTAATTTTTTATCTCTTGTTCTTCTCATCCTCTCCTCCTTTCATTCTTGGATCTCGGGGCGAGATCCTCTTGTAGTGTAGGAGAGTTGTGACAACCCGAGACCGACGCCCCAGAAGATTCCCCCTTCTTTCCGTTTTCGTCGTGTGTGTATTTTTCTTTTGTCGCATCATCATCGCATCATTCGCATCATCTGCATCGCATCGGCATCTCCGTTGCCGCCAGTTTTTAAAACTTGCATCCGTGTTAGTTGCCGGTTCTCGTCGTTGTCCGTTTTGAGCCCGACCGCACTCGCACGTGCCTGCGGCACCGTCGAAACCCTGTTTTTAAAGTGTGTGTAAAACTTTCTCTGTTTGGCTTGGAATTTGTCGTGCAGTGTTATTTTAACATAGCTAGGCCGCCTGTCGAATTTCGTCGCGATCGGAGTTCGTCTGGTACCCGAACGGTCGACCGTAGCGGCACCGTATTCGGTCTACCGTCGAACGTTTGTCCGTGTTTCAAAAATCGTTGCCGCGCTGCCCGTTTTCCCTCTCGTCTCCACGTAGACTCTCTACACAGTGCATCGACCCTATGCGCAACCTAGCCTAAAAACCTCCCGGTACCCGAAACACACGGTCATGACCGTTGGATCCGGATTAACCCCGTTTTACCACAAACCGTCTTCGGTTTGTCCATTGGTCATCCTAACCTATTTTTTCCGACCGTCCGATTCAAAATCAAGGGTCATGAGCTAGTTTGTTTTTCCTATATATAGATGAATCCCTAGCCTAAACCTAAATTCTAGGGATCCTACCCTAGCGCCGCCAGTCACTTTCCCTCGGGATCCAGCCCCGACCACCTCCCTCGAATTCAGCCACGAGTGAATCCCCCAGGACACCATCCCGATATCTAGCCTCAGCAGCTATCGCCGCCGGATCTAGTCGCCTGTGCCGCGCCGCGCCTGATGCCCCAAGCCGCCGCAATCCCGTGCGCTAGCACGTGCTGCATCGAGCCGCAGCTCGTCGAACCAGGAGGGATCCCGATCTCGCTCGCCGTTGACCGGGGCTGCCACATGGGACGGCCAGCCGCCTCTCCGATCGGGCTGCGCTAGCTGCAGCTTCCCCAGTGCGCCAACCGCCCGCGCCGAGCCGACCTTCCCCAGCTCCTGCTCGCGGCCCACGGCGCCCCAGGCAAGCCGGCCATAGCCTCCTCATCGACTGGGCCTAGCCCGAGGTGAGAGCCCCCAATCTACGTGCTATTCCCCGCCTTGTGCTCCTTTTAGTATTATGCGCCCGTGGATAATATTGGCCCATAGGACAGATTCGGCCCGTGTGGGTTTTTATACAATTCCTGTGATTTTAGCATTTCAGGGAATTAGCTGATTTTCAAACGAGCGTAGATTCCAAACCGTGCATCGGATCGCAATGTTTTAAATAGGTAACTTGTGTAATTTTTCGCGTAGATTCATAATTTGCAACTTGCATGCATGTTTGAAGTAGTTTGAACCACCGAATGCCTAGTTTGCGTGCTGTCCCAATAGGTTATGTGCCCGTATTTATTTTTTGAGCAAGTCCGGTTTGCCCGTATGTCTTAGGTTAAATGTCCATATTTTAGGGACTAATTTTCCATGTATTTTAGAGCGGTCACGCGTATTTTTGCGTGTAGGGATTTGCCGCTAGATTATTTCCCGTGCTTAGGACAATGTCTCCCATTTACGTGCTGTATTATTTTTGTTGTGCAACCCCACATATTTTATATGCTTTCGGAGTAGAAAAATCCATGTGCAATTAGTTTTAGCATTAGAGCAAGTTAGTACGCGCGATATTTTGCCGTGATGCCCTTTTGTTTAATTCGTAGGATTTATTTCGTGCTTCGTTTGACGGAGTTGTCAACTAGGGAGTTTTTCTTGGGTGTTTAGTCTAGCCCCTGGTATTTTTGGTTGCAATAGAAATGCATGTTTAGGTGTGGTTTGCTTGCTCTCAAGTTGCTAGAAATAGTGCTGATTTGGAGGAGCTGAAATATTTCAAAGTCTGAAATCTGTTATTTTTTGTTGCTGTCTTGTCTTGCTTCTATCTTGTGATTTGTAGCTCTTATGAGGTTGGTCCAATGGAATTAGTTGTAAACCTTGTGTTTCTCTAGCATGCTGTGAATTTTCATGCCATTTGGAGTCCTGTAGCTATTGGTTTTGCTGCTTTCAATATGCCTTTAGACCGAAAACTGCACTTTCATGAGGTGTAATTTTCACTAAGTCTGAAATAGTGTCTGCGATGCCATGTTGTGTCTTCTTTTCCTAGTGTTCCATGATGCCATGCTAGTTGTTGTTAGTTGTTTGTAGTAGTGCTTCTTGCCCTCTTTCGTGTCGTATCTTGGTTGTGTAAATCGGAGTTGTGTAGCTCGTAGTTGTGGGGTGTAGAAAATGCTATGTAGCTGATTTTGGCAGATTGTAGTCATTTCTTGTTTTGCTCGTAGTTGTTGAACCGTAGCTCCGTTTTGATCGTGTCCTATATGAAACTTGCTTAGAATCTCGTGTAGTTTCATTTTATCTTTCTGCATGTTTGTTTTGAAGTGCTCGTGACCGTCATTGCACACATATTGCATTCATGCCATCTTATCTTGCGGTGCTTGTATCTTTTGATCCGTAGCTCCGTTGGAGATGATCTCTATGTGTAAATTGATTGTAACGACGCGTAGAATCATGTGAACCTATTTGTTTTGATGTTTAACAACCAATTAAATGTGTTAGTTCAGATCTGGACAGAATTGTAAATTAACTTGTGAGGTCGTCTCGGAGGTGCTATATGTCATTTCCGACCTCATTTAAAATTCCTAGATAGGTAGATTAATTGCGCTTCACCTCTTGCCATGTTTAACCACATTTAATATTGTCGTGTATCTAATCGGGATAGAACTAAATAAATAAACGTGGAGCTTCGTCAATATGCAACCTCGTTGCATATTGAACCTCACTTAATGTGTAGTGTTTGATTGTGTGATTTTGTCATGCCGTGACTTGCTTGCATTCAGCCTATTCATGCATCATATGTGTTGTGCATCGTGTGGTGAATTCCGTGTGTTGATTTGTGTTTCCGGTTTGCTTCGTCTCGATAGAGTTCCGCAGCGTGCCGAAATGTGAGGACCCGTTCAACTACGTCGGTTCGTCTGCTTCACGGAGATGTCCTTCTTCCAAGCGGGATCTCAGGCAAGATGACCATTTCCCCAGATACCATTACTATCATTGACATGCTAGTTCTACCGTTTCTATCGATTATGTCTCGTTGCCTACCACATGTTAAATATCAGCCTCTCAACAATGCCATGAAACCCTTCAACCTGTTCAACCTAGCAAACCACTGATTGGCTATGTTACCGCTTGCTTAACCCTGTGTAGCGTTGCTAGTTGCAGGTGCAGTAGCTTCTATGTGATTACATGGGTTCCTTGTCATATCACCATATTAAATGCTATTTAATTCAATGCACGTATATACTTGGTAAAAGGTGGAAGGCTCGGCCTTTCTAGCCTGGTGTTTTGTTCCACCTTTGCCCCCTTAGTTTCGGCTACCGGTGTTATGTTCCATAAATGAGCGCTCCTAACACGAACGGGATTGTTATGGGGACCCCCTTGATAATTCGTTTTAGATTAAAGCTGGTCTGGCAAGGCCCAACATTGGTTCTACATTTGCCCAACATAATAATTCTGTTAATGCTGAAATGCATAGGGCGTCATGAACCGAGGAGTAATTTTACATAAAAAGGGGGGCCAGTGCTGATGGTGTTGGTCCCAAACGGTCTGCCTGCCGGGCCACCACGGGGAAACTCAAGGTTTGGCACCCGTAGCTAGTTCCATCCGTCGTGTCCTGAGAACGAGATACGCAGCTCCTATCGGGATCGTCGACACGTCGGGCGGCCTTGCTGGATTAGTTTTACCTTTGACGAGATATCTTGTGCATCGGGATTCCGGTGATGCTTTGGGTAATCTCAGAGTTGAGGTTTTCCACTAAGGAATCCGACGAGATCGCGAGTGCCGTGATTGAGGATTTCTATGCGGCTTGTGGTAATTTGTGATGGACTAGTTGGAGCACCCCTGCACGGTTAAATCTTTCGGAAAGCCGTGCCCGCGGTTATGTGGCAACGTGGAAACTTTGTTTAACACTGGTTCTAGATAACTTGAAGTTTACTTAATTAAAATATGCCAACTGTATGCGTAACCGTGACTGTCTCTTTCGTGAGTTCCTTCTCCGATCGAGGACATGGTGGGGTTATGTCTGACGAAGGTAGGTGTTCAGGATCATTCATTTGATCATCGGTAGTTCATGTCCGTTATGTGTAGATCTTCCTCCTCATATTCCTTGTACTCGTAAGTTAGGCACCATATATATGTGCTTAGCCGCTGCTGCAACCTCGCCACTTAACCTTACCTCACCCATTAAGCTTTGCTAGTCTTGATACCTTTGGAAATGAGATTGTTGAGTCCCCTGTGGCTCACAGATTACTACAACACCAGTTGCGGGTACAGGTAAAGGTTACTTGATGCGAGCGCGTGGATTGTTCATTTGGAGTTGCTTCTTCTTTTTCGATCTAGGATGGGTTCCAGGCGGGCAGCCTGGGATAGCAAGGATGGACGTCGTTCTTCTTTTCTCGTTTGTTTTCGCCCGTATTCGGACCCTGCTCTTATTCATGATGATTATGTGTTGTACTGATGTGACTCTGATGTAGCTTGTGGCCAGTGTAAGCCAATTCTATATATATAACTCTTCTTTTTAGTACATGTGCTTGTAACGATATCCATTCTTGCGACACGACGAGATGCGCTTCTATCCCTCACGAGGCCCTCATGCCAAATTGAGGATAGGGTCGCATCTTGGGCGTGACAAGTTGTACGCACACTTTAAAAACATGGCCGAACTAGAGCATATGTGACAACCCGAGACCGACACCCCAGAAGATTCCCCCTTCTTTCCGTTTTCGTCGTGTGTCTATTTTTCTTTTGTCGCATCATCATCGCATCATTCGCATCATCTGCATCGCATCGGCATCTCCGTTGCCACCAGTTTTAAAACTTGCATCCGTGTTAGTTGCCGGTTCTCGTCGTTGTCCGTTCTGAGCCCGACCGCAATCGCACGCGCCTGCGGCACCATGGAAACCCTGTTTTTAAAGTGTGCGTAAAACTTTCTCTGTTTGGGTTGGAATTTGTCGTGCGGTGTTATTTTAACATAGCTAGGCCGTCTGTCGAATTTCGTCGCGATCGGAGTTCGTCTGGTACCCGAACGGTTGACCGTAGCGGCACCATATTCGGTCTACCGTCGGACGTTTGTCGGTGTTTTAAAAATCATTGCCGCGCTGCCCGTTTTCCCTCTCGTCTCCGCGTAGCCTCTCTACACACTGCATCGACCCTATGCGCAACCTAGCCTGAAAACCTCCCGGTACCCGAAACACACGGTCATGACCATTGGATCTGGATTAACCCCGTTTTACCGCAAACCGTCTTCGGTTTGTCCATTGGTCATCCTAACCTATTTTTTTCCGACTGTACGGTTTAAAATCAAGGGTCATGAGCTAGTTTGTTTTTCCTATATATAGATGAATCCCTAGCCTAAACCTAAATTCTAGGGATCCTACCCTAGCGCCGCCAGTCACTTTCCCTCGGGATCCAGCCCCGACCACCTCCCTCGAATTCAGCCACGAGTGAATCCCCCAGGACACCATCCCGATATCTAGCCTCAGCAGCTATTGCCGCCGGATCTAGTCGCCTGTGCCGCGCCGCGCCTGATGCCCCAAGCCGCCGCAATCCCGTGCGCTAGCACGTGCTGCATCGAGCCGCAGCTCGTCGAACCAGGAGGGATCCCGATCTCGCTCGCCGTTGACCGGGGCTGCCACATGGGACGGCCAGCCGCCTCTCCGATCGGGCTGCGCTAGCTGCAGCTTCCCCAGTGCGCCAACCGCCCGCGCCGAGCCGGCCTTCCCCAGCTCCTCCCCGCGGCCCACGGCGCCCCAGGCAAGCCGGCCATTGCCTCCTCGTCGACTGGGCCCAGCCCGAGGTGAGAGCCCCCAATCTACGTGCTATTCCCCGCCTTGTGCTCCTTTTAGTATTATGCGCCCGTGGATAATATTGGCCCATAGGACAGATTCGGCCCGTGTGGGTTTTTATACAATTCCTGTGATTTTAGCATTTCAGGGAATTAGCTGATTTTCAAACGAGCGTAGGTTCCAAACCGTGCATCGGATCGCAATGTTTTAAATAGGTAACTTGTGTAATTTTTCGCGTAGATTCATAATTTGCAACTTGCATGCATGTTTGAATTAGTTTGACCCACCGAATGCCTAGTTTGCATGTTGTCCCAATAGGTTAAGTGCCCGCATTTATTTTTCGCGCAAGTCCGGTTTGCCCGTATGCCTTAGGTTAAATGTCCATATTTTAGGGACTAATTTGCCATGTATTTTAGAGCGATCACGCGTATTTTTGCGTGTAGGGATTTGCCGCTAGATTATTTCCCGTGCTTAGGACAATGTCTCGCATTTACGTGTGGTATTATTTTTGTTGCGCAACCCCACATATTTTATATGCTTTCGGGGTAGAAAAATCCATGGGATTTTTCTGTGCAATTAGTTTTAGCATTAGAGCAAGTTAGTACGTGTGATATTTTGCCGTGATGCCCTTTTGTTTAATTCGTAGGATTTATTCCGTGCTTCGTTTGACGGAGTTGTCAACTAGGTAGTTGTTCCTGGGTGTTTAGTCTAGCCCCTAGTATTTTTGGTTGCAATAGAAATGCATGTTTATGTGTGGTTTGCTTGCTCTCAGTTTGCTAGAAATAGTGCTGATTTGGAGGAGCTGAAATATTTCTAAGTCTGAAATCTGTTATTTTTTGTTGCTGTCTTGTCTTGCTTCTATCTTGTGATCTGTAGCTCTTTTGAGGTTGGTCCAATGGCGTTAGTTGTAAACCTTGTGTTTCTCTAGCATGCTATGAATTTTCATGCCATTTGGAGTCCTGTAGATATTGGTTTTGCTGCTGTGAATATGCCTTTAGACCGAAAACTGCACTTTCATGAGGTGTAATTTTCACTAAGTCTGAAATAGTGTCTGCGATGCCATGTTGTGTCTTCTTTTCCTAGTGTTCCATGATGCCATGCTAGTTGTTGTTAGTTGTTTGTAGTAGTGCTTCTTGCCCTCTTTTGTGTCGTGTCTTGGTTGAGTAAATCGGAGTTGTGTAGCTCGTAGTTGTGGGGTGTAGAAAATGTTATGTAGCTGATTTTGGCAGATTATAGTCATTTCTTGTTTTGCTCGTAGTTGTTGAACCGTAGCTCCGTTTTGATCGTGTCCTATATGAAACTTGCTTAGAATCTCGTGAAGTTTCATTTTCTCTTGCTGGATGTTTGTTTTGAAGTGCTCATGACCGTAGTTGCACACATATTGCATTCATGCCATCATATCTTGCGGTGCTTGTATCTTTTGATCCGTAGCTTCGTTGGAGATGATCTCTATGTGTAAACTGCTTGTAACGACGCGTAGAATCACGTGAACCTATTTGTTTTGATGTCTAACAACCAATTAAATGTGTTAGTTCAGATCTGGACAGAATTGTAAATTAACTTGTGAGGTCGTCTCGGAGGTGCTATATGTCATTTCCAACCTCATTTAAAATGCCTAGATAAGTAGATTAATTGCGCTTCACCTCTTGCGATGTTTAACCACATTTAATATTGTCGTGTATCTAATCGGGATAGAACTAAATGAATAAACGTGGAGCTTCGTCAATATGCAACCTCGTTGCATATTGAACCTCACTTAATGTGTAGTGTTTGATTGTGTGATTTGTCATGCAGTGACTTGCTTGCATTCAGCCTGTTCATGCATCATATGTGTTGTGCATCGTGCGGTGAATTCCGTGTGTTGATTTGTGTTTCCGGTTTGCTTCGTCTCGATAGAGTTCCGCAGCGTGCCGGAATGTGAGGACCCGTTCAACTACGTCGGTTCGTCTGCTTCACGGAGATGTTCTTCTTCCAAGCGGGATCTCAGGCAAGATGACCATTTCCCAGATACCATTACTATCATTGACATGCTAGTTTTACCATTTCTATCGATTATGTCTCGTTGCCTACCACATGTTAAATATCAACCTCTCAACAATGCCATGAAACCCTTCAACCTGTTCAACCTAGCAAACCACTGATTGGCTATGTTACCGCTTCCTTAACCCTGTGTAGCGTTGCTAGTTGCAGGTGCAGTTGCTTCCATGTGATTACATGGGTTCGTTGTCATATCACCATATTAAATGCTATTTAATTTAATGCACCTATATAATTGGTAAAAGGTGGAAGGCTCGGCCTTTCTAGCCTGGTGTTTTGTTCCACCTTTGCCCCCTTAGTTTCGGCTACCGGTGTTATGTTCCATAAATGAGCGCTCCTAACACGATCGGGGTTGTTATGGGGACCCCCTTGATAATTCTTTTTAGATTAAAGATGGTCTGGCAAGGCCCAACATTGGTTCTACATTTCCCAACATAATAATTCTGTTAATGCTGAAATGCATAGGGCATCATGAACCCGAGGAGTAATTTTACATAAACAGGGGGGCCAGTGCTGATGGTGTTGGTCCCAAACGGTCTGCATGCGGGGCCACCACGGGGAAACTCAAGGTTTGGCACCCGTAGCTAGTTCCATCTGTCGTGTCCTGAGAACGAGATACGCGGCTCCTATCGGGATCATCGACACGTCGGGCGGCCTTGCTGGATTAGTTTTACCTTTGACGAGATATCTTGTGCATCGGAATTCCGGTGATGCTTTGGGTAATCTCAGAGTTGAGGTTTTCCACTAAGGAATCCGACGAGATCGCGAGTGTCGTGATTGAGGATTTCTATGCGGCTTGTGGTAATTTGTGATGGACTAGTTGGAGCACCCCTGCAGGGTTAATTCTTTCGGAAAGCCGTGCCCGCGGTTATGTGGCAACGTGGAAACTTTGTTTAACACTGGTTCTAGATAACTTGAAGTTTACTTAATTTAAATATGCCAACTGTGTGCGTAACCGTGACTGTCTCTTTCGTGAGTTCTTTCTCCGATCAAGGACACGGTGGGGTTATGTCTGACGTAGGTAGGTGTTCAGGATCATTCATTTGATTGTCGGTAGTTCACGTCCGTTATGCGTAGATCTTCCTCCTCTTATTCCTTGTACTCGTAAGTTAGCCACCATATATATGTGCTTAGTCGCTGCTGCAACCTCACCACTTAAGCTTACCTCACCCATTAAGCTTTGCTAGTCTTGATACCTTTGGAAATGAGATTGATGAGTCCCCTGTGGCTCATAGATTACCACAACACCAATTGCAGGTACAGGTAAAGGTTACTTGATGCGAGCGCGTTGATTGTTCATTTGGAGTTGCTTCTTCTTCTTCGATCTAGGATGGGTTCCAGGCCGGCAGCCTGGGATAGCAAGGATGGACGTCGTTCTTCTTTTCTCATTTGTTTTTGTCCGTAGTCGGACCCCGCTCTTATTCATGATGATTATGTGTTGTACTGATGTGACTCTGATGTAGATTGTGGCGAGTGTAAGCCAATTCTATATATATAACTCTTCTTTTCAGTACATGTACTTGTAACGATATCCATTCTTGCGACACGACGAGATGCGCTTCTATCCCTGATGAGGCCCTCGTGCCAAATTGAGGATAGGGTCGCATCTTGGGCGTGACAAGTTGGTATCAGAGCAGTACCGACCTAGGAGCCCCCTTGATTGCTCGAACATAGCCGAGTCGAGTCTAGTGAAAAAACTGCTTTGAGTCTCGTTATATATCGGAGATTTGGATTCTTTTGTCTCCTCTTCTATGCTCTGGTGAGGAATCTTGACGTAATAATTTACTCTACTCCTCTTCTCACTCAAAATTTTTTTAGGGTCACGCGGATATTTTTGGAATCTATATGATGCCGATGTGACGGAGTTCTGTCTTGGTGCCTCCAATCTGCTTTAAGTTTCAGGGGAGTTGAGCTCCACGGGATTCTTGAGCACATCGTTATCATTCGAATTTCTTAGTATCTCAGAACGAAGGATGTTCATAATTGCTTCAATACTAGTAGTGGCGAGATAACCCCGATGTCCCCAGTACTGGTGCAGGTTGTTCGGGAGTACTACCATACTTTGTATCGTTGTGATCATGAGGGTCTGTTGTAGATGAAGGTCCGAGATTCTGGTCGTGTGTTGACGAATGTGATACAGGTGACGGGTTAGTATAGGAGTTGTGTGATTATTACTCCTTGTATCCGTGTACCAGATTGCATGATCAGATATTTCGGGAATTCTTAGGTGGGAATTCAAGTAGTTGCTTATAGGACAATCTTCCAACAAATGCATGATGTTAGGTTGGGGTTCGACATCTAGTGGATTCCTGTCCACGAAAATTTCAGACGAAATCTTTCTCATGAGTTTGTTCTGGCTAATTGCAAGCCGCACCCTTTGTTTTGTTGGAATATGGTAATTCAAGTTGCTTCGATGTCAAGTGGTGATTTCAGATCTTTCCAAGAGGTGTTCTCATAGTTTTTTATGTGAATGCTAATTCTTTTGCTCAATCAGATCGTCTTATCAATTCTGTCAACCGGAGTCGTGATGTTAATTCTTTTGAACCGGTGTGCTTCTCTTCAAGTGAACTCAATCCTCTCCAATATTTGCAGATCAATCTCTCATTTATTCCGGAGTTCATATCATCTGTCCCAAATTGTCCTTGTTTTTTCCCACCCTCCCACCCTTTTCTTCAATGTTTCAGTCATCATCCAAGTGCCTTTATATTCAGTGATGCTTCCGCTATCTATTCTTCCGTGTCGTATCCGGTGATTCGTTGTGAAGATTCTCACGAGCTTCATGTTCACCTTTATTCAATTTTGTCATCTTTCCGGTGCATTTAATTCAGTTGTCTGTGTTCAGCATATCCATTTCATCCTTGTAATTCTTTCCTGTGTTGGAAATTCTTTTCAGACCATCTTGTTATTCATTCATCTCTTTTCTATCCGGAGTGTTGAAGATATCCCAGACTTCGTGTTCTAAATTCTTTAATTATTCTGAGGTGCTCAACCTCATCTAGTTTTCATTTGTACCGGTGCAATATCTCTCTTTCTAGCAATCTTTTCAATGGTGATTTCTTTGAGTGGGCCCATAACCCACAGGTTTTTCCCAGGATCTTATATAGCTCTTGTAATCTTCCGGAGATCTTTAATTCTTTCAACTATGACGTAAGTATGATTTTCATCAGTCATATTCCTTCTTCAAGATCTATTTGAATTAACTCTCATATTGGCTCAACCTTGCATTCGTCCTTATTCCGGAGTGTCTCAGTTATTCTTAGTGATGCTCTTCTCGTCATTATCTCCATTGAAAATTAGAAGAAGCGTTTCTCTCAATCTTGGTTCATTCTCTTGGAGATTCATCATTTCACCTTGGTGCCATCATCTTAAATTGTTCCAATCATGAGTAATCCCTTTCTTGCTATCTGGTGCATTTCTATGTTGTTTTCATTCTAGATCCTCCGAAGGCCATCATTTTAGAAGACTTCTTCGTTCTCAGCTTTTAGGTTTCGTTCTATAATTCTTCTCAATTGTTGTCTCTTCGTTCGTCTCTCAATTATTCTGGTGCCTTGTTCTAGTTTTCTCTCAGGTGGTCATGATCTCTTCATTCTCATGTATCTCCATTAATTCTTGGTATTCCCATTCAATTGTGTATTCTTACCGGTGTTTCCTTCAATTGTGCTTCAAGTGGTGCTTATCTCTCTGTCTCTTCAAGATTCTTTCAAGAAGAATAAGTTGTATGCTAAATCCGTTGCTTGTCATCAATTTAACTTGATGAAGGATAAGCATAACATAATTCTTATTCTTGTTCATAGTAATCGGAATTCCTCTTCCGGAGTGGCTCAAGATATCAATTCTTTTCTCAAGCGCATATCTTTCTTTTCCGGAGTGCCAAGTTTTCTCAAGCATCTCTTTGTGAAACTTCATCTAAATCTTGGCAAGGTCATAATCTTATTCTTTTCTAACTTGTTATGTTTGCTTCATTCATTGTATACGGAGGTCCTTCATGGTGGTTCATCAAGGTTTCAATCCATTCTCAAGTGTTCTTCAAGATTCTTGTTGGAGAACCTCAAGTATCCTTTCTCTTGCATTTATATGTGCAATTGTTCTTCCTTTATCCTTTGAGGTGGTATTATAGCATTCTTGTTAGTGTAGGAGTTTCGAAGAGATTTCCTTTCAAGGATGAGATAATTAAACCCACCAATTCTATGATCATGAGATATTTTTAACCCATGATTTCTTCATTGAGCTATCTTGGTTTGGATTTCACCTAAAGTTTTTCCTAAGGATTGTTTCTATCATGGTGCTTGTCATTAATCCAAGTTCTCAATGTATCCTTTTGGTGTAAGAGATTGTTCATATCTTGTTTCTCCCAATCAATCCTTGTTGTGTTAGTGGCTGGTTGTCACTTCATTAGTTTGAAAAGGTTTCCATAAGCCCACTACTATCTTGTTCGTTTCGTTGTTGTTTTTCCAACAACTCCGTTCAATTCTTCTTGCAAGGATGCTTGCCAAGTTCATTTGCGATAATAGTTGTCATTCTTTTCTTCATTCTCTTTTCCGTATGAGCTAGTTCATATTCTCTTGTTCTGGAGGCATGGTGATGTTGCTCTTTTGGGTCTATCATCTTGTTATGCCAAGATTGTGGTGTTCCCTTGCTCTATTTAGTTGTTTGTTATGAATCTTGTCTAATTCTCCTACCTTATCGAATTTTTTTGTCCTTTTTTTCCTACCGAAGTGTTGCCGAAATTTTCCGCGAATTCTTGCTTCTTTCTCATATCTTTCTTCATCTCTTTGCAACCTTCAAGGATCGCTGGTTTCACTCGTTTGTCAAAGAAGCGACTAATTTTTTATCTCTTGTTCTTCTCATCCTCTCCCCCTTTCATTCTTGGATCTCGGGGCGAGATCCTCTTGTAGTGTAGGAGAGTTGTGACAGCCCGAGACCGACGCCCCAGAAGATTCCCCCTTCTTTCCGTTTTTGTCGTGTGTCTATTTTTCTTTTTTTGCATCATCATCGCATCATTCGCATCATCTGCATCGCATCGGCATCTCCGTTGCCGCCAGTTTTTAAAATTTGCATCCGTGTTAGTTGCCGGTTCTCGTCGTTGTCCGTTCTGAGCCCGACCGTACTCGCACGCGCCCGCGACACCGTCGAAACGCTGTTTTTAAAGTGTGCGTAAAACTTTCTCTGTTTGGCTTGGAATTTGTCGTGCGGTGTTATTTTAACATAGCTAGGCCGCCTGTCGAATTTCGTCGCGATCAGAGTTCGTCTGGTACCCGAACGGTCGACCGTAGCGGCACCGTATTCGGTCTACCGTCGCACGTGTGTCGGCGTTTTAAAAATCGTTGTCGCGCTGCCCGTTTTTCCTCTCGTCTCCGCGTAGCCTCTCTACACAGTGCATCGACCTTATGTGCAACCTAGCCTGAAAACTCCCGGTACCCGAAACACACGGTCATGACCGTTGGATCCGGATTAACCCCGTTTTACCGCAAACCGTCTTCGGTTTGTCCATTGGTCATCCTAACCTATTTTTTTCGACCGTCCGATTTAAAATCAAGGGTCATGAGCTAGTTTGTTTTTCCTATATATAGATGAATCCCTAGCCTAAACCTAAATTCTAGGGATCCTACCCTAGCGCCGCCAGTCACTTTCCCTCGGGATCCAGCCCTGACCACTTCCCTCGAATTCAGCCACGAGTGAATCCCCCAGGACACCATCCCGATATCTAGCCTCACCAGCTATCGCCGCCGGATCCAGTCGCCTGTGCCGCGCCGCGCCTGATGCCCCAAGCCGCCGCAATCTCGTGCGCTAGCACGTGCTGCATCGAGACGTAGCTCGTCGAACCAAGAGGGATCCCGATCTCGCTCGCCGTTGACCGGGGCTGCCACATGGGTCGGCCAGCCGCCTCTCCGATCGGGCCGCGCTAGCTGCAGCTTCCCCAGTGCGCCAACCGCCCGCGCCGAGCCGGCCTTCCCCAGCTCCTCCCCGCGGCCCATGGCGCCCCAAGCAAGCCGGCCACTTCCTCCTCGTCGACCGGGCCCAGTCCAAGGTGAGAGCCCCCCCTCTATGTGCTATTCCCCGCCTTGTGCTCCTTTTAGTATTATGCGCCCATGGATAATATTGGCCCATAGGACAGATTCGGCCCGTGTGGGTTTTTATACAATTCCTGTGATTTTAGCATTTCAGGGAATTAGCTGTTTTTCAAACGAGCGTAGATTCCAAACCGTGCATCGGATCGCAATGTTTTAAATAGGTAACTTGTGTAGTTTTTCGCGTAGATTCATAATTTGCAACTTGCATGCATGTTTGAATTAGTTTGACCCACGGAATGCCTAGTTTGTGTGCTGCCCGTATGCCTTAGGTTAAATGTCCATAATTTAGGGACTAATTTGCCATGTATTTTAGAGCGGTCACGCGGATTTTTGCGTGTAGGGATTTGCCGCTAGATTATTTCCCGTGCTTAGGACAATGTCTCGCATTTACATGTGGTATTATTTTTGTTGCACAACCCCACATATTTTATATGCTTTCGGGGTAGAAACTCCATGGGATTTTTCTGTGCAATTAGTTTTAGCATTAGAGCAAGTTAGTACGCGCGATATTTTTCCGTGATGCCCTTTTGTTTAATTCGTAGGATTTATTCCGTGCTTCGTTTGACGGAGTTGTCAACTAGGGAGTTCTTCTTGGGTGTTTAGTCTAGCCCCTAGTATTTTTGGTTGCAATAGAAATGCATGTTTAACTGTGGTTTTCTTGCTCTCAAGTTGCTAGAAATAGTGCTGATTTGGAGGAGCTGAAATATTTCTAAGTCTGAAATCTGTTATCTTTTGTTGCTATCTTGTCTTGCTTCTATCTTGTGATCTGTAGCTCTTTTGAGGTTGGTCCAATGGAGTTAGTTGTAAACCTTGTGTTTATCTAGCATCTTGTGAATTTTCATGCCATTTGGAGTCCTGTAGCTATTGGTTTTGATGCTGTCAATATGCCTTCAGACCGAAAACTGCACTTTCATGAGGTGTAATTTTCACTAAGTCTGAAATAGTGTGTGCGATGCCATGTTGTGTCTTCTTTTCCTAGTGTTCCATGATGCCATGCTAGTTGTTGTTAGTTGTTTGTAATAGTGCTTCTTGCCCTCTTTCATGTCGTATCTTGGTTGTGTAAATCGGAGTTGTGTAGCTCGTAGTTGTGGGGTGTAGAAAATGCTATGTAGCTGATTTTGGCAGATTGTAGTCATTTCTTGTTTTGCTCGTAGTTGTTGAACCGTAGCTCCGTTTTGATCGTGTCCTATATGAAACTTGCTTAGAATCTCGTGTAGTTTCATTTTATCTTTCTGCATGTTTGTTTTGAAGTGCTCGTGACCGTCATTGCACACATATTGCATTCATGCCATCTTATCTTGCGGTGCTTGTATCTTTTGATCCGTAGCTCCGTTGGAGATGATCTCTATGTGTAAATTGATTGTAACGACGCGTAGAATCATGTGAACCTATTTGTTTTGATGTTTAACAACCAATTAAATGTGTTAGTTCAGATCTGGACAGAATTGTAAATTAACTTGTGAGGTCGTCTCGGAGGTGCTATATGTCATTTCCGACCTCATTTAAAATTCCTAGATAGGTAGATTAATTGCGCTTCACCTCTTGCCATGTTTAACCACATTTAATATTGTCGTGTATCTAATCGGGATAGAACTAAATAAATAAACGTGGAGCTTCGTCAATATGCAACCACGTTGCATATTGAACCTCACTTAATGTGTAGTGTTTGATTGTGTGATTTTGTCATGCCGTGACTTGCTTGCATTCAGCCTGTTCATGCATCATATGTGTTGTGCATCGTGTGGTGAATTCCGTGTGTTGATTTGTGTTTCCGGTTTGCTTCGTCTCGATAGAGTTCCGCAGCGTGCCGAAATGTGAGGACCCGTTCAACTACGTCGGTTCGTCTGCTTCACGGAGATGTCCTTCTTCCAAGCGGGATCTCAGGCAAGATGACCATTTCCCCAGATACCATTACTATCATTGACATGCTAGTTTTACCGTTTCTATCGATTATGTCTCGTTGCCTACCACATGTTAAATATCAGCCTCTCAACAATGCCATGAAACCCTTCAATCTGTTCAACCTAGCAAACCACTGTTAGGCTATGTTACCGCTTGCTTAACCCTGTGTAGCATTGCTAGTTGCAGGTGCAGTTGCTTCGATGTGATTACATGGGTTCCTTGTCATATCACCATATTAAATGCTATTTAATTTAATGCACCTATATACTTGGTAAAAGGTGGAAGGCTCGGCCATTCTAGCCTGGTGTTTTGTTCCACCTTTGCCCCCTTAGTTTCGGCTACCGGTGTTATGTTCCATAAATGAGCGCTCCTAACACGATCGGGGTTGTTATGGGGACCCCCTTGATAATTTGTTTTAGATTAAAGCTGGTCTGGCAAGGCCCAACATTGGTTCTACATTTGCCCAACATAACAATTCTGTTAATGCTGAAATGCATAGGGCATCATGAACCCGAGGAGTAATTTTACATAAACAGGGGGGCCAGTGCTGATGGTGTTGGTCCCAAACGGTCTGCCTGCAGGGCCACCACGGGAAACTCGAGATTTGGCACCCGTAGCTAGTTCCATCCGTCGTGTCCTGAGAACGAGATACGCGGCTCCTATTGGGATCGTCGACACGTCGGGCGGCCTTGCTGGATTAGTTTTACCTTTGACGAGATATCTTGTGCATCGGGATTCTGGTGATGCTTTGGGTAATCTCAGAGTTGAGGTTTTCCACTAAGGAATCCGACGAGATCGCGACTGTCGTGATTGAGGATTTCTATGCGGCTTGTGGTAATTTGTGATGGACTAGTTGGAGCACCCCTGCAGGGTTAAATCTTTCGGAAAGCCGTGCCCGCGGTTATGTGGCAACGTGGAAACTTTGTTTAACACTGGTTCTAGATAACTTGAAGTTTACTTAATTAAAATATGCCAACTGTGTGCGTAACCGTGACTGTCTCTTTCGTGAGTTCCTTCTCCGATCGAGGTCACGGTGGGGTTATGTCTGACGTAGGTAGGTGTTTAGGATCATTCATTTGATCATCGGTAGTTCACGTCCGTTATGCGTAGATCTTCCTCCTCTTATTCCTTGTACTCGTAAGTTAGCCACCATATATATGTGCTTAGCCGCTGCTGCAACCTCACCACTTTACCTTACCTCACCCATTAAGCTTTGCTAGTCTTGATACCTTTGAAAATGAGATTGCTGAGTCCCCTGTGGCTCACATATTACTACAACATCAGTTGCAGGTACAGGTAAAGGTTACTTGATGCGAGCGCGTTGATTGTTCATTTGGAGTTGCTTCTTCTTCTTCGATCTAGGATGGGTTCCAGGACGGCAGCCTAGGATAGCAAGGATGGACGTCGTTCTTCTTTTCTCGTTTGTTTTCGTCCGTAGTCGAACCCTACTCTTATTCATGATGATTATGTGTTGTACTGATGTGACTCTGATGTAGCTTGTGGCGAGTGTAAGCCAATTCTATATATATAACTTTTCTTTTCAGTACATGTACTTGTAACGATATCCATTCTTGCGACTCAACGAGATGCGCTTCTATCCCTGACGAGGCCCTCGTGCCAAATTGAGGATAGGGTCGCATCTTGGGCGTGACAGGGGGGCCACCGGCTGTCGGGTCCTTTCATGGGGCCCGCTGGCCTGCACAACCAGCGGTTTATGCGCCGAGCCGCCAAGACGCGTGCGCTGGAGGTACGAGGGCTACAGGGGCCCGCCGTCTAGCCGTCGTCGGTGTCGTCTAGGCCCCTGTAGCCATGCCGATGGAGCCATCATCCCGCTACGGCCCTAGCCTGTGTTAGTGGCACTGTTGCCATGCGGTGTGGTCTTGTCTGCGTACCGCTGTACGGCTTGATGGGACGGGGCAGTCCGTCCGGCTCGCGACCGGCCAGCCGATGGGTCGTACTGCATCCAACCGTTGGAGAGGTGTTGGAGGGGAGGGCCGGCTACCGCCAACAGGCCGTGCGCATGGCTCGACGGGACCGGCTACCTCCAGCCGATCATGTGGGTGGGCCGGCTATTGCCAGCCGGCCTGGGGGCAGGCGGCCCCCTAATCGTCTTGGAGAATGATAATCTCCGTCTTTGGTACACCCCGGGGTCACTAGTGGAAAACGGGCCTTTGGCCGGGAGCCTTTAGTCCCGGCCTGCCTCTGGGCCGGGACTAAAGGCCCGGCCACGTCGCCCCAATTCTCAATGCCTCCCTCGAGGCTTTAGTCCCGGCCCGTAAGGAGCCTTTAGTCCCGGTTCGTGTCCCAAACCGGGACTAAAGGGCTACGCGGTGGGCAGTGGTGGTGGCAACCGTTCGTATCCCCCTTTAGTCCCGGTTGGTGGCTCAACCGGGACTAAAGGACTAACACGTGGCCTGCCGTAGTGGTGGCGACGGTTGGTATACCTCTTTAGTCCCGGTTGGTGGCTCAACCCGGGACTAAAGACCCAAACGGTTTGCATCCCGCGTCGTTTCGGGCGATGAAAAGCACAAACCGAAGCGTACAGTCGCCATTTCTCTGTTTCTTCTTCTCTCTCGCTCTCCCTCTCTGTTCTTCTCCTCTCTTCTTCCCTTCTCTTCTTCCACCATGCCAACTAGCTTTCATAAGGTGCTCGCACATGGCACGACCATGCTCGATGTCGTGTACACGAACCTGAGCAGGGAGGTGCCGTTTTTTCTTCAACAGTTGAAGGAAAAAATGGTTTGACAACGCAGTGGAACATGAGAAGTTCTTAGGGCTTGATCTGGAGTACACGGCCGACCAACGCGGTGTTGCCGTCATCCAACTATGCTTCGCACGCCATGTCTTGATCTTCCAATGGGTGAGGTAAGTTTTGAGGCTTTCTTTGATCCAAGATAATGACATTGTAAGTTTATTTGTTTCAATCATAGTTGGTTCCCTTCAAATAGTTGTAGTGAAAAAAATTTGATTAGTTGAAGGGGAGCACAATCTAATTGGAATAGTGTTCCATAATCTGAAAAATCGTATTAGAATCAACTAGTGTTTAATATGTTCCATTGGAATCATAGTTGGTTCCCTTCAAATAGTTGTAGTGAAACAATTTTGATTAGTTGAAGGGGAGCACAATCTGATTGGAATAGTGTTCCATAATCTGAAAAATCGTATTAGAATCAACTAGTGTTTAATATGTTCCATTGGAATCATAGTTGGTTCCCTTCAAATAGTTGTAGTGAAACAATTTTGATTAGTTGAAGGGGAACACAATCTGATTGGAATAGTGTTCCATAATCTGAAAAATCGTATTAGAATCAACTAGTGTTTAATATGTTCCATTGGAATCATAGTTGGTTCGCTTCAAATAGTTGTAGTAAAACAATTTTGATTAGTTGAAGGGAACACAATCTGATTGGAATAGTGTTCCACAATCTGAAAAATCTGATTGGTTCAATATGTTCCATTGAAATCATAGTTGTAGTGATACAATTTTATGCGGTGTTCTTGGATCCAAGGTTATGAAAATTGAATATAGTTAGTGATCTCTCTAGGTTCCATTGGATAGCAATATGATATGTCATAGTCATGAAAATTGCATATAGCTAGTGATCTCTCTAGGTTCCATTGGATAGCTATAGTGATCTCTCTAGGTTCCATTGCATATGTTCTATTTGAATCCTAAAGATAATTTTCTCTTTAGTTGTAGTGAAACATGTTTCCTTATTGCAGCAGTATGTAACATTTGTTCCATTTTAATTTGTTTCTGTTGCAGCAGTGACAAGCATTGTCCAGAACTCATGGACTTCCTTCGCAGCGGCATCACTTTTGCTTCCGTTGACATAAGGAACGACAAGCTGAAGATGAGGCACGGCTTCGGTATTGAGATACCAGCTGGTTGCCTCGTTGATCTCCAAATGATATTCAGACTTCGACATGACAGGACTTCGATGGCTCATACGGCAGTTGCCTTGATCGACGATTCATATGCTGATATGAAGACCAGTTTCCCAAAGTCTCAGCACAAACTTTGGGAGAAGGGCCCACTTGATGATATCAACATTGAGTATGCAGCAAAAGATGCATACGTTTCATACGAGTTGTACCGCAAGATTCGAGTCGTCCACTATCGCGAGCGTCACCTCGAGGAAGGTGGACATTCTGATTTAGATGATTCAAACGAGTAGTGTTCTGAACGTCGAACACTTGTATATATATATATCTATGGTAGCTATTATTATGTACTGTTTGGACTAGTATCATGTACTTCTTGGACCAATTTATATATGTCTAGTTTCTGTTTGTGCCATTATAGTTTCCAAATTTGAATGGTTTAGCCCTTTCTAACTTCATTTGCTACTTTTGAATGGTTTAGCCCTTTCTAACTTCATGGTATCATGCATTTCGACCACATATATATACAAAAAGTCTTCAGTTCAAATAAGTTCAAAAAATGAAATCCCTTTTGTAACAAATCTGTTTTTGATTAAAACAGTCATTTAAAAATGAAAGACCATTAGTCCCACGTGGTGTGTAGCGGAACCACGTGGCATGCCGCAGAACCACTTTTGTTGTGGGGGTCGCTTCTCCTTCTTCTCCTTGTGCTACATATTGGTTATGCACTAGGGGAAGTAGGAGTAGCGACCATCATCGACGGTTGAAAATTCAGGTGAGCTAGTGTCCACCATATATGAGAGAAGAAGAATGTCGTCTCTTATTGTGGGGGTCGCTTCTACTTCGAGAGAGATTTTCCATTTTGTGATGTCCCTTTGAATGGTGCATTTTGAACACACAAAAAGTATGGAGTTCAAATAAGTTCAAAAAAATTAAATCCCTTTGTAAGAGATGAGTTCTCGTTCGAAACGCTGCTACTTCGAGAGAGATTGTCCGTTTTGTACACGAACTGCATCCAGTTTTTGTCGTAGCCCTCTCAACTTTTAAACACATGCTATGTGGGTGAAATGATGATAGCATGCCAACTTTCAACATTTTCAGAGTTCATTTGTAGTGCTTTTCAATTTCAGGGTCAACTAGCTCAAAAAAAATAAGTAAATGCACCAAATATACCAAATGAAGTAAGAAATTGTTGAAATTTTGTGATGTGCCTTAGAATGGTGCATTTTGAACACACAAAAAGTATGGAGTTCAAATAAGTTCAAAAAAATGAAATCCCTTTGTAAGAGATGAGTTCTCGTTCGAAACGCTGCTACTTCGAGAGAGATTGTTCGTTTTGTACACGAACTGCATCCAGTTTTTGTCGTAGCCCTCTCAACTTTTTAACACATACTATGTGGGTGAAATGATGATAGCATGCCAACTTTCAACATTTTCAGAGTTCATTTGTAGTGCTTTTCAATTTCAGGGTCAACTAGCTCAAAAAAAGTAAATGCACGAAATATACCAAATGAAGTCAGAAATAGTTGAAATTTTGTGATGTGCCTTTGAATGGTGCATTTTGAAAACACAAAAAGTATGGAGTTCAAATAAGTTCAAAAAAATGAAATCCCTTTGTAAGAGATGAGTTCTCGTTCGAAACGCTGCTACTTCGAGAGAGATTGTCCGTTTTGTACACGAACTGCATCCAGTTTCTGTCGTAGCCCTCTCAACTTTTTAACACATGCTATGTGGGTGAAATGATGATAGCATGCCAACTTTCAACATTTTCAGAGTTCATTTGTAGTGCTTTTCAATTTAAGGGTCAACTAGCTCAAAAAAATAAGTAAATGCACGAAATATACCAAATGAAGTCAGAAATTGTTGAAATTTTGTGATGTGCCTTTGAATGGTGCATTTTGAACACACAAAAAGTATGGAGTTCAAATAAGTTCAAAAAAATAAAATCCCTTTGTAAGAGATGAGTTTTCGTTCGAAATGCTCCTACTTCGAGAGATAATAGTTTGGATAGTCAAAATTATTAATTATGAAAATAAAAAATAGTTTTGCATTATTTATTCAATTTGAAACACTTTTCATTATCATAGTTTTGTCAAATTCTCAAATATGCAAAAAGAATTTTTAATAAACATAGTTTTTAATTGAAAATAACAAAATAGATAATAGTTTGGATAGTCAAAATTATTAATTATGTAAATAAAAAATAGTTTTGCATTATTTATTCAATTTGAAACACTTTTCATTATCATAGTTTTGTCAAATTCTCAAATATGCAAAAAGAATTTTTAATAAACATAGTTTTTAATTGAAAATAACAAAATAGATAATAGTTTGGATAGTCAAAATAATTAATTTTGAAAATAGAAAATAGTTTTGAATTATTTATTCAATTTCAAACACTTTTCATTATCATAGTTTTGTCAAATTCTCAAATATGCAAAAAGAATTTTTAATAAACATAGTTTTTAATTGAAAATAACAAAATAAGTTAATAGTTTGGATAGTCAAAATAATTAATTTTGAAATAGAAAAAAATTGAAACTATATGAGAAATCATGGACAAAATTCAACCTGAATTCAAAGTGAACTCACTTTGAATTCAGATTGAGTTTTCTCCACAATTTCGAATATAGTTTCAATTTTCAGTAAGTTTAGGCCCGTAAGCCTGCTTTAGAGAGGAGCTCGATGGACAAGCTGCGATGGGGCTTATAAACAAGTGTTAGTCCCCCTCGCTGGGCGAAGTGGGACTAAACTTATCGTGCAGCCGAGGAGGGGCTTTAGTCCCGGGTGGAGCCACGACCCGGGACTAAAGACACCCTTTAGTCCCGGCTGGAGCAAAGCACCGGGACTAAAGACCCCCTGCTTCCTGCCTCTTGGTCTGCCCGAAAAGAGGCCTTTAGTCCCGGGGCATGGCTCCAGCCGGGACTAAAGGGGGTCTTTAGTCCCGTCTCGAGCAACGCACCGGGACTATATATCCACCTATATAAGCGGGACTTCGAAAATTTGCAACCCAAATCGTCCATTTCTCTTCTTCTTCCTCTCGTTCTCCTGCCCGGCGCGGCACAGCAACAAACTCGACGACGCCGTCAGGCTGCCCGCCGTCCTGCTCGCCGCCGTCGGCCGTCCTACTCGCCGCCGCACCGTCCTCCTCGCCGCCGCGCCGTCCTCCTCGCCGCCGCGCCATCCTCCTCGCCGTCCTCCTCGCCGCCGCGCCGTCCTCCTCGCGCCGTCGCGCCGTCTTCCGCGCCGTCCTCCTCGCCGTGCGCCGTCGACACCTCCGGCCGGTAAGCCCCCCGCCCCCTCCTCCCCAACACTCCGCCCAGTAGAAGAAAAGAAGAAAAAGGAGAAGAGAAGAAGAAAAAGGAGAAGAAAGGAAGAAAAAGGAGAAGAAAAGAAGAAAAAGAAAAAGATTTTTTTTGTCATTTAATTCCTATTGTTATTAGGTTTGTGCTAGATTATTAGGGTTAGTAATATTTAGAATTAGGTTAGGGTTACAAGAAGAAGAAATATGAACAAAAATAAGAAAATAAGATTAGGAAAAATGAAAATAAGAAGAGGAGGAGAAGAAAAGAAGAAAAAGGAGAATAAGAAGAGGAGGAGAGGAGAAGAAGAGGAAAAATAGAAGAAGAGGAGAAGTAGAAGAAGAGAAAAAATTAGAAGAGGAGGAGAGGAGAAGTAGAAGAAGAGAAGAGGAGAAGTACTACAAGAAGAGGAGAAGTAGAAGTAGAAGAAGAAGTAGAAGAAGAGGAGAAATAGAAGAAGAGAAAAAATTAGTTTAGGGTTACAAGAAGAAGAAATATATTTTTTTGTCATTTAATTTTGCTATTGTATAGTGTATATGCTTAAGTGTTAATAGTGTTTCTTAGATTATTGCTTAATTTTGCTATTGTATATGCTTAAGTGTTAATAGTTTAATTTTGCTATTGTATATGCTTAAGTGTTAATAGTTTATTTTTAGCAAGAAAATTAATAGAACTAGTTTATTTTTTTAGTTTATTTTACGATGCCTATGCCGCATCCTCGTCGTTGACTCGGCGGAGGACACCTGCTTGATCAGAGGGGCCCTGTCCGGGACTGGGCTCCGCCCGGCTGGTATTGGGAGGTGCTACCTTCCGGGGGGCGTAGGTTGGTGAGGAGCCACCCCGTCGTTGACCCGATCCTTGTTTGGTGGCGGTCGCGTGGGCCAGTGAGGGTGTCGAGGCTTCCGGACACCGCGGAGGTGGTACGTCACCGTGTGAGCAAGGAGGATGAGCACGTCCGTCGCTACATGGTTGCGTTGGAGGGCAGGTTCGAGCATACCTCGCAGGTTCTTCGGGGATCTCACTGGAGCTATGATCCTGTGATGATTCCTTCTCTTTGGGTGTCCACCGCCCGCGCCGATACCCGTCGGGCGCTACGGTTCTAGATGTATGAGTGATGCTATATGTATGATAGTATTCGAGGAGTATTAGTGATAATATTCGACGATGTACGGACAAAAGTGATGATGTATTAGCTTATAATTGAATGCATGCTAATTTGAATACTACTTTATTTTACGATTTGGTTTTGCTTATTGAATGCTCAAATTGGAAAAGTACTCCTACTTTGAATACTACGCAGAAATCTAGGAGTCCCGGGTGGAGCCACGACCCGGGACTTAAGTTATTTTGGAACGGAGTTCCTGATAGAATAATTCTTTTTTGGTACAAAGGTTAAGAGAATCCGTTTTTTGCAGAACTATGGATCCACATATCAGGAACCTCGAAGAGGAAGAACTTCTCGAAGATATAATCAAAGACGGCCCCGACGTTGAACCAGCTGAATCTCCGTCGTCATATCTAAACCAGGACGTTGGAATGGAGGTCGAGCGACACGAAGATGAAGCCGATGGGACAGGAGATAGGTCCAATGACGGAGAAGGTGATAGCTCCACTGATGGAGAAGCCGGAGCAGAGGAGAAGTCCGGCGAGGTATACATATGAAGTTCGACAATCACTTGTAATATGTGAAAAATATTGGAGATAGCTCTATATTGTATACATATACATTCATTTGACGAATGTTTCTCCCTCTTAGGCCTCCACATCGAGCAAAACTACGAAACGAGGCCCGACTAGAAAGTTGGATGCACGGACGCATTACACATTTGAGGTGATATTTCCTACGGGCGAACCCAAGCTTCCTAAGAATGTTGTTGACACATTCAAGAAGCAATGCGGAGTTCTCATTAGGGATCACGTCCCGATCAACGTTCGGGAGTGGAACAAGCGCAAAGGGGCAGCCGATAGTGACTATGTCGCCGAAAGGTACAAAGATAATCTTTGGAATGATCTCATGTCACATTTCAACCTGCCAGAATGTGAGAATGAAGACGCCGCAGACAAACTGAGGGCCAAAGTCAAGCAGTGGACTCTAAAGAAGATGGCCGAACTATTCCGTAGCTGGAAGAAGAAGCTATGGAAAAACTATCTGAAGACAAAGAAAGTGCCAGTATTCGAGGGGTATCTAGCCAAGCAGGCGAATCACTGGAAGGCATTTCAAGAGCACAAGGAGTCAGAAGATGCCCAGGCATTATCAGAAAAGAACAAGATAAATGTCGACAAGAAGAAATATCACCACAAGCTGGGGCCAGGGGGCTATGAGACTGCCATCCCAAAGTGGGATAAGAAAGAGCAAGATCTGATAGATAAAGGCATCGTACCTGAACCACTCCGTGATGAGTGGGAATTGAGAGCAAGAAATTGGTTCCTTGCACATGGTGGGTCGTACGACGAAACAACATGGGACCTCATCTGCAATGACGAGCTTAGGATACCCAGGGAGAATTGCAAAAGGATAGTGAAAGAAATTAAGGAGGGACAAAGAAAGTTCACTGCAGATAGAGATAGAGATTTGCTCACACTGGTCCTCGGCAATGACGAACATGGAGGACGAACGCGAGGCTTCGGTCCTTCTTACCCGTGGTGGCTTGGGTTTGCCACAGACCAAGACACTTACAGAAGCCGAGAGAGAGCAAAGAAGCGGTAGCAGGATGAGGAGAATGACAAGTTCAACCAGTTGCTTGCCAGGATTAACGAGCAACAGAAGCAGATTGATGAGCTTAGAGGAGTACCGCGCCAGGAAGATCCTGCACTTGATATTACCGGCGCCCCATCTAAGCGGAAAAGCAGCATGGCTGAATCTGAGGCCCCGCCCGACGATGAACGAAGAAAGATAGAGCGCGGTCCCGGCTACCCCGTGGATGGAATCAAGGAGTCAACATCATGTGAACTCCATCAGAAATTCAAGAACATATCCATGAAGGTGGTCGTAGGACAAGCTTTACCTTCTGGCCCTGATGCACGCTGGCATGGCCGTGAGATTCCAGCTGGCTTTGCTAAAGTCGGGGTGGATGAAATCATGACGGGGTTTAATGATATGGAGCTCGACATAGCTGGACCCGAAGATGAGAGGACACTCGGAGAAGTACTGGGTGGAGTCATCCTATGGGACAAGAACTACATCAAGCTTCCAGGCTCGGCCCCAAGGACAACACCGCCTCCGAGTCGTCGTAGGTCACCTACACCTCCATTACCTCCAAGCCCTCCACATGACGTCAGCCAGCACAACACGAGTCCATATCGATCACCGCCGCCGAACTTGGGTCGTCCGTCTCCGCCGCCGCCCGCACATGATACAAAGAGGAAGCGTGCCAGCAAGAACGCTCCGTCGATGATTTCTAAGCGACGGAGCTCCCCAAAGCGCAAACTGTCGCCCCTCCCAAAGGTACCTCATGCTAATCTTCCTATCAGACCTTATGATTGTACCCCCGAGGAAAACGGCAGGATAGCAAAGGAACAGCATGATGCGCAGATGAAAAGGAAGGAACCCGAGCCCCGCCCAGAATACACCGAGAAGCAAATAGCATGGGCAAAAGACTTCATAACCCTTCCATCACAGTATGACTTACACTATAAGCCTGATGACTATACACACACATTGCAGAAGGAAGTGAAAAAGAGCAGCTCACGTGCAAGTGCAAGTGGGAGCAAATCAAGTTCAACTACAAGCAAGAAAAAATCAGACGTTCCTCAGCTTGGACAACCGGCCAAACAGTCGATCCCACCCCTCAAGGTGTTAACCGAGAATATTCCCCCTCCGGTGCAGGGGCAAGCTTTTGAAAGAGCAAAGGAGTTGGCGGATGAATGTGGTATCTCGGTTGAAGATTTGCTGGCTTCCCAAGACGACAGGATACCCAAGGCTGTGGTAGCCCCTAAGCCACAGTTTGTCATGGGAGAGCCTTTGGTCAGCAAAGATGATCTCCCAACAAATATGCGTTACTTGCATAAATGGTACTTAAGTGAATCAAAGAATGGGAGAACGATGATCGTGTTGAGTGTCTCACGGGAGTACTACGGCCGCTCCGAAGAAATCCATATCGACTTTGATATGTACAATGGCGACGCCCTCGACAAATCGCTTATGAGTTGCTATTGTCTGTAAGTTTTTCAATTCGTTGTCTACATATAACTTGTTTAGTTATTTCAATTCATTGTCTATATATAACTTGTACTCTATTATGCAGAATGGAGATTCTGGAGTGTAAAAGTAAGAGCACCCTAAATATTGGGTTTATTGACCCAGATAAAATACATATAGCGACGCTAACTGACAAACCCAAGGAGACGGAGGAAAACCTTCTAAGGATTCTAACAGATCAAAATTTCTGTGACCACACACTGTTTTCATACAACTTCAAGTGAGGGTCTTTACTCTGTTGTGTCCATTCACTTATAAGTGTAATTGATAAGTTACTGACACACACACACACACACACACACACACACATATATACATGTGCAGCTTTCATTGGATTCTGTTGGACATTCAAATTGATAAGGAAAGAGTTGATGCCTTCGACCCATTATCGAGACCCTTGGAACAGTTCCAAAGCCTGCAGGACATGCTCCAAGGGTAATTTTAATCATTCTTGCGCTCCATCGGTCTCTTTCGATGATTTTATGATATATCAATTAATGAAAAACTTAGCAAATCATTATCCTTGTCGGGCAGGGTTTGGAAGCGGTTCAAGTGCGTGACTCCCGGTAACTTTCCTGAGAAGTTGACCTTTAGAGCGGCTCAGGTAAGTAGTAGTATGATATACTTCTATTAATTTTCAATACATTTATGATGCTAGATTATTATTTTGATTATATATATATTCTATTCTCGTAAAGTGCGACCAGCAGCCATGGGGAACGCATCTATGCGGATACTATGTTTGCGAGACCATTCGCACGTTTACCTCTGAGGTCAAGGATCACAGATTCGACGTAAGCAATGAACATTCACACCTCTATTTTTACCCGTCATTCTTTGTTATCATGATTGATATTCATATTCATCTCCTCTTCTTATATAGCACACGGCCATGAGGACGAAGGTCCTACCAGAGCAACGCGCGATTGCTGTTGCAGAGGAGCTTGCCGGATTTCTGAGGACGGAAGCTATAGAAGACAAAGGACGATTTAGTGTAGCTAAGGGTCATTACTGATGTTCGTCGATGTAATCGAATAGACGGGCTCTAGTCCCGATAATTCAGATCTCCATATAATTGTATATATATATATGATCGCTTGTAAGATAAGTTAATCTTATATATATATGCATAATTATTTCTATTTAAATTATATGAAAACTAATTCCCGAACACCAAACGAGGCATCACATTAATCTCCCGAACACCTAAACCCTAAAACCCTAAAACCCAAAAATAATTTCATTCAAAAAAAAACCCAAAAACCAGCAAAATCTAAACATCTTTAGTCCCGGTCCGTGTAACGAACTGGGACTAAAGGGCCTGCCCCTGGGGCGCTACGAGGCGCCCACGTGGAGCACCTTTAGTCCCGGCTTGTAAGAGGGTCGGGACGAAAGGTTAGGCCTTTAGTCCCGCCCCTTTAGTCCCGGTTGGTGAACCGGGACTAAAGCCCCTTACGGGCCGGGGCAGAAGGTTTGTTGTTAACAAAGAGAAGGTAATTCAAGATTACTGATGAATTCAAATAAGTCTGCCAACCATTTGAATTTTATATGTTTTATGGATATGAGCTATATTTTAAAATAAGCAACTTTTCCTGCATTTACTTCAATTTTGAATTGTATATGATAATTAGGTGGAGATTCATTTATTAACACCTAAATAACACCAAATGAATTAAGGATCCTACCTTTGACATACACAGATATAATGTAGTATGTTATATGCAGAAAAAGGTTGGAAGTTTTTAATGATTTTTTTTGGAAGGTACTACATGGTGTACCTTAACTTAGTATTTGAAAAATACAAAATAAAAATCTTTACGTAAATAGGTGGACCATAAAAAGTATATTTGTGCATAATATTGTGAAATCAAGTTGTTATCCAAATGTCTCCATCAAAAAATGTTGTTATCTAAATCTCAACTGGAAACGATAAAGAATTGTTCTGTGGAGTTCAAACTTCATAGTTTTAACTTTGAATGATATGATGCTTACTCCAAGATGCATCTGCTAGAAAACAATGCACGATCCAAGATTTGTGAAATTTTCATACAATTTTTTAAACACTATCTTATGATATCATGATCCCATACCATGGTATTTTCATATCACCTGTTAGATTGTATAAAAATAGAAAAAAAGTTTAAAAAAAACATTACACATGTGAAGGTTTGAACTTTTCCGAGTAAACCTTTCAAAAACAAAAAACTGGATTGGAGCTAGTACAAAGTTACAGAGGTAATTAAATGTGTTTTTTTTCAGTCAGAGAACATTTTTTCATACATATAGCTCAGCTGTGAATTACATTGAGTAAATAGCTAGAAATCTATTTAATACATAAAATAATAGAAAATGTATTAAAGAGATACTAACTTTGACATGAACAAATAAAATTTAGTATTTTCCATTTAGAAAATGCTTAGAGCATTTTAGATAAATATTTGGAAAATACTAGCGACACAAGGAACCTTAACTTGGTATTCCAAAATATAATACGCATACAATATTACATAACAAGACGAACATAAAAGTATATTTGTGCATAATAGCCTAAAATCAAGTTGCTTTTATTCTATGATATGATACCACTACAAAACTTTGAGATTTTAGACCACACGATGGGAAGTTGGAATGGATTCATCATTCATTGATTTGAGATTTTAGACCACTTGAATCAAGTTGCTTTTGCAGTTGAATTCAAAACTTTGAGATTTGTTGATTTTAAACCACATGATGCATGTTGGATTCAAAGTTTTGTTGTTGAATAAAATTTGCAGTGGTACCAAGTTGCTTTTATGCTATGCTATGATCCATGATGGTCCCAAAACAGGATATTACAAACGAGGCTGACATAAACTTACAAAATGAACAAAATCCAGAATGTTTTCATTATCGGCACAGAAATCAGCCACCGGCATCTCAAGCTTATGAAAGAAACTAAATCAACATAGTTTGTTCAATTCAAGACAGCTGCAGCCTTGTATGATTCGACACTGTCCCTGAGGGTCTCTTCAAGTGGCTTGATTTTCCAGCCCAGCATCTCAAGTTTCCTTGAACTATATGAGGGATTGTCATCCACTTGGACAAACCTGCCATTAATTTGGAGCCGAAATACACCTTAATTAGCCATTCGTGGCATCTTGGCATGCCACCATTACCAATTTTCCTATGCAAGAAATCTGGACTTATATGCAGCAATAACAGACTGATCATCATTCATTCAATGATTCCACAAGGCACAAAGCACCGTATCAAATATTCAAAAACTTTATTGTTGTTTCAGCTAAACAAATCAGAGGAAGCATTGTAACTAGCACTAACTTTCAATTACAAGCGGCTGGATATACATCAATTAATGCCAGGCTTACTTGTTGGCAGATTTGTAAGCAGGATACATGCTCTTCAGCAGGTCTATGACATCGGAGACCTTCCTTGCATGTGAACTGCATATATAGTGTCCAGAAACCTCTGGGGTTTCATACACCAGGATGAGAGCATCGGCAAGGTCCCGAACATCCACGAAGTTTCTGATCTTGCTCTTTACCTCATGTTCACCTGCAGAGAGTCAGAGGATAAAACAATTTCAAATGTACTAATGTCTGAAGCAGGTATTGGACCTAGTGCAGTCATGCAAACACTGGCAAAGAACTCAGTCTGCGGTGATGACTATTTCAGAGCAGTGTCGCAAAGTGAGGCAACCTTTCAAGAAATCAACTATGACCGAGCTGCTCGCGTTCACCGTAGGCTGCAGCAAGGGCCCAATCACCAGCGACGGACAGACTGTCACGACTTCTAGTCCGCTTCTCTTTGCGTAATCGAAGGCCTGAAGCTCTGCTAGTGTTTTGGAAAGGTTGTACCAATTCTGACAGAACAATGTGAGCCAGAATTAGAAACTGTGGAAAGTGAAAATCACATGTCTGCATAACTAAGATGATGTTTGAAAAGTATGGATTTCACTGGAGACAATCCAATTCTTCAGAATTGTATGATAATTAAAATTAGTAAGTTGCGAAATGTCAAGAAACTAACGACTGCATACTTTCAGGAACGATCATGACTCTTTGATTTGGTTGGTGATCTCACCTCTGTGGTTCTGCAGTAGTCGACGTCAGACCAGCAGTCTTCATCCATGGGCTTGCCTTCAGGCCAGCTGGGGTTCGTCATGACGGCAGCGACGGAGGACACCATCACAACCCTCTTGACCTTGGCCTCAGAGCAAGCTTTCAGGACGTTCATCGTGCCAGTAACAGCAGGGGCAATCAAATCAGCCTGCACAAACAAGAACCAGAACAGGACGTGTCCCCCCTGGACCGTTTATTGACTGAATTTCCAAAGAGAAAACGAGAGGGAGGGAGACGGGAAAGGGGGTAAAATTACCTCGGGGTTAGGGGTGTGGTTGGCGAGGACGGGGCAGGCGACGTGGAAGACGACGTCGCAGCCGGCGATGGCCGCCGCCATGCTGCCGTAGTCCAGCAGGTCGGCCTTGAACAGCCGCAGCCTCTCCGCGGCGCCGTCCAGCGCGGGCAGGTGCGCGTTCTTGGCGTCGCCTTCCGAAAGAAACAGGAGATCGAATCTTGGTTTAGCATCGGTCGCGGTCACGGAAGAATCCAATGTTTCGAGAACTCACCGGGGTCACGGACGGTGCCGCGGACGGCGTAGCGGCGGCCGCCGCCGCCGCAGGAGAGGAGCAGCTTGACGAGCCACGAGGCCACGAAGCCGCCGGCGCCGGTCACGCACGCCGTCGTCGTCGTCGTCCTCCCGGCGGCGTCCATTGTTGCTATGCCACAAAGGGAAGAGTGTCGGAGTTACTAGCGGACGCAGCTATTTGATGAAGTGCTGGTTTGGAAATTGCGCGTGTTGGACGCAGCTGTTTGCTTGTTCCTTCCGCGTCTCGCGCGCGCGCTGCGCTGCGCTGGCCTCGTGCCCTGCGGGGTTTATATATTTCTGAAAGAAGATTCAGAGAGTCTTTCTGCTCTGGCCTTTTGTTTTGTGATGATTTTCTCTGTGCGTGTGAACTCTGATCATCCAGCCGCATATTGATTCTTCTTGATCCTTTATGATCTGATCTCCTTTTTAAAAACATGCAACGTTTTAAAAAGGAACACCAAGCACAACAGTACGGGCACACTCCTCCTTCTCCGCCTTCCGTCGCTCCTCCTCCTCCTTCTCCACCTCCATGAACCGCAGGCCTTCGGCGCGCTCTGTCCGCAGGTGCTTCGACCTCCGGTGCTCGAGGTAGGCTTGCTCCTACTGCGGCGTCGCGTCCAGCCAAATGGGTGGCGCCGTCACGAACTCCTGGACGACGCCGGTCCACTGGTAGACCTCCTGCAGCTCCGCAGGCTCGGGCTCCGGCTGAGGTGGCACGACGCAGTCGGCGGCGGCCGACAGTGCAATGGCCTCCGCGAGCTGCTGCTGGTACGCCGCCTCCTCGTCGGCCATGCGTCGCGCTTCTTCCTCGCTGTCGCGGAGAACACCAGCGAGGGCTGCTTGGTAGGCGGCCTCAGCTTTCCTGGTCCTCGTCGCTGACGACAGGCGAGGGCGGCGGAGGGCCTCCTGGCTGCACTTCGCGCACGCCATGACGACGCTGCTCCTTGTGCTCCACCACGAACCACACCTCCCAGTTAGGGGAGTCGGCCGCGTACGTGGGGTCTCGTCGCTGCTCCACCGTCAGCAGACGCCGACGGCGGCTCACCTCCTCCGCATACACCCGCGCCGACCGCGACACAGCCGACACCGGAATCCTCTGCGGATCCAGATGCCCGCCGTTCGGCAGCGTGACATCGGGGTAAGGGAGTGGCACGCGGTGCTCCCAATGCGACCGCACTTGGTACACCGGGGCGCTCATGCGCTGGCGAGGCCGGTGGGAAGACGAGGCAGGGAGATGGCGCGGAGGAAGAGGGGCCTTGCCCTACTTTGGAAGCCGCCGGCCATGGTGTGCTAGGGTTTCAATCGCTTGGTCGCCGAGGAGGTGGCTGGATGTGGACGGGCGGGCTTCTAGAAGCAGATGGCGGAACCCACCGCACGCTCGGATTAAAAAAAGGCAGCCGCTGTCATCGACGCGTGGGCCCGAGGATGGCGGCCGTCATAAATTATGTTGACCGCGGTGGTTGGAACGGACACAGAGGTGGCGCGCGTCTCCGCTTCGCGTCCACGCCGACGCATTTCAGTCCTAAATTTGAGCCGAAAATGGGTTCGCGCGGACGCGAAACACACGCGTTTTAGTAATGGATCGGCGCGTTGGACTATCATTTTTGTCCCCGTCAATCCACACAGATTGCGGCGGACGAAATGGGTCATCTCATTAAAGTTGCTCTTATCTCTGAAAAAATATTCTTGGAATCAACACCGACACATACGATTTGGCTTCTGGTTGCACATGCACCAGACAAACAATAAAATCGGATTTTTAACAAAATAAAATAGTTTCATTTTTTTTACAAACATAATCAAATATTTGACTCGCATGTCAAGTTTCGTCAAGAGGTAACATACATGCTGTTGTGGACAAAGGGCCAAAATCGGTGCTCTAAAAAAACATTGTTCAAGCAATTTTTAGGCCCGCTTTTGTTTTTCGCCTAAATCACCAGGAATGTCAATTTTGGGAGCTCCTACTAGGACCTCCTATGCGCCGCTCATTGCTGCAACTGCCGAGCGGACGCACAGGGGGTCGCCCCGACTGGGCCGGCTCAAGTTAGCCACCAGTAGCGAAGGCTGAGACCATAAAAAAAAGTTAGCGACCAGCAGTTGAAAAATCTGAAACATTTCAGTAAAAATATCAGAATATTTTTCTAAAATTACGGAACATTTTTTCAAATTTTAGAACATTTTTCAAATTCCGGAACAATTTTTTAAATTCCTGAACATTTTTTCAATTCTGGAACATTCATTCAAATTCTGGAACATTTTTCAAATTTCAGAACAGTTTTCAAATTCTGAAACATATTTTCCAAATTCTGGAACATTTTTTCAAATTCCGGAAAAAAATTCAAATTTTCGAACCTTTTTTCAAAATTTGGGACATTTCTTTTGCAAAATTCGAAATATTTTATGAAAAATATCATAATATTTTTAAAAATTCCGGTTTTTTTTTAAATTTCGGAACATTTTTGCGAATTCTAGAACATTTTTTTAAATTCCTGAACATTTTTAAAATTCTGGAAAAAAATTCAATTTTGGAACATTTTTCAAATTCCGAAACATTTTTTCAAATTCTGAAACATTTTAAAAAAATCCAGAACATTTTTAAAACAGAAACAAAAAAAAAGAAACAAAAAAGAATAAAGAAAAAAGGAAAAAACCGGTTCAGGGAATCTTCTAGAAAGTTCCCAAAACTGGAAAAAAACGGCTGGAAACCTCTAAAAGGTTCCTAAAACCGGAGTTGTTCGCATGTAAATGGGCCGGCCCATTACCAAACGCTAGGTGGGAGCCCATGTGCGAAGCCTCGGCATTTAGACGCAAAATGCGGCGAATAGGGATTTCCGCTCCTACTCGCGCTTAAGCGCCAGTTGACACTATTAGCGCCCACAGGGGGAGCTAGCGGGCCGGCAGGCCGGCCTAAGACCATCTCTAGCAGATCCTGTATAATGTCCCGATCCATAAAATAACTGTTAAAATATTGGTCAGTATGAAAAAAGTAGCCCGATTAGATCCTGTAAACGTGTTGGACCTGTAAATATTTTTACGGAGCACGGATAAATTCCCACCCCAATCCGTGAAAACGCAGGTTCTCCCCATCGCTCCGTTGGTGCCTTGTATATAGCGGGAGCGGGTGGCGGGTGGGACATTTCAGTCTGTGCGTTTCCCCCACCCACAGCCGTCGGGCTGCCGCCTACGATTTCGACCATACGAGTCGTCGGGATCACGTCGACGGTCCGTCTTATGCTCGTGATTGACCTCTACCCCTTCCTGCTGCCTCGGCTGGGCGGAAAGTTGCAGATCGGTGACTGTTTGTCGTGCCTGTTGGATCTGGCATTTCCGACCACTAGTGGCTGATCCAAGCCATGGATTGGTCGGGGAACACCATGTACAACCCCGGCAAAGCGCCAGTGCCGCATGCAGGTACTGGTTCATCCTCTAGTCGTCGTCGCCGGTTTGCCGGCAAGGACTCGGCCGACCGTCGCCTGGGCTCGGTGCTCATACAATGCAACGACTGCACAAAGATAGTGCTACGGCTCATATCTAGCACGCAGCAACGCCTTAGATGAGTATTCTTCAAATGCAATAACGGCGGGGTATGTTCTTGTTTCCGTTCGGCTTTGTCAACTTATTTGATTCAATTTCAGTAGCTTATTGAGATGTTCATGTGTGTAAGAAGGTGGATGCTCATTTTTGTATTGGGAAGAAGAATACATCAATTTATTGATAAGAAGAAACTTAATAGATGTCCGTGCACTCCTTAGTATAACTGAGACTAATGATGCACCTGCATCTGCAATTAGAAAATAAATTAGAGGGGAAGCAACGTCTAATTCTTCAGAATCAAAGCCGAAGAATGAAGAATGTAAGATGAAGAATCCGCACATCAATAATGAATGCATGGAGAAGATGTTTGTCCAACTAGTGGGAGCAGTTATGGAAGTTGGATATTTCCTAAAATGCCTAATTGTGATTTTTGTTTTCTTCAGTATTGCTATTTTAGTAAAGATTTGGTGAATTATTATGTATCCAATGTCTGTGAAGAAAATAAAGACGCAAAAAATGTGTTTTCATACTAGAAATTGAAATGCAAATAACTGATTTACGAGTCGGCGACAGACGACGGCCGAGCAGACCCCGCGAACCGGACCTCCGGGGTTTGCTTGGTCGACGCCCACGCTGGCCCGCAAAAATATTTTTCTGCAAAGTGTAAACTTTTGCGGGTCGGCGATTTACACGGTCTACTAGAGATGCTCTAATCGTAGAGGAAAACTAAAAAAAGAGTCGAACAGATATATATTGCAAAATCTCGGTCCACGCCGGACCGCAATACTGTTTTTTAGCAAACTGTAAACTTCTGCGCATCGACGATATATGGGGTCTGTTAGAGATGCTCTAATCGGGAAAACTAAAAAAAGAATGAACAAAGTCCATTTTACTCCCCTGAACAAAGTGGGTGGTTCACTTTACCCCCTGATCTATTTTTTGGCTCCTTCTAGACCCCAAACAAAACCGAACCGGACAAAACACCCCCCTGGCTAGTTTATCTCCGGTCGATGCTGATGTGGCACAGTCAACGACGGTTTTGACCGGGTAGGGCCTACCTGTCAGGCTGCTCCGTTACATATACTTGGCGCGCAAAAAAGACACGCAGTGGCTCGTTCGATGACGCATCCAGATGCTCATTAGGCATCGGCCAACGCAAACCTGACCAGCGAACGGGACTAGAGCCAGGGATTGACGACCACCACAACGTCGAACACGCTGTCATCGCTAACGTCATTGCTCCCCGCTCCATTCACCTCGGCGTTGCTACGGCGCCGGAAGTCCCCGGCAATGGCCCCAGAAATCCTTCTGTTGCCTCTTGAGCTTGCGTTGATTTTTCCCTTGAAGAGGAAAGGGTGATGTAGCACAGGAGCAGTAAGTATTTTCCTCAGTTTGAGAACCAAGGTATCAATCCAGTAGGAGAATCCAGCCAAGTGTCCAGAGTACCTGCGCAAACACAAACGATCTCGCACCCAATGTTATAAAGGGGTTGTCAATCGCTTCAAGATTGATTAAGTGAGATCTGAAGGCGGAAAGTGCAACGAAGTAAAAGTGAAAGGCTGAAAATATGGTGTGAAGTAGACCCGGGGGCCATAGTGTTCACTAGAGGCTTCTCTCAAAATAGCAAATATCACGGTGGGTGCACAAATTACTGTCGAGCAATTGATAGAACCGCGCGAAGTCATGACGATATCTAAGGCAATGATCATACATATAGGCATCACGTCCGAGACAAGTAGACCGGTACTGTCTGCATCTACTACTATTACTCCACACATCGACCGCTATCCAGCATGCATCTAGTGTATTGAGTTCATGACGAACAGAGTAACGCCTTAAGAAAGATGACATGATGTAGAGGGATGAACTCAAACCAATGATGTAAACCCCATCTTTTTACCCTTGATGGCAACAACACGATGCGTGCCTCGCTACCCCTTCTGTCTCTGGGTGAGGTCACCGCACGGTATGAACCCAAAACCAAGCACTTCTCCCATTGCAAGAATCATAGATCAAGTTGGCCAAACAAAACCCACAACTCGAAGAGAATTACAAGGATATGAAATCATGCATATAAGAGATCAGAAGAAACTCAAATAAGATTCACAGATAGTCTGATCATAAATCCACAATTCATCGGATCTCGACAAACACACCGCAAAAGAAGATTACATCAGATAGATCTCCATGAAGATCATGGAGAACTTTGTATTGAAGATCCAAGAGAGAGAAGAAGCCATCTAGCTACTAGCTATGGACCCGAAGGTCTATGGTGAACTACTCACGCATCATCGGAGAGGTCATGTTGTTGACGAAGAAGCCCTCCGTATCCGAATCCCCCCTCCGGCCAGGCACCAGAACGTGCCCCAGATGGGATCTTGCGGAGACAGAAGCTTGCGGCGGCGGAAAAGTATTTTCGTAGATCTCTTTCGCACTTTTGGATTTTTCAGGAATTTATAGGCGGAAGAGGTAGGGCAGACGAACCACAGGGGGCCCACAAGCCTGCTAGGCGTGGCCCCCCTAGCCGCGCCTAGGGGGCTTGTGGCGTCCCCTGGTGGCTTATGCCTTGGTTCTCACATCCCGTGCGTATCTTCTGTTCCGGAAAAAATCTTTTCGGAAGTTTTATTCCGTTTGGACACCGTTTAAAATCCTCCTCTGAAAAGGGTCAAAAACACGGGAAAAACAGGAACTGCCACTTTCCACTGATTTAATAAGTTAGTCCCAAAAAATATATAAAAGGCATACAAAACATCCAAAGTTTGACAAGATAATAGCATGGAACCATCAAAAATTATAGATACGTTGGAGACGTATCACGCACCCGCAACGCGGAGGTAGTACTTGACCCCGGACACCACGCGGGCGAACTCTAGCCGACCACAGACGCCGCCGCCGCCCTCTCATCCCTCCTCCCGGCGCCGTTTGTGCTCTTCGACGGAGTACCTTCCCAGCTCCTGCACCTCCTTGTCGCCATCCACGTCCCTCACCTCCGTCCATCCCCCCACCTTCCTCCCATCATCCCACAGCTGCCGCACGGAGGATGCGGCGCACGCCAAGAGCACTGGAGTTCTGCTACTTAGCACTAGATCATTGCTGCTACTTAGCACTGGAACTGACGCCTACGGTGTTGGGGAACGTTGCAAGGGAAACAAAAAAATTCCTACGCACACGAAGACCTATCGTGGTGATGATCATCTATGAGAGGGAGATCGGATCCATATACCCTTGTACATCTCTAAGGGGGAAGCGTTAAAAAACACGGTTGATGTAGTAGAACGTCTTTGCGATCCAAGTCGTCGCCGTCCCACGATCTGTCTCGATCTAGCACCAAACAGACGGCACCTCCGTGTTCAGCACACGTACACCTCGATGGCGATCTCCGCCTTCTTGATCCAGCAAGAGAGACGAAGAGGTAGTTGAATTCTCCGGCAGCACGACGGCGTGGCGGTGATGATGGTGGAGCTACTCCGGCATGGCTTCGCCGTGCTGTACTGATCTAGCTACGAGGTGTCACGAAGTAGTGGAGGGAGAGAGGTTTGCACAAAGGCTTGAGGTGCAAAACCCCTCTCAAATCTCCAGTATATATAGGAGGAACAAGAGGGAGGCTGCCTTGCCTCCTATTCCAAGTAGGTGGGATCGGCCTAGCCAAGGAGGAAGGTCTCCTTCTCCAATTCGGTTTGGTGGAGGAGTCCTTTCCTTCTTGTCCACCTCCTTCCCTTTTTTTCTTAGTCCTTTATTTTTGCCTTAGCCGAAATAGCCTTATTAGGCTGGCCTCATGATGACCCACAAGTGTAGGGGATCTATCGTAGCCTTTTCGATAAGTAAGAGTGTCTAACCCAACGAGGAGCAGAAGGTATTGACAAGAGATCTTGAGCAAGGAATAACTGCAAGTACTGAAAGGTAACTTTTTATGGGTTTTCTAGTATAAGCAACAAGGAAAAAATGCAAGTAAAGTAAATGGTGTCATGGTGCAGCAAGTGGACCAATACTTTTGAACACAAAGGATAAACCGAGGGACTAAACTTATAAAGACTAAGGTGTTCCTGAGGACACACGGGAGAGATAGTCAAGTGCTTTCGTCATATTTCGTCTAGCACTATGTTTTGTATTGATAAGTGCCATGTGGGTGGATCTTGACTAGTGCACCGTCTAGGCTAAGACGAGTACACTCTTATGATTAATCCCTCTTGCAAAGCATCCGCAAATACAAGAGAGAAATTAAGGCAAAGCCTAACCATAGCAATAAGCTTTAGGATTCAATACTCCCTCATGGAAAAGTATGCAAACTAGGGTTCAGGTTTCTGTCACTCCGGCAACCCACCATAAGCATTCTTTATACACAATGCATTCCCATAGGTGCTTAAAAGGCGAAGTGTTATGTAGTCGACGTTCACATAACACCACTAGAAGAATAACACCATAACTTAAATATCAATCAACACATATTACTTCAACATCATATGACTACTAACATCTAGACTTTTCCCATGTCCTCAAGAACTAATGAACTACTCACAAGACATAAAAGAGATCATGATCAGAGGTGATGAAAATATGCTTAACAATCTGGTCATAACAATAATACTCCAACAAAACTCAATAGCATTCACCACAAAAGAGTAATCAACACTCGTAGAGTAGAGGGGATGAATAGTGCAAGGTATAACTCCGATTGCAATGGTGGAGTACATGGGATGAAGATGTAGATGGTTCTGGTGTTGGTGATGATGGTGATGATGATATCGATGATGCCGGTGATGATGGTGATGACGATGAGGATGATCTCCCCTTCCAGGAGGAGTTCTCCCCGGCGGAGTCTGCGCGCCGGAAAGGTCTTTTCTTCTCTGTAGGTTTTTGTCGCGGAGCGGCGGCGGAATCGCGAAAACTGTTCTGTCTCCGGAATTCTTAGGTCAAGAGGGAGATATAGTCCAAAGGAGAGTGCCGGGGGTGGGGCCCGTCACTCAGGCGGCCTCCTAGCGCGGCCTAGGGGGGCGGCAGCAGGTCGCCTGGGTGACCTGTGGCCCCCCTCCGACCCTCCTTTGGCGTGTCGTCGGGACCCGTTCGGAAACTTCTTCCCTCAAAATTTCAGCTCAATTGGAGATGTTCTGATATTGCAACTCTTCGTGCTATTTTCTCCACTGAATCATGCGTCTGCTCTTTCGGCACCAGAAAGTTGGAAACTGTGTAAAATAAGCCAAAACACTATAAGTACATCATCATAAAGTGAATATATCAATGAATAGAGATAAATTATGATACAAAATAGTAATGCATTTTGGAAGTATCAACTCCCCCAAGCTTAGACTTTGCTTGTCCCCAAGCGAATACTGAGCTCGATAAACCTGTCCACAAGTTTAGAGAGTGAAGTGTCGATAAATAAGAATACATACAAGAAGCATCATAATTTCTCTACTAAACTCAACCATCCTCAACCACAATCTCAACTCATAAGGCCCTTATGAAAGAGTAATATCAATTACAATCAAATGTAGAGCTAAGAAAACTCATCAAACCATGGCAAACATGTCCTTGGTCAAAGAACAACTAATAACTTTTAACTTTTTCTCTTCCTCTTATATTTTGATGAGATCAATTGAAGCTTTTGAAAGAACATGTTATTAGTCAAGAAGTGAAAATGCTAACACAAAGGAAGATGTTTTCTTTATCTGGGCTTAACAAACAACTCACTTATCGTAATGATAATGTCAACAAAGGTGTGATATGGCAATTCTCAATGAAACAATACAAATGCATGCGTCTTTGTCAACATAAAGTGCCTGCTCTTTTTAGGATAGAAATAAGTAGGTTTTACTGACTCAACATAAAAGTAAAGGATTGGCCCTTCGCAGAGGGAAGTAGGGAAAACTCATGTGCTATAGCTTCTTAGAGAACAACAAGATTGTAAAACAAGCTTTTGAGAGGTGCATGATTTGTCAATGAATGCTGGTAGATAGCCCAATACTTCTCATGCTGGACAAGTTTTGAGGAACGGCTCCCGAAGTGGGGAAGATCACATCCCCTTAGTCTCCTTTGTTTATCACTACCAAAGTTTGCTGATTTCTCATCAACAAAGCGTGAAGGAGGTTTTGTTTGTTGTTATTATCTTTTACGAGCTGGGCGCACTCATGTCAGTCCCTCCTCGTATTAGGGGTTCGCAGATAACATGCAAACCCAAGATAAAACTTGTCCAGTATGAAAAGATCATGAATTATCTACTACTTCTTCATGAGCTAAAATAGAGGCACAAAACATGGAGTAATATTTGAAGGTTTAAAGATAGCACGTGAGTAATATAATTTAGGAGTGGCGCTGAAATACCACATATAGGGAGATATGGTGGACTCTTGGGAAGGTTGAGGTTTCAGGGTATGGATGCACAAGCAGTATTCCCGCTTAGTGCAAGGGTTGGCTAGCAAAGGCTTTTTGAGAGCAGACAAATAATGTTGACTTGGATGCAAAACAATATAAAGTTTAACATAAAGAATTGGCATAAAGCATCAAGTTGTCTTCCTTGTCAGCATAACACTTCAAGCATAAGAACATAAAGGTTTTGGCTATGTCGCTACTAGAAAAACTCATGCTTGTTGTTATGACCAATGCTATGTTTGCCAAGATTAAATAAAGTTTTCAAAGCCATACCTGATGTGTAAGATCAATACTCCCATAAGAATCAGCATATGAGATCGATTGCATGAAGAGAATACCAAGTGCAGCAAAGAAATCAATAGACTTCTCATTAATATTCCATCATAGACACTGCACACTCACGGATACAAACTCTCCACAAAGGAGTGATAGACCTCAATGCAAACACCTATTTCATAAGATAACTTCCTTAGGCATGATACGCCACTAAACTTGACCAAGAAAGATAAATGATAAAAAATAAATATACCAGGCACTCCCCCAAGCTTGGAACAAGCTCGGGGAATGCCATTACCCTTGAAGATTTCACTCTTCATCCTTGTTCTTGTTCCTCAGGTAATCCTTAGCGAAACGCTTCCATGGCAGAGGTCCTCCTTCACACAGGATTCTTCAGTCTCCAAGATCCTGCTTTCGGCAGCTAAGCCCATGCGCAAAAACTTAAGTTCGTACTCACAGTTCTGATTTTGAAGGTCACAGATGTGCCCTTGAAGCTCGAACAATTTGGTCTCTAGTGCGAATATAATTGATAGCACTTCCTTCATCTCCTCCTCATGTTCCCTCTTGAGCTCAGCGATGATATCATAGTTGGCCTCAACACCACGCTCGATCATCAACCTGTACTTGAAGACTTCTTGCTCCACTTCTTCCAGCCTGGCCCTGGTGCTCCCCTCCTTGACAGGTCCCTTCAAATCCTCTTTGTGGAGGACACCATCCTCCACCCGAAGAGTTTGAGGGTGTCTTTTTACCTCTGCGAAATAAGGGTTGATGACGTTGACTAGGAGCTTGTCCTTGGGAGACTCTGGGGAAGCCATGGAACCTAAGTTTGTTGAAAGTTCTCCTCGCACAAACAGATCAAAAAGAAGATGCACGAAATCACAAGATACAAAGCCGGGACGATCCGGGAAAATGTATAGGAAAAATTTCTGCACCCAAAGGAAAGTAACAAGCCAAAGTGGAGTCGAAGATGGACTCCAGGTTGTCCAAGCGGCCTCCTGGCGCGGCCAGGGCCAGCCCGTGCCAGCAGGTCGCCTGGGTGACCTGGAGCTCCTCTCCGGCTCCGCTTCGGCTCGGAATTTTCCTAGTTTTGCCAAAAGTATAATATGGAACTTTTATTTGTGTTCGCGAAGTTTCCTTACTGTATTTCATACCTTTTCTTCTTCTGCTTCTACCGGTGTCTGATACAGTGTTGCAATATGTTCTTCGTGAGTGCCTACCTGTATCACATCCACCTCTACATTGATGGGGTCTACAACCATGTAATGCTTGAGCCTTTGCCCATTCACAACATGTGGTTTTGTGCCCTCAAAATTATTAATCTTGATTCCACCGGAGTGGTAGACTTCTTTGATATGGTACGGTCCTTCCCATTTGGAAAGTAATTTACGTGGAGAAAACCTGAAACGAGATCTATACAACAAAACTTTGTCACCAACATTAAATTCACGTTTCAAAATTCTCTTGTCATGCCACTTCTTTACCTTTTTTGAAAACTTTTGCGCTCTCATAAGCTTCACTTCGCCACTCATCTAGAGAAGTCAAGTTCATGAGACGCTTTTCACCAGCAAGCTTTGGATCAACATTAAGCTCTCTAACAGCCCAGAAAGCTTTGTGTTCTAACTCTAGAGGTAGATGGCATGCCTTGCCATAAACCATCTCATACGGAGACATCCCCATGGGATTTTTATAAGTAGTTCTAGATGCCCACAAGGCATCTCCTAGCTTATTGGACTAGTCCTTTCTAGAATTGTTCACTTTCTTTTGCAAGATCAACTTGATCTCTCTATTTGTGAGCTCAACTTGCCCACTTGTTTGAGGGTGGAGAGGTGAAGCAATTCTATGATTAACATCATATTTGGCTAGAGCTTTTCTAAAAGCACCGTGTGTAAAATGTGATCCTCCGTCGGTCATGAGATACCTAGGTACACCAAACCTGGGGAAGATTACATCCTTGAGCATTTTCAAAGGAGTCTTATGATCAGCACTTTCAGTGGGGATTGCTTCAACCCACTTGGTCACATAATCTATAGCTACTAAGATGTGAGTGTATTTGTGTGAAGGAGGGAAAGGACCCATAAAATCAAACCCCAACAATCAAAAGTCTCAATGACTAGCGAATAATTCATAGGCATCTCATTCCTCCTACTAATATTACCAACTCTGTGGCACTTATCACAGGATAAAACGTAATTTCTAGCGTCTTGAAAAGAGAGTAGGCCAATAAAAACCTAATTGGAGAACCTTGTGTGAGGTCCTCTCTCCGGCATGATGTCCTCCATAAGGACTGCTATGACATTGTCTCAAGATATCGTTCTGCTCATGCTCCGGTATGCATCTCCTCACAATCCCATCCGCACCTTCTCTAAAAAGATGTGGCTCATCCCAAAAGTAGTACCTCAAGTCGTGGAAGAACTTCTTCCGCTGCTGGAATGTTAAACCTGGAGGCAAAAACTTTGCAACAATAAAGTTAGCATAATCTGCATACCATGGATCTGAATTAGATTTCACCTGCAAAACAGCTAACTGTTCATCGGGAAAACTATCGTTGACCGGAATAGGATCATGTGGTATGTCCTCTATCCTGGAAAGGTTGTCTGCTCCTTTCCTATCAACAATCTGCAACTCAAATTCTTGAAGAAGAAGGACCCATTGGATAAACCGTGGTTTGGCATCCTTCTTTTCCATAAGATACTTAATAACAACATGATCAGTGTGAATGATAAATTTAGAATAAAAAATGTAAGGTCAAGCAAACACTACCGCTAAACATTCTTTCTCAATAGTAGCATAATTCTTTTGAGCAATGTCAAGGGTTTTGCTAGCATAATGGACAACACTCAATTTCTTATCAACCCTTTGTCCTAACACAGCTCCACAATCTTATCAACCCTTTCTTAGCAAAATCACCAGCATCACACATGATTTGAAAAGGCAAATTCCAATTAGGTGGTTGGACTATAGGGGCAGTTATTAAGGCTTTCTTAAGAACTTCGAAGGCTTCCTTACAATCTTCATGAAACACAAAAGGAATATCCTTCTGGAGAAGATTAGTAAGGGGTTTCGAAGTTGTAGAAAAGTCTTTCATAAATCTCATATAGAAACCAGCATGACAGAGGAAACTACGAATACCTCTGATGTCTTTTGGATAAGGCATTCTCTCTATTGCTTCAACCTTTTCCCTGTCCACCTCGATTCCTCTTTCAGAAATCTTGTGACCAAGAACAATTCCCTCATTGACCATGAAGTGATGATACGTCCATTTTGCATCATGCTTTCATGTTGATCTTTATTGCTTTATGGGCTGTTATATTACCTTGTGGTACCATACTTATGCCTTTTCTCTCTTATTTTGCAAGGTTTATTTGAAGAGGGAGAATACCCGCAGCTGGAATTCTGGAGTGGAAAAGGAGCAAGTCTGATTCCTCTATTCTGCAAAACTCCAAATGCCCTGAAAATCAACGTGGAATTTTTTGGGAATATATAAAAAATACTGGGCGAAAGAAGTACAAAAGGGGAGCTACCAGGGCCCCACAAGCCTGGTAGCCGCCACCCCCTGGTGGCGGCTACAGGGCTTGTGGGTTCCCTGATGGCCCACTGGCCCCCCTCTTTTGCTATATGAAGGGTTTTGTTCCAGAAAAAATCAGGGAGGAGCTTTTTCGTGGTTTCGCCGCCGCCACGAGGCGGAACTTGAGTAGATCCAATCTAGAGCTCCGGCGGGACGATCCTGACAGGGAAACTTCCCTCCCGGAGGGGGAAATCGTCGCCATCGTCATCACCAACACTCCTCTCGTCGGAGGGGAGTCATCTCCATCAACATCTTCATCAGCACCATCTCCTCTCCAATCCCTAGTTCATCTCTTGTAACCAATCTTCGTCTCGCGACTCCGATTGGTACTTGTAAGGTTGCTAGTAGTGTTGATTACTCTTTGTAGTTGATGCTAATTGGATTACTTGGTGGAAGAGTTTATGTTCAGATCCTTGATGCTATTCATTACACCTCTGATCATGATTATGATTATGCTTTGTGAGTAGTTACTTTTGTTCCTGAGGACATGGGATAAGTCATGCTGATAATAGTCATGTGAATTTGGTATTCGTTCGGTATTTTGATATGATGTATGTTGTCTTTTCCTCTAGTGGTGTTATGTGAGCGTCGACTACATAACACTTCACCATGTTTGGGCCTAGATGAAGGCATTGGGGAGTAGTAAGTATATGATGGGTTGCTAGAGTGACAGAAGCTTAAACCCGAGTCTATGCGTTGCTTCGTAAGGGGCTGATTTGGATCCACTAGTTTAATGTTATGGTTAGACGTTGTCTTAATTCTTCTTTCATAGTTGCGGATGCTTGCGAGAGGGGTTAATCATAAGTGGGATGCTTGTCCAAGTAAGGGCAGTACCCAAGCGCCGGTCCAGCCACATATCAAACTATCAAAGTAACGAACGCGAATCACATGAACATGATGAAACTAGCATGACAGAAATTCCCGTGTGTCGTGGTTTTGTCACGGCAGATGTCCTCATGAAAGGACTTAGTATTGGAGCCATCGCACCTTCGTGGCGACTCAAAGGGGTTGAACAGGAGAGACACGGCAATTTACCCAGGTTCGGCCCCTCGTGAGGAGGTAAAGGCCTACGTCCTGCTTTGAGTTGTATTGATGGAGTTTCGATTACAAGGAGGGCGTAACTCGCCAGACCAAGCACTCGATGATTTCTAACTTGTCCTCTTCTTCCCTGGGACTCGCCTTTATATACAGGTCGAACCCCTAGGATTTACAAGGGTACTTTCCTTTCTACAAATCGTAACCTCTACGGTCTCCAAGTCACCATCTTCCAAAGCTTGGAGACCTTCCGGAAATTATAAACCGCCATACAACCTTCGGTCTTGCCAGGCCAAGGCCCGAACCATGCTCAGATGAATCGCCTGATTTGGTGACCCGGCCCAACTAGGGCGGGTTATTAACAGGTAATATCCCCAACATTAGGCCCCAGATTGACTTGAATTCTCTTCACGCCAATATTTTCGCTCAGTTAAAGGCGATTCATTCTTCATCCTTCTCTATACTTCAGAAACTTTAACCCGCCATCTGTCGTGGAAAAACTTAAATCGCCAAACCATTTCTCGTTGGCATCTTCTTATCCCTTAGATTCCGGAAAAAACTGACGTAATCCTAACGGATCCTTTGATATTGCTATCCCAAAATTTTCGGAGCGTCATTATAGCGAATATTTTTATCCTTCGGCGGTTCCCGCTCACGGCGCCTCGATTCCAGCGCCTGCCCTGTTAAATAGGTGGGGGGGGGACAGGTCTGGCGCATTCCACCCACCAGTCCCGTCAATCTTCTCCCCATTATCACAGCGAGAAACCCTTATTGCCTTCTGAGAGCTCCGCCGCCGACCGCAGTTCCCGTTGTCGCCCGAAAGCTTTGGCGCCGCCCAAAGGTCTTGTCGCCGTCAAGCACTTTACCGCGACCGAGCCGCTCGCCGCCATCGACCACCTCACCGTCGTCGACCACCTCGCTGTTGCTAGGCACTTCGTCGCCGTCGAAGATCTCCATGCCCGAGCAAGACTTTCGTGCTCCTCCAATAGCCTTCGTCGCCGTCGACCACCTCCGGCCAAAACCATCAGGTTAGGTCACCGCTTACTTAAGAGCAGATTCCCATCCCTTTCCGAGGTTCATCACTACCGTGTTCTTGATGCCTTCCCGAATATTAGTTACCTATCCTTGATTATTTAGTATTGATGACAACGAGAAAACCAATGTCTCTAATACCTTCACTTATCCGCCCTCGATTTGCATGTTTAGAGTAGTATTTCATCAAACCAACAACATTATCTCATCCTGGTTGTAAGTTGCCGTATACAGTCATTTTCCTCATGTATTTTCGGTTGTCCAGTAGATCCATAATTTACAGCTCGTTGCGTAAAAGCTGTTTGTAGTCTTCATACTTCACCATTTTAATCAAATGTCTCCGACGCTTTAAGACACAACTCTTGTGAGTAGCCAACCTTCGTAAGTCGCCGTAGCAACCTGACTCGGATCTTTATATGGCGGGTCAAGATTTCTCCTCAGTCCGCGAACAAATTACTTGGCGAGTCAAATGAACTTATTTCACCTCTTACGATAGATGTTCAAGCGTGTAAATTCATCCGTACTTTACTCCTTTGTAGCATGGGCACCGTCTTCAAAAGTGACTGGCTCCCTACCAAGGTCAATGATACCATACTAGAGGATTATGTGAAAACGGGAAATTTGGACCCTCAGGATGTTATCGGTTGGCGTACCGGTTTCGGGGAGGATCTCCCCAATCCCAAAGAAGGGGAGATAGTTCTTTTCGTCGAACACCTTGAGCGGGGTTTTAAGCCGCCCGGATCGAAGTTCCTTAGAGACGCCATGGCTTTCATGAACGTCCGCCTCCAGGATCTGGGGTCCAACTCGATAAGTAACCTATGCCAGTTCCAAGTGTTTTGCGAGGCTTACCTACGGATGGAACCCTCAGTTCCCTTATTCTGGTACATTTTCCACTTAAATCGCCAAAAGGAATTTCACAATGGCCCCAGCCTGGAACTTGGTGGTGTAAATGTTCAGCGCCGCAGGGATAGCCCATTTCCCTGACTCGCCATGCCAAGCCATCCCAAAGGCTGGGGCGAGTCTTGGTTCTATTGTCAAGAGACCTCACCTGTAGGCGAAAACAAGCTTCTAGGCTATAGGGAAGATCGCCTTCCAACGAATTTCAAGCTTCCGGACAAGCTCACCGAAGAGGAGGAATCAGATTTCATCCCAGTATTGTCCAAGTTAAGATCTTTGACAAAGAACGGCCTTACTGGGGTCGACTTGATCCGCTGCTGGGTCGAATGGCGCATCCTCCCTTTGAGTCGTCGGGACGGGTTAATGTGCGAATTTGACGGCACCTTAGATCATCCTCAATGTTATTTCCGCACGGCTTTAACGGAAAATGATATTGTCGCCATCATCAAGAAGCTGACCGGCGAGCCTGCGGGAAAATGCAGCCAAATCGGCCTCAAACCCTTCTGTAAGATTAATCCGGCGCCCAAGGTAAGCAATTGTAACCCGCCTTTGCCTTTACTTCTTATGTTTCATTCGAATTGTGGCCTTTTATAACATATGCCATTCCAGAAAGGTGATAAATTTTGGTCCAAGAAGCCCAAAAAGCCAGCCATGAAGCAAGCTAAGCCGCCCCCAAAGAAGAAAACCAAGGGTAAGGGCAAAGCTGCTGTGGCCGAGCCATCCAAAGCCGATGAATCTCAAGTCGGCGACGCACCTTCAGAGGTAAAAACCTATCCTCTTTTCACTCGCCATCCACTATTGTTAACTTTGTATTTATGTCTCTGGCTCTCTTGAATAGAATGAAGACAACGAAAGCCAGGAGGATTCCGTAGAGGTAATTTCTGTTTCCTCCGATTCATCTCCTTGTCCACCTAAGTCGGCCAGGCGAATTTGTGGGAAAGTTCCCTTCTCACATCCAAATGCTTGTTTGGACCCAAATTTTCTTCTGAAGAAAGCACAATATACTTCAAATCGGAAGACCCGAAGTCATTCCGGTGATCTGGTGTCCGGCTTACCAACAAAGAACAAGAGAAAGCCAAATGAGGTACCCATGAATGACACTTCTTCATGTTTCTTTGGATCGCATCTGTTACCCGCCTATATCTTTAACGTATAATGCTTGCAGAATTCTCCTCCTACATCTGGCGACTCAGTAATGTCGACACTTCCGCCAATGATCCGTGTCCCTGGGTAAGTCCTTTGATAATTTTACTTTGAATCTGATGGTGATAAATTTTCAATCCTTAAACACGCCTCTTCCCTCTTTCAGGGCACAGGCGAAGAAGAGGAAAACCAGCGGGTCAACTCCTATTATAATCTCAGTGCCCATCAAAGAACCGGCGCCGATCCAAGATAACCCGGACCAAGACAAACCTGAGGATCAAATGGATCTTCCTAGCTCGCCCAAGGAACAAATGGATGCCCCCAAGCCGCCAAGTCCATTGACAACAGAAGAAGACCCGGACGCTGTAATTATCACTGGTACCAGCTTCTCTAAACCGGCCACAGCGGTTTTGTCAAAGCATGTGCCATCATCATCTCAAGCCGTTACTGAGTCTGGACTCTCCAAGGCTAAGCTTTCTGAATATGAACATCTGGAATTCAAAGAACTTTGCTCTGATTTTGCAAATCGCCTGGAGGCGAGTTATGAGATGGAGAAAAGCATGCTTCGGATGCTAAAGAATAAACATGAGGTAAGCTTTGTTATATACTATATTATCCCCATTAACCCCCAAGGGCCGGGTCATCAGTAAAAAGATGAGCCGGGTCTTGATCACTTAGAAAAACTTTCGACCGGTAACCCCCAAGGGCCGGGTCATCAGTAAAAAGATGAGCCAGGTCTTGATCACTAGAAAAACTTTCAACCAGTAACCCCCAAGGGCCGGGTCATCAATAAAAAGATGAGCCGGGTCTTGATCACTTAGAAAAACTTTCGACCAGTAACCCCCAAGGGCCGGGTCATCAATAAAAAGATGAGCCGGGTCTTGATCACTTTAGAAAAACTTTCGACCAGTAACCCCCAAGGGCCGGGTCATCAGTAAAAAGATGAGCCGGGTCTTGATGCTGTATAATTTTGTCTGAAAAAATTATACATTAGCCCCCAAGTGTTAGGGATATTGCTTGCAATAGTTCTCAGACTTGCCCCTTATCATGTACTTCAACAGGAAACTCTTATCCAGACTGAATCAGCACTTGGCGACTTGAAGAAAAACTTATCTGATCAGCAGGATGCCCGAACCAAATCGGAGGAGAAGTATCAACTAGTTTTAGCTGAGATGGAAAAACTAAAGGCCAATTTAAAAAGGGCTCAAGCTGACCAAGATACTTCGACAAAACGAGCAGAGAAAGCTGAAGCCAAGCTAGCTACTGTGCAACAAGAGCTGTCCGGTTTGAAACATCATATCTCAAACATGGCGCAAGCCGTCTTTGGTAAAATACTCAAACCTTTGACCTTTTTAAATAACTCTTATCTTGAGTCGCTGATTACCATTACCCCTTGTACAGGTCCGAGAGCCGCCAACCTTCAGGATGATTGCGTGCTGATGCTGAAGGCGATTTACACGCTGACAGAGCAGCTGTATACCGGCAGTGTACTAACTGTGAAAGCAGTGATGGGCGCCAAGGAGCCTATAACCTCCATAAAGAAGATGCTTGGCTGTCTATCCACGCTTCCTCCCCAGATTGGCGAGTTGACTTGGTCAGCCGCCCAGAAGCGAGTGTTGACTACATTAAGTCGCTGCTTAGCGTATGCTCCAGAGCAACCCGGAAGAAGTAGCGGCGGGCTTTCCTCAACTCAAGGATGACGGGTCAGAATTCGCCGAAGAGGACTACCAGCGTGTCGTCAAGGACTCCCGGCTGGCGGCGACTCAACTTGCTGCAAGTCTGGAATTATCAAAATACCATGCTGCTTATGATAGTAAGAACAAGAAGGTCAACCCGCCAACCTTTGTGACGACCAGCTTAACTCCACGGCGACCCAAGAACCCTTTTGACTTGGACGCAGATCTCTCATCAATCCTGACTGAGGAAGATGACTTTGCAGCTCTGGCCAAGTGTAACTGCGTACTGGGCGACTTGCAAATTGAAGTTGGCCAAAGCTCGCAGCAAAACGATCCAAGGGCGTCAGCAGAATAAACTTCATTGATTTGGCCCTAAGAGCCATGTAATAGGTCTTCTTTAGGAATCAGTACTGCTTTTGTGATACCTTCGAAAAGAACCCTTATGTCGCCCTTAAGGCGATTTGAAATACTGGATCCGTCGTTTGAAAATTATTTATAATGCTTGATCGGCCGTTTGAAAATTCTTTATAATGCTTGATCCGCCATGGATAAAGTGATTTTGATCATCAATCTGTTCTAAGCTTAATGAATAATAAGTGATAACAAATATTTCAAGATGAATCAGAAAAAAGTTTGGAAAACCATGTGGCAGTGCCAGGAAGGTAAATAAAAAATAGCAATTTCCTCGGCTCATAAGGTCGCGACAGGATGGGGCGAGTCAGAAAGCTCAAGCGCACACCCTAGATGATGGTTTCGTCGGCTCATAAGGTCGCGACAGGATGGGGCGAGTCAGAAAGCTCAAGCGCGCACCCTAGATGATTTCGTCCGCTCATAAGGTCGCGACAGGATGGGGCTAGTCAGAAAGCTCAAGCGCGCACCCTAAATGATTTCGTCGGCTCATAAGGTCGCGACAGGATGGGGCGAGTCAGAAAGCTCAAGCGCGCACCCTAAATGATTTCGTCAGCTCATAAGGCCGCGACAGGATGGGGCGAGTCAGAAATCTCAAGCGCGCACCCTAAATGATGGTTTCGTCGGCTCCTAAGGTCGCGACAGGATGGGGCGAGTCAGAAAGCTCAAGCGCGCACCCTAAATGATGGTTTCGTCGGCTCATAAGGTCGCGACAGGATGGGGCGAGTCAGAAAGCTCAAGCGCGCACCCTAAATGATGGTTTCGTCGGCTCATAAGGTCGCGACAGGATGGGGTGAGTCAGAAAGCTCAAGCGCGCACCCTAAATGATGGTTTCGTCGGCTCATAAGGTCGCGACATGATGGGGCGAGTCAAAAAGCTCAAGCGCCACCCTAGATGATGGTTTCGTCGGCTCATAAGGTCGCGACAGGATGGGGCGAGTCAAAAAGCTCAAGCGCCACCCTAGATGATGGTTTCGTCGTCTCATAAGGTCGCGACAGGATGGGGCGAGTCAAATAGCTCAAGCGCCACCCTAGATGATGGTTTCGTCGGCTCATAAGGTCGTGACAGGATGGGGCGAGTGAGAAAGCTCCAGCACCACCCTAGATGATAATGACTCTGTCGGCTCATAAGGTCGCGAGAGGATGACAAAATTGATCTCAATGAAGAAGCCCCCAAGTCGGGAAGCATTTTAACTTTATTACTTCATAATAAAAATTGAAAAACTTACAAAATGCGGAGCTTAAGAGCTCAAGTGTAATAAGGCCGCAAGTGGGCAATATTCCACGGGCGAGTTGACTCAGCCTCCGTGGTTAGCCGGTTAGGCCGGAGATCCACCAGATAATAAGAGCCATTGCAAAGATTTTGCTGACGTCGAACGGTCCTTCCCATGGCGGTGACAACTTATGCATGCCAGCACAATCTTGTATCAACCGAAGGACTAAGTCGCCTTCCTGAAAGGTCCGGCTCTTAACCCGGCGGTTGTGATAACGCAGTAGATCATGCTGATAGATGGCCGAACGGGCCGCAGCCAAGTCACGTGCCTCTTCTAAGGCGTCCAAGGAGTCTTGGCGCGCCAGTTCGTTGTCTTGCTCCACATATGCGGCGACTCTAGGCGAGTCATGCCTTATGTCAGTAGGAAGAAAGGCTTCTGCTCCGTAGACCAGAAAGAAAGGGGTAAAACCCGTGGACCGGTTCGGGGTGGTCCGGATGCTCCATAGTACTGAAGGCAATTCTTCGACCCAACATCCTGGGGTTTTCTCCAGGGGAACCATGAGTCGGGGCTTGATTCCTCGTAAAATCTCCTGATTCGCCCGTTCCGCCTGCCCATTAGATTGTGGGTGAGCAACGGCAGAAACATCAAGCCGGATATGTTCTCGACGACAAAACTCGTGCATCGCCCCCTGGGACAGATTAGTACCATTATCAGTAATGATACTATGTGGATATCGAAACCGGAAGATTAGCTTTTTCAAGAACTTGACCGATGTCTCCGCATCGCAAGTTCCAATAGGTTCTGCCTCAACCCACTTGGTGAACTTATCAACCGCCACCAGCAAATGGGTTTTCTTGTTGGATGACATTTTAAAGGGGCCGACCATGTCTAACCCCCAAACCGCAAAAGGCCAAGTGATGGGAATCATTCTTAGGTCTTGAGCCGACACATGAGCATGTCGTCCATAACGCTGGCATCCCTCGCACCGACGAACTATCTCTTCTGCATCTGCATGAGCGGTCAACCAAAAGAAACCATGACGGGATGCCTTTGACACCAAAGAGCATGACCCGGCATGATGCCCACAGTCCCCGGAATGAATGTCATTTAAGATTATGCATCCTTCTTCGGAGGAAACGCATCGTTGAAAGACTCCAGAGGCGCTCCGCTTATATAATTCGCCATTGATGATCACCATGGATTTGCTCCGCCGAACGATCTGACGGGCTGAAACTTCGTCTGTTGGTAACTCGCCTCGGGCGAGATAAGCCAAATAGGGAAGAACCCAATCCGGCGTGACGTGGAGAGCCGCCACGAACTGAGACTCAGGATCCGGTATTGCCAACTCCTCCTCCGATGGTAAACTCACGGATGGTTTATGCAAAACATCCAGAAAAACATTGGGAGGAACTGGCTTTCGCTGGGAACCGAGACGTGAAAGGGCGTCAGCTGCCTCGTTGAGGCGCCGATCAATGTGGTCAACCTGATAGCCATGAAAATGACCCGCCATGTCAGACACAGCCCTTCTGTAAGCCGCCACCACGGGGTCCCGAGAATCCTAGGTACCTGAAACTTGTTGCGCCACCAGATCAGAGTCGCCAAAACATCGGACTCGTGTTAGATTCATCTCCTTGGCGAGTCGGAAGCCGTGAAGCAAAGCTTCGTATTCCGCAGCATTGTTAGTGCATGGAAACATGAGTCGGAGCACATAACAGAATTTATCTCCTTGAGGGGATACCAGTACCACACCAGGCCCCGAGCCTTCCAGCTGTCTAGATCCAATAAAATAAATAGTCCAGTATGTAAGATCAGGCCTGTCCTCCGGGGCCTGCAACTCTGTCCAGTCATTGACGAAATCAACTAAGGCTTGAGACTTGATGGCTGTGCGAGGGGTGTATCGTACATGATGCGGCCCAAGTTCAATCGCCCACTTGGCAATCCGCCCTGTTGCCTCCCGATTCTGGATGATGTCCCCGAGGGGGGTAGAACTAACCACTGTGATAGGATGTTCTTGGAAATAATGCTTAAGTTTCCGACTTGCCATAAACACCCCATACACTAACTTCTGCCAATGTGGGTACCGTTGCTTGGAAAGGGTTAGCACTTCGCTGATAAAATACACCGGTCGTTGTACTGGGTACTCCTTCCCTTCCTCCTTTCTTTCAACGACCACTGCCACACTTACTGCTTTGGAGTTTGCCGCAATATACAGAAGCATGGGCTCTTTCTCAGTCGGGGCAACCAGGACCGGTGGGTTGATGAGCTGCCGTTTCAAGGCTTCGAGCACTTCGTCTGCCTCATTTGTCCAAACAAACTGGTCAGATTTCTTTAGTAATTGATAAAGAGGAATCGCCTTTTCTCCCAGGCGGCTTACGAAGCGACTTAGAGCCGCAATGCGACCCGCCAGTCGTTGAACTTGATTAACATTTGCCGTCCTTCCAAGGGATGTAACTGCTTCGATTTTGTCCGGGTTAGCTTCAATGCCTCGGTCAGACACCAGGAAGCCCAACAATTTCCCTGCAGGAACACCAAAAACACACTTGGTGGGATTCAGCTTCATCTAATATACCCGCAGATTATCGAAAGTCTCCTTGAGATCCTCCAGCAGCGTCTCCCCCTGGCGGGTTTTGATCACAATATCGTCGACATAGGCGTGGACGTTGCGACCGATTTGGCTGCGGAGGCAATTCTGGATGCAGCGCTGATAAGTCGCCCCCGCACTCTTGAGTCCAAAAGGCATGGACACATAGCAAAAAGCCCCAAAGGAGGTTATAAAAGCTATTTTCTCTTGATCCTCCACGGTCATCTTGATCTGGTGATATCTAGAGTAGGCGTCCAAAAAGCACAATCGTTCGCATCCCGCCACCGAGTCAATGATCTGGTCGATGCGGGGAAGGGCGAAAGGATCTTTCGGACAAGCTCTGTTGAGGTCCGTGTAATCAGTGCACATACGGAAAGTACCGTTCTTCTTGAGTACCAAAACCGGGTTAGGCAGCCATTTGGGGTGGAAAACTTCCACGATGAATCCGGCGGCTAAGAGAAGGGCGACCTCTTCCCCGATCGCCTTGCGTCGCTCCTCGTTAAACCTGCGAAGATACTGTTGGATAGGCTTTACCTTTGGGTGAACATTAAGATGGTGCTCAGCGAATTCTCTCGGCACACCAGGCATGTTAGAAGGTTTCCATGCGAAGATGTCCCAATTCTCACGGATGAATTCGATGAGCGCGCTTTCCTATTTGGGATCTAGACCCGTCCCGATGGTGAACTGCTTGGATGAATCGCCGGGAACGAAATCGATTGTTTTAGTGTCATCCGTTGGTTTGAACTTGAGCGGCGGCTCAACATCTGTTGTTGGCTTCTTTAGGGGTGACATGTCCGCCGGGTCAACATTGGCCCGATGATGTTTTAGCTCCTCTGCAGCGCATGCGACTTCCGCATAAGTCGCGTCCCCTTCTTCACATTCCTTTGCAATCCTTCTATCCCCATCAACCGTGATGGGTCCCTTAGGACCGGGCATCTTGAGCTTAAGGTAAACATAGCATGGGCGAGCCATGAAACGGGCATAAGCCGGCCGCCCAAATAGCGCATGATAGGGGCTTTTCAATTTGACCACCTCGAACACCAGCGACTCGGACCTGTAATTCTACGCCGTTCCAAACGCCACTGTGAGTCTGGCTCGGCCTATGGGGTACGCCGACTTACCTAGAACGATTCCATGGAAAACTGTGGTTGAAGGCATCAGGTCCTTTTCCAATAGGTTCATCCTTTGGAAAGTGTCGAAATACAAGATATTAATGCTGCTGCCACCATCCGTTAGCACTTTGGATAAGGTGTACCCCCCAACTTGGGGAGGTACGACCAACGCTAAATCGCCAGGGTTGTCAACTCTTGGCGGGTGATCCTCCCTACTCCATGATATGATCTGCTAAGATCAGTGAAGGTACCTTGGAAGCGCCGGCTCAGACACACTGTACGCCCAATGGCTCACCTTCTTATCATGTCTGCAAGCATTGGTGGTGAAAACGTGATACTGCCCATTGCTTAACTGTTTGGGGTTGTTGCGGAAATCTCCGTTGTCATCTTGACCCTGCGGAGCCCCCTGTGGGGGAGGCTGCTGAAAGGCTCCTGGCGGGTTATACCGCCGCTGGTGATGCACCGGATACTGGCCGCTACTTGGCTGCGAGCTTCCCTGAGCCCCCGGTTCAGGAAAACCGCCAAAGGGGTTCTGTCGTTGGTTGGATGCAGCAAAGTGCTCCTGCCGTTGGTCCGGGTCATCGTTTTGGCTTTTCTTGATCGCCTCCGCCCGAAACTCCCGCATTACGAAACAGTTCTCCCAGGAGTGAGTCGCCGGGCCGTCTGCCGTGGCATGGTGTGGGCAAGGGCCCTTGAGTAACTCTTCATAGTTACGCGGCCTCTTACCACTAAATCCCTTGTTTTTCTTCTGGCGTAGGTTGCCACTATTGGTGTTGGTATTGGCGACTAAATCCGAAGGTTCCTCTTGCTGCCTTCTCTTGCCATTGGCTCCTTGGTTGTGGCGGTTACGTCCCTGGAACCGGGTATGATTTTTGGATGACTCGCCCTTCTTGGGCGAATTAGCTTTACCGTCCTCACTGGGATCTTTGGTGTCATCCGCCTCAGCGTACCTAGTGAGGGTGTCCATCAGCTCTCCCATGTCTTGGACTTTTCGCTTGAGTCGATCCAATTTTTGCACCAGGGGTTCGTAATGGCAATTCTGCTCGAGGATCAACACAGCCTGAGCCGCCGTAATGTCATCTGACGAATGGATAATTTCCGCAACCGGCCGTGACCAATGGTGGGCCGACTCATCAGGGCGCTGAACGCAGTGCTGCAGATCGACGATCGTCATTGGACGTTTGCAGGTTCCTCGGAAGTTTTTGATGAACCGCTCCTTTAATTCGGCCCAGGTCTGGATGGAGTGGGGGGTAAGTTTTTTAACCAAGTACGTGCTGACCCCTCGAGCATCATCGTGAAGTATCTGGCGCAGACTGCCTCGTTTACGTCGAGCATGTCCATGGAGATTTCATAACTCTCGACCCAAGATGCCGGCTCAAGGTCCGGGGTGTAGTTGGGCACCTTTCTTGGTCCCTTAAAATCCTTGGGCATTCGTTCGTTGCGAAGGGCGGGGGCCAAGCACGGCACCCCCACTCGCCCACCGCTCCCGACGAGAGGGGTCGGGCGACTTGGATGTTCAGGAGATCCCGGCCCGACGGGTTCTGATGATCAGGCGGGTTGTCCTGAGGGACAGGTCGCGGCCCGCTGTTTACGGCGGGCTGGTCCTCTGGCCGACTCCTGGTGTAACTCGCCTGGGGAGTGGAATGCAGCCTATCTAGGCTATGTGATAACTGGGCATTTTGAACCACCGCCGTCTTCAACATCTCAATGGCGTTCCTTGCTTCTATCTCGGCAGGAGTGTTGCCGTGAATCGGAAGAGATTCCAAATGGCGAGTTGCAGCAAGGACGTTGTCCACCGGGTTGGAAAAGTGGCCTTGAGGCTTCCGGAATCGGGGAATGCGATCCTCAATTGGTTGAATCGATGGGTTAGGAGGTTGACCCGGTCCTCCCCCAGGGGCGGCTCCCGCCCTAGGAGTTTGTGGAGTATCGAACAGGCGGGTCGGGTTGAGATCAGGGGGCAGGCGACCTTGGTGTCTCCGTTGATGGACGGCGTCGGATGCGCGCTGGTGTCTTTCGAGCCGCCAGTTGTCAGTATTTAAGCGAGTCCTTTCGGCCGTAATTTGAGCTTGCCGAGTCTCGATCCTAGCGGACTCCACCTCGGCATCCCGATGAGCCTTTGCCACTGCTTCTCTGAGTTTCGCCAGCTCCGCGTTTACCTCCTCCTGGTTTTCCGGTGTGAGGGGAGTCGCCATCAGCCTTGTGATTTCCGCCGCTAATTCCACCAAGACAGCGGCCGGGCTTCTAGACGTCTCGCTGGTTCCGTCGCCTCCTGTAGGGTTTTGCGAGGGTTGAGTCGCCCCCGCCATATAAATGGCGATCCGGCGGCGGGTTCGGTCAAGGACTTCGGGGTCCATGGCCAGCGACAAGCCCCCAAGACAATCCCCAGGTAGAGACCGGATCGAATCTGAATCGCCCATGGATGATTCGTCGTCAGTGTTGACTGGTGTAGTTTCTTGGAATGCTGAGTATTATGGTTCCTCCGATCCCTGCGTGAACCCAACAAAGACCGGGCGGGTCAGAATTTGCGCCAATACTGGGCGGACGTACCTGGCCGGCTCGACGATGTCGGTGGAGATGTCCGGCTCAGGCATGGATGATCCGATCATGCCGATGAAGATGTTGATCTTGCCGAAGGGGACCCTATAGCGAGTTTCGATCGAATCCGCCTCGTGTCCTCATTGTCGGTTGTCGATCTAGATCTTCCCGCGGCGGCTCCGGGTCATGAGCTCCGTCGCGTAACTCCCAAACACTGGTAGGGCTCCCTTTGAGAACTCAACTCCACCGTGCGTAGGCCCCACGGTGGGCGCCAACTGTCATGGTTTTGTCACGGTAGATGTCCTCGTGAAAGGACTTAGTATTGGAGCCATCGCACCTTGGTGGCGAATCAAAGGGGTTGAACAGGAGAGACACGGCGATTTACCCAGGTTCGGCCCCTCGTGAGGAGGTAAAGGCCTACGTCGTGCTTTGAGTTGTATTGATGGAGTTTCGATTACAAGGAGGGCGTAACTCGCCAGACCAAGCACTCGATGATTTCTAACCTGTCCTCTTCTTCCCTGGGACTCGCCTTTATATCCAGGTCGAACCCCTAGGGTTTACAAGGGTACTTTCCTTTCTACAAATCGTGACCTCTACGGTCTCCAAGTCGCCATCTTCCAAAGCTTGGAGACCTTCCAGAAATTATAAACCGCCATACAACCTACGGTCTTGCCAGGCCAAGGCCCGAACCATGCTCAGATGAATCGCCTGATTTGGTGACCCGGCCCAACTAGGGCGGGTTTTTAACACATAATATCCCCAACACCGTGTGTCCTCGGGAGCGTTTTTCCTCCGATAAGACTTTGTTCAGGCTTGTCCCTTGCTACAAAAGGGATTGGGCCACTTGCTGCACCGTTGCTACTACTTGTTACTTTTCGCTTGCTACGTTTCACCTTGCTACACCATCACTTGTTACCGCTACTTTCAGTGCTTGCGGTTATTACCTTGCTGAAAACTGTTTATCAGAGCCTTCTACTCCTCGTTGGGTTCGACACACTTACTTATAGAAAGGACTACGATTCATCCCTTATACTTGTGGGTCATCAAGTGACACTTCTCCCAGTTGAGTACCAAGTTCGTCTCCTCACATCTCTGCAAAATTTTATTAAGATTGTGGAGACCATGGTCAAAAGAGGTTCCATAGACGAATAAATCGTCCATGAAGACCTCCACAATTTCCTCACAAAAACCATGAAAGATAGTGGACATACACCTTTGAAAAGTAGCAGGAGCATTGCATAAACCAAAAGGCATACGTCTATAAGCATAAGTACCAAAGGGACAAGTAAAAGTGGTCTTCTCTTGATCGACAGTGTTAACATGAATTTGAGAGAAGCCAGAGTACCCATCAAGAATGCAAAAGTGAGTCTTTTTGGATAACCTTTCAAGCATTTGGTCGATGAACGACAGCGGGTAGTGGTCTTTCTTGGTCCTTGTTCAGCTTCCTGTAATCAATACTCATTCTATATCCAATAATAATTCTTTGAGGTATTAGTTCGTTCTTATCATTAGGAACCACAATCGTACCTCCTTTCTTGGGAACACAATGTACTAGACTTACGCACTTACTATCAGCTATAGGGTAGATAATACCTGCAGCTAGAAGCTTGATGATTTTGATCCTCACAACATCCCTCATCTTCGGGTTTAACATGATCAACAACCGGTTTAGCATCAGGCTCAAGATTGATAGTATGTTGACAAATAGATGGACTAATCCCCTTAACATCATCAAGGGTATAGCCAATATCGCCTCGGTGTTTACGAAGGACTTCCAATAATCGCTCTTCTTCATATCCTAAAAGGTTAGAATTGATAATAACATGATATACTTTCTTTTCATCTAAATAAGCATACTTGAGCGTACTGGAAGAGGTTTGAGATCTAACACCGGGTCTTCTTTTGGTTTTGACAAAATTCCCAAAGGCTCAACCGGAAGGTTGTGCTTCAGGATAGCAGATTGTCTCAAGAATATATCATCTAGCTCATTCCTTTCCTACATATGCATATCATTCTCGTAGTTTTCCATAAATTGTTGCAAAGGATCATTAGGATGAATAGCAAAAGAAGCAATCTCTTCAATAATTTTATCATTACTAGGTAGATCGGTACCACGAGTTTGCTTCGAGAATTTAGAAAAGTTAAATTTATATGGCTCACCATTAAATTAAACACATACTTTTCCTTTCCTGTAATCTATAATAGCTCCACAAGTTTTGAGAAAAGGCCTACCAAAGATAATAGGGCAAAAACTATCTTGTAATGAACCAAGTACTAGAAAGTCGGTAGCATATTTTACCTTTCCATATAGAACTTCAACATCTCGCACAATTCCAATAAGAGAGATAGTTTCTCAGTTTGCAAGATGAATAGTAACATCAACTTCTTCAATTTCACATGGTAGAATCTCATTCATAATCTCTTGATAAAGTGAAAAAGGAATAGCACTAGCACTGGATCCCAAATCACATAGCCCATAATAATTATGATCTTCTATTTTAACAAATACAACTGGAGTACCTGAAATTGGGCCTTTATTCTTGGGTATAACAAGGTTAGTGGAAACAACACAAAAAATTATATTGGAATCCTCAATATTACTAGTAACAAGGTCCTTCACTAATGCAACTTGACGATCGACTTTAATCAGCTCCTCATGCTCATCAGTCGTTCTTTCACTTTTATTCAGGATGCGTGTGACAAAAGAATGCTCCCTCATCCTTGCGGGAAAAGGGGGCTTTTCATATTCAACTACAGGCAAGATAGGGTAAACAACATTAATATCAACAGGTAATTAATACGTCTACATCGTATCTACTTTTCCAAACTCTTTTGCCCTTGTTTTGGACTCTAATTTGCATGATTTGAATGGAACTAACCCGGACTGACGCCGTTTTCAGCAGAATTGCCATGGTGTTGTTTTTGCGCAGAAATAAAAGTTCTCAGAATGACCTGGAAATTTATGAGGATTTTTTGTGGAATATATAAAAAATACTGGCGCAAGAATTACCTGGAGGGACAGAGCGAGGAGCCCACAAGCCCAGGAGGCGCCCCCCTGGCCGCGCCTGGCAGGCTTGTGAGGCCCACATAGCTCCGTAGCCTTCAACTCCAACTCTATATATTCTCTCTCGCCCAGAAAAAATTAAGAGAGAAGAGTTCATCGCGTTTTACGACACGGAGCCAGCGCCACCACCTGTTCTTCCTGTGGAGGGCAGATCTGGAATCCTTCTGGGCTCCGGAGAAGGGAAATCGTCGCCATCGTTGATGACCCACAAGTGTAGGGGATCTATGATAGTCCTTTCGATAAGTAAGAGTGTCAGACCCAACGAGGAGCAGAAGGATCTGACAAGTGGTTTTGAGCAAGGCATTCTCTGCAAGCATTGAAATTATCGGTAACAGATAGTTGTGTGATACGATGATTCGTGGCAAGTAGCAAGTAACAATAGTAACAAAGGTGCAGCAAAGTGGCCCAATCCCTTTTGTAGCAAGGGACAAGCCTGGACAAACTCTTATAGGAGGTGAAGCGCTCCCGAGGACACATGGGAATTTCTATCAAGCTAGTTTTCATCATGTTCATATGATTCACGTTCACTACTTTGATAGTTTGATATGTGGGTGGACCGGTGCTTGGGTGCTGCCCTTACTTGGAAAAACATCCCACTTATGATTAACCCCTCTCACAAGCATCCACAACTACGAAAGAAGAATTAAGACTAAGTCTAACCATAGCATTAAACTAGTGGATCCAAATCAGCCCCTTACGAAGCAACGCATTAACTAGGGTTTAAGCTTCTGTCACTCTAGCAACCCATCATCTACTTATTACTTCCCAATGCCTTCCTCTAGGCCCAAATAATGGTGAAGTGCTATGTAGTCGATGTTCGCATAACACCACTAGAGGAAAGACAACATACATCACATCAAAATATCGAACGAATACCAAATTCACATGACTACTTATAGCAAGACTTATCCCATGTCCTCAGGAACAAAAGTGACTACTCACAAAGCATAATTATGTTCATGACCAGAGAGGTATTGAATAGCATCAAGGATCTGAACGTACGATCTTCCACCGAATAATCCAACTAGCATCAAATACGAAGAGTAATTAACACTACTAGCAACCTTACAAGTACCAATCGGAGTCGCGAGACGGAGATTGGTTACAAGAGATGAACTAGGGTTTGGAGATGAGATGGTGTTGATGAATATGTTGATGGTGATGAGTCCCCTCCGATGAGAGGAGTGTTGGTGATGACGTTGGCGACGATTTCCCCCTCCGGGAGGGAAGTTTCCCTAACACGACGGCCCTGCCGGAGCTCTAGATTTGTTCTGCTCAAGTTCCGCCTCGTGGCGGAGGTGTTTCCTCCCTAAAGCCTCCTCCTCATTTTTTCTGGAACGAAACCCTCCTTATAGCAAAAGATGGGAGCCAGAGGGGAAACAGGGAGCCCACAAGCCCCCTAGGCGCGGCCAGGAGGGTAGGCCGCGCCTAGCAGGTTGTGGCCTCCTGCTGGCTCCCCTCTGGTACTTCTTCCACCCAGTATTTTTTATAAAATCCAAAATAATTCCTCGTTGATTTTCACGGCTTTTGGAGTTGCGCATAATAGGTATCTCAAACTTGCTCCTTTTTCAGACCAGAGTTCCAGCTCCCGGCATTCTCCCTCTTCATGTAAACCTTGTAAAATAAGAGATAAAAGGCATAAGTATTGTACCGTGAAGTGTAATAACAGCCCATAAAGCGATAAATATCAACATAAAAGCATGATGCAAAATGGACGTATCAACTCCCCCAAGATTAGACTTCACTAGTCCTCAAGCGGAAACCGAGATCAATAAATATGCCCACATGTTTAGAGATAGAGGTGTCGACAAAACAAATTACAGACATGCAGGCATCATGATCATAATTAGAACAACAATATCATCATATAATCTCTTATGCTAAAGTGATAATTCCTTCACAAAGTAAAGTATGGATCAAGAACCTTATTGAGAATTAACAACCAATAGCCTTTAGTCATTGAAGCAATTGCAATTTATCGTAACATCGGAAAGAGTCAAATAAGAGCTTGTAAAGCAAATCCACATACTCAATCATCCTTTTGTCTTCTACAATTGCTACAACTCACGTGGTACTCATGAGATCAAAGTTTCAGTCGGACACAGAGAAAGATAGGGGCTTATAGTTTCGCCTCCCAACTATTTACCTCAAGGGTAATGTTAACAATAATAATTCATGATTACTTACTTCCAAGTTGACATATGAATATAGATATTTCCCTAGAACATGACGTTAGCCAAGATAAAGGCGAAATAAGAAATTGGTGTCGATCACCATGACACTTTTAAGGGCAAAAAGTAAAGGTACAAGATAGGCCCTTCGCAGAGGGAAGCAGAGGTTGTCATGCGCTTTTGAAGTTTGGATGTGTGACCTCTTAGTGTGAAGGAACGTCACTTTATATTGCCTCCTGAGATAAAGAACTTTATTACGCAGTGTGTCGCTTTTATGTCTTCCTCATCACAGGTTCGTACAAAGCTTATTTTCCACATACTAATAGATCATACATATTTAGGGAGCAATTTTTATTGCTTGAACCGATGACAACTTACTCGAGGGATCTTCTTCAATCCAAAGGTAGGTATGGTGGACTCTCATGGCAAAACTGGGTTGAAGGTTTATGGATGCACAAGTAGTATCTCTACTTAGTGCAGAAGTTTTGGCTAATATGAGGTGGAAGCAATCGTCACATGCTAAGGGATCTCTAGTCATATAGCATTGTTCGGAACCAAGCAAACATAATTCATTATGTTGTCTTCCTTGTCCAACATCTACTTCTAAGCATGTAATAGTTTAGTGAGTGTTCACAATCATAGATAGTGCCCAAGATGATGTATTTATATGTGAACCTCTCCTTCTTTATTACTTCCTATTAATTGCAACCAAGACCAAGGTCTAAGTTTGTCCACCCACAACAAGTTTCAATCAACATTCTTTTTATATGTGAAGCCATCACTTCCCATAAGATCATTAGATGATCTTTCATGCTTTTGTTCTTTTATCATTCTTTTCTTTATATCATGGCATGAAGCAAGGCCCTTAACTAAAACACTCTTTACTATATGACTCACGAGATCGAATACATTGGGGGAGACACAAAGCAAAACTCAAGCCTAGAACACTAAGAACTTTATTCTACTAGAGAAAGATAAAACCAAAAAGGATCGAACTAAGAAAAAGGTAAAGGCAAAAGATGTGACGGTGATACGATACCGGGGCAACTCCCCCAAGCTTGGCACAAGCCAAGGGTATTGCCCATACACGTGCTTAGTTGTATTCCTTCGAAGGTGATGGTGGTGGAGTTGTTGCAACCTGGGTTTGATCCTCCATCTTCCAAGGCATAGGTGCTCCATCATGGAAAGATGATCGAGTCTCCGGAATCCTCAAATCTGCAGCCAACCGTATTGATTTAAATCTATACTCATACTCACGGTTTTGGTTTTGCAGGTCATAGATCTGGGCTTGGAGGTGATCAATTCTGTCATAGAGCCTGGAGAGGTGCTTCCCGATGTCATTGGCATCGATCTTGTGCTTGTTGGTGAACTCTGTGATCATCATGTGGTTGGCATTGATACCGCATTCCACCATCCCTTGGCACTTGAAGACTTGTTGCTCCATTGCTTTGAGCCTCGCCTCCATGCTTCTGGTCTTCTTGGGCCCCTCAACATCACGGATGTACAGCACCCGCTCACGCATCTCGATAGATTGAGGGTGTTGCAGCACTCCCGCGAGGTAGGGATTGATGAACTTCTCGAAGAACTTGTCCTTTGGAACTCTTGGGGAATCCATAGCGATCTAGATATGTCTGCACAGCAGCTCGAAACAAAAACAGAGGAAAATTGCGTGATATGAGGGTCAGACCTTTCGGGAGAATATATAATGATTTTTTCCCGACCAGAAGGAGTACTCCGCAAGAAAAATGGAGTCCGGGAAGCACACGAGGTGCTCACAAGACCCCCAGGCGCGGCCAGGGGGGTAGGCCGCGCCTGGCAGGCTTGTCGCCTCCTTGTGAGCTTTCCGGACTACTTTAAATTTTCTATTTTTCTAAAAATTCCAAAATGGAGAAAATTCCTACTGGAAATGTTTTGGAGTCGGTTTACTTACCGAATCACATACCTCTTCGTTTTTGGAGTCTGAAACAGGCTGATAAATATCCCTTATGTACTCCTCTGGAGTTATGGTATTAATAATATTACTTTCAACATTTATGGCAGTACCTGAGATATAATGCTTGATTCTTTGCCCATTTACCACTCTCGGAAAATTACCTTCCGTGTTGTTGATCTTGATGGCACCGGAATGATATACTTCCTCAACAATGTAAGGACCTTCCCATTTATAGAGAAGCTTGCCTGCAAAAAATCTTAAACGAGAGTTGTATAGCAAGACATAATCACCTACATTGAACTCACGTTTTTGTATCCTTTTATCATGCCACCTCTTAACCTTTTCTTTGAACAACTTGGCATTTTCATATGCCTGAGTTCTCCATTCATGAAGTGAGCTAATATCAAATAACCTCTTCTCACCAGCAAGTTTGAAATCAAAGTTGAGCTCTTTGATTGCCCAATAAGCCTTATGCTCTAACTCAAGAGGTAAATGACATGCTTTACCGTAAACCATTTTGTATGGAGACAAGCCCATGGGATTCTTATAAGCAGTTCTATAAGCCCACAGTGCATCATCAAGCTTCTTAGACCAATTTTTTCTAGACCTATTAACGTTCTTTTGCAGAATTAGTTTAATCTCTCTATTACTTAGCTCTACTTGACCACTGGACTGAGGATGATAAGGAGATGAAATTCTATGGTTGACATCATACTTAGCAAGCGTTTTACGGAAAGCACCATGAATAAAATGTGAACCACCACCAGTCATTAGATATCTAGGGACTCCAAATCTATGGAAATAACTTCTTTAAGCATCCTAATAGAGGTGTTGTGATGAGCACTACTAGTTGGGATAGCTTCTACCCACTTAGTAACGTAATCAACAACAACTAGGATATGAGTATACCCGTTGGACTTTGGAAAATGTCCCACATAATCAAAACCCCAAACATCAAATGGTTCAATGACAAGTGAATAATTCATAGGCATTTCCTGACGATTACTGATATTACCTATTCTTTGACATTCATCACAAGACAAGACAAACTTACGGGCATCCTTGAAGAGAGTAGGCCAATAGAAACCTGATTGCAATCCCTTGTGTGCAGTTCTATCTCCCGCATGGTGTCCTCCGTAAGCCTCGGAGTGACACTTTTGTAGGATCTGTCCATGTTCATGCTGAGGTACACAATGTCTAATAACACCATCTACTCCTTCTTTATAAAGGTGAGGATCATCCCAGAAGTAATGTCTCAAATCAAAGAAGAATTTCTTCTTTTGCTGGTATGTGAAACTAGGTGGTATATATTTGGCAACAATATAATTCGCATAATCAGCATACCACGGTGTACTAAGTGAAGAATTGATGACATTCAATTGCTCATCAGGAAAGCTATCATCAATAGGTTGTGGGTCATCGAGAACATTCTCCAACCAAGACAAGTTATCTGCTACGGGGTTCTCAGCACCCTTCCTATCAACAACATGCAAATCAAATTCTTGTAGCAAGAGAACCCATCTGATAAGTCTAGGTTTAGGATCTTTCTTTTCCATGAGATACTTAATAGAAGCATGATCAGTGTGAATAGTGACCTTGGAATCAACAATGTAAGATCTGAACTTTTCACATGCAAACACGACTGCTAAAAATTCCTTTTTAGTAGTAGCATAGTTTCTTTGGGCATTGTCTAGAGTTTTACTAGCATAATGAATAACATTCAACTTCTTATCAACTCTTTGTTCTAGAACATCACCAACAGCATAATCACTAGCATCACACATGATTTCAAAAGGTAAGTTCCAATGAGGTGGTTGAACAATAGGTGCACTTATCAAGGCCCTCTTAAGTATTTCCTTTTGCAAGAGATTGGTAAGAGGCCTAGAAATCTTAGAGAAGTCTTTAATGAACCTTCTATAGAAACCAACATGACCAAGGAAACTTCTTATACCTTCGATATCTGTAGGGCATGGCATTTTCTCGATCGCATCAACCTTAGCCTTATCGACTTCAATACCTTTTTCAGAAATTTTATGTCCTAAGACGATGCCTTCATTAACCATAAAGTGGAACTTCTCCCAATTCAAGACAAGGTTGGTATCTTTACATCTCTGCAAAACTCGATCAAGGTTGCTGAGGCAATCATCAAAAGAAGACCCGTAAACGGAGAAGTCATCCATGAAAACCTCAACAATCTTTTCACAAAAGTCAGAGAATATAGCCATCATACATCTTTGAAAGGTAGGAGGTGCACTACATAAGCCAAAAGGCATACGTCTGTAAGCAAAGGTACCGAAATGGCAGGTAAAAGTGGTTTTCTCCTGATCATATTGTGCAACAGGTATTCGGGAGAAACTAGAATAACCATCTAGAAAGCAGAAGTTTGTGTGTTTAGACAGTCTTTCTAGCATTTGGTTGATAAAAGGCAAAGGGTAATGATCTTTCCTAGTGGCTTTATTCAATTTCCTAAAATCAATCACCATCCTATAGCCAGTAATAATCCTCTGTGGGATCAATTCATCTTTATCATTAGGGACAACTGTAATACCTCCCTTCTTAGGGATGCAATGCATCGAACTTACCCAATCAATATGAGCAACAGGATAGATAATACCTGCTTCCGGGAGCTTTAGTATTTCTTTTCTTACTACCTCTTTCATATTAGGATTCAATCTCCGTTGATGATCGGCAACTGGTTTGGAATCAGGATCGGTTTTAATCTTGTGCTCGCATAGAGTGTGACTGGTGCCCTTAAGATCGTCAAGAGTATATCCAATAGCAGCATGGTGCTTCCTCAGAGTTTTTAATAACTTCTTTTCTTCATGCTCTGAAAGGCTAGCACTAATTATAACAGGATATATCTCTTTTTCATCGAGATAAGCATACTTAAGAGTATCAAGTAAGTGCTTAAGCTCAAACACAGGATCACCCTTTGGTGGGGGTGGATCTCCAAGCAGTTCAACAGGAAAATTATTCTTAAGGATAGGATGTTGTTCAAAGATAACTCTATCTATCTCATTCCTTTCATCCATATGCATATCATTTTCATGCTCAAGCAAGTATTGCTCTAAAGGATCAGTAGGAGGCACAACAATAGAAGCTAGGGCAATAGTTTCATCCTTACTGGACAATTCTTTTTCATGAGGTTGTCTACCAAACTTGGAGAAATTGAACTCATGTGACACTCCTTCAAAGCCAACAGTGACAATTTGCTTCTCACAATCAATATGAGCATTGACAGTATTGTGGAAAGGTCTGCCAAATATGATGAGACAAAAGCTATCTTGTGTGGTAGCAAGAACAAGAAAATCAGCAGGATACTTCGTTTTACCACACAAGACTTCAACATCCCTAACAATTCCCAAAGGGAAGATAGTATCTCTATTGGCAAGCTGAATAGTGACATCAATAGGTTCCATCTCGACAGGTGCAATCTCCTCTTTAATTTCATCATATAAAGATTGAGGTATTGCACTAACACTAGCACCCACGTCACATAAACCATGATAACAATGATCTCCTATCTTAACATAAACAACAGGCGTGCCAACAACAGGCCTATGTTTGTCTCTAGCATGGGGTTTAGCAATTCTAGCAGCATCTTCACAGAAGTGAATATCATGGCCATCAACATTGTCGGAGAGGAGATCTTTGATAATAGCAATGCTAGGTTCAACTCTAATTTTCTCAGGGGTGTAGGTGTTCTAATGTAGCCCCTACGTATCACAGTTGAAGCTTTAGAATGATACTTTATCCTAACAGGGAAAGGTGGTTTCTCAATGTAAGCACTAGGAACAATAGGATCATTATAAGCAATGACTTCCTCTTCAACTGGGTTGGGTTTAACTACATTGACTTCTAAGGGAGGATGATATTTAAACCACTTCTCTTTAGGGAGATCAATATGAGCAGCAAATGATTCACACAATGAAGCTACTATCTCAGAGTCAAGTCCATATTTAGCGCTAAAATCACAAAAAGTATTTGTTTCGACAAACGATTTAACGCAATCAAACTTGAGATTCATACCTGACTCCTTACCTTCATCAAACTCCCAATCTTCAGAGTTGCGTTTATGTAACATCCCAAAATTATAAATTTTGGAATGTTAATATAATTATTAGAATGATTGTTTGTTTGTTTGCTGAGTGACTGAAACTTGTGTGAAATTTGAAACTTTTCAAAACTTTTGAATGAGAGGGAATAAAATGACTTTCCCCTTCTCCGGTGAAATTCAAATTCAATCTTTTAGAAGCAAAGAGAGAAGATGACATGACTTCTTCAACTATAAAGAATTTGAACGGAGATATTTGCATTGAATTCTTTTGCATTTCCATTCGTTTTCTTCGTGCAAGAAATGCCGGGAAATACATTCTGTCAAACAGAAAAGAGCGGAGGAACATGACCCTCAAATACCCGGGCATTTTGAATGTTATTTGCACCCTAAAACTTAGAGGGTCATTTGAAAATTATTTGCAAAACAAAATAAACCTTTTAGGCAATTTTGTGAAAATAATTTTTTCTGAAGTTTTTATTTTTGCCGTGGAAAAATGCCCATCATTTATATTTTATTTTTCTGATAATTTTAGTATATAAAAACTCTTTATTCCGAATTGATTTGATTTCCTTTTTATCGTTTTAGTTTCCTAGTTTTGAAAATAGGAATGAAATCGTTTTTATTAGGAAACCCCAGGTGGCCCATTAAGAGCTTTCCAAATTTGGCCCAACAGAGGATCATCTTCTTCCTCCTCTCTCCCTCATGTGACAGAAACTTGCCTTCCATGGAGAGGGAGATCCCCACCTCCGGGATTCGCGAAATCCTTTCCTTCCTAGCGCCTCCCGTCGCCTCTATAAGAAGCCCCACGTCCTCCTCGTTCCATTCCCGTTGAAACCGCCGCCTCTCCTCGCCCCTAGCTCGTGCACCCCTCGCCGGAGTCGGCACCGAAGAACGTCACCAGAAGATCTCTCCACCTCGCTGCACCTCGCCAGGAACTCCTCCACCTCGCTGCACCCCCCTCCTCCACCACCTCCCCACCTCACCGCCACCCCTCCACCCCCCTCCACCGCCCCCTGCTGCCCCATCCCCATTGCCAGTGAGCAGCAGCACACCAGCAGTTTCTCCTCCCCTCGCCCCACCTGCAGGCCCCCCCTCTACCTCGCCACCACCCCCTACCTGGAGCCCCCACCCCTTCGCCCCCCCTCCACCACTCCCCTCGCCGGCCCCTACCCCACCCACCGGAGCTCACCCCCTTCACCTCCCACCTCGGCCACCATCAGCCACGGGAGCAGCTCCACCACGGTAAGGCCCCTCTTTCTTTTTTTTTCTTGTTTTGTTTTGTTTTAGTTTTAACCCTTAGATCTTTATTCAATGGTTTAGATTAGATCTTAGGATACCCTTTCGGTTTAGAATAGAAAACCGGCGGTTTTATTTCACTTATACTTTTAGCCAGTAGTTTTGTTAGCCTCGGCCATTTGCTCCAAACGTTGCAACAAACATCTCCCGCAGCCTATCACAACACGCCACGTCTACCCCCCCCCCCCCCCATTAGTTAGCTTTTATTCTGTTTTTTCAGATTTAGCTCAAAAACACAAAGTTCCAATTTTGTTTTGGCCACAACTTTTGACCCCGAAGTCCAATGATAGTGATTCTTTTTCCAGTAGCTCGCAAATTTCCTGTAATTTTTAAAAACATATAATTTGTCTATGTTTGAATTTTTCAAATATAAGTTAGATCAGATTTAGTTTAAACCTTGTTCTGCTTATTCTAGGAGTTTACAAATAGATTTTAATTTGATTCTTTTTGGTACTGATCACTAGTGATCTTATTTATCAGTGGTAAAAATTTCAGATTTGTTTGAGTATTTTAGCTCACTGTTTCATGTGAAACAATTTCTGTTTCACCTCTTTTAGGATTTCGGCTAATTCCTTTTCTACTTTTGTTTTAAAATATTTTTCTTTATTATTTCAGAAATATTATGTTTTGTTTCTGTTAGTTAAACAGTAGTTTTGCAACAAGTTTTTTATTTTAGTTTTATTTGTTTTCATGAAATCAATTCTAGTTCCTTAGTAACTTGCAATTGGTTTCCGCATTGTTTCAAATCCCGTTTGGGAATACTTTCAAAAAGTTTTGTGAAAAATACTTTATTTTATCTTAGTTAATATTTTATCTTAGTTCCTTGTTATTATTTTATGTTAGACAAAAACTATTTAGTGTTTGACGTAGTAGAAGACACCCTAGTCTTATTTGAAGTTTCTTTCGGAATTCCTATTCGCTTTCTTCTTCGTTTTGATTGCTAGAATGAGTGCTAGTATGAGTGCTTATGTGAATGATATGTTTGCTATATAGATTTCATTAGAGAGTGACGAGTAGTCTATCAAGTTATTTTCTCGAGAAATTCTTCTTCGTCAACATCACCAGGCAAGTCACTTTGATCATACTATCACGTATGTTTTATGCATCGTAGTTCTACCATCCTATGCCCATTTGCATGCTGCTTAGGTACTTGGAAATTTTAGTATAGATTGTAGTATCATGTGGTAGGCACACAACAACCCCGATACTTGGCCCCGGGACGACAAATTTCATATTTCTATGCTTGAATAGACGGGATTTCGGTTGAGTGCATAACACGAGTGATGCGAGGTTGATTAAATAATCAAGACCGGTTAACACAAGATTTTCAGGACCTCGGACGCAATGCAACTCTGGGTGAAGGACAGTTGATCGGCTCCCTGGGGAACCCAGTGGATGCCCGGGATGCTGGGGACGGCCATGACATCCTACGGAAAGCTTCACCCAGGCTCAAAGAGACGGACGGATATTTTCAAGACCCAAGGCTTACCTACACATCCACAAGTCATTATGGGCTCTGGCTTGGTTGGACAACGCGGCGACTCTGGACAGGCGGTGCTAGCAGATGTAGATGAAAGGTAGGAATGGATGGGCACCGACAGGGATTCAGAGGGACCCGTTGAAAGACCATGTTTTGATCATCCGGTGTTCAAACACCCTGAAGTGCGAGGACATACATGGAGGCGATCAAATCTTGTGGGGAACGTGTGCAAAACTCTACAAAGTACTCAAACCTAATCGATTAGCCGTGTCCACGGTCATGGACAACTTGAGCCAAAGGAACTGAAGTTATCTGGATTTCTCAACACCATTAAATATATTTGATGAGGGTAATTATTGACAACTCGGGTACGAGAACTGGTTGGCGGAACCATCTCGTTAACAACCAACAATGTAGTAACATTTTGCTTTTAGCCCCTCTTGTTGTAGGAGAAAATTTTGCTTTACGCTAAAACTTACAACCGCACCTGCCATATATGCATATAGTATAGATGACATTTTACCCCTCTCTTATGTGACATGCCGGCATATTCAATATGCTGACCTACACGGCTGCAACGTCTTATGTTGCAGATATTTTTCTTCGACGAGTAAGAGTACGATTCAGGGTTACGGTCTACACTCAACTTGCCGTTGGTGTTTATTGGGACTCCACTCCCTTGACCGCTTCGGCTGAGATATTTAAGGTATATATCAGTTTTACGCTATTTTACATGTGATTGCACTTTGATATATACATTGATGTACTGTGTGTGCCAGCATACTGATCCAGGGATGGCACAGAAACACAGAGGCTTGACTCGTCTTGAGTCGGGTCGCTACAGAGATGGTATCAGAGCACATGTTGACTGTAGGACGTGACCCTAGAAACTGGAAATTTCTTAGGAAAGGATCTCTCAAAATTTTTATTTTCAACAACACCTGTTACTTCTCATCTCTTCTGATTTCATCAAATGTTCTCTCTCACCTCAAATAGATAGACAATACCCTTACCCCTTTGACCTCATGAAGAATCAACAGAGTTCTACTTCAAAGTAAAGAGGATATCACCATGCAATTGAAGAATTGAAGCTACACCCATCGAAGACTCCCAAGACCCGAAGAACTCAAAGTCCCTGAAGTGTTCGAATAATTATATGACCATTAGAAGTCCAAACCCCTTTTATATACCCACGTTAGATACGATGATTTGTGAACCGTCTTTGGTGTGTGTTTTCCGACGGCCACAAATAAAATCTATTCTCAAAAATATTGTTTGTATTGTGTGTATCTCCCTCCCTCTTACCCGTCTCATCCCCAAAACCTCAACCCTACCAGATGGAGTATGAAGCTGGACTTGTAGTCTGTGGACCAATGACCCAGCTGGAAGCTGATATATGGGTTCAAACCATGGAGAACCACTTCGGGAGCAACTTGATCTCAAGGAAGTATGAAGTGGAACACGCTCTTCAGTACTTTACACAAAGTGCTGCAATCTGGTGGAAAATGCATCATGCCATACAAGGATTTAGTGGAGCAGAAACCTGGGACGAATTCAAGAGGACTCTGTTAAGATCCCATCTCATTCGGAAGTGCTATGATAATCCGAAGGAGAAGACTTGTGCATGCAAGATCTGTGGAGAAATAGGACACACCCAGGAAGAACACAAGGATGGATGCACTCATTGTGAAGAAGATCATCCAGCTGAGGAATGCCCAAGTAGTCAGGTGACTTGCTTCTTGTGTGAAGGAACCACCCACTACCCAGCTCAGTGTCACATTTACCCCAAGGTACAACAGGTTGTCAAGCAGCAGAAAGATGCAGTGAAGGAAACCCTCAAGAAGAAGATTCTAGAAGAACCAGTGATGATTGAAAATATTGAAGTCCCTGATGGACAAGGTCTGACCAGATTTTTCTTCAATGCATGCTACTCATGTGGAGAAGAAGGACATTATTCACAGGACTGCACGAAGAGAAGCCAAGAGTATCTGGGAAACTTCCCGACGGAAGAAGTGGAGTTTGATCCACTTGAAATAGAAGAACTGGCCAAAATTAAGGAGTCCGGAAAGAAGAAAAAGTACCCTCGGAAGAACCAAATATCTGCAGACATAGACCTGAGTCATGTCAGATGTTACAAGTGTATGAAATTTGGCCACCACAAATACATGTGCTCAGGAAGGAAGCCGGGAATCCAAGAAGCAAAAGCAGAAGCTAAGAAGCCTCGAGACTTGTCAGAAATCATTTGCTTTTGTTGCAAGGAAGCAGGACATTTTGCCAGCGATTGTCCACAAAGGAAGAAAGCTAGAATGGAGTAGTTAAGTTTTGACCATGGCAATAAGTGTAATCTGAAGCACTCTTGTTTTTCATGAGATCATGGAATGAAATTTTTTAACACAAGTCCCTGAGATTGTAATAACATCATGGATAAATGGAATTTGTTGTCTCATGATTGTCTATGTTGAAACTGTATGCGTTGTTTCTCTTCGAACAAAGATCTCTGAACATTATGAGGATATGAGAAAATATGGTCTATGCAGGCATGAGTATAATTCATTTTAAGTGTGGTAGTAATCGGTAAACCCACAGGATCCATTGAGTAGGAGTGTACCATGAATACCAAGGAGACACATACATTCCTCTGAGTACCTATTTACTGATACCTGCAGATGACAACTCTCTACGAGTCATTCCTCAAGGGCCCAGAAACGATCATGACCCTGACCAGTGACCATGATTACCCAAAAATCCTGAAGGACATGATGAAGCACATTCATCTTGAAGGAGATGCAGTCTACAAAGGCTACCCATTCATGGAAAATGGAGTGGAACTTTGGTACATGGAAGTACACCTCCACCATGTGAAAGGAGTTTGTCCAAAGACTACGGGGCAATACTTTTTCATTTCACGTGTACCACGAGCAACCTTCTTTGATGTTGTTCGTGAAGCTGCCATGGAAGCCATACGTCAGATCGGAGTAATACTTGAAGCAAGACTCCGTCATACCCAGGAATACCTGAGTGAAGTACGTGCGGAAATGATGGAGATGAAGCTAATGGCCACCATGATGAAGAAAAAGATGGATGATTTCAAGGAGCACCTCGGAAAGTTCGAGTGGAACTAAAGTACCTCCAAGAGAGGCAAATGAATAAAGTTGGCAGAAATGCTTGACCATACCGAACAATGTGGATGGCAGCATTTGTAATAAAGTACTTTTGAATTGGAGTTTTTGAGGATAAATTAAGGATGTAATAAAGGATTGATTATGAAATGGATATGATTTATGGAAGAAGCTATGATGGATCAGCAAACGTTTTCCTTAGGAGCATACGACAACCTGAGAGTGGTGAAGAAACGATAGATGTTTTGTTCAGCTTGCAGAACCAATGGACTATCCGAACTTCGTTCATGGACAAGAGACATTTCTGCAACGCTTGTGAGGATGCCCAAGTGTTAGAATGCGAGATTCGCTAAACCTTATACAGAGAAATGATTTGGGTGCGGAATGGATTGATCACCATGACGACTTACTCTTATCATTTATCTTGCTATTCGGAATGGTAAATCTGAGAGACTTACCCATATAGAGAGACGATGTTCTTTGAAGCTTTTGTTTAAGCCTTAGAATGGTAGTAGGAAAGCCCCAAGTACATGGCATTTGTTGTCACGCGTAGGAAATTTTACGGTGAGAATGAAACCAAGACCCATCTCTCTGCAGGATAACCACAAATGGTAGACCACCATGAGAATCATCGATAGGTTATTAGAATTGACCACGAGACTGTCAGTTAAGAAGACCCAGTGATGGAAGAAGCTTATATCAACGGGAGAGCATCACCAAAGGATTTAATATGGAGAGTGTGCGATGTCAGTTGCCAAAACCCTAGAGGATCGTTAAAGCATTTTGAGTGACCACTATCTTTCTTTTTAAGTGTGGTAGCATCCCACCTTGCCGGAGATTGGATTGCTAGAAGACCCCCAAACCCTAACCTTTTCTTTCTAGCCTCTTCGAATCTCGAGGACGAGATTCATTTTAAGTGTGGTAGTTTGTAACATCCCAAAATTATAAATTTTGGAATGTTAATATAATTATTAGAATGATTGTTTGTTTGTTTGCTGAGTCACTGAAACTTGTGTGAAATTTGAAACTTTTCGAAACTTTTGAATGAGAGGGAATAAAATGACTTTCCCCTTCTCCGGTGAAATTCAAATTCAATCTTTTAGATGCAAAGAGAGAAGATGACATGACTTCTTCAACTATAAAGAATTTGAACGGAGATATTTGCATTGAATTCTTTTGCATTTCCATTCGTTTTCTTCGTGCAAGAAATGCCGGGAAATACATTCTGTCAAACAGAAAAGAGCGGAGGAACATGACCCTCAAATACCCGGGCATTTTGAATGTTATTTGCACCCTAAAACTTAGAGGGTCATTTGAAAATTATTTGCAAAACAAAATAAACCTTTTAGGCAATTTTGTGAAAATAATTTTTTCTGAAGTTTTTATTTTTGCCGTGGAAAAATGCCCATCATTTATATTTTATTTTTCTGATAATCTTAGTATATAAAAACTCTTTATTCCGAATTGATTTGATTTCCTTTTTATCGTTTTAGTTTCCTAGTTTTGAAAATAGGAAAGAAATCGTTTTTATTAGGAAACCCCAGGTGGCCCATTAAGAGCTTTCCAAATTTGGCCCAACAGAGGATCATCTTCTTCCTCCTCTCTCCCTCACGTGACAGAAACTTGCCTTCCATGGAGAGGGAGATCCCCACCTCCGGGATTCGCGAAATCCTTTCCTTCCCAGCGCCTCCCGTCACCTCTATAAGAAGCCCCACGTCCTCCTCGTTCCATACCCGTTGAAACCGCCGCCTCTCCTCGCCCCTAGCTCGTGCACCCCTCGCCGGAGTCGGCACCGGAGAACGTCACCAGAAGCTCGCCCCACCTCGCTGCACCTCGCCAGGAACTCCTCCACCTCGCCGCACCCCCCTCCTCCACCACCTCCCCACCTCGCCGCCACTCCTCCACCCCCCTCCACCGCCCCTGCTGCCCCATCCCCATCCCCATTGCCAGCGAGCAGCAGCACACCAGCAGGTTCTCCTCCCCTCACCCCACCTGCAGGCCCCCCCCTCCACCTCGCCACCACCCCCTCCCTGGAGCCCCCACCCCTTCGCCCCCCCCCCTCCACCACTCCCCTCGCCGGCCCCTACCCCACCCATCGGAGCTCACCCCCTTCACCTCCCACCTCGGCCACCATCAGCCACGGGAGCAGCTCCACCACGGTAAGGCCCCTCTTTCTTTTTTTTTCTTTTTTTTTGTTTTAGTTTTAGCCCTTAGATCTTTATTCAATGGTTTAGATTAGATCTTAGGATACCCTTTCGGTTTAGAATAGAAAACCGGCGGTTTTATTTCACTTATACTTTTAGCCACTAGTTTTGTTAGCCTCGGCCGTTTGCTCCAAACGTTGCAACAAACATCTCCCGCAGCCTATCACAGCACGCCACGTCTACCCCCCCCCCCCCCCCCGCCCCCATTAGTTAGCTTTTATTCTGTTTTTTTTCAGATTTAGTTCAAATACACAAAGTTCCAATTTTTTTTGGCCACAACTTTTGATCCCGAAGTCCAATGATAGTGATTCTTTTTCCAGTAGCTCACAAATTTCCTGTAGGTTTTCAAAACATATAATTTGTCTATGTTTGAAATTTTCAAATATAAGTTAGATCACATTCAGTTTAAACCTTGTTCAGCTTATTCCAGGAGTTTAAAAATAGATTTTAATTTGATTATTTTTGTTACTGATCACTAGTGATCTTATTTATCAGTGGTAAAAATTTCAGATTTGTTTGAGTATTTTAGCTCACTGTTTCATGTGAAACAATTTCTGTTTCACCTCTTTTAGGATTTCGGCTAATTCCTTTTCTACTTTTGTTTTAAAATATTTTTATTTATTATTTCAGAAATATTATGTTTTGTTTCTGTTAGTTAAACAGTAGTTTTGCAACAAGTTTTTATTTTAGTTTTATTTGTTTTCATGAAATCAATTCTAGTTCCTTAGTAACTTGCAATTGGTTTCTGCATTGTTTCAAATCCCGTTTGGGAATACTTTCAAAAAATTTTGTGAAAAATACTTTATTTTATCTTAGTTAAATTTTTATATTAGTTCCTTGTTATTATTTTCTGTTAGACAAAAACTATTTAGTGTTTGACGTAGTAGAAGACTCCCCAGTCTTATTTGAAGTTTCTTTCGGAATTCCTATTCGCTTTCTTCTTCGTTTTGATTGCTAGAATGATTGCTAGTATGAGTGCTTATGTGAATGATATGTTTGCTATATAGATTTCATCGGAGAGTGACGAGTAGTCTATCAAGTTATTTTCTCGAGAAATTCTTCTTCGTCAACATCACCAGGCAAGTCACTTTGATCATACTATCACCTATGTTTTATGCATCGTAGTTCTACCATCCTATGCCCATTTGCATGCTGCTTAGGTACTTGGAAATTTTAGTATAGATTGTAGTATCATGTGGTAGGCACACAACAACCCTGATACTTGGCCCCGGGATGACAAATTTCATATTGCTATGCTTGAGTAGACGGGATTTCGGTTGAGTGCATAACACGAGTGATGCGATGTTGATTAAATAATCAAGATCGGTTAAGACAAGATTTTCAAGACCTCGGACGCAATGCAACTCTGGGTGAAGGACGGTTGATCGGCTCCCTGGGGAACCCAGTGGATGCCCGGGATGCTGGGGACGGCCATGACATCCTGCGGAAAGCTTCACCCAGGCTCAAAGAGACGGACGGATATTTTCAAGACCCAAGGCTTACCTGCACAGCCACAAGTCATTATGGGCTCTGGCTTGGTTGGACAATGCGGCGACTCTGGACAGGCGGTGCTAGCAGATGTAGGCGAACGGTAGGAATGGATGGGCACCGACAGGGATTCAGAGGGACCCGTTGAAAGACCATGTTTTGATCATCCGGTCTTCAAACACCCTGAAGTGCGAGGACATACACGGAGGCGATCAAATCTTGTGGGGAACGTGTGCAAAACTCTACAAAGTACTCAAACCTAATCGATTAGCCGTGTCCAAGGTCATGGACAACTTGAGCCAAAGGAACTGAAGTTATCTGGATTTCTCAACACCATTACCTATATTTGATGAGGGTAATTATTGACAACTCGGGTACGAGAACTGGTTGGCGGAACCATCTCGTTAACAACCAACAATGTAGTAACATTTTGCTTTTAGCCCCTCTTGTTGTAGGAGAAAATTTTGCTTTACGCTAAAACTTACAACCCCACCTGCCATATATGCATATAGTATAGATGACATTTTACCCCTCTCTTATATGACTTGCCGGCATATTCAATATGCTGACCTACACGGCTGCAACGTCTTATGTTGCAGATATTTTTCTTCGACGAGTAAGAGTACGATTCAGGGTTACGGTCTACACTCAACTTGTCGTTGGTGTTTATTGGGACTCCACTCCCTTGACCGCTTCCGCTGAGACATTTAAGGTATATATCAGTTTTACGCTATTTTACATGTGATTGCACTTTGCTATATACATTGATGTACTGTGTGTGCCAGCATACTGATCCAGGGATGGCACAGAAACACAGAGGCTTGACTCGTCTTGAGTCGGGTCGCTACAGTTTAATTCTTTCCAATAAATTCCATTTGAAGTCACTATCTCTGTTCATAAAAGAACCGGTACAAGAAGTGTCAAGCATGGCGCGATAATAATGAGAAAGCCGAGCAAAAAAGTTCTGAATGATAATTTCTCTCGAGAGCTCATGGTTGGGGCATGAATATAACATTGATTTAAGCCCCCCCAAGCTTGAGCGATACTTTCTCTATCACGAGGCCAAAAATTATAGATATAATTCCGATCACTATGTACCAAATGCATAGGATAATTTTTTTGATGAAATTCCAATTTCAATCGGTTGTAGTTCCATGATCCAGTATCATCGCATAGCCTATACAATGTCAATGCTTTATCCCCCAAAGATAAGGGAAATACCTTCTTCTTGACCTCATCCTCGGGAAAACCTGCAAGCTTAAATAAACCACAAACTTCATCTACATAGATTAGATGCAAGTCGGGATGTGATGTCCCATCTCCTGTAAAAGGATTAGCCAACAATTTCTCTAGCATACCCGAAGGAATTTGATTACAAATATTTACAGTAGGTGTAGCAGATTGAGGAGCAACTCCTTGTGCTTCTGTTCGAGGTGAAGATACCCAAAACAAGCTCCTCAAAGGATTAGTTTCCATAGTGACAAGTGACAATAAATTTCAGCACACTATATAAATGTTTCCTTACCAAAGGCGCTTTACTACCCGGCAACGGCACCAAAAAAGAGTATTGATGACCCACAAGTGTAGGGTATCTATCGTTGTCCTTTCGATAAGTAAGAGTGTCGAACCCAGCGAGGAGTACAAGGATCTGACAAGTGGTTTTGAGCAAGGTATTCTCTGCAAGCACTGAAATTATCGGTAAGAGATAGTTGTGTGATAAAATGATTCGTGGCAAGTAGCAAGTAACAATGGTAACAAAGGTGCAACAAAGTGGCCCAATCCCTTTTGTAGCAAGGGACAAGCCTGGACAAACTCTTATAGGAGGTGAAGCGCTCCCGAGGACACATGGGAATTTCTATCAAGCTAGTTTTCACCATGTTCATATGATTCACGTTCACTACTTTGATAGTTTGATATGTGGGTGGACCAGTGCTTGGGTGCTGCCCTTACTTGGACAAACATCCCACTTATGATTAACCCCTCTCACAAGCATCCACAACTATGAAAGAAGAATTAAGACTAAGTCTAACCATAGCATTAAACTAGTGGATCCAAATCGGCCCCTTACGAAGCAACGCATAAACTAGGGTTTAAGCTTCTGTCACTCTAGCAACCCATCATCTACTTATTACATCCCAATGCCTTCCTCTAGGCCCAAATAATGGTGAAGTTCTATGTAGTCAATGTTCGCATAACACCACTAGAGGAAAGAAAACATACATCACATCAAAATATCGAACGAATACCAAATTCACATGACTACTTATAGCAAGACTTATCCCATGTCCTCAGGAACAAAAGTGACTACTCAAAAAGCATAATTATGTTCATGACCGGAGAGGTATTGAATAGCATCAAGGATCTGAACATACGATCTTCCACCGAATAATCCAACTAGCATCAACTACAAAGAGTAATTAACACTACTAGCAACCTTACAAGTAGCAATCGGAGTCGCGAGACGGAGATTGGTTACAAGAGATGAACTAGGGTTTGGAGATGAGATGGTGTTGATGAAGATGTTGATGGTGATGAGTCCCCTCCGATGAGAGGAGTGTTGGTGATGATGTTGGCGATGATTTCCCCCTCCGGGAGGGAAGTTTCCCCGACAGGACGGCCCTGCCGGAGCTCTAGATTTGTTCTCCTCAAGTTCCGCCTCGTGGTGGAGGCGATTCCTCCCTAAAGCCTCCTCCTCATTTTTTCTGGAACGAAACCCTCCTTATAGCAAAAGATGGGAGCCAGTGGGGAAACAGGGGCCCCACAAGCCCCCTAGGCGCGGCCAGGAGGGTAGGTCGCGCCTAGCAGGCTTGTGCCCTCCTGGTGGCTCCCCTGTGGTACTTCTTCCGCCCAGTATTTTTTATAAAATCCAAAATAATTCCTCGTTGATTTTCACGGCTTTTGGAGTTGCGCAGAATAGGTATCTCAAACTTGCTCCTTTTTTAGACCAGAATTCCAGCTGCCGGCATTCTCCCTCTTCATGTAAACCTTGTAAAATAAGAGAGAAAAGGCATAAGTATTGTACCGTGAAGTGTAATAACAGACCATAAAGCGCACAAAAGCATGATGCAAAATGGACGTATCAGTCTTCATCATCAATCATCCTTCATCGCCAATTCCAAGATGCTTTTCACCGTTCGTGAGTATTCTCATCATAGGCTTGCTAGACGGTGATGGGTTGGATGAGATCTATCATGTAATCGAGTTACTTTTGATGGGGTTTGATCCCTAGTATCCACTATGTTCTGAAATTGATGTTGCTACTCCTTTTCCATGCTTAATGCTTGTCACTAGGGCCCGAGTGCCATGATTTCAGATCTGAACCTATTATGTTTTCATCAATATATGTGTGTTCTTGATCCTATCTTGCAAGTTGTAGTCACCTACTATGTGTTATGACCCGGCAACCCCGGAGTGACAATAGCCGGAACCACTCCCGGAGATGACCATAGTATGAGGAGTTCATGTATTCACTAAGTGCTAATGCTTTGTTCCGGTTCTCTATTAAAAGGAGACCTTAATATCCCTTAGTTTCCATTAGGACCCCGCTGCCATGGGAGGGATGGAAAATAGATGTCATGCAAGTTCTTTTCCATAAGCACGTATGACTATATACGGAATACATGCCTCTTACATTGAGGAACTGGAGCTAGTTACAAATCACCTCATGTTATAACTGATACATGATGAATGTCATCCGGCATAATTATCCATCACCGATCCAATGCCTATGAGTTTTTCCTACTGGTCCTTGCTACTTTACTTTACCGCTACTTCTGTCACTGCTGCTACTGTTACCGGTACTGCTGTTACTACTGCTACTGTTACCGTTGCTACCATTGCTATCACACTACTTTGCTACTGAAACTTTGCTGCAGATACTAAGTCTTTCAGGTGTGGTTGAATTGACAACTCAACTGCTAATACTCTAGAATATTTTTTTGCTTCCCCTTATGTTGAATCAACAAATTTGGGTTGAATACTCTACCCTCGAAAACTGTTGTGATCCCCTATACTTGTAGGTTATCAAGACTATTTTCTGGCGCCGTTGCCGGGGAGGCATAGCTCTATTCTTTGAGTCACTTGGGATTTATGTCTGTTGATCACTATGAGGAATCCGAGAGATCCAAAAACTAAAGTCTTGCCCTCAACTACGAGGACAGGTAAGGAACTGCCATCTAGCTCTGCACTTGATTCACCTTCAGTTATGAGTAAGTTTGCGACACCACCACCTACTAGAAATTCTGATGTGTCGCATGTGCTTGATGATGCTACTTCTGCTATCCATGATGCTTATGATGATGCTTTGCTTGATACTACTTTGCCACTGGGTGCATTCCTTGATGCACAAATTGCTAGAGTTGCTGCTGAATGTGATGATACTTCTAAAACTGTTGAGATTATTGAAGTAGAACCTGTTGTTCCACCTGTTAGAACTAGCTCTCCTAGATATGAATTGCCTGATATACCTGAGGGTTATGTTATGGAGGGAGAGGTAGCTGAGGACTTTCTTGCTTGTAAGAATAGCTATGATCTTGAGAATTTATTGCGCAAGTGGAAAAAAAAATCTCTAAACGCTAGAATGAAATACGACCATAAGTTTGCTACTTCGCCTATCTTTGTGACCGATAAGGATTATGAATTCTCCGTCGATCCTGAGTTAATCACTTTGGTCGAATCTGATCCTTTTCATGGTTATGAATGTGAAACGGTTGTAGCACATCTTACTAAGTTGCACGATATAGCCACCCTATTCACGAGTGAGGAAAAGATCCGCCACTACTATATCCTTAAGTTGTTTCCTTTCTCACTAAAGGGTGATGTTAAGACTTGGTTCACTTCTCTTGCTCCTGGTTGTGTGCGTAGTCTCGAGGATATGATCTACTACTTCTCTAAGAAATATTTTCCTACCCATAAGAAACAAGCTGCCTTGCAGGATATATATAACTTTGTGCAAGTTGAAGAAGAGAGTCTCCCACAAGCTTGGGGGAGGCTTGTCCAGCTATTGAATGCTTTGCCTGATCACCCTCTTGAGAAAAATGAAATACTTGATATCTTTTTATAATGGACTAACCGATGCTTCTAGGGACCACCTAGATAGTTGTGCTGGTTGTGTTTTCAGGGAACGAACTATGGAACAAGCTGAGATTGTATTGAATAATATCTTGTGCAATGAGAATGCTTGGACTATTCCCGAACCACCTCCGAAGCCAACTCCGAAGAAAAGAGGTATCCTATTCCTCAGTCTTGAAGATATGCAAGAAGTTAAGAAATATATGCAAGAGAAAGGCATTAAATCTGAAGATTTTAAGAATCTACCACCTATCGAAGAGATCCATGGTCTTGATAACCCGACACAGGTAGTAGAGGTAAATTATCTTCATAGATTCAATGAGAGTGATATTCCTTTTGATAAACCTGCTAGCTTTTGCTTAGATGAATTTGATAACTTTGTTGCCAAACAACAAAGTTTCAATGATTATGTTGCAAACAATTGGAACGGAATGCTCGTATGCTTAGTCATTTAAGTGCTTCTGTGGATAGAAATGTCAATGATATTAAGCTTTTGAGTAAACATGCCTCTATGGTCACTACTGAGGTAGAACAAGTACTTAAGGCCCAAAATGACTTACTCAATAAGTTGAATGACAATTCTGTTAGAGTCGTCCCTAGAGGTGGTAGAATGACCCAGGAACTCTTGTATCCTGAGGGTCATCCTAAGAGAATTGAACAAGATTCTCAAGGAGTTAGCACCGAGGCACCTAGTCATCCTAGGAAAAAGAAAGATGATAGGAACTTGCATGCTAGCAACCCTGTTGCTGTTACACCCGAGAATCCAAATGATGTCTCCGTTTCTGATGCCGAAACACAATCTGGTGATGAACATGAGCCTAGTGATAATATCGATAGTGGTGTTCATGATGATGCTCAACCTAGCAATGATAAGGATGTGGAGATTGAACCGGTTGATCTTGATAACCCACAACCTAAGAATAGGAGATACGATAAGAACGACTTCATTGCTACGAAGCATGGTAAGGAAAGAGAACCATGGGTTTAGAAACCCATGCCCTTTCCTCCCAAACCATCCAAGAAAAAGGATGATGAGGGTTTTGAGCGCTTTGTTGAAATGATTAGACCTGTCTTTCTGCAAATGTGTTTGACAGATATGCTCAAAATGTCTCCTTATGCTAAGTAGACGAAAGATATTGTGACTAATAAAAGGAGGATACCTGAGGTTGAGATTTCCACCATGCTCGCTAATTACACCTTCAAGGGTGGAACTCCTAAGAAACTAGGTGATCCCGGAGTGCCCGCTATACCTTGCTCTATTAAAGGAAACTACGTTAGAACTGCTTTATGCGATCTTGGAGCCGGTGTTAGTGTTATGCATCTCTCTCTCTTTATCATAGACTTGAATTGGATAAGTTGACACCCACTAAAATGTCTTTGCAAATGGCCAACAAATCAACTGCTTTCCCTATCGGCATTTGCGAGGATGTGCCTATTGTAGTTGCTAACGTTACTATCTTAACGGACTTTGTTATTTTGGATATTCCCGAGGATGATGCCATGGCGGTCATCCTTGGAAGACCCTTTTTAAACACTGCAGGGGCAGTTATTGATTGCAACAAAGGCAATGTCACTTTCCATGTCAATGGTAATGAGCATACGGTGCACTTTCCGAAGAAACAATATCGAGTACATTGCATCAATGCTATTGAAAAAACTTCATCGATTCTTATTGGGAGCTTTGAATGCCCTATACCTACTGTTAAGATGAAGTATGATTTGCTTGTTGGGGATATGCACATCCCCATTGAGGTAACCTAGTGACTATTCGAAAATTCTCCAGTTTTATGCGATTCGAAAAAAGTTTGTCAAGGAGACTTGATCAACCTCATTGACGGATTTCTTTTGATGACCATGAGATGGATGAATCTAGGAGTCACAACCCTCTGTTCCTAACTTTTACTTTCGGTTGTTTAGAAGCAAAATGATAAATTTAGCTTTAGTTTTTCCTGTTTTCTGCTTTTTGCGTCCCTTAGAAAAGTGTCCCGCAAATAAAAGTTCTTCAAATGCCCTGAAAATCAAGTATGATTTTTTCTGGAATTTTTGAAAAATTCTGAGACGAAGAGCTAGTCAAGGGGATGCACCAGTGGGCCACAAGGCCAGGAGGCGCGGGCACCCCCCTGGCCGCGCCTGCCAGGCCTGTGGGCCCCATGTGGCCCCCCTCCACTTACTCCAACTCACATCTCCTTCTCCTACCTCGAGAAAAAAATCATTCCTCAGCTCAAACCCGTGTTCTTGCTCTTCTTGCTGCGTTTTTCGATCTCCTTGTGCAAAGCCCCATTCACCAAACTATTTTGGGGGAATTGTTCCTTGGTATGTGACTGCTCCATTGGTCCAATTAGTTTTTGCTCTAGTGTCTTATTCATTGCGTATTATTGCTGCCTTGGTGACCCTGTTCTTGAGCTTTGCATGTTAATTTTAGTTGGTCCCAAGTAGTTTTGATGCATGATATGGCCTCTAGGCACTTGTAGGAGTAGTTGCTATGAGTTTCGTTGAGCCTTGTTCACTTTTCCTTTGAGTCACTAAAAATTTCAGAAATTTTCAGAGAAAGAAAAGGAAAAGATGAGGAGGTTCCTAAGAGGCTCTTCAAGCCGTGACCCCAAGGAAGATGAAAATGAGAAGAAGAAACCCTAGTATCCGGTCCCCCGAGTTGCAGAAGTTCGAGCGTGCGAGTGGCCAAGCGATGTGTTCTTACGTGCCGCTGGTCTTTATGAGGATTTTTATTATTTGGTGGAGAACGCGGGACTTACCGCATTTGTTGAAGATAAGTGTCCACAATACCTCCTCCTCACAAATATTTTCGTGCAAAGCTTTAATTTCTATCCAAGGAAGAGTCCTCCTATGGTTGAGTTCAAGTTATATGATATCCCCCAACGCATGTCACTTCAGGATTTTTGCAATGTTTGCAAATTACCTTATGTTGGGGATATTCATGAACCTCGTCCACGGGACTTGGAGGCTTTCATTGATACTATTGATGTAGGAGAGGAGAGAGGAGTATCTTGCGCTAGAGTTGCTAGCATTCATTTTCCCGTGCTTTGGTATTTCTCATTATTCGTGAGAAAATGTTTGATTGGCCGTGGGATATCTGGGGCTCTTAGCTCCCCAGATCTTGCGGTTTTGCACGAAGCCCTTTATTATGATAAAACTTATAGCTTGGGCGCTATAGTGGCTCAATGGTTGAACACGAACCGTACTAAAGGCGTTGTTTATGGAGGTATCTATGCTACTCCTCTTGCTAGACATTTTGAGATACCTATTAGACTGCACGAGGAAGAAGAGATGCTTCTTCCTGAGAGATATCTAGATTATGATAGCATGGTTCGCCATGACTTTCTTGACAAAGATATAAATAAGAGGATGATTTATAGCCTGGTATTTAGCCAGGGTACTCGTGAGACTATTAATTTGCTTGCTGCTTCTTTGTTCAATCTTCATCTAGGCAGGTACATTATTATGCCATCGGACATCTACGCATATTGGGGCATTGCGCCACCACAGGCGCTCGTGCCCGAGCTACCAGTCGAGTACCAGACGCCAGTTTATCAGTGGGAGCCAGAGGAGCTCACCCAGCAGTGTCACCCTCAGTACACTCCGGAGTACCCCCCGAGACGGTTATTTCCCTCCATGGGAGTAGACCAACTTAGGCCAAAAGCCTAAGCTTGGGGGAGTACGTGTTTCTCACCGACTTTATATTCTTGCTCACGCTTTCACTTTGTTAGTCGGTGTTCACAATTTACCACTGTATCATCCATGCTAGTTTATTTCTTTTTCTCGCTTTCTTCTCGTGTGTTTGTTTAGATTGATAAAAAAATCAAAAAGATTTATCTTTCTTCTTTTGCTTGTTGGGAGCTTTCCCGTGTAAATAGTTTTCTTTTTCTTTGGGTCAAGGTAGAAGACCATGGTTACAATGTTTAGTGGCTCTCGCATGCATATCTGTTTATCTGTCAAAGAGCCATATTACTTTGTCTTCTCCTCTGTGTTTGCTTGCAGATTCCAGCTTAGTCCAATGCACGAACACTCTCATTATGATTCACATCATTCGGTCGTGCAAGTGAAAGGCAATAATGACGATATATGATGAAGTGACTGCGCGTGGAAAAGCTGGTATGAACTCGATCTATTTTGTTTTTGTAAATATGACTAGCTCATCGTTCCTAATTCAGCTTTGTTATGAGAGAAACATGTTTGCAATGACAACTTAGAGATCATAGTTTCTGATGCCATGCTTAATTAGCTAGGAGCTTATAATGGTTTGTCTTGGATGCCAACATGAATTTCAAGATGATTATGTTGTAGTATGATAGGATGGTATCCTCCTTTGAATGATTCAAGTGGCTTGACTTGGCGCATGTTTACGCATGTAGTTGAAACAAAATCAACATAGCCTCTATGATATTCATGTTTATGGTGAGTTATGTCCTACTCATGCTTGCACTCAATGTTGGTTAATTTTAATGCATATTGATGACTGTTGTCGCTCTCTAGTTGGTCGCTTCCAAGTCTTTTGCTAGCCTTCACTTGTACTAAGCGGGAATACTGCTTGTGCATCCACTTCCATAAACCCAAAGTTGTTCCATATGACTCCACCATACCTACCTATATGCGGTATCTACTTGCCGTTCCAAGTAAATTTGCATGTGCCACTCTCTAAACCTTCAAGTAATAATCTGTTTTGCATGCCCGAACCGCTCATGTGGTGACAAGGGGCGGTCAGTATCTTCCATGCTAGGCGTGTTATCCTCGATACGTGTTTATTCACTATCACTCACGAGAAAGGGGCCGGTAATTGGAATGCCCAGTTCCATGCTCAAATCAAAAAGATAATTGCAAACAAAACTCCCCCTGGATTGTTGTTGGTATGGACGGCACCCGAGGATTCGGTTAGTCGTGGAGTGTGATTGATCGGTGGTGGGGAGTCAAAACTTTACTTTTCTGTTTGGGAAACGCCTATAATTTGTGTAGCATGGAAGATGGTGAAAAATCTTGGTCATTGCATTGACATTGAAAGCATGCCACCCAAAATTATTCATCTTTGTTTTAAAAGCTTGAGCTCTGGCACCTCTGCAAATCAATGCTCCCCTCTGCGAAGGGCCCATCTATTTATGTTTCTGTTGAGTCATCCTCTCCTTATAAAGGCACCAATTAGAGAGCACCTCCGTCATTTTTATGCTTTGCTTTTAATTGTTATTGAGTATGACTGTGACTGGATCTTCTTTGCCATGAATTACAATGTTCAGTCAACCCTTGGTCTTTGAAGGTGCTCTGCATTTATGTTTTACGGTCTCAGAAAGAGCTAGCGAGATACCATCTATTCATATTGCTTCATGATTGTTTTGATTGAAGTGTTGACGTTTGAAACTTATTATTATTGCTCGCTAGTTGATTTTGCCATTGATATGAGTTTACCATGAGACCTAAATGTCATTGCTTATGTGGTTAGCTTATGATCTTGATGAAAATCTGAATATGAGTTAGACATAATTACAACAACAAGATCAAACAGAGTTCGTAAAAGTTTTTCTTTTGTCTCTTTCAGTTTGTCAACTGAATTGCTTGAGGACAAGCAAGGCTTTAAGCTTGGGGGAGTTGATATGTCTCCATCGTATCTACTTTTCCAAACTCTTTTGCCCTTGTTTTGGACTCTAATTTGCATGATTTGAATGGAACTAACCCGGACTGACGCTGTTTTCAGCAGAATTGCCATGGTGTTGTTTTCGCGCAGAAATAAAAGTTCTCGGAATGACCTGGAAATTTACGAGGATATTTTGTGGAATATATAAAAAATACTGGCGCAAGAATTACCTGGAGGGACGGAGGGAGGAGCCCACAAGCCCAGGAGGCGCCCCCCTGGCCGCGCCTGGCAGGCTTGTGAGGCCCACGTAGCTCCGCAGCCTCCAACTCCAACTCTATATATTCTCTCTCTCCCAGAAAAAATTAAGAGAGAAGAGTTCATCGCGTTTTATGACACGGAGCCGCCGCCACCACCTATTCTTCCTCTGGAGGGCAGATCTGGAGTCCGTTCTGGGCTCCGGAGAGGGGAAATCTTCGTCGTCGTCATCATCAACCATCCTTCATCGCCAATTCCATGATGATCTTCACCGTTCGTGAATAATCTCATCGTAGGCTTGCTGGACGGTGATGGGTTGGATGAGATCTATCATGTAATCGAGTTAGTTTTGATGGGGTTTGATCCCTAGTATCCACTATGTTCTGAGATTGATGTTGCTACTCCTTTGCCATGCTTAATGCTTGTCACTAGGGCCCGAGTGCCATGATTTTATATCTGAACCTATTATGTTTTCATCAATATATGTGTGTTCTTGATCCTATCTTGCAAGTTGTAGTCACCTACTATGTGTTATGACCCGGCAACCCCGGAGTGACAATAGCCGGAACCACTCCCGGAGATGACCATGGTATGAGGAGTTCATGTATTCACTAAGTGCTAATGCTTTGTTCCGGTTCTCTATTAAAAGGAGACCTTAATATCCCTTAGTTTCCATTAGGACCCCGCTGCCACGGGAGGGATGGACAACAGATGTCATGCAAGTTCTTTTCCATAAGCACGTATGACTATATACGGAATACATGCCTACATTACATTGATGAACTGGAGCTAGTTACAAATCACCCCATGTTATAACTGATACATGATGAATGTCATCCGGCATAATTATCCATCACCGATCCAATGCCTACGAGTTTTTCCTACTGGTCCTTGCTATGTTACTTTACCGCTAGTGCTGTCACTGCTGCTACTGTTACCGCTACTGCTGTTACTACTGCTACTGTTACCGTTACTACCATTGCTATCACACTACTTTGCTACAGAAACTTTGCTGCAGATACTAAGTCTTTCAGGTGTGGTTAAATTGACAACTCAACTGCTAATACTCGAGAATATTCTTTTGCTTCCCCTTGTGTCGAATCAACAAATTTTGGTTGAATACTCTACCCTCGAAAACTATTGCGATCCCCTATACTTGTGGGTGATCAGTAATTCCTTAAAAGGTTTATGATGTTGATCCTCCTTCTTCTCAGAAGAGTCAATATGAGAGGCAAAGTCTTTGCAAAAGTCAATTAGAAGGTGGGAATCAAGACCAATCTTAGCACAAAAGGTATTGAAGTAATCAGTTTTCACATAGCTCTCAATGTAATCACGTTCATAATTTATAACGGTTCAATACCTTTATCAATCTCCCAGTCTTCAGTGTTCTTCTGGATCCTTTCAATAACATCCCACTTATGTTCAGTGCTTTTATTGGAGAATGCCCCACTAGAGGAAGCATCAAGCATCTCTTTATCTTGACGAGAAAGCCTTGCACAAAAATTTGTGAGAGTAATTTCTTTTGAGAGCTCATGATTGGGGTGTTTGAGCATTAAGGATTTAAATCTCCACCAATCTTGAGCGATGCTTTCTCCGTCACGAGACCAAAAGTTAGAAATATAATTCTTGTCTCGATGTATTTCATGAAGAGGATAAAACTTCGCATAGAAGAGAGGCATAAGATCTTGCCAATTTAGTAAATGAGAGTAATCAAGAAGCCTATACCAATCCAAATCCTTATCTTTTAATGATAGATAGAATAACTTTCTGATAACAAAATCCATCGATATGCCTGCAAGCTTAAATAAGGAGCATAGTTGTGAAAGATATAGCAAGTGTTCACCTAGATGTCTATCTCCTGCATATCGATTAGCCAAAACACAATCAATAATACTAGTTGGTATTTTAAAGGGCACAATTTCAGTAGGTGGGGGAGGATTCTCCACCACAATAGCGTTGGGGCGGTTCCCCACAAGCAACAAACCAAGAGCAGAGTGGTCGATAGGGACAAAAAGCGGGAACAGTAAAACAAAAACGGCACGTACAGTGTAAAGATTTCCTTACCAATTTCTCTTACCAATAGCGCTACACTCCTCGGCAACGGCGCCAGAAAATCATCTTGATGACCCACAAGTGTAGGGGATCTATCGTAGTCTTTTTGATAAGTAAGAGTGTCGAACCCAACAAGGAGCAGAAGGTATTGACAAAAGATCTTGAGCAAGGAATAACTGCAAGTACTGAAAGGTAACTTTTTATGGGTTTTCTAGTATAAGGAACAAGGAAATAAATTCAAGTAAATGGTGCCGAGGTGCAGCAAGTGGCCCAATCCTTTTGAACACAAAGGATAAGCCTAGGGACTAAACTTATAAAGACTAAGGCGTTCCTGAGATAGTCAAGTGCTTTCGTCATATTCCATCTAGCACTATGTTTTGTATTGATAAGTGTTATGCGGGTGAATCTTAACTCGTGCACCGTCTAGGCTAAGACAAGTACACTCTTATGATTAATCCCTCTTGAAAGCATCCACAAATAAAAGAGAGAAATTAAGGCAAAGCCTAACCATAGCAGTAAGCTTTAGGATCCAATACTCCCTCATGCAAAAGTATGCAAAATGGGGTTCAGGTTTCTGTCACTCCGGCAACCCACCATAAGCATTCTTTATACACGATGCATTCCCCTAGGTCCTTAAAAGGAGAAGTGTTATGTAGTCGACATTCACATAACACCACTAGAAGAATAACACCATAACTTAAATATCAATCAACACATATTACTTCAACATCATATGACTACTAACATCTAGACTTTTCCCATGTCCTCAAGAACTAATGAACTACTCACAAGACATAAAAGAGATGATGATCAGAGGTGATGAAAATATGATTAACAATCTGGTCATAACAATAATCCTCCAAGAAAACTCAATAGCATTCACCACAAAAGAGTAATCAACACCAGTAGAGTAGAGGGGATGAATTGTTCAAGGTACAACTCCGATTGCAATGGTGGAGTAGATGGCATGAAGCTGGAGATGGTGTTGGTGTTGGTGATGATGGTGATGAGGATCTCGATGATGCCGGTGATGATGGTGATGACGATGAGGATGATCTCCCCTTCCGGGAGGAGTTCTCCCTGGCGGAATCTACGCGCCGGAAAGGTCTTTTCTTCTCTGTAGGTTTCCGCTGCGGAGCGGTGGCGGAATCGCGAAAACTCTTCTGTCTCCGGAATTTTTAGGTGAAGAGGGAGATACAGGCCAAAGGAGAGTGCTGGGGTGGGGCCCGTCACTCAGGCGGCCTCGTGGCACGCCTAGGGGGGTAGCACCAGCGGGTCGCCTGGGTGACCTGTGGCCCCCCACCGGCCCTCCTTTGGCCTGTCTTCGGGACCCGTTCGGAAACTTCTTCCCTCAAAATTTCAGCTCAATTGGAGATGTTCTGATATTGCAACTCTTCGTGCTATTTTCTCCGTTGAATCCTGCGTTTGCTGTTTCGGCACCGAAAAATTGGAAACTGTGTAAAATAAGCCAAAACACTATAAGTACATCATTATAAAGTGAAATATATCAACGAATAGAGATAAATTATGATACAAAATAGTGATGCATTTTTTACGTATCACCTCACCATCCCACTAAGGGCTGGTGCGCCACCCATGGGCCTATTAGGTCTTCTCCCAGGTGGGTGGCCCCTCCCGAAATCTTTCCGGAAGCCAAAAGCAACAGTCCTAGATATCAATCTTCGTTTCTCGGCCATTACGGAGACACTCGTGATGTCCGGGATCTCATCCGGGAGTCCGAACAACATTCGGTTACCAACATCAATAATTCAACTATACCGAAAACGTCACCGAACCTTAAGTGTGCAGACCCTGCGGGTTCGAGAACTATGTAGACATGACCGAGAGACTCTCCGTCCAATATATAATAGCGGGACCTGGACGTCCATACTGGATCCTACATATTCTACGAAGATCTTATCGGTTGAACCTCTATGTCAAGGATTCACACAATCCCATATATCATTCCCTTTGTCCTTCGGTATGTTACTTGCCCGAGATTTGATCGTCGGTATCGCCATACCTATTTCAATCTCGTTACTGGCAAGTCTCTTTACTCGTTCTGTAATACAAGATCTCGTGGCTAACTCTTTAGTCACATTGCTTGCAAGGCTTGTTTGTGATGTTGTATTACCGAGTGGGCCCCGAGATACCTCTCCGTCACACGAAGTGACAAATCCCAGTCTTGATCCATGCTAATTCAACAGACACCTTCGGATATGCCTGTAGAGTACCTTTATAGTCACCAATAACGTTGCGATGTTTGATACACACAAAGGCATTCCTCCGATGTCAGTGAGTTACATGATCTCATGGTCATATGAATGTATACTTGACATGTAGAAAACAATAGCAACAAAATGACACGATCACATGCTACGTTTATAGTTTGGGTCTTGTCCATCACATCCTTCTCCTAATGATGTGATCCTGTCATTAAGTGACAACATTTGTCTATGGCTAGGAAACCTTAACCATCCTTGACCAACAGGCTAGTCAACTAGAGGCCCACTAGGGATTTAGTTTTGTCTATATATCCACACATGCATTTATGTTTCCATTCAATACAATTATAGCATGGATAATAAATTATTATCTTGAAACAGGAAATATAATAATAACTATTTTACCATTGCCTCTAGGGCATATTTCCAATAGTCTCCCACTTGCACTAGAGTCAATAATCTAGCCTCACATCTCTATGTGATTTACAATGTAATGAATCTAACACCGATACAATTCTGGTGTTGATCATGCTTTGCTCGTGGAAGAGGTTTAGTCAGCGGATCTGCAACATTCAGATCCGTGTGCACTTTGCAAATATTTATGTCCTCCTCCTTGATGTAATCACGGATGGCATTGAAGCGTCGCTTTATGTGTCTGGTCCTCTTGAGAAACCTTGGTTCCTTGGCTAGAGCAATGGCACCAGTGTTGTCACAGAACAAATTGATTAGATCCAGTGCGCTTGCTACTACTCCAAGATCTGACATGAACTACTTCATCCAGACACCCTCCTTAGCCGCCTCTGAGGCAGCTATGTACTCCGCTTCGCATGTAGAATCAGCTACGACGCTTTTCTTACAACTGCACCAGCTTACCGCACCCCCGTTATGAATAAATATGTATCTGGTTTGAGACTTAGAGTCATTCGGATGAGTGTCAAAGCTTGCATCGACGTAACCCTTTACGACGAGCTCTTCGTCACCTCCATAAACGAGAAACATTTCCTTAGTCCTTTTCGGGTACTTTAGAATATTCTTGACCGCCGCCTAGTGTTCCACTCCTGGATCACTTTGAAACCTGCCTGCCATACTTATGGCCAGGCTGACATCCGATCTTTTGCACAACATTGCATACATGATAGACCCTATGGCTGAAGCATAGAGTACGACACTCATCTTTTCTCTATCTTCTGCAGTTACTGGACATTGAGTCTTACTCAACTTTATACCTTGTAACACATGCAAGAACCCCTTCTTGGATTGTTCGATTTTGAACTTCTTCAAAACTTTATCAAGGTATGTGCTTTGTGAAAGAGATATTAGGTGTCTTGACCTATCTCTATAGATCTTTATGCCCAATATGTAAGCAGCTTCTCCTAGGTCCTTCATTGAAAAACTTATATTCAAGTAATCCTTTACGCTTTCCAGTAACTCTACATTGTTTCCAATCAGCAATATTTTATCCACATATAATATTAGAAACACTATAGAGCTCCCACTCACTTTCTTGTAAATACAAGCTTCTCCAAAAAAAGTATAAACTCAAACGCCTTGATCACCTCATCAAAGCGCTGATTCCAACTCCGAGATGCTTCCACCAGTCCATAAATGGATCGCTGGAGCTTGCACACTTTATCAGCATTCTCTGGATCGACAAAACCTTCGGGTTGCATCATATACAACTCTTCCTTAAGAAACCCGTTAAGGAACGCCGTTCTGACATCCATCTGCTAGAATTCATAATCGAAAAATGCAACTATTGCTAACATGATTCGGACGGACTTAAGCATCGCTACGGGTGAGAATGTCTCATCATAGTCAACTCCTTGAACTTGTGAAAAACCCTTTGCCACAAGTCGAGCTTTTTAAACGGTTACATTACCGTCCGCGTCCGTCTTCTTCTTAAAGATCCATTTGTTCTGAATAACCTTGCGACCTTCAGGTAATACTCCCAGAGTCCATACTTTGTTTTCATACATAGATCCTATCTCAGATTTCATGGCTTCTAACCACCTGTTGGAATCTGGGCCCACCATTGCTTCTCCATAATTCGCAGGACCATTATTGTCCAACAACATGATTGACAAGACATGATTCTCATACCACTCTAGAGCAGTACGTGCTCTTGTCGACCTGCGAGGTCCGACAGTAACTTGATCTGAAGCTTCATGATCATCATCATTAGCTTCCTCTTCAACTGGTGTTCCCTTGAAAAATTTCTTTCTTCCCTGCGCCACCATCTTGTTGAAGCAAAGGTTCTACAACCTCATCAAGTTCTATCTTCCTCCCAGTCAACTCTTTCGAGAGAAACTCTTTCTCAAGAAAAGCTCTGTTCTTAGCGACAAACACTTTGCCCTCGGATCTGAGATAGAAGGTATACCCAACCGTCTCCTTTGGGTAACCTATGAAGAAGCACTTTTCCGCTTTGGGTTCCAGCTTTTCAGGCTGAAGCTTTTTGACATAAGCATCACATCCCCAAACTTTAAGAAACGACAAATTTGGCTTCTTTCCATACCATAACACATATGGTGTCGTCTCAACGGATTTTGATGGTGCCCTATTTAAAGTGAATGCAGTTGTCTCCAATGCATAGCACCAAAATGATAATGGCAAATCGGTAAGAGACAACATAGAACACACCATATCTAATAAAGTACGATTACAATGTTCAGACACACCATTACGCTTTGGTGTTCCAAGCGGTGACAACTGCGAAACAGTTCCACATTGTCTTAAGTGAGCACCAAACTCGTAACTCAGATATTCACCTCCTCGATCAGATCGTAGGAACTTGATCTTCTTGCTACGATGATTTTCAACTTTGCTCTGAAATTGTTTGAACTTTTCAAAAGTTTCAGACTTGTGCTTCATCAAGTAGATATAACCATACCTACTCAAATCGTTAGTGAAGGTGAGAAAATAATGATATCCGTACCTCTATGCTCATTGGTCCGCACACATCAGTATGTATGATCGCCAACAAGTCACTTGCACGCTCCATTGTTCCAGAGAACAGAGTCTTAGTCATCTTGCCCATGAGACATGGTTCGCATGTGTCAAGTGATTCAAAATCAAGTGACTCCAAAAGTCCATCAACATGGAGTTTCTTCATGTGCTTAACACGAATATGACCTAAGCGGCAGTGCCTCAATAAAGTGGCGCTATCATTGTTAACTATACATCTTTTGGTCCCAATGTTATGGATATGAGTGTCATCACAATCGAGATTCAATATGAACAAACCCCTCACATTGGGTGCATGACCATAAAAGATATTACTCATATAAATAGAACAACCATTATTCTCTGACTTAAATGAGTAATCGTCTCGCAATAAACAAGATCCAGATATAATGTTCATGCTCAACGCAGGCACTAAATAACAATTATTTAAGTTCATCACTAATCCCGATGGTAACTAAAGTGGGACCGTGCCGACAGCGATCGCATCAACCTTGGAACCATTTCCCACGCGCATCGTCACTTCATCCTTCGCCAGCCTTCGTTTATTTCACAGTTTCTGTTTAGAGTTGCAAATGTGAGAAACCAAACCGGTATCAAATACCCAGGCACTACTATGAGAGATGGTGAGGTACACATCAATAACATGTATATCATATATACCTTGTTTGGCATTGGCCGCCTTCTTATCGGCCTTATACTTCGGGCAGTTGCGCTTCCAATGACCAGTCCCCTTGCAATAATAGCACTCAGTTTCCGGCTTAGGTCCAGCCTTGGGTTTCTTCGTCGCAGGGGCAACAGCTTTGCCACTCTTCTTGGAGTTACCCTTTTTTCCTTTGCCGTTTTTCTTGAAACTAGTGGTCTTATTGACCATCAACACTTGATGTTATTTCTAGATTTCTAACTCAACGACTTTCAACATCGTAAATAACTCGTCGGGTGACTTATTCATCCCATGCATGTTATAGTTCAACACGAAGCTCTTATAGCTAGGTGGTAGTGACTGAAGAATTCTGTCAGTGATAGCCTCTTGCGGGAGTTCAATCCCCAACTCAGCTAGACGGTTAGAGTACCCAGACATTCTGAGCACGTGTTCACTGACAGACGAATTCTCCTCCATTTTGCAAGCATAGAACTTGTCGGAGGTCTCATACCTCTCGATCCGGGCATTCTTCTCAAAGATAAACTTCAACTCCGGGAACATCTCATATGCTCCATGATGTTCAAAACGTCTTTGAAGTCCCGGTTCTAAGCCATACAAAACTGCACATTGAACTAGTGAGTAGTCATCCTTAAGCGCTTGCCAAGCGTTCAAAACATGTTGGTCTGCCGTAGCGGGTGGTGAATTGCCTAGTGCAGCATCAAGCACATATTGCTTTTGGTCAACTTGGAGGATAAGCCTGAGATTTTGAGCCCAGTCAACAAAGTTGCTTCCATCATCTTTCAGCTAGCTTTCTCTAGGAACATATTAAAATTCAAGGTTGCTTAGACTATGTTCAAGACAATTGAGTTTAGCTAATCATATTACTAATAAACTCCCACTCAAATAGACATCCCTCTAGTCATTCGAGTGTCGCATGATCCAAATTCACTAACTCAAGTCCGATCATCACGTGAGTTGAGTATAGTTTCAGTGTAACATCCCAAATTTTGGAATGTTAATATAATTATTAGATTGTTTGTTTGTTTGCTTGAGTGATTGAAACTTGAGGGAAATTTGAAACTTTTCAAAAACTTTTGAATGGGAGGGAATAAAATGACTTTCCCCATCTCCGATGAATTCAAATTCAATCTTTTAAAAGCAAAGAGAGAAGATGACATGACTTCTTCAACTATAAAGAATTTGAACGGAGTTTGCATTTGAATCCCTCCAAAATATTTGCCCTTGTTTCTACATTTTTCTTCCATGAGAAAATGCCCCGACAAAATTCTTGCACGCAAGAAAGAGCGGAGGAAAATGACCCTCCAAAGTGTGAGGCATTTTTGAAATATTTTGAGCCAAGAAAGCCAAAGTTTTATCGTGAAAATAATTGCAAAGAGAAAATATAGCATAAGGGATTTTTTCTGAAAAAAAACATTTTTTTAAAGTTTTTATTTTTGCCTTGGAAAAATGTTAATCGGGTAGAGGATATTTTTCTGATCATTTTGGTATATAATATCCTATATTAATTATTTTATTTGTTTCCTTTTATTTTCGTTTTAGTTTCAGTTAAAAAAAAACAAAAAAACAACGGGAGATATTTTTTTTCCTGGGGCGAGATCCCCAATCGCTGGGAATGCAAATCTCTGGCAACCAGCGCCAGACCACCCCCACGCCACCTCTTCTTTTTTTTTCTTTCCCCTTTTCTTTTTTTTCTTTCTCTCTCTCTTTCCTTCCCTCTTCTTCTTCCTTCCTTCTGTGTTCTACTGTGACCTTCCTTTCTTCCCAGCGCCCTTGCCTTCCATGGCAGCCCGATCCCCTTCCCCCTTAGCCCCGATTCTTTTCCTCTGGAGCCTCTCCTCTCCCCCTATAAATACTTTCCACCGCCGCCTCGCCCCGTTCCCCTCCTCGCCACGCCGTCTCGCCGCCCCAACCGCCCCTGCTGCACCTCGCCGGAGCCGAGCTCCAAGAGAACCCCGCCGTCGTGCCGCATCACCACCTCGCCCCACGCACCACCCAGGCCACCATCAGCATCCCCACGACCACCGCGCTCCATTTTCCCCCTTAGACAGCCCCCTCGGCGCTCCACGCTGCCGCTCCTCACCTCGCCGGAGACCGAGCTCCACAGGAACTCCCCGGGCGCTTCCCCGACCGCCCCGACTCCCCTTCGCTTCGCCGACGACGCCGTTCGACGGAGGAGACTCGCCGCCACCCTCCTCCATCGCACCCCACCCCCGCCGGCGACCTCCCCACCTCGACGGAGCAGCTACCTCGCCGGAGTTCTTCCTCTCTGTCACCCATGGTGAGATTCACGAAATCCCGTATTGCAGTTTTTTCAGAAAATTGCAATCTTAGAAAATTCATATCTATTAGTATATAACTCCGAATTAGGTGATTCTTTTTGCGTTGGATCACAAATTTTATGTATTTTCTGTAGATATATAATTTGTCTATGTTTCGATTTATAAAATTTGAATTAGATCAGATTTGATTTAAAGCTTGTTTTGCTTATACCGGGAGTTTAAAAATAGCTTTTAAATTAATTCTTTTTGCTACTGCTTCCTAATGATCATATATTTCAGTATTTTAAGTTTCAATTTTTGTTAAATATTTTTACTTAGGGTTTTAAGCAAAACAGATTATGTTTTAGCCTTTTTGTTTTCTTGCTATTTCTTTTGTATTATTTGTTCTTAATTTGTTTTTTTGTAATTGTGACAAGTTATATTTTGTTTTTGATATTTACCAGTAACTTTTCAACAACAACAAAAATTTATTTTATTTATTCTTATTTTTTTGCATGGAATCAATTCTAGTTCTATACTAACTTGCGAATTGATTGCATTGCTAGTTTGAGTTCCTATTTTGAAAATACTTATAAAATAATATTGTTTTGTAAATTTTACTTCTGTTATATTAGTTATTTTATATTTTGTTTTCTGTTATTTTTTCTATTTTAGTGTTTTATTTTCAGTTAGAGCAAAAACTATATAGTGTTTGATGTAGTAGAAGGCTTCCTAGCTTCTTTGAAGTTTCCTTTGGATTTTTATCCGCTCTCTCTTATTGATTTTGGATTGCATCAACTTTTATTGTTGTTTGTTAATTGATTGCTAGAATGATTTCTAGTGTGAGTGCTTATGTGAATACTATGTTTGATTATATAGATTTCATCGGAGAGTGACGAATAGTTCTATCACGTATTTCCCGAGAACGAAAATTCTTCTTCGTCAACATCACCAGGCAAGTCATTTGATCATGTATCACCTATGTTTTATGCACCGTAGTTCTACCATCCTATGCCCAATTGCATGCTGAGTAGGTACTTGGAAATTATGGTTACATATTGTAGTATCATGTGGTAGGCACCCAACAACCCCGTTACTTGGCCCGGGACGACAAATTTCATATTGCTATGCTTGAGTAGACGGGATTCTGGTTGAGAGTTTATTACGAGTGATGCGAGAATAATTTCATAACCAACACCGGTTAAGTCAAGACTTTTCAAGACCTCGTGATGCAATGCAACTCTGGGTGAAGGACGGTTGATCGGCTCCCTGGAGAAACCAGTGGATGACCCGGGATGCTGGAGACGGCCATGACATCTTGCGGAAAGCTTCACCCAGGCTCAAAGAGACGGACGGATATTTTCAAGACCCAATGCTTACCTACACAGCCACAAGTCATTATGGGCTCTGGCTTGGTTGGACAACGCAGCGACTCTGGACACGCGGTGCTAGCAGATGTAGAAGAATGGTAGGAATGGATGGGCACCGACAGGGATTCAGAGGGACCCGTTGAAAGACCATGTTTTGATCATCCGGTCTTCAAACACCCTGAAGTGCGAGGACATACACGGAGGCGATCAAATCTTGGGGGAACGTGTGCAAAACTCTGCAAAGTACTAAAACCTAATCGATTAGCCGTGTCCACGGTCATGGACAACTTGAGCCAAAGGAACTGAAGTTATCTGGAATTCTCAACACCATTACATATATTTGATGAGGGTAATATTGATAACTTGGGTATGAGAACTGGTTGGCGGAACCATCTCATTAACAACCAACACTGTAGTAATATTTTGCTTTTAGCCCCTCTTGTTGTAGGAGAAAATTTGCTTTACACTAAAACTTACAACCCCACCTGCCATATAAGCATATAGTATAGATGCCATTTTACCCCCTCTCATATGTGACTTGCCGGCATATTCAATATGCTGACCTACACGGCTGCAATGTCTTATGTTGCAGATATTTTCTTCGACGAGTAAGAGTACGATTCAGGGTTACGGTCCGCACTCAACTTGCCGTTGGTGTTTATTGGGACTCCACTCCCTTGACTGCTTCCGCTGAGATATTTAAGGTATATATCAGTTGTGCGCTATTTACATGTGATTGCACTTTGATATATACATTGATGTACTGTGTATGCCAGCATACTGATCCAGGGATGGCACAGATACACAGAGGCTTGACTCGTTTTGAGTCGGGTCGCTACAGAAATGGTATCACAGCACATGTTGACTATAGGACGTGACCCTAGAAACTGGAAATTTCTTAGGAAAGGATCTCTCAAAAATTTTATTTTCAACAACACCTTTTACTTCTCATCTCTTCTGATTTCATCAAATGTTCTCTCTCACCTCAAATAGTTATACCATCCCCTTACCCCTTCGACATCATGCAGGATCAACTGAGTCCCACTTCAAAGTAAAGAGGATTTCACCATGCATTTGAAGAATTGAAGCTACACCCATTGAAGACTCTCAAGACCCGAAGAACTCGAAGACCCTGAAGTGTTCGAATAATTATATGACCATTAGAAGTCCAAACCCCTTTTATGTACCCACGTTAGATACGATGATTTGTGTGCCGTCATTGGTGTGTGTTTTCCGACGGCCACAACTAAAACCTATTCTCAAAAATATTGTTTGTATTGTGTGTATCTCCCTCTCTTACCCGTCTCATCCCCAAAACCTCAACCCTACCAGATGGAGTATGAAGCTGGACTTGTAGTCTCTGGACCAATGACCTAGCTGGAGGCTGAAATATGGATTCAGAACATGGAGAACCACTTCGGGAGCAACTTGATCTCAAGGAAGTATGAAGTGGAACACGCTCTTCAGTACTTTACACAAAGTGATGCGATCTGGTGGAAAATGCACCATGCCATACAAGGTTTTAGTGGAGCAGAAACTTGGGACGAATTCAAGAACACTCTGTTAAGATCCCGACTTATTCAGAAGTGCTATGACAATCCGAAGGAGAAGACTTGTGCATGCAAGATCTGTGGAGAAATAGGACACACCCAGGAAGAACACAAGGATGGATGCACTCATTGTGAAGAAAATCACCCAGCTGAAGAGTGCCCAAGTAGTCAGGTGACTTGTTTCCTTTGTGAAGGAACCACGCACTACCCAGCTCAGTGTCACATTTACCCCAAGGTGCAACAGGTTGTCAAGCAGCAGAAAGATGCAGTGAAGGAAACCCTCAAGAAGAAGATTCTAGAAGAACCGGTGATGAACGAAAATATTGAAGACCCTGATGGACAAGGTCTGACCAGATTTTTCTCCAATGCATGCTACTCATGTGGAGAAGAAGGACATTATTCACAGGATTGCACGAAGGGAAGCCAAGAGTATCTGGGAAACTTCCCGACGGAAAAAGTGGAGTTTGATCCACTTGAAATAGAAGAACTTGCCAAAATAAAGGAGTCCAGAAAGAAAAAAAGGTACCCTCGGAAGAGCCAAATCTCTGCAGATATAGACCTGAGTCATGTCAGATGTTACAAGTGTATGGAATTTGGCCACCACAAATACATGTGCTCAGGAAGGAAGCCGGAAACCCAAGGAGCAAAAGCAAACACTAAGACGCCTCGAGACTTGTCAGAACTCATTTGCTTTCATTGCAAGGAAGCAAGACATTTTGCTAGCGATTGTCCACAAAGGAAGAAAGCTAAAAAGGAGTAGTTAAGTTTTGACCACGTCAATTAGTGTAATCTGAAGAACTCTTGTTTTTCATGACATCATGGAGTGAAATTTTTTGTAACAGAAGTCCCTGAGATTGTAATAACATCATGAATAAATTGAATTTATTGTCTCATGATTGCCTATGTTGAAACTGTATGCGTTGTTTCTCTTCGAACAAAGAACTCTGAACAATTATGAGGATATGAGAAAATATGGTCTATGCAGGCATGAGTATAATTCATTTTGTGTGCTAGTAATCGGTAAACCCACAGGATCCACTGAGTAGGAATGTACCATGATTACCAAGGAGACACATACATTCCTCTGAGTACCTATTTACTGACACCTGCAGATGACAACTCTCTACGAGTCATTCCTCAAGGGCCCAGAAACGATCATGACCCTGACCAGTGATCATGATTACCGAAAAATCCTGAAGGACATGATGAAGCACATTCATCTTGAAGGAGATGCAGTCTACAAAGGCTACCCATTCATGGAAAGTGGACTAGAACTTTGGTATGTGGAAGTACACCTCCACCATGTGAAAGGAGTTTGTCCAAAGACTATGGGGCAATACTTTTTCATTTCACGTGTACCACGAGCAACCTTCTTTGATGCTATTCGTGAAGCTGCCATGGAAGCCATTCGTCAGATTGGAGAAATACTTGAAGCAAGACTCCGTCATACCCAGGAATACCTGAGTGAGGTACGTGCGGAGATGATGGAGATGAAGCTCATGACCACCATGATGAAGCAAAAGATGGATGATTTCAAGGAGCACCTCGGGAAGTTCGAGTGGAACTGAAGTACCTCCAAGAGAGATAGGTGAATAAAGTTGGCAGAAATGCTTGACCATACCGAACAATGTGGATGGCAACATTTGTAATAAATTACTTTTGAGTTAGAATTTTGAAGAAAGCAAGGATGTAATAAAGGATTGATTATGAAATGAATATGATTTATGGAAGAAGCTATGATGGATGAGCAAACGTTTTCTTAGGAACATACGAAAGCCAGAGAGTTGTGAAGATACGATAGATGTTTTGTTGAGTTTGTAGAACCAATGGATTATACGAACTTCGTTCGTGGACAAGAGATATTCTGCAATGCTTGTGAGGATGCCCAAGTGTTAGAATATGAAATTCACTAAGCCTTATACAAGGTAAGGATTTCAGTGCGACATGGCTTGGCCACCATGACGACTTACTATTATCATTCTCTTGCTATTCGGAATGGTAAATCTGAGAGACTTGCCCATAGTGAGAGACGACGTTCTTTGAAGCTTTTGTTTAAGCCTTAGAATGGTATGATGAAAGCCCCATGTACATGGCATTTGTTGTCATGCGTAGGAAGTTTTACGGTGAGGATGAAGCCAAGACACTTCTCTCTGCAGGATAACCACAAATGGTAGACCACCATGAGAACCATTGATATGTTATTTAGTATTAATCACGAGTCTGTCAGTTAAGAAGACCCAGTAACAGAAGAAGCTTGTATCAACAGAAGAACCCTCGATTTTGATGGAAACGTTATGAATATAACGGGAGAGCATCACCAAAGGATTTAAGACTGTGCAAAGTCAGCTGCCAAAACCCCAGAGGATCGCTAAAACATTTTGAGGGACCAGTAATCTTCATTTGAAGTGTGGTAGCATCCCACTTTGCCGGAAGCTGGATTTGTTAGAAGACCCCCAAACCCTAACCTTTCTTTCTAGCCTCTTCGAATCTCGAGGACGAGATTCATTTTAAGTGTGGTAGGTTTGTAACATCCCAAATTTTGGAATGTTAATATAATTATTAGATTGTTTGTTTGTTTGTTTGCTTGAGTGATTGAAACTTGAGGGAAGTTTGAAACTTTTCAAAAACTTTTGAATGAGAGGGAATAAAATGACTTTCCCCATCTCTGATGAATTCAAATTCAATCTTTTAAAAGCAAAGAGAGAAGATGACATGACTTCTTAAACTATAAAGAATTTGAACGGAGTTTGCATTTGAATCCCTTCAAAATATTTGCCCTTGTTTCTACATTTTTCTTCCCTGAGAAAATGCCCCGACAAAATTCTTGCACGCAAGAAAGAGCGGAGGAAAATGACCCTCCAAAGTGTGAGGCATTTTTGAAATATTTTGAGCCAAGAAAGCCAAAGTTTTATCGTGAAAATAATTGCAAAGAGAAAATATAGCATAAGGGATTTTTTCTGAAAAAAAACATTTTTTTTAATTTTTATTTTTGCCTTGGAAAAATGTTAATCGGGTAGAGGATATTTTTCTGATCATTTTGGTATATAATATCCTATATTAATTATTTTATTTGTTTCCTTTTATTTTCGTTTTAGTTTCAGTTAAAAAAAACAACGGGAGATATTTTTTTTCCTGGGGCGAGATCCCCAATCGCTGGGAATGCAAATCTCTGGCAACCAGCGCCAGACCACCCCCATGCCACCTCTTCTTTTTTTTTTCCCCTTTTCTTTCTTTCTTTTTTTTTGCTTTCTCTCTCTCTCTTTCCTTCCCTCTTCTTCTTCCTTCCTTCTGTGTTCTACCGTGACCTTCCTTTCTTCCGAGCGCCCTTGCCTTCCATGGCAGCCCGATCCCCTTCCCCCTCAACCCCGATTCTTTTCCTCTGGCGCCTCTCCTCTCCCCCTATAAATACTTTCCACCATCGCCTCGCCCCGTTCCCCTCCTCGCCACGCCGTCTCGCCGCCCCAACCGCCCGTGCTGCACCTCGCCGGAGCCGAGCTCCAGGAGAACCCCGCCGTCGTGCCGCATCACCACCTCGCCCCACGCACCACCCAGGCCACCATCAGCATCCCCACGACCACCGCGCTCCATTTTCCCCCTTAGACGGCCCCCTCGGCGCTCCACGCTGCCGCTCCTCACCTCACCGGAGACCGAGCTCCACACGAACTCCCCGGGCGCTTCCCCGACCGCCCCGACTCCCCTTCGCTTCGCCGACGACGCCGTTCGACGGAGGAGACTCGCCGCCACCCTCCTCCATCGCACCCCACCCCCGCTGGCGACCTCCCCACCTCGACGGAGCAGCTACCTTGCCGGAGTTCTTCCTCTCTGTCACCCATGGTGAGATTCACGAAATCCCGTATTGCAGTTTTTTCAGAAAATTGCAATCTTAGAAAATTCATATCTATTAGTATATAACTCCGAATTAGGTGATTCTTTTTGCGTTGGATCACAAATTTTATGTATTTTCTGTAGATATATAATTTGTCTATGTTTGGATTTATACAATTTGAATTAGATCAGATTTGATTTAAATCTTGTTTTGCTTATACCGGGAGTTTAAAAATAGCTTTTAAATTAATTCTTTTTGCTACTGTTTCCTAATGGTCATATATTTAAGTAGTTTAAGTTTCAATTTTTATAAATATTTTTACTTAGGGTTTTAAGCAAAACAGATTCTGTTTTAGCCTTTTTGTTTTCTTGCTATTTCTTTTGTATTATTTGTTCTTAATTTGTTTTTTTTGTAATTGTGACAAGTTATATTTTGTTTTTGATATTTACCAGTAACTTTTCAACAACAACAAAAATTTATTTTATTTATTCTTATTTTTTTGCATGGAATCAATTCTAGTTCTATACTAACTTGCGAATTGATTGCATTGCTAGTTTGAGTTCCTATTTTGAAAATACTTATAAAATAATATTATTTTGTAAATTTTACTTCTGTTATATTAGTTATTTTATATTTTGTTTTCTGTTATTTTTTCTATTTTAGTGTTTTATTTTCAGTTAGAACAAAAACTATATAGTGTTTGATGTAGTAGACGGCTTCCTAGCTTCTTTGAAGTTTCCTTTGGATTTTTATCCGCTCTCTCTTATTGATTTTTGATTGCATCAACTTTTATTGCTGTTTGTTAATTGATTGCTAGAATGATTTCTAGTGTGAGTGCTTATGTGAATACTATGTTTGATTATATAGATTTCATCGGAGAGTGACGAATAGTTCTATCACGTATTTCCCGAGAAGGAAAATTCTTCTTCGTCAACATCACCAGGCAAGTCATTTGATCATGTATCACCTATGTTTTATGCATCATAGTTCTACCATCCTATGCCCAATTGCATGCTGAGTAGGTACTTGGAAATTATGGTTACATATTGTAGTATCATGTGGTAGGCACCCAACAACCCCGTTACTTGGCCCGGGACGACAAATTTCATATTGATATGCTTGAGTAGACAGGATTCTGGTTGAGAGTTTATCACGAGTGATGCGAGAATAATTTCATAACCAACACCGGTTAAGTCAAGACTTTTCAAGACCTCGTGATGCAATGCAACTCTGGGTGAAGGACGGTTGATCGGCTCCCTGGAGAAACCAGTGGATGACCCGGGATGCTGGAGACGGCCATGACATCTTGCGGAAAGCTTCACCCAGGCTCAAAGAGACGGACGGATATTTTCAAGACCCAATGCTTACCTGCACAACCACAAGTCATTATGGACTCTGGCTTGGTTGGACAACGCGGCGACCATGGGTATGAGAACTGGTTGGCGGAACCATCTCATTAACAACCAACACTGTAGTAATATTTTGCTTTTAGCCCCTCTTGTTGTAGGAGAAAATTTGCTTTACGCTAAAACTTACAACCCCACCTGCCATATAAGCATATAGTATAGACGACATTTTACCCCCTCTCATATGTGACTTGCCGACATATTCAATATGCTGACCTACACGGCTGCAACGTCTTATGTTGCAGATATTTTCTTCGACGGGTAAGAGTACGATTCAGGGTTACGGTCCGCACTCAACTTGCCATTGGTGTTTATTGGGACTCCACTCCCTTGACTGCTTCCGCTGAGATATTTAAGGTATATATCAGTTTTACGCTATTTACATGTGATTGCACTTTGATATATACATTGATGTACTGTGTGTGCCAGCATACTGATCCAGGGATGGCACAGATACACAGAGGCTTGACTCGTTTTGAGTCGGGTCGCTACATTCAGTGGTGAACATCTCCATGTTGATCATATCAACTATATGATTCATGCACGACCTTTAGGTCTCTTGTGTTCCGAGGCCATGTCTGTACATGCTAGGCCCGTCAAGTTTAACCCGAGTGTTCCGCGTGTGCAACTATTTTGCACCCATTGTATGTGAACGTTGAGTCTATCACACACGATCATCACGTGGTATCTCGAAACGATGAACTATCGCAATGGTGCACAGTCGGAGAGAACACAATTTTATCTTGAAATTTTAGTGAGGGATCACCTTATAATGCTACCATCGTTCTAAGAAAAATAAGGTGCATAAAAGGATTAACATCACATGCAAATCATAAGTGACATGATATGGCCATGAACTTGTGCTTCTTGATCTCCATCACCAAAGCACCGGCATGATCTCCATCGTCACCAGCGCTGCACCATGATCTCTAATGTCTACTACACAACCTTCTCCTTGTAGACGTTGTTGGGCCTCCAAGCGCAGAGGTTTGTAGGACAGTAGCAATTTTCCCTCAAGTGGGTGACCTAAGGTTTATCAATCCACGGGAGGCGTAGGATGAAGATGGTCTCTCTCAAGCAACCCTGCAACCAAATAACAAAGAGTCGCTTTTGTCCCCAACACACCCAATACAATGGTAAGTTGTATACATGCACTATTTTGGCGAAGAGATGGTGATACAAGTGCAATAAGAATGGAAGATATAGGTTTTTCTAATCTGAAATTACAAAAACAGCAAGGTAACAAAAGGTAAAAGTGAGCACGAACGGTATTGCAATGCGTGGAAACAAGGCCTAGGTTTCATACTTTCACTAGTGAAGTTCTCTCAACAATGATAACATAATTGGATCATATAACTAGCCCTCAACATGCAACAAAGAGTCACTCCAAAGTCACTAATAGCGGAGAACAAACGAAGAGATTATTGTCGTGTACGAAACCACCACAAAGTTATTCTTTCTGATCGATCTATTCAAGAGTCCGTAGTAAAATAGCACGAAGCTATTCTTTCCGTTCAATCTTTCATAGAGTTCGTACTAGAATAACACCTTAAGATACTTATCAACCAAGAACCTAATGTCACCTAGATACTCCATTGTTACCTCAAGTATCCGTGGGTATGATTATACGATATGCATCACACAATCTCAGAATCATCTATTCAACCAACACATAGAACTTCAAAGAGTGCCCCAAAAGTTTCTACCAGAGAGTCAAAACGTGTGCCAACCCCTGTGCATAGGTTCCCAATGTCACGACCCCGCAAGTTGATCACCAAAACATACATCAAGTACTCACATGAATCGACGTGTGCCAACCCATATGCATAGGTTCCCAATGTCACGAACCCGCAAGTTTATCACAGTAGATAGACATGTGCAAGACATACATCAAGTGTTCTCAAAGACTCAATCCGATAAGATAACTCCAAAGGGGAAACTCAATTCATTACAAGAAGGGAGAGTGGGAAGAACATCATAAGATCCAACTATAGTAGCAAAGCCCGCGGTACATCGAGATCAAGACATCTCAAGAACACGAGAGAGAGAGAGAGATCAAACACATAGCTACTGGTACATACCCTCAGCCCCGAGGGTGAACTACTCCCTCCACGTCATGGAGATCGCCGGGATGATGAAGATCGCCACCGGAGATGGATTCCCCCTCCGGCAGGGTGCCGAAACGGGATCCAGATTGGTTTTTGGTGGCTACAGAGGCTTGCGGCGGCGGAACTCCCGATCTAGGTTTCTTTCTGGGGGTTTCTGAATTTATAGGAATTTATGGAGATGGAATTGCGTCAGTTGGGCCAAGGAGGAGGTCACAAGCCTGCACGGTGCGGCCTGGGGGGTGGCCGTGGCATCAGGGCTTGTGACTCCCTCGTGACTCTTCTGGCCTTCTTCCAAAGCTTCGAGGGTCTCTTTTGGTCCAAAACAATCATCGTAAAGTTTCATTCCATTTGGACTCCGTCTGAAAAAGGGTCAAAAACACGGAAAAAACAGAAACTGGCACTTGGCACTGAGTTAATAGGTTAGTCCCAAAAAATATATAAAATAGCATATTCATGCATATAAAACATCCAAAGTTGACAAGATAATAGCATGGAACCATCAAAAATTATAGATACGTTGGAGACATATCAAGCATCCCCAAGCTTAACTCCTGCTCGTCCTCGAGTAGGGAAGTGATAAAGAATGAATTTTTAATGTTGCATGCTACCTAGCATAGTTGTCCTTTGTAACTTCTCTCACGTGACATGAATGTTCAGATCAGTTAGATTCAAAACAATAGTTTGCTATTGATGTGGAGACAATAATACTTCAAGCAAACTAGCAAGGTAATCATGAACTTTCAAAATAACAATGCCAAAAGAAAGTTATCCCTACAAAATCATATAGTCTTGCTATGCTCTATCATCCTTGCACAACGTATTTAAATCATGCACAACCTCGGTATTGTCCAAGTAATTGTTTTCACACCTTTACTTTGTCAAACCTTTTCAACTCTCACGCAATACATTAGCGTGAGCCATGGTTATAGCACTATAGGTGGAATGGAGTGGTGGAGGTTGTGAGACAAAAAAGGAGAAGATGGTCACATTGACTAGGCCTATCAATGAGCTATGGAGATGCTTATCAATAGATATCAATGTGAATGAGTAGGGATTGCCATGCAAGATATGCACTAGAGCTATGAGTATGTGAAAGCTCTTAAGGAAAACTAGTGGGTGTGCATCCAACTTGCTTGCTCACGAAGACCTAGGGCAATTTTGAGGAAGCCCATCATAGGAATATACAAGCCAAGTTATATAATGAAAATTTCCCACTAGCTATATGGTGGTGACAAAACGAGAGACTCTCAGTCATGAAGATCATGGTGCTTAATATAAGCACAAGTGTGGAAAGGAGATAGTAGCATTGTCCCTTCTCTCTTTTTCTCTCATCTTTTTGGTGGGCTCTTTGGCCTCTCTTTTTTTTGGTGGGCATCTTTGGCCTCTTTTTTTCACATGGGACAATGCTCCATCAATGATGATCATCACACTTACAACTCAAAACTTAGAGCAATGATGACTCTATATGAAATGCCTTCGGTAGTGTACCGTGACAATGATCTAGCATGGCATAGACATCAATGGAAACATCATGCTAGCTATCTTATGATCATGCAATGGAAATGTAGAAGTGGTGGCACATGTCATGGTGGTAGTTGCATGGCAATATATCTCGGAATGGCTTTGAAAATGCCATAGTAGGTAGGTATGGTGGCTGTTTTGAGGGAGGCTATATGGTAGGTTTATGCACCGGCAAAAGTTGTCTGGTACTAAAGAAGATAGTGATGGTGGAAGGTGAAAGTGCATCTAAACCATGGACTCAACATTAGTCAAGAAGAACTCATATACTTGTTGCAAAAGTTTTATTAGTAATCGAAACAAAGCATTCAATGCATACTCCTAGGGGAAGGGTTGGTAGGTATAAACCATCGCGTGATCCCGACCGCTACACAAAGGATGACAATCAATAAACTAATCATGCTCAAACTTCATCACATAGCGGTTCACCATACGTGCATGCTACGGGAATCACTAACTTCAACACAAGTATCTCTAGATTCACAACACCATACTAACATAACCTAAATATTACCACAACCACATCTCAAAACTAATTGAGAGGAATCAAGCTTCTCTTTCTACACAATGCACATGAAGATGGAAGTTTTTGTAACCCTTTGGATAACTACCACTTTTGGGACTACTTTCATAGCATAAGCCAACTACCAAGCCACGCACCGTTGTGCTCTAAAAGATATAAGTGAAGCACATAGAGCAAAATCAACTAGCTCTAAAGATATATGTGAAGCACAATGAGCATTCTAGCAAAATCACGATGAGTGCATGTCTCTCTCTCTCAAAAATGTGTGCAGCAAGGATTATTGTGACACAACAAAAATAAAAGACTCCTACGATACAAGACGCTCCAAGCAAAACACATATCATGTGGTGAATAAAAATATAGCTCCAAGTAACATTACCGATGGATTGAAGACGAGAGAGGGGATGCCTTCCCGGGGCATCCGCAAGCTTAGGCTTTTTCGGCATCCTTGAATCAACATCGGGTGCCTTGGGAATCCCCAAGCTTGAGCTCTTGCCACTCTTTATCTCTTTGTCCATAAAAACTTCACCCAGAACTTGAAAACTTCACAACACAAAACTTAAACAAAAACTCGTGATATCATTAGTATAAGAAAGCAAATCACCACTTCCTTAGGTACTATAGAAAACTTAAATTCTACTTATCTTGGTGTTGGGTTGCTTTATTTTCACTTTTCCATGGCTAGTACCCTCCGATACTATCCATAGTTTCATCAAAATAAGCAACCAACTCAACAAAAACATAATCTATTAACAGCAGACCAGTCTGTAGCAATCTATATACTTCGTATACTTCTGTTACTTCAAAAAATCTGAAACATTACTACAGTCTGAGGAAATTGCATAGCAATCATCAGCAAAAAGAATCAACTCAAAAGCTCTTACAGAATAAAAATGAAAATTCTTTTCGTGAGAAGAAAGTTTCTGTCTTTTTCCAGCATGATCAAACAATCATCACCAAGACTAATCATAAGGGTTTTGCTTGGCACAAACACAAAAAGAAACACAAAAGACACAATCATAACAGAATTATGATGGTGTGGAGAAAACAAAATAGGAAGCAAAAAAGCAAAGAAAATTTTATTCATTGGGTTGCCTCCCAACAAGCGCCATCGTTTAACGCCCTTAGCTAGGCATTGATCTCAATGATGCTCACATAAAAGGTAAGGATTGAAACACAATGAGAGCATCATGGAGCAAATGGCTAGCACATTTAATTCTAACCCACTTCCTATGCATAGGTATTTTATGATCAAACAATTTATTGGATCAAGAATCAACTAGCATAGGAAGGCAAAACAAGCATAGCTTCAAAAATTTCAACATATGGAGAGGAAGCTTGATACTATTGCAATAAGTAGAAGCATATGATCCTCTCTCATAGTAATATTCAGTAGCATCATGAATGAATTCAACAATATAAATAGCACCTAAGGCTTTCTTTTCATGATCTACAAGCATAGGAATTTTACTACTCTCCACATAAGGAAATCTATTCTCAAGAATAGTAGTGGGAGTATCATAAAAGACTTGAGCACTACAAATTATGCCCACAATGAAAAATCAAGGTTTAGCAAAGGGGTTTTCGAAAGTATGACAAGTTGTATCATCCCTCTTCTTCAAAGCATAAGTATCCTCACAATAATCATCATATATAGGGGGCATGCTTTCATCAAAATGATTTTGATCATTCAAAGTGGAAGAACTAAAAAGATCATCTTTATCAAATATAGCATCCCCAAGCTTGTGGCTTTGCATATCATTAACATCATGGGTATTCAAAGAATTTGTGCTAAAAACATTGCAATCATGCTCATCATTCACATATTCTATGCCAAGCATTCTATGTAATTCTTCTTTCACCACTTGAGCATAATTTTCCTTCCCATCATGCTCACGAAAGACATTGAAAAGATGGAGCATATGAGGCATCCTCAATTCCATTTTTTTTGTAGTTTTCTAGCGAAAGAACAAGAAACAAAAATATTTGATTGCAAGATCTAAAGATATACCTTCAAGTGCTAACCTCCCCGGCAACGGCGCCAGAAAAGAGCTTGATGTCTACTACGCAATCTTCTCCTTGTAGACGTTGTTGGGCCTCCAAGCGCAGAGGTTTGTAGGAAAGTAGCAATTTCCCCTCAAGTGGGTGACCTAAGGTTTATCAATCCGCGAGATGCGTAGGATGAAGATGGTCTCTCTCAAGCAACCCTGCAACCAAATAACAAAGAGTCTCTTGTGTCCCCAACACACCCATTACAATGGTAAGTTGTATAGGTGCACTAGTTCGGCGAAGAGATGGTGATACAAGTGCAATAAGGATGGTAGATATAGGTTTTTGTAATCTGAAATTACAAAAACAGCAAGGTAACAAAAGGTAAAAGTGAGCACGAACGATATTGCAATGTGTGGAAACAAGGCCTAGGGTTCATACTTTCACTAGTGAAGTTCTCTCAACAATGATAACATAATTGGATCATATAACTAGCCCTCAACATGCAGCAAAGAGTCACTCCAAAGTCACTAATAGCGGAGAACAAACGAAGAGATTATTGTCGGGTACGAAACCACCACAAAGTTATTCTTTCTGATCGATCTATTCAAGAGTCTGTAGTAAAATAGCATGAAGCTATTCTTTCCGTTCAATCTTTCATAGAGTTCGTACTAGAATAACACCTTAAGATACTTATCAACCAACACCCTAATGTCACCTAGATACTCCATTGTCACCTCAAGTATCTGTGGGTATGATTATACGATATGCATCACACAATCTCAGAATCATCTATTCAACCAACACATAGAACTTCAAAGAGTGCCCCAAAGTTTCTACCAGAGAGTCAAAACGTGTGCCAACCCCTGTGCATAGGTTCCCAATGTCACGAACCCGCAAGTTGATCACCAAAACATACATCAAGTACTCACATGAATCCACGTGTGCCAACCAATATGCATAGGTTCCCAATGTCACGAACCCGCAAGTTGATCACAACAGATAGACACGTGCGAGACATACATCAAGTGTTCTCAAAGACTCAATCCGATAAGATAACTCCAAAGGGGAAACTCAATTCATTACAAGAAGGTAGAGGGGGAAGAACATCATAAGATCCAACTATAGTAGCAAAGCCCGCGGTACATCGAGATCAAGACATCTCAAGAACACGAGAGAGAGAGATCGAACACATAGCTACTGGTACATACCCTCAGCCCCGAGGGTGAACTACTCCCTCCTCGTGATGGAGATCGCAGGGTGCCGGAACGGGCTCCAGATTGGTTTCTGGTGGCTACAGAGGCTTCCGGCGGCAGAACTCCCGATCTAGGTTTCTTTCTGGGGGATTCTGAATTTCTAGGAATTTATGGTGGTGGAATTGCGTCAGTTGGGCCAACGCGGAGGTCACAAGCCTGCACGGTGCGGCCTGGGGGGGTGGCCGCGGCTTCAGGGCTTGTGACTCCCTCGTGGCTCTTCTGGCCTTCTTCCAAAGCTTCGGGGGTCTCTTTTGGTCCAAAAAAAATCGTCATAAAGTTTCATTCCATTTGGACTCCGTCTGAAAAAGGGTCAAAAACATGGAAAAAACAGAAACTGGCACTTGGCACTGAGTTAATAGGTTAGTCCCAAAAAAGATATAAAATAGCATATTCATGCATATAAAACATCCAAAGTTGACAAGATAATAGCATGGAACCATCAAAAAATATAGATACGTTGGAGACGTATCAATCTCCATGTCGTGCCGCCATCGAGGTTGTCGTGCTATCTATGCTATTACGTACTAAAGCTACAACCTAGCAATATACTAAAAGCATCTGCAAGCACAAACATTAGTTTAAAGACAACCCTATGGCTCGTGCCGGTTGCCGTAGCATCGACGTGCAAATTGATATTTAACTATTACAACATGATCATCTCATACATGCAATGTTGGGGATCATAGTAATTTCAAAATTTTCCTACGCCATGCAAGGATCTATCTATGGAGAAACCAACAATAGAGGTTGTATAGCATATTCATACCTTTGAAATCGCTAAGCAGAAGCGTTGCTAGAACGCGGTTGATGGAGTCGTACTCGCGGCGATTCAGATCGCGGTGGATTCCGATCTATGCACCAAACGATGGTGCCTCCGCGTTCAACACACGTATAGCCCGGTGACATTTCCTCCTTCTTGATCCAGAAAGGAGAGAGTAGAAGTTGAGGGAGAGCTCCGGCAGCACGACGGCGTGGTGACGGTGGACTATGTGGTTCTTTGGCAGGTCTTCGCCAAGCATTGCGGAGGAGGAAGAAGAGAGAGGTAGGGCTGCGCCGTGGGAGAGAGATGAATAATTGTATCTCAAAATACCAAAAACTTAAGTATATATAGGGGGAAGGCGAGGGAGGGCTGCCTTGGCCCCTCCTCCAAGGAGGCAGAGTTCGGCTGAGCTAGGGAGGAGTCCACCTCCCACAAGGGAGGTGGATCCCTTCCTTTTAAACCCCCTCTTGCCTTATCTCCTTATCCCTAGCCGCATGGGACTTTAGGGAAGGCCTTGGCCAGACCAATAAGGGCAGGTCCACCTCCTCTAACAACCCATGAACTCCTTTAGTCGTCACACCCCTCCCGGGGGTCCTCCGGCACCCTCCCCGCACTCCCGGTACACTACCGATGAGCCCCAAACTTTTCCAGTGACCAAAACAGGACTTCCTATATATCAGTCTTTACCTCCGGACCATTCCGGAGGCCCTCATGATGTCCGAGATCTCATACGGTACTCCGAACAACCTTCAGTAACTACATACTATTCCCTTCACAACTCTAGCGTCATCAAACCTTAAGTGTGTAGACCCTACGGGTTAGGGAGACATGCAGACATGACCGAGACATATCTCCAGCCAATAACCAACAGCGGGGTATGGATATCCATGTTGGTTCCCACATATTCCATGATGATCTCATCGGATAAACCACGATGTCAGGGATTCAATCAATCCTATATGCAATTCCCTTTGCCTACCGGTATGATACTTGCCCGAGATTCGATCGTCGGTATCCCTATACCTTGTTCAATCTCGTTACTGGCAAGCCTCTTTAATCGTTTCGTAACACATCATCCCGTGGCTAACTCCTTAGTCACACTGAGCTCAATATGATGATGAATTACCGAGTGGGCCCAGAGATACCTCTCTGTTACACGGTGTGACATTCCCAGTCTCGATTTGTACAACCCAACAGACACTTTCGGAGATACCCGTAGTGCACCTTTATGATCACCCAGTTATGTTGTGACGTTTGGTACACCCAAAGCACTCCTACGGTATCCTGGAGTTGTACAATCTCATGGTCTAAGGAAATGATACTTGACATTAGAAAAGCTTTAGCAGACGTACAACACGATCTAGTGCTATGCTAAGGATTGGGTCTTGTCCATCGCATCATTCCCCAATGATGTGATCCCGTTATCAATGACATCCGATGTCCATGATCAGGAAACCATGATCATCTATTGATCAACGAGCTAACCAACTAGAGGCTCACTAGGGACACATTGTGATCTATATATTCACACATGTATTGCAGTTTCCGGTTAATACAATTATAGCATGAAATAGTAGACAATAATCATGGACTAGGAAATATAATAATAACCACTTTATTATTGCCTCTAGGGCATATTTCCAACATCCAATATATCATATGATGTCTTTGGCCATATCACATCACAAGCATACCTTGCAAAAACAAGTTAGACGTCCTCTAAGTTGTTGTTGCATGTTTTACGTGGATGCTATGGGTATCTAGTATGACCACATCTTACTTACGCAAAGCCACAACGGTGATATGCAAATTGCTATTTAACCTTCTCCAAAGACCGCCTCGGTCAAATTCGATTCAACTAAAGTTGAAGAAACAGACACCCGCCAGTCATATTTATGCAACAAGTTGCATTTCAGTCGTTGAAACCTGTCTCTCGTAAGCGTACGAGTAAAGTTGGTCCGGGCCGCTTCAATCCAACAATACCGCCGAATCTAGAAAAGACAAAGTAGGGCAGCAAATTGAACATCAACGCCCACAAACTCTTTTGTGTTCTACTCAAAATGTCTTCTACGCATGAACCTAGCTCATGATGCCACTGTTGGGGAACGTTGCATGGGAAACAAAAAAATTCCTACGCACACGAAGACCTATCATGGTGATGATCATCTACAAGAGGGAGATCGGATCCGTATACCCTTGTAGATCGCTAAGCGAGAAGCGTTAAGAAACGCGGTTGATGTAGTGGAACGTCTTCGCGATCCAAGTCGCCACCGTCCCACGATCCGTCCCGATCTAGCACCGAACCGATGACACCTCCGTGTTCAGCACACGTACATCTCGATGATGTTCTCCGCCTCCTACTCCAAGTAGGAGGGGTCGGCCGAGCCAAGGAGGAAGGTCTCCTCCTCCAATTTGGTTTGGTGGAGGAGTCCTTTCCTTCTTGTCCATCTTATTCCCTTTTTTTCTTTCTTATTCCTTCATTTTTGCCTTAGCCGAAATAGCCTTATTGGGCTAGCCTCACCAGCCCACTAAGGGCTGGTGCGCCACCAATGGGCCTATTAGGTCTTCTCCCGGGTGGGTGGCCCTGATGACCCACAAGTGTAGGGGGTCTATGTAGACTTTTCTATAAGTAAGAGTGTCGAACCCAACGAGGAGCATAAAGTACTGACAAGCGATCTCGAGCAAGGAATAACTGCAAGCACTGAAAGGTAAGTTTTTATGGGTTTTCTGGTATAAGCAACAAGGAAATAAATGCAAGGAAAGTAAATGGTGCCGAGGTACAGCAAGTGGCTCAATCCTTCTGAACACAAAGGATAAGCCAAGGGACTAAATTATAAAGACTAAGGCGTTCCACAGGACACACGGGAGAGATAGTCAAGTGCTTCCGCCATATTCCGTCTAGTACTATGTTTTGTATTGATAAGTGTTATGTGGGTGGATCTTTACTAGTGCACCGTCTAGGCTAAGACAAGTACACTCTTATGATTAAACCTCCTGCAAGCATCCGCAAATACAAGAGAGAAATTAAGGCAAAGTGTAACCATAGCAATAAGCTTTAGGATCCAACACTCCCTCGTGCAAAAGCATGCGAACTGGGGTTCAGGTTTCTGTCACGCCGGCAACCCACCATAGGCATTCTTTATACACGATGCATTCCCCTAGGTCCTTAAAAAGGCGAAGTGTTATGTAGTAGACGTTCACATAACACCACTAGAAGAATAACACCATAACTTAAATATCAATCAACACATATACTTCAAGATCATATGGCTACTAACAACTAGACTTCTCCCATGTCCTCAAGAACTAAAGGAACTACTCACAAGACATAAAAGAGATTATGATCAGAGGGGATGAAAATATGATGGACAATCTTGTCATAACAATAATTCTCCAACAAAACTCAATAGCATTCACCACAAAAGAGTAATCAACACCGGTAGAGTAGAGAGGATGAATAGTGAAAGGTACAACTCCGATTGCAATGGTAAAGTGAGATGGGGTGAAGATAGAGATGTGTTGGTGGTGATGATGATGGTGATGATGATCTCGATGATGCCCGTGACAATGTGATGACGATGAGGACGATCTCCCCTTCCGAGAGGAGTTCTCCTCGACGGAATCTTCCCGCCGGAAAGGTCTTTTCTTCTTTGTAGGTTTCCGCCCCGGAGCGGTGGCGGAACTCCCGATAAACTTCTGTCCATGGGATTTTTAGGTCACGTGATATAGGCCAAAGATAGGCACCGGAGGTGGGACCCTCCACCCAGGCGGCCACCTGGCACGGCCTAGGGGGGACCTGCGCCACCAGGTCGCGTGGGTTCCTGGTGGCCCCCCTCTGGCACTTCTTCGGCATGTCTTCGTGATTTGTTCGGAAACTCCTACCCCGTAAATTTTAGCTCACTTGGAGATGTTATGATATGGCAACTCTGCATGCTATTTTCTCCGCTGAATCCCGCGTCTGCTGTTTTGACACCGGAAAGTTGTAAACTGTGTAAAATAAGCCAAAACACTATAAGAACAACATCATATTGTGAAATATATCAATGAATAGAGATAAATTATGATACAAAATAGTGATGCATTTTGGACGTATCAACTCCCCCAAGCTTAGACCTCTCTTGTCCCCAAGCGAATACTGAGCTCGGTAAACCTGTCCACAAGTTTAGAAAGTGAAGTGTCGATAAATAAGAATACGGACAAGAAGCATCATAATTTCTGTACAAAACTCTATCATCCTCAACAGCAATCTCAACTCATAAGACCCATATGAAAGAGTAATATCAATTACAATCATAAGTAGGGCTAAGGAAACTCATCAAACCATGGCAAACATGTCCTTGGTCAAAGAACAACTAATAACTTTGAACTTTTGCTCTTCCTCTTATATTTTGATGAGATCAATTGAAGCTTTTTGAAAGAACATGTTATTAGTCAAGAAGTGAAAATGCTAACACAAAGGAAGATGTTTGCTTTAGCTAGGCTTAACAAACAACTTACTTATCTTAATGATAATGTCAACAAAGTTGTGATATGGCAATTCTCAATGAAACAATATAAATGCATGCATCTTTGTCAACATAAGGTGTTTGCTCTTTTATAGGATAGAAAGAAGTAGGTTTACTGACACAGCATAAAAGTAAAGGATTAGCCCTTCGTAGAGGGAAGTAGGGAAAACTCATGTGCTAGAGATTTTAGATATTTTGAAATCAATAAGATTGTAAAACAAGCTTTTGGGAAGTGCATAATTTGTCAACGAATGCTAGGAGATAGCCTAATACTTCTCATGCTGGACAAGTTTTGAGGAACGGCTCCCAAAGTGGGGACGATCACATCCCCTTAGTCTCCTTTGTTTATCACTACCAAAGTTTTCTGATTTCTCATAAACAAAGTGTGAAGGAGGTTTTGTTTGTTGCTATTATCTTTTACGAGCTGGGTGCACTCATGCCAGTCCCTCTTTGTATTAGGGGTTCGCAGATTAAACATGCAAACCCAGGATAAAGCTTGTGCAGTATGAGAAGATCATGAATTATCTACTACTTCCTCATGAGCTAAAACAGAGGCACGAAGCAGGAAATAATATTTTGAAGGTTTAAAGATAGCACATGAGTAATATACTTTAGGAGTGGCAGTGAGATACCACATATAGGAAAGGTATGGTGGACTCTTGGGAAGATTGAGGTTTCAAGGTATGGATGCACAAGCAGTATTCCCGCTTAGTACAAGGGTTGGCTAGCAAAGGCTTTTGAAAGCAGACAAATGATGTTGACTTGGAGCAAAACAATATAAAGTTTCACATAAAGAGTTGGCATGAAACATCAAGTTGTCTTCCTTGTTAGCATAACACTTCAAGCATAAGAACATAAAGGTTTTGGCTATGTCGGTACTAGAAAAATTCATGCTTGTTGTTATGACCAATGCTATGTTTGCCAAGATTAAATAAAGTTTTCAAAGCCATACCTGATATATAAGATCAATACTCCCATAAAATGAGCATATAAGGTCGATTGCATGAAGAGAATACCAGGTCCAGCGAAGAAACCAATATACTTCTCATTAATATTCCATCATAGACAACTGCACACTCACGGATACAAGACTCCCCACAAAGGAGTGATAGACCTCAATGCAAACACCTATTTCATAAGATAACTTCCCTAGACATGATACGACACTAGACTTCAGCATAAAATATAAAGGATAAAGATAAAGATATCGGGCACTCCCCCAAGCTTGGAACAAGCTAAGGGAATGCCATTACCCATGAAGATTTCACTCTTGATCCTTGTTCTTGTTCCTCAGGGAATCTTTAGCGAAAAGCTTCCATGGCAAAGGTCCTCCCTCCACACAGGATTCTTCAGTCTCCAGGATCCTGCTTTCGGCAGATAAGCCCATGCGCAAAAACTTTAGTTCATACTCACAGTTCTGGTTTTGGAGGTCATAGATGTGCCCTTGAAGCTCTAACACTTTGGTTTCCAGTGCGGATATGATTGATTGCACTTCCTTCATCTCCTCCTCATGTTGCTTCTCCAGCTCGGCGATGATATCGAAGTTGGCTCGACACCACGCTCGATCATCAACTTGTACTTGAAGAGTTCTTGCTCCACTTCTTCCATCCTGGCCTTGGTGCTCCCCTCCTTGACAGGTCCCTTCAGATCTTCTTTGTGGAGGAAACCATCCTCCACCCAAAGTGTTTGAGGGTGTCTCTTTACCTCTGTGTGGTAAGGGTTGATGACGTCGACGAAGAACTTGTCCTTGGGGGAGTTTGGGGAAGCCATGGCACCTAGGTTTGCTGAAAGTACTCCTCGCACAAACATATCGAAAAGAAAACGCACGAAAACGCAAGATACAAAACCGGGAGGATCCGGAAAAATATATAGCAAAAATTTCTGCACCAAAAGGTAGGTAACAAGCCAAAGTGGGGTCGGAGACGGACTCCTCGTGGCCCAGGCGGCCTCGCTGCGCGGCCAGGAGGCAGGTCGTGCCACCAGGTCGCCTGGAGCCCCAGGAGTTCCTTTCCGGCTCCACTTCGGCTCGTAATTTTCCTAATTTTGGAAAAACACATAATACGGAACTTTTATTGATGTTCGCGAAGTTTTCTTACCGTATTACATACCTATTCTTGTTCTGCCTCGGCTGGTGTCTGACACAGTATTGCAATATGTTCTTCATGAGTAGCTATGTGTATCACATTGACCTCTACATTGATGGGGTCTCCATTCACGTAATTCTTGAGTCTTTGCCCATTCACAACATGTGGTTTTGTGCCTTCAAAATTATTAATCTTGATTGCACCGAGAGGTAGACTTCTTCGATATGGTACGGTCCTTCCCACTTGGAAAGTAATTTACCGGGAGAAAACCTGAAACGAGATCTATACAACAAAACTTTATCACCAACATTAAATTCACGTTTCAAATTTCTTTTGTCATGCCACTTCTTTACCTTTTCTTTGAACATTTTTGCACTCTCGTAAGCTTGACTTCTCCACTCATCTAGAGATGTCAAGTTCATGAGACGCTTTGCACCAGCGAGCTTTGGGTCAGCATTAAGCTCTCTAATAGCCCAGAAAGCTTTGTGCTCTAACTCTAAAGGTAGATGGCATACTTTACCATATACCATCTTATACGAAGACATTCCCATGGGATTTTTGTAAGCAGTTCTATACTCCCACAAGGCATCTCCTAACTTTTTGGACCAGTCCTTCCTAGAACTGTTCACTGTCTTTTACAAGATCAACTTGATCTCTCTATTTGTGAGATCAACTTGCCCACTTGTTTGAGGGCGGTAAGGTGAAGCAATTCTATGGTTAACATCATATTTGGCTAGAGCTTTTCTAAAAGCACCATGTGTAAAATGTGATCCTCCGTCGGTCATGAGGTACCTAGGTACACAAAATCTAGGGAAGATTACATCCTTGAGCATTTTCAAAGATGTCTTGTGATCAGCACTTTCAGTGGGGATTGCTTCAACCCACTTGGTCACATAATCAACAACCACTAAGATGTGAGTGTACTTGTGTGAAGGAGGAAAAGGACCCATAAAATCAAAACCCCAGCAATCAAAAGGCTCAATGACTAGAGAATAATTCATAGGCATCTCATTTCTCCTACTAATATTACCAACTCTCTAACACTTATCACAAGATAAAACATAATTTCTAGCGTCTTTAAAGAGAGTAGGCCAATAAAATCCTGACTGGAGTACCTTGTGTGCGGTCCTCTCACCGACACGATGTCCTCCATAAGGACTGTTATGACATTGTCTTAAGATATCCTTCTGCTCATGCTCCGGTATGCATCTCCTCGCGATCCCATCCGCACCTTCTCTAAAAATATGTGGGTCATCCCAAAAGTAATACCTCAAGTCGTGGAAGAATTTCTTCCTTTGGTGGAATGTTAAACCTGGAGGCAGAAAGTTTGCAACAGTAAAGTTAGCATAATCTGCATACCATGGATCGGAATTAGATTGTACCTTCAAAACAGCTAATTGTTCATCAAGAAAGCTATCGTTGACTAGAATAGGATCATGTGGTATGTCCTCCATCCTGGAAAGGTTGTCTTCTAGAGGGTTATCTACTCCCTTCATAACAAAAATCTGCAAATCAAATTCTTGAAGAAGAAGGACCCATCTGATAAGCCTTGGTTTGGCATCCTTCTTTTCCATAAGATACCTAATAGCAGCATGATCAATATGAATGATGACTTTTGAATCAACAATGTAAGGCCTAAACTTATCACAAGCAAACACTACCGCTAAAAACGCTTTCTCGGTAGTAGCGTAATTCTTTTGAGCACTATCAAGGGTTTTCAATTTCTTATCAACCCATTGTCCTAACACAGCTCCAACAGAAAAAACACTAGCATCACATATGATTTCAAAAGGCAAATTCCAATCAGGTGGTTGGACTATAGGGGCGGTTATCAAAGCATTCTTAAGACCTTCGATGGATTCCTTACAATCTTCATAAAACACAAAAGGAATATCCTTCTGGAGAAGATCAGTGAGGGGTTTCGAAGTCTTAGAAAAATCTTTAATAAATCTTCTATAGAAACCAGCATGACCGAGTAAACTACGAATACATGTGATGTCCTTTGGATAAGGCATCCTCTCGATTGCTTCGACCTTTGCCCAGTCCACCTCGATTCCCTTTTCAGAAATCTTGTGGCCAAGAACAATTCCCTCATTGACCATGAAGTGGCACTTCTCTCAGTTGAGTACCAAGTTCGCCTCCTCACATCTCTGCAAAACTTTATTAATGTTGTGGAGACAATGGTCAAAAGAGGTTCCATAGACAGAGAAATCGTCCATGAAAACCTCCACAATTTCCTCACAAAAACCATGAAAGATAGCAGACATACACCTTTGAAAAGTAGCAGGAGCATTGCATAAACCAAAAGGCATATGCCTATAAGCATAAGTACCAAATGGATAAGTAAAAGTGGTCTTCTCTTGATCGGCAGTGTTAACATGAATTTGAGAGAAGCCAGAATACCCATAAAGATAGCAAAAGTGAGTGTTTTTTTATAACCTTTAAAGCATTTGGTCGATGAACGACAGCGGGTAGTGGTCCTTCCTGGTTGCTTTGTTCAGCTTCCTGTAATCAATAAACATTCTATATCCAATAATAATTCTTTGAGTTATTAGTTCATTCTTATCATTAGGAACCACAGTCGTACCTCCTTTCTTCGGAACACAATGTACCGGACTTACCCACTTACTATCAGCTATAGGGTAGATAATACCTGCGGCTAGAAGCTTGAGGATTTCGGTCCTCACAACATCCTTCATCTTCGGGTTCAACCGCCGTTGATGATAAACAACCGGTTTAGCATCAGGCTCAAGATTGATAGTATGCTGACAAATAGATGGACTATCCCCTTAAGATCATCAAGGGTATAACCAATAGCGCCTCGGTGTTTATGAAGGAATTCCAATAATCGCTCTTCTTCATATCCTGAAAGGTTACAATTGATAATAACTGGATATACTTTCTTCTCATATAAATAAGCATACTTGAGCGTATTGGGAAGAGGTTTAAGATCAAACACCACGTCTTCCTTTGGTTTCGATAGAATTCCCAAAGGCTCAACCGGAAGGTTGTGCTTCCGGATAGCAGGTTGTCTCAAGAATATGTCGTCTAGCTCATTCCTTTCCTGCATATGCATATCATTCTCGTGGTCCTCCTTAAATTGCTGCAAAGGATCGTTAGGAGGAATAGCAATAGAAGCAACCTCTTCAATAATTGTATCATTACTAGGCAGATCAGTACCACGAATTTTCTTTGAGAATTTAGAAAAGTTAAATTCATATGGCTCACCATTAAATTCAACATATACTTTTCCTTTCGTGCAATCTATAATAGCTCCACAAGTTTTTAGAAAATTCCCACCAAAGATAATAGGGCAAAAACTATCTTGCATTGAACAGAGTACTGAAAATCGGTAGGATATTTTACCTTTCCACATAAGACTTCAACATCTCGCACAATTCCAATAGGAGAGATAGTTTCTTTGTTGTCAAGATGAATAGTAACATCAACGTCTTCAATTTGACATGGTAGAACCTCATTCATGATCTCTTGATAAAGTGAAAAAGGAATAGCACTAGCACTGGATCCCAAATCACATAGGCCGTAATAATTTTGATCTCCTATTTTAACAGATACAACCGGAGTACCTGAAATTGGGCCTTTATTCTTGGCTGTAACAAGGTTAGTAGAAACAACACAAAAAATTATATTGGAATCCTTAATATTACTAGTAACAAGATCCTTGACTAATGCAACTTGAGGATCGACCTTAATCAGGTCCTCATGCTCATCAGTCGTACTTTCACTTTTATTCAGTGTGCCTGCGACAAAATAATGCTCCTTCATCCTTGTGGGATAAGGGGGATTTTCATATAAAACTGCAGGCAAGATAGGGTCAACAATATTGTTGTCAACAGGTAATTCCTTAAAAGGTTTATGGTGTTGATCCTCCCTCTTCTTAGAAGAATCAATATGAGAGGCGAAGTCTTTGCAAAAATCAATTAGAAGCCGGGAATCAAGACCAATCTTAGCACAAAAGGTATTGAAGTAATTAGTTTTCACATAGCTCTCAATGTAATCATGCACATAATTTATAACGGGTTCAATACCTTTATCAATCTCCCAATCTTCAGTGTTCTTCTGGATCCTTTCAATAAGATCTCACCTAGCTTCAGTGCTTTTGTTGGACAATGCCCCACTAGAGGAGGCATCAAGCATCTCTTTATCTTCACGAGAAAGCCTTGCATAAAAATTTGTAAGAATGATTTCCTTGGGGGGCTCATGATTGGGACATTTGAGCATTAGGGACTTCAATCTCCCCCAACCTTGAGTGATGCTTTCTCCGTCACGAGACCAAAAGTTATAAATATAGTTCCTCTCTCGATGTATTTCATGAAGAGGATAAAACTTTGCATAAAAGAGAGGCATAAGATCTTGCCAACTTAGTAAATGAGAGTTATCAAAAAGCCTATGCCAATCCAAAGCCTTATCTTTTAACGATAGAGAGAATAGCTTTCTCATAACAAAATCCATAGATATACCTGCAAGCTTAAATAATGAGCATAGTTGTGAAAGATATAGCAAGTGTTAACCTTGATGTCTATCTCGTGCATATCGATTAGCCAAGACACAGTCAATAATACTAGTTGGTATTTTAAAGGGCACAATTTCTGTAGGTGGAGGAGGCTCCTCCACCACAATAGCGTTGGGGCAGTTCCCCAGGAGCAAGAAACCAAGAGCGGAGTTGTCCATAGGGACAAAAAGTGGAAACAGCAAAATAAAAAAAGCATGTACAACGTAAAGGTTTCCTTACCAATTTCACTTACCAATAGCGCTACACTGCCCGGCAACGACGCTAGAAAATGGTCTTGATGACCCACAAGTGTAGGGGATCTATCATAGCCTTTTCGATAAGTAAGTGTGTCGAACCCAACAAGGAGCAGAAGGTACTGACAAGCGATCTTGAGCAAGGAATAACTTCAAGCACTGAAAGGTAACTTTTTATGGGTTTTCTGGTATAAGAAACAATATGATCATAGGGGGTGAAAATATGATGAACAATCTGGTCATAACAATAATTCTCAAACAAAACTCAATAGCATTCACCACAAAAGAGTAATCAACACCGGTAGAGTAGAGGGGATGAATAGTGCAAGGTACAACTCCAATTGCAATGGTAAAGTGGGATGGGTGAAGATGGAGATGCTTCTCGTGGTGATGATGATGGTGATAATGATCTCGATGATGCCCGTGACGATGGTGATGACGATGAGGATGATCTCCCCTTCTGGAAGGAGTTCTCCGCGGCGGAATCTGCTCACCAAGAAGGTCTTTTCTTCTATGTAGGTTTCTGTCGCGGAGCGGCGGCGGAACTCCGGAAAAACTTCTGTCCACGGGATTTTTAAGTCACGAAGGTGACATAGGCCAAAGGGAGGCACCATAGGTGGGACCCTCCACCCATGCGGCCACCTGACACGGCCTAGGGGGGACCCGCGCCACCAGGTTGCCTGGGTGCCTGATGACCCCCCTCCGGCCCTTCCTCGGCCTTTCTTCGTGATTTGTTCGAAAACTCCTTCCCCGTAAATTTCAGCTCAGTTGGAGATGTTCTGATATGGCAACTCTTCATGCTCTTTTTTCCACTGAATCCTGCGTCTGCTGTTTCGGCACCGAAAAGTTATGAACTATTTAAAATAAGCCAAAAAAATAAGAACATCATCATATTGTGAAATATATCAATGAATAGAGAAAAATTATGATACAAAATAGTGATGCATTTTGGATGTATCAGGCCCCTCTCGGTAAAACCCCGGAACCCATTCGTCACTCCTCGTACTTTACCGGTAATGCGCGAAATCTTTCCGGAAGCCAAATACAACAATACTATAATCAATCTTCATTTCCGGACCATTCCGGAGACACTCATGACGTCTGGAATCTCATCCGGGACTCCGAACAACATTCGGTTACCAACATCAATAATTGAACTGTACCGAAAACGTCACCGAACCTTAAGTGTGCAAACCCTGCGGGTTCGAGAACTATGTAGACATGATCGAGACGCTTTCCAGCCAATATTCAATAGCGGGACCTGGACATCCATATTGGATCCTACATATTCTACGAAGATCTTATCGGTTGAACCTCTATGCCAAGGATTCACACAATCCCGTATATCATTCCCTTTGTCCTTCGGTATGTTACTTGCCCGAGATTTGATCGTCGGTATTGCCATACCTATTTCAATCTCGTTACCGGCAAGTCTCTTTACTCGTTCCGTAATACAAGATCTCATGGCTAAATCTTTAGTCACATTGTTTGCAAGGCTTGTTTGTGATGTTGTATTACCGAGTGGGCCCCGAGATACCTCTCCGTCACACGGAGTGACAAATCCCAGTCTTGATGCATGCTAACTCAACGAACACCTTCGGATATGCCTGTAGAGTACCTTTATAGTCACCCAGTAACGTTGCGATATTTGATACACACAAGGATTCCTCCGGTGTCAGTGAGTTACATGATCTCATGGTCATAGGAATGTATACTTGACATGCAGAAAACAATAGCAACAAAATAACACGATCACATGCTATGTTTATAGTTTGGGTCTTGTCCATCACATGAATCTCCTAATGATGTGATCCCGTCATCAAGTGACAACACTTGTCTATGGCTAGGAAACCTTAACCATCCTTGACCAACAGGCTAGTCAACTAGAGGTTCACTAGGGACATAGTTTTGTCTATATATCCACACACACATTTATGTTTCCATTCAATACAATTATAGCATGGATAATAAACAATTATCTTGAAAGAGGAAATATAATAATAACTATTTTATTATTGCCTCTAGGGCATATTTCTAACATAAGGTCCGTGGGACCCGCCCCTCGCCGCGTTCGACGATGTCAACCACCACCACCACCACCAGCTGGAGTGCTTCTCGACGGTGTCGGAGCTACGGGACCCTCTGCTGCACGCGCTGGCCGAGCTGGAGGCGGCGCGGGGCGTGTACCGGGAGGATCTCCTGTGCATGGAGCACGAGGCCGCGCGGCTCGTGGCATGCACGGCCGCCGAGCGCGACGAGCTCCGGCTGCCGGAGAAAGGGCGGCTGGTGGAGGTGGTAGTGTCGGCCGGCCCGCTCCTCCAGACTCTGCTCCTGGTTAGTCCGCTCCCGCGCTGGAGCCACCCGCCCCCGCCCGCCTCGGCAGCTCAACCGCAGCAGCAGTAGCACGCGTACCCCTGCTTCCAAATGAGCTTCTCCTTCTGCATGCAGCCAACAACCTGACAAGTAGGCCCCACCCCGGTCAAAACCGTCGTTGACTGTGCCACATCAGCATCGACCAGAGACAAACCAGCCGGGGGGTGTTTTGTCCCTTTTTTGGGGGGTCTAGAAGGAGCCAAAAAATAGATGAGGGGGTAAAGTGAACAACTCACTTTGTTCAGGGGAGTAAAATGAACTTTTTCAAAAATAATTGAATGGATATATATTGCAAGATCTCGGAATCGAACCCTCCCCGAAGGTAGAGCAACAAAACATAGGAACCACAAGAAGGAGATGCTAGGTTTGCAACTGACAGGAACGAGCTATATTTGAACGTTCCTATAGAGATACATTATATATTTAGAACTAATCATTTAAAAAATAAAATCACAAAAAAAGTGAATTCTGAAAAAAGGTTAGACAATTAGAAAAGGTTCGTGAAAAATGGAAAAGATTCACCAATTTCAAAAAAGATTCGTGATCGAAGAATCATCCATTTTGAAAAACATTACTGATTTTGACATAAAATCAAATAAAAATGTTTTTGAAAAAAATTCATTTTTTTGAAAAAAATCATGAATTTGAAAAAAAATCATTGAATTTTTAAAAAAAGTTCATGGATTTTGAAAAAAGTTCATATAATTTGGAAAAGTCCATTGAATTCTAAAAAAAGTTCATGGAATTATAGAAAAAGGTCATCGAATTTATTTGAAAAAACTTTGTTCTTTTAAGTTCATTTAAAAAAATCATCAAATTAGAAAAAAAACACATTTCAAAACAGTTCATCAAAAATGAAAATAGTTCACAGATTTGAACGAAAAAGTTCATGGAAAAATAAAAATAAAATCATCTATTTGAAAAGAATTCGCGGATTCGAAAATAAAATCATCAAATAAGGAAGAAGAAAAAAGACAGAAAACGTAAAATGGAAAATGGAAAGAAGAAAAAAAGAATTTAAAATATGTTACCTATCTTTTTTTTAAATGTTACTCCCTCCGTTCCATAATATAAGTCTTTTTAGATATTTCACTAGAGGACTGTATACAAATGTATATAGACATATTTTAGAATGTAGATTCACTCATTTTATTCTGTATGTAGTTCCTTAATAAAATCACTTAAAAGACTTATATTTAGGAACGGAGGAAGTACCTACAATTTATGTCTATGTGGCCTAGTGGTTAGCGGAGTGTACCACGGGACAGGTGGTTGCGGGTTCGATTGCACTCCTCGCTTGCCATTTTTTTTGCCTTTTAGAAAGCCGAAGGGATTGGTTCGAAAACAAAAAAAACCGAAGGGACGCTAAGTTGGGCCGGCCCAGCTCGGATGTCTGCAGGCCCCAGTTTAGAAAATGCATACAAACTAGCGCCTGCAGCGCCAAATAGGAAAATCCGTCAATTCTTCACGAAGCTCAAATCTGAGTAGAACACTTGGCTGTATTTTAAAACCATAATTATTTAACTTTGTTTTTTTCATATTGTTACTTTTTACAGTTTTTGGATGCATGTGGAACCATATCCACCTTAGCATTTCTGGGGCATCACGTGTCATATCCTCTATTCCTAAATAAATCGTGACCATTTTTTTCCTATAACCATACCATTATGTCACATTAACAAGTCATGCATGACACTATTTGTTGCAGTTTTTTAGGGGACTATCAGTTATAATTTGGACCACAATATTTGAAGAACATTTCTGGGAGTGTATTTTCAAGCGAGCGCCCAACTTGCCATCCCAAGTCAACTAAAGCTGTCATGTCAACTTTGTAGGAATTGCCATGGTTGGAGGAGAAAACTGCAATGTAGCGAGAAAAATAGCAGAAAAAATGCCACGCTTCACCGAAAAATTGATGTTCGTTTGATCATGATCAGATGGCTTTGGAGGTGTTCTCTGGGACCTCTCTCCTAGGAAATGTTCCTGAGTTATCATTTCCCGACAATTTTCATTAATTTATCCATAGAACTAAGCCACATCAGTAAGCCATCCATGTTAGTCATAATTCTTATTTTTCCAAATTATTTTTTGTTCTGACATGGATGGTATATGTGTTGGCAGCTTGGAGCATACATCTGTAGTTTATGCTTCACATTTTGGTTGAAACTAATATCTTGTAACCTCAACCCATTTTTTCCCCCTATTTTCTGCATCGTTTTTACGTGCTCCATATGTTATATCTCTACTATTAAAGAAGGATCTGCCGTCGTGATGGTTCGACCTCGTAGGATGGTTCGACCTCTCGTTCTCTCGCCCCCCACCCACGTTCTCCTCTCACTGATTTTTTTCCAACCATTCGAAAACCAAACGGCTCAATAAAGAAATATCTACTATTAAAGGGGATCTGCCGTCGTGATGGTTCGTCCTAGTAGGATGGTTCGACCTCTCGTTCGCTCGTCCCCCACCCACGTTCTCCTCCCACTGATTTTTTTTTCAACCCTTTGAAAACCAAACGGCTCAATAAAGAAAACCAGATTCATATGCCTCACCCCGCCCCCGCGCGCTAGCCGCTAACCCTCCTAGGCTGGAACGGCCGCCGTTCCCGACGCCGCCCCGCCCCCGCGCGCTAGCCGCCGTTCCCGACGCCGCACCCGCCCCCGCGCGGTAGCCGCCGCTCCCGGCGCCGCTCGGTCGCCCGCCCCCGTCGTAGATGCTCTAAATCGGGTGCAGATGCTCTAACACCACAGTCAACTGTTGACACCCGTCCCCACCGCCAGCCGAAGCCCATCCGGTCGGCGTCACGACTCACGCGGCCTCCGCGCTACACTACGCCACGCCACCTTCCCCCGATGAGAGCCGCAGCCACATCCACAGCCATCTCCCTCCTCTCGCCCTACCGCTTCCGGACCTCCGCTCCCGCCAGCCTCCCCTACCGCCCGGAGGCCGCACGCTCGCCCGCCGCCGTCGAGCCCCCGGCCCCGCCGCTCTCCAAGGTCACGCCCCGTCCCCGGTTGGAGTTAATCGTTTTGCTTTTGTGTCGGGTCGGGGTCCGATCTGAAGAGGGTTTGGGTTCTGTGGGCGCAGTTCAAGGTGGCGCTGTGCCAGCTCTTGGTGACGGCGGACAAGGCTCGCAACATCGGGGGGATGGCGGCGATGGCGCGGCGGGGTGCGGCGCTAGCGCTGGCGATGGCGCGGAGGGGTGCGGCGCTAGCGCTGGCGATGGCGCGGAGGGGGATGTGCTCCGCCTCGGCGCCCGCGGGGGAGCACGCCGCGGCGACGCTGTCCTCGGAGGAGCTCATACGGATGGAGCAGGACTGCAGCGTGCACAAGTACGGTGATTGCTTTGCTTCTAGATCAGCACCCTCTCCCCCTCCTCCTCGCACGCCTTCTGCTTGCGTAAATGTCTCAGTGCCAAATTCTGTTGTGTCGATCATTTCTCCGACCGTATGTTCTTCTTCGGCACTTCGTCTTCATATAGCGCCCGCGGTTCCGCAGGTAGAGTAATCGATCACCAAATTGGGCTTGCAGAGACATTCTTCAGCACATTCTCGCATGCCAATTTTGTGATGTTTGTTTATTGCTACTGGTACCGACTGTATACACATGCTGCAGTTTATGTATACATCGTAGCAGTGACAGCGACTCAAAGCTGTCATCGTAGCAGTGACAGCGACTCAACGGAGTTGGGGGCTAGCCATCGATCCCATCTAGGGTCCTTAGGCGCCGCCATCATCGGATCTTCTAGGCCACGGCAAGGCATCAGATCTTTTAGTTAATTTTTGAAGGATACTGCAGGTTGTTTTGCAAGGAACATGTATAAGATCAGAAGAGAAACAGCGGATGCCATAATTCTTCAGAAGTATGCAAGAAGGTTACTGTTAGAGCAGAATTACCATGAAACATGTTCAGCAGCTCTGCTTATCCAGTCTTGTATTCGAGGGTTTATTGCTCACCGCTATTTCTCAGCCATCAGGGAGCAGAAGGCTGCGTTAATGATACAGGTTCACCTCCACTTCCCCTCCCCACACCACAGACACGTATGCACACTCTGCAAGAAAGCAAACAAACTTAAAGCAAGTGTACCATTTTAGTAGAAGGTAACTTGATTATTTGGGGATAATTGCCATGCTAGCAAGCAATTAGTTGAAAATTTAACTTGTAAAATCCTCTACATTATAAGCATGTTAATTTTTTTGTCCATCTACCTCTAGATTAATTGGAGTATTAGGAAGGTACTGGATGTCATACTGTAGTTATGTCATCACTTGCTTATAAGAGGTAACACTTTGTATTGTTGAATTTATGTGACATGAGTTTCTTGTTGCCACTTCGTAGTCCTTCTGGAGAAAACGGAAGGTTGCCATGCTTTTCTAGCGTTACAAGCAAGCCGCTATAGCAATTCAGTGTGCTTGGAGACAAAAGCTTCCAAGAAGGGAGCTAAGGAAACTCAGAATGGTATTTTTCTGGTTGCAATTCTGTAATTTATTTATGTCCTAATAAATTAATTGGCATGTTTCTAGCAGTGCTGAAAATAACATTATTAATTTGCTGTACCCAGTTTAAGAATTTTGAAGATCTGTTCTTTTCCTAAAACACCGCACAATTTCCTTTGTTAATGTCAACTCGTTTGAGGGAGCCACCTATCAGCACCATGTCAAGCAGCAGCTGTGTGGCTTAGCCTGAAATCTTAATTAGACATGGCTAAGATCTTGAGGGCCAGGTTAAATAATGTTGACTCGTTTGCAGATTCTTGTATGGAAAGAAGAAAGATAGGATTGACCTTGTGCACTGATGGTTGTATGGACGTCGATGGCCGTCGCCGGTCAAAGGAGTATGATGGCAGACGTTGTGGGGATGCCGCACTCAGCCTACCACGAGCTCCGGATCAAGACGATGGCGGCCGACGAGCAGAGTTTGCTCGTTGAGGAGGTCATCCTCCTCCCTGTACATTCTTGGCTTCGCAAGAACCTGATTGGTTTGATTTGATTCAGTAGTTCTTGTGGCATTGGGTTCTCAGATGCAACATTTAATTGAAAGTTCTTTACTCCAATGGAAGAAAAAGAATGTTATTACATAGTGGGGTTCAGTGGTAAATGCTCACATATTCTTGATCCCCAGATTTCTAGGTGGAACATAACTAGAGCAAATATTCTGTGTGGTTTCAACATCTTCTGATTTTTTTTAAATTTGATTTTAATACCCTCTTTCCCTGAACAATTTACTCTGCATTTTTATTTGTCGTTCTTGTTTGGATGCTCATATTTGCATTGTTCTGCGACTACTTCAACAATACAAGAAGTTGGAGTAAATCCTTTTGTTGAAAAATTTGAGGCATCAGTTAAAATAGTAATAAAGGAAACAAGAGTTGAGAACAGCTTCAGTTCTTAGTTAGCTTTTTATAACTTAGTTAGAAAATGATGTGTTATCTAAAGGCTCGTACTAGCTTTTCCTTACCCTACTTTATTTCTCAAAGTTTAGAGAGAAAGCATTCAAGAAAGATTGATACTTATTGAAGTCCTGCATGCAGGTGGAGGCGAGCGTTGGCAAGGGTTCGTTCGGAAGAGCAGGTGGCGTACAAGATCGTGTGGAGATCCAACGACCGGAAGTTCGGCTCCGTAGAGGACGCCATTACAGGTGCGTCGATCTCAATCTTCTCCTCCATTGCCATTGTCTTCCTTAGCCGTGGGTTTAACAGGTGTGCTCTTGCACTCAAAAGAATTTTCAGTACGCGATTGGTTACGTTCTTTCTAACTCAGTTATTGCTTGCCTTATCGTGAAATCTTCTTTGCCATGGTGAGCACAACATGATTCGTTCGCCGTCATGCGCTTTGTTATGGCATTAATTGTGTTCAGAAATTAGTTTTAGTGAAGATCAAATGGTTTTTAGATTAGGTGGGGAATACATGAGTATTCTTTGTTCTGTAGTGTATTGTTAGTTAACTGAGGCGTATGCAGTGGGGGTTATGTTTATTGAAGCAACCTAATTAATTACATCCATGGTAAACACTATTTCAGTGGGTTGCTCAACTGAGACGTACTGTTGTATGACAAAGTTTATGCATTGGGAGACATGGCAACATGTTAATTAAAGCCATGGTAAACACTATACATTCAGAATTCCTATGCAAATTGGGAGACCAGACCTTACAGTCATCGAATCCATAAAAGATTATGCAGTGGGTTGTTTAACCGAGACGTATTATCTCTTCTAAAATATTGCTGAATGCATCTTCATGTGTGAAAATGTGGACGACTACAGGAGAAACATAAACTTTATCATATAGACAAAGTTGGAAATGTTTAACTGCTCAAATTTCTACTTTGCAAACAAATAAAGTGATGCAAGGTATTCAAATGTCTGTGGTTGATCAGAATTTACATTGGGTTCAACAATAAATTGGTGCTTAATTGTTGCCTTGGTGATTGCTACTGTTTCATGGTTTCAGAAACATGTCTACTGTTGGACTGTCTCATAGTTTATGCCTGTTTTCCAATCCATTATATACGTATATCTACCTCATGTTAATGCTCTATCAAAATTGTCTCATTAATTCTTCTCACATTATTTTTCTCAAATACCAGTAATCCTTTGATTGGCCTGCACCTAATTTATAACTCCTGCTAGAATTCTGAATCAAACTACTTCATATGCAGAACTAGAAGAATTCCAAGAAAGATCATTGCTTCAAGACTGGTAGCGGCCACAACATATTTGACATCAAAACTAGATCTGGGTCCTAGATATCCGGTCTTGCTCGGTGATATTTCTATTTTCCATTGTGTTATATACCTATATGATTGATTTGCTACATGAGGTAGTGAGAAAATCACCTGATACAAGGTCAAACTAAATTTCCATTTCTACAATACTAGCTACTAACCAACAATATGTGTTAACGATCTCATCACAGAGTGATTAGTCATAGTAGACTATGTGCGAGCTTATGTGAGTCCAATCAATCCATCTTTTACTGGCATGACCCATTGTGTAATCGGGATTATCCGCACCAACCTTCATAGACTCCTAAATAGCGGGGGTGAATCGTGTTGCAAGGTGAAAACCTAGCGCCACCAATCCCGTGCGTCTTCGAGAAGCCAATCCAGCCTCGCTCCCCTCCCTCTCCACTACGCCACCGTCTCCCCCCTTCTGCCCTGCTCTCCACCGCGCCGCTGCCTCCTCCCCTTTTGCCCTGCTCTCCACCACACTGCCTCCTCCTCCCTTTTACTGTCCTCTCCAGCGGCTAGCAAAGTGAGACGACGACAGCGCTCGATTCGATCTACGGAAGAGAGAATACGAGAGGGAGAGAGACAAGGAAGTGGAGGAGAGGAGATGAGGGAGAAAGAGATTGCAAAGAGGAGAGGAGGTGTGTCAGCAGATGAGAGATGGTCGCCAGAAGGAGCGCCCACTTTTCTCTTCGACGGTGGCGGAGCACCCACTTTTCTCTTCAGTGGTGGCGACGACTTGCAGGCAAAGAGCAACACCACCGCCACTCGATTTAATATGCAGGAGAGAGAAGATGAGAGGGAGAGAAGCATGGAGAGGAGAGGAGGTCCGACGGCGGACGGGACAGGATCACCGGAAAGAGTGCCACTGGCTACTCTTTTGTAGTATACGAGTTAATAGTATAGATTCACCTACTCATTTTGTTAAAAATACGAGTTATGTTAGAGACTAATACATGCCTTTGTGTGCTAATTAGAGTTAGCAAAGTGTACTCTGGGATTCATATCACAAGAGAGAGGGTCTTGGACTTGGATTGAGATGATTATATGGAGAAGGCACATCGAAAGAGGCACATGTTTTATTTTTCTCTCTTCTGCCTAATTGCACGGATATGATAATTTGTATGCATTATTTGTTGTATGATTCAGATATATTAACATGTGCAAATGATGAATCATATTGGATTGAGAGTACGAAGTGTTGACTGATTTTATGAAGGAAGTTGATTATATTATATCATTCTCCTGATTTTTACTCGATATCTGCTTAGATGGGAGAATAATTTACCCATCTTTTATTTGTTTCGATTGTTCGTTGCCCCTTGGCGTGTTCAATAGAAACCATCACCTATCGCTGACTCGCTGCTATATATTGGCTTCATTAAGAGAGAGTAATGATGCAATAAATATCTGAAGGTGGAGATGCAGATTTTGGAGAAAAACCAAGAAGGCTAACATCGACCATCGACCGAGAAAAAAATACATATTCAGGGTAAAAAAAATCTCCTTCGTTACAGGTGCGTTGGTCCCGATCCTCTCCTTCGTTTTCCTCATGTTCCAATTTTTTACGACAAGTGTTGCTCTTGCATTCCAGAATTTATGGTAAGCTATGCAGTCCTTGCCCTTTATCAGATCTGGCTTGCCTTGTCCTTTGACACAGCCACGATTCATTCGATGTTTTGACTTCCGAGTTGTGTTGTGAGATCAGTTTGGTGTAGATTATAGTAGATTACAGCGGACGAGCAATGATTGTGTAGATCGAGTGGAGAATAAATGATTCTTAGCATTTTTATGTTCTAACACAAATATATAACGTAGGTCTGATGCCGTGAAACCAATATACGCCTGGCCAGCGCTTTCGGTCGATGGCAAAACGAACACATAGCGAACCATGCTTGCCTTGAGATGGATTGAATCAGCTAACAACACACGCACACACACTCACATGTAACGTATTTGCTGTTTATAATTCTTCAACTCAGGGTGATACAGCCTAGGAGCTGCATGTATCACCTGGCTAAGCAGAGTTAGGATTTCTGGGCATGCAATTGTTGGTGAACTCTGGCAATCTTTGAGATCTATTAACAACCAAAAGAGAGAACTAGCAAGCTGGAGATTTGACCATCTAAATTCATTGTGCTAATTTAAGTAGTTCTTAGCTATCATCTAACAAAACCATTACAAGATTTATTGATATAGTCCATTGTTTGCTTTTCGATTTTTGGCAAATGGAGCAGATTATGAAATCACATATTTCAATTAGTTTTTGGTCTGTCAGCTTGAGTAGTAATTCTTTATAGTGTCCCAGTTGTTATTTCATATAGGGTACCTTGCTATGGTGCAAGGGACTATACGATACTTCATATAGGAGGTCGAGCCTAAAAAAGCTACAATCATGTTAATCAATCTGTCATGATATTGTTCCTGCTTCAAAATTTACCCTGGGGTGTTAGTTAACAGTCCTCTGAATATTGATTTTCTATTACATAATTTGTCGATTTGTGCAGGCTTTCATTCATGATGGGCCGACCTTGAAGTCTTAACGTTTACCCTTTCCAACATGCAACACTCGCGATGTGGTGCTTAATCCTGCTAAATTTTTTTGTCTATTAATTTTTATGTTTTTTTCACCTCAGATATTGTATTTATTTCGGTTGGGTTCTAACTAGAGATGCACATAAATAACTTGGTTCTCGGTATCATAAAACAAACAAGGCACAAACCTAGAAGGTTATTGATTATATGCTGCAACCCATTTAATTAAGCTGGTTTTCTTGACACCATTTTCTATTGCAGGCTGTTGAATATATACAGTTTTTGCAAGAAGTGTGGTTGGGTGAGGTCTCGATACAACATCTCACTTTTTGTTTGTTTCAACAATGCATTTTTCTTTTACTTCCTGCTTTGATCAAATTGGAACTAGCCTTGTAGATCGGAATAATTGAAAATTGATGTGTAATATTAGGTCTGTGATTGCAGTGTGTAAAATTGGCCTATTTATTCGATTCTTGTCATATAAAATGTGTATTTTTTACCCTAAATGTGTATTTTTTCTTTCTTAGATGCCCTTATGAATCAGGACCATCGACCATCGACCATTGACCGAGAAAAACCAAGAAGGCAAATGATTCATAAGGGCATCGCTGCTATGAACTCGTCTAATCAGTTAGTGTAACCATCGACCGACAGCTGAGACTGGTGTTGAATTTTGATATGCGATGACATCTCCAGGGATGATGATACCTTTTCGTGTTTGATCTTTTCTTTACATACTACAACCACTGTAGCACTCCGCACCTTTTCAAGATTCTGGAAGATAGTTCTGTTTCTTGCCTTGCCTATTTGATCTGTGTTTTTATCATGATGAATTACTGGAGGTAATGTGCCTTGGTGGTGTATGTGTATGTGTATCTTTATGTCCATGTTGTGTCAGACTTAATGTTTTTGTTAAATTTCATGGTTTGTATTCTATTACTATCCCCTCCATTACATATTGACAGTCTTTGATTTCCGGCATGCCATCATATTTCACATGAAATTCCAAATCAGCACCATCATTTGACCAATGTGTTTGTATATCTTTTGTTAACCCGTTGCAACGCACGGGCATTCAACTAGTTGTTTTAAAATGTAAATCCACAACACACTTAACTTTTGTTTTGCATTAGCTTTAGTTACTTTTATAGCACCTATTTATATATTCGTTTTAGCAAGATTCCTGCAGTAACATACGGAATATCATCTAGTATAACTAAATAGGTGATCTCCTCGCACGCACACACACGAAAAACATATGAATTTTTAGTTTCAGTCTCATAATATTATTCCAAACATTCATGTTTCATATGAATAAAGCTTATCAAAATATATTACAACCAATTCCTTGGGCAAAACACAATATATATATATATATATAGGAATCCTAAACTAAGTTTGAGCGTAAAATAGCTATTCATGTCAGTTTCATGCATGTTAATAATAGGATTTAATTTGTTGTTAACAAAGAGAAGGTAATTCAAGATTCCTAATGAATTCAAATAAGTCTGCCAACCATTTGAATTTTATATATTTTATGGATATGAGCTATTTTTTAAATAAGCAACTTTTCTTGCAATTAGATGCTTTTTATACATGCACTTCAATTTTGAATTGTATATGATAACTAGGTGGAAATTCATTTATTAACACCTAAACAAGGCCAAATGAATTAAGAATCCTACCTTTGACATACACAGATATAATGTAGTATGTTATATGCAGAAAAAGTTTGGAAGTTTTCAGTGATTTTTTTGGAAGGTCTACATGGCGCACCCTAACTTAGTATTTGAAAAATATAAAATAAAAATCATTATGTAAAAAGATGGAACATAAGAAGTATATTTATGCATAATATTGCGACATCAAGTTGTTGTCTAAATCTCTCCCTAAAAAAAAGTTGTTATCTAAATCTCAACTGCAGATAATAAAGAAATGTTCTGCGGAGTTCAAACTTCATAGTTTTAACTTTGAATGATATGATGCTTACTCCAAGATGCATCTGCTAGAAAAGCAACGCACGATCCAAGATTTGTGAAATTTTCATACTTTTTTAAAACACTATCTTATGATATCAAGACCCCATACCATGTTTGCATTTTCATATCACATTTTAGATTGTATAAAAATATAAATTAAAATGAGAAAAAATATTACACATGTGAAGGTTTGAACTTTTCCAAGGAAACCTTTCAAAAACAAAAAACTGGATTGGAGCTAGTACAAAATTACGGAGATAATTCAATGTGTGTGCTTTGTTGGAATTATGCCCTAGAGGCAATAATAAATAGAGTTATTATTATAATTCCTGTATCAAGATAATCGTTTATTATCCATGCAATAATTGTATTGAATGAAGACTCATTTACATGTGTGGATACATAGACAAAACACCGTCCCTAGCAAGCCTCTAGTTGGCTAGCCAGTTGATCAAAGATAGTCAGTGTCTTCTGATTATGAACAAAGTGTTGTTGCTTGATAACTGGATCACGTCATTAGGAGAATCACGTGATGGACTAGACCCAAACTAATAGACGTAGCATGTTGATCGTGTCAATTTTGTTGCTACTTTTTTCTGCGTGTCAAGTATTTATTCCTATGACCATGAGATCATATAACTCACTAACACCGGAGGAATGGTTTATGTGTATCAAACGTCGCAACGTAACTGGGTGACTATAAAGATGCTCTACAGGTATCTCCGAAGGTGTTAGTTGAGTTAGTATGGATCGAGACTGGGATTTGTCACTCCGTGTGACGGAGAGGTATCTCGGGGCCCACTCGGTAATACAACATCACACACAAGCCTTGCAAACAATGTGACTTAGTGAAAGTTGCGGGATCTTGTATTACGGAACGAGTAAAGAGACTTGCCGGTGAATGAGATTGAAACAGGTATGCGGATACTGACGATCGAATCTCGGGCAAGTAACATACTGAAGGACAAAGGGAATGACATACGGGATTATATGAATCCTTGGCACTGAGGTTCAAACGATAAGATCTTCGTAGAATATGTAGGATCCAATATGGGCATCCAGGTCCCGCTATTGGATATTGACCGAGGAGTCTCTCGTGTCATGTCTACATAGTTCTCGAACCCGCAGGGTCTGCACACTTAAGGTTCGACGTTGTTTTATGCGTATTTGAGTTATATGGTTGGTTACCGAATGTTGTTCGGAGTCCCGGATGAGATCACGGACGTCACGAGGGTTTCCGGAATGGTCCGGAAACGAAGATTGATATATAGGATGACCTCATTTGATTACCGAAAGGTTTTCGGAGTTACCGGGAATGTACCGGGAATGACGAATGGGTTCCGGGAGTTCACCGGGGGGGGGGGGGGGGCAACCCACCCCGGGGAAGCCCATAGGCCTTGGGGGAGACACACCAGCCCTTAGTGGGCTGGTGGGACAGCCCACAAGTGCCCTATGCGCCAAGGAGAAGAAAATCAAGAGAGAAAGAAAAAAAAAGGAGGAGGTGGGAAGGAAGGGGGACTCCCTCCCACCAAACCTAGTCCAACTCGGTTTGGGGGGGGGAGAGTCCTCCCCCTTGGACTCGGCCGACTCCCTTGGGGCTCCTTGAGCCCCAAGGCAAGGCCCCCTCCCTCCCACCTATATATACGGAGGTTTTAGGGCTGATTTGAGACGACTTTCCCACGGCAGCCCGACCACATACCTCCACGGTTTTTCCTCTAGATCGCGTTTCTGCGGAGCTCGGGCGGAGCCCTGCTGAGACAAGGTCATCACCAACCTTCGGAGCGCCGTCACGCTGCCGGAGAACTCTTCTACCTCTCCGTCTCTCTTGCTGGATCAAGAAGGCCGAGATCATCGTCGAGCTGTACGTGTGCTGAACGCGGAGGTGCCGTCCGTTCGGTACTAGATCGTGGGACTGATCGCGGGATTGTTCGCGGGGCGGATCGAGGGACGTGAGGACGTTCCACTACATCAACCGCGTTCACTAACGCTTCTGCTGTACGATCTACAAGGGTACATAGATCACTCATCCCCTCTCGTAGATGGACATCACCATGATAGGTCTTCGTGCGCGTAGGAAATTTTTTGTTTCCCATGCGACGTTCCCCAATAGTGGCATCATGAGCTAGGTTCATGCGTAGATGTCTTCTCGAGTAGAACACAAAAGTTTTTGTGGGCGGTGATGTGCGTCTTGCTGCCCTCCTTAGTCTTTTCTTGATTCCGCGGTATTGTTGGATTGAAGCGGCTTGGACCGACATTACTCGTACGCTTACGAGAGACTGGTTTCATCGCTACGAGTAACCCCGTTGCTCAAAGATGACTGGCAAGTGTCGGTTTCTCCAACTTTAGTTGAATCGGATTTTCCTTTAGAGAACGCGGTTGATGTAGTGGAACGTCCTCACGTCCCTCGATCCGCCCCGCGAACAATCCCGCGATCAGTCCCACGATCTAGTACCGAACGGACGGCACCTCCGCGTTCAGCACACGTACAGCTCGACGATGATCTCGGCCTTCTTGATCCAGCAAGAGAGACGGAGAGGTAGAAGAGTTCTCCGGCAGCGTGACGGCGCTCCGGAGGTTGGTGATGACCTTGTCTCAGCAGGGCTCCGCCCGAGCTCCGCAGAAACGCGATCTAGAGGAAAAACCGTGGAGGTATGTGGTCGGGCTGCCGTGGAAAAGTCGTCTCAAATCAGCCCTAAAACCTCCGTATATATAGGTGGTAGGGAGGGGAGGAGGCAGCCTCAAAACCTAAAGGTTTGGCCGAAATTGGAGGTGGAGGAGTCCTACTCCAATCCTACTTGGAGTAGGATTCCACCTTCCCACTTGGAAACTCTTTCCACCTTGTGTTTTTTCCTTCTCAAACCTTATGGGCCTTAGTGGGAACTTATTCCAGCCCACTAGGGGCTGGTTTATCTCTTCCCATAGCCCATGAGACCCCTTGGGGCGTGACACCCCTCCCGATGGTCCCCGGCACCCCTCCCGGCACTCCCGGTACACTACCGATGAGCCCGAAACTTTTCCGGTAATGCACGAAAACCTTCCGGTAACCAAATGAGGTCATCCTATATATCAATCTTCGTTTCCGGACCATTCCGGAAACCCTCGTGACGTCCGTGATCTCATCCGGGACTCCGAACAACATTCGGTAACCAACCATATAACTCAAATACGCATAAAACAACGTCGAACCTTAAGTGTGCAGACCCCGCGGGTTCGAGAACTATGTAGACATGACCCGAGAGACTCCTCGGTCAATATCCAATAGCGGGACCTGGATGCCCATATTGGATCCTACATATTCTACGAAGATCTTATCGTTTGAACCTCAGTGCCAAGGATTCATATAATCCCGTATGTCATTCCCTTTGTCCTTCGGTATGTTACTTGCCCGAGATTCGATCGTTAGTATCCGCATACCTATTTCAATCTCCTTTACCGGCAAGTCTCTTTACTCGTTCCGTAATACAAGATCCCGCAACTTACATTAAGTTACATTGCTTGCAAGGCTTGTGTGTGATGTTGTATTACCGAGTGGGCCCCGAGATACCTCTCCGTAACACGGAGTGACAAATCCCAGTCTCGATCTATACTAACTCAACGAACACCTTCGGAGATACCTGTAGAGCATCTTTATAGTCACCCAGTTACGTTGCGATGTTTGATACACACAAAGCATTTGTCCGGTCTCAGTGAGTTATATGATCTCATGGTCATAGGAATAAATACTTGACACGCAGAAAACAGTAGCAACAAAATGACACGATCAACATGCTACGTCTATTAGTTTGGGTCTAGTCCATCACATGATTCTCCTAATGATGTGATCCCGTTATCAAGTGACAACACTTGCCTATGGCCAGGAAACCTTGACCATCTTTGATCAACGAGCTAGTCAACTAGAGGCTTACTAGGGACAGTGTTTTGTCTATGTATCCACACAAGTATTGTGTTTCCAATCAATACAATTATAGCATGGATAATAAACGATTATCATGAACTAAGAAATATAATAATAACTAATTTATTATTGCCTCTAGGGCATATTTCCAACAGGTGGCCCCCTATGACCCGCGCTATATTAACAGAGGTGGGGGCCAGGGCAAGAGACACGAGGTTCGCCGCTGCCACTTTCTCCACCTACACGCCCTACCGATCTAGGGTTAGTGCGGTGCTCACGGAAGCAATACCGCCGCCACATCTCTCCGTCGCCGCCGCTGTCACAAACTCACCGATGGACGCCGGCGGGAGCTCCTCAAGTGCGGGGCAAGGTAAAACTCATGCTAGCTACTGCTAGAATCCTAGCCGATCCGATCCACAGAGTCTATCAATGGTATTAGACTAGTTTCGGTTTAGGTTCTTCGGTAGCAACAACAAAAGAAAGCGTTTCCCCGATCCAAAAGGAAACCCTAGAAGGGCAAAGTAAACCGGAGAGGGCCTCGCCGACAAAGAGCATCGCCGCAAGGCCGCGCCGACCCTCTCGGTCTCGACGCGCATCGACAAGCCAAGGCGTCAGACCAAGGTATCACCTCTCCGAGGGCAAAGAGTAAATCGGATTGAATCCAAAAAAAACAAAAAAATGCAAATAAAAAAGCACCCCACATGGGCAAAGAGTTCCATCACCAAATCGCTCGACGGCGGCGCGCTCACCGCAAGGCGGACGCGCAGCCGGAGAGGGGGATGGCAACGGAGCGGTTTTGGGGACGCGCACGGTATAGACCCTCTCGCACGGGAAAAAGGGCACCCCACCGCACCGCTTGACGGCGGCGCGCTCTCCCTCGGGAGCTCGCGCGCACCATCAAGGGGGGCTGAGGGGGCCGCCGCCGCACGCCGTCTGTAACGCCCCAGATGTGCTCCTATCCTTATTTTGGCGTGAGGGCCCCGACACGTATAGAAACGCATATCGTCGTTTCGCAAGAATGGTTATCGTTACAAGTACATGTAATGAAAAGATGAGCATATGGAATTGGCTTACACTCGCCACAAGCTACATCAGAGTCACATCACTACGGTACATACAATCATCATGAACAAGAGCAGGGTACGACTACAGACGAAAACAAACAATAAAAGAACGACGTCCATCCTTGCTATCCCAGGCTGCCGGCCTGGAACCCATCCTAGATCGATGATGAAGAAGAAGAAACTCCAAAATCACAATCATCGCACTCACGTCATAATATCACCTTACCTGTACCTGCAACTGGTGTTGTAGTAATCTATGAGCCATAGGGGACTCAACAATCTCATTTCCAAAGGTACCAAGACTAGCAAAGCTTAATGGGTGAGGTATGGTTAAGTGGTGAGGCTGCAGCAAGCGACTAAGCATTTATTTGAGATGGATAACTTATGAGTACAAGAGTAAAAGAGGGGGAAGATCTACGCATAGCGGACATGAACTACTGATGACCAAATGAATGATCCTGAACACCTACTTACGGCAGACATAACCCCACCATGTCCTCGATCGGAGAAGGAGCTCACGAAAGAGACAGTCACGGTTACGCACTCAGTTGGAAAGTATTAAATTAAGTTTACTTCAGGTTATCTAGAACCAGATGTTAAACAAATTTTCCACGTTGCCACATAACGCGGGCACGACTTTTCGAAAGATTTAACCCTGCAGGGGTGCTCCAACTAGTCCATCACAAACTACCACATGCTACGACGGAATCACCTCGATCAGGGAAACCCGTGATCTCCTCGGGTTAATATTGGAAAACCTCAACCTCGAGATAACCCAAAGCATCCTTGGAATCCCTCCCACAAGACACTCGAGAAAAGGTAAAACAAGTCCAGCAAGGCCGCCCGATGTGTCGACGAACCTGATAGGAGTCGCGTATCTCATTCTCAGGACACGACTGGATGGGAAAGCCTACGAGTAAAACCGAACCTCGAGTTTCCTCACGGTGGCCCCGTAGTCTGCTCGTTTGGGACCAACACCATGAGCACTGCCCCCCCTGTATTATGTTGAATTACTCCTCGGGTTCATGATGCACTATGTTTTTCAGTATTAACAAAATTATTATGTTGGGCAAATATAGTACCAATGTTGGGCCTTGCCACACAATATTTATCCCAAAACAAGAATCTAAGGGGTCCCCATAACAACCCCAAGCATGTTAGGAGCGCTCATTTATGGAACATAACACCGATAGCTGAAGCTAAGGCGGCAAAGGTGGAACAAAACACCAGGCTAGAAATCCCGAGCCTTCCACCTTTTACCAAGTATATAGGTGCATTAAATTAAATAGCAATTAATAGGGTGATATAATAAGGAACCCATGTTATCACATGGAAGCAACTGCACCTGCAACTAGCAACACTAACACATGGTTAAGCAAGCAGTAACACAGCCAATCAGTGCTTTGCTAGGTTGTGATTTGGTTGAAGGTTTTCATAGCAATGTTGGGAGGCTGATATTTAACATGTGGTAGGCAGCGAGACATAACGATAGAAACAAAATAGCTAGCACGCCAATGATTGTAATGATATCTGGGAAATGATCATCTTGCCTGAGATCCCGCTTGGAAGAAGAACGACTCCATGAAGCAGACTATAACGCCCAAGTTGCGATCCGATCCCTATTTTGGCGTGAGGGCCTCGATAGGGATAGAAGCGCATCTCGTCGTTTCGCAAGAATGGATATCGATACAAGTACATGTACTGAAAAGATGAGATATATGGAATTGGCTTACACTCGCCACAAGCTACATCGGAGTCACATCAGTACAATACATAAATATCACGAAGAAGAGAAGTTTCCGACTACGGACAAAAACAAATGAGAAAAGAACGATGTCCTTCCTTGCTATCCCAGATTGCTGGCCTGGAACCCATCCTAGATCGAGGAAGAGGAAGAAGAAGGAACTCCAAATGAACAATCACCGCGCTCACGTCTTAATATCTTTTACCTGTACCAATCATCGCGCTCATGTCTTAATATATTTTACATGTACGTGCAACTGGTGTTGTAGTAATCTGTGAGCTACAGGGGACTCAGCAATCTCATTTCCAAAGGTATCGAGACTAGCAAAGCTTAATAGGTGAGATAAGGTTAAGTGGTGAGGCTGCAGCAAGCGACTAAGCATTTATTTAGTGGCTAACTTACGAGTACAAGAATAAAGAGGGGGGAAGATCTACGCATAGCGTACGTGAGCTACTGATGATCAAATGAATGATCCTGAGCACCTACTTATGTTAAACATAACCCCACCGTGTCCTTGGTAGGAGAAGGAACTCGCAAAGGAGACAATCACGGTTACGCACTCAGTTGGCATATTTTAATTAAGTTAACTTCAAGTTATCTAGAACCAGTGTTAAACAAAGTTTCCACGTTGCCACATAACCGCGGGCACGGCTTTCCGAAAGATTTAACCCTGCAAGGGTGCTCCAACTAGTCCATCACAAATTACCACAAGCTGCATAGAAATCCTCGATCACGAAACTTGCGACCTCGTCGGACTCCTTACTGGAAAACCTCAACTCTGAGATTACCCAAAGCATCACCGGAATCCCGATGCACAAGACATTTATCAAAGGTAAAACTAATCCAGCAAGGTCGCCCGGCCTGTCGACGATCTCGATAGGAGCCGCGTATCTCGTTCTCAGGACACGACGGATAAGCTACGCGTACGGTGGCGTGATAGAAATCACCCAAGTTGCCCTGGGTTGGCCCCGCACAATGCTCTGTTTTGGACCAGCACCATCAGCACTGGCCCTCCCTGTATTATGTAGAATTACTCCTCGGATTCATGACGCCCTATGCTTTCAGTATTAATAGTATTATTATGTTGTGAAAATGTAGTACCAATGTTGGGCCTTGCCATACCAGCTTTAATCTAAAACTAATTATCAAGGGGGTCCCCATAAGAACCCCGACCGTGTTAGGAGCGCTCAATTATGGAACATAACACCGGTAGCCGAAACTAAGGGGGCAAAGGTGGAACAAAACACTAGGCTAGAAAGGCCGAGCCTTCCACCTTTTACCAAGTATATAGGTGCATTAAATTAAATAGCAATTAATAGGGTGATATAACAAGGAACCCATGTTATCACATGGTTAAGCAAGTGGTAACATAGCAACTGCACCTGCAACTAGCAACGCTAACACATGGTTAAGCAAGTGGTAACATAGCCAATAAGTGGTTTGCTAGATTGTGAATAGGTTGAGGTTTTTCGACGCAATGTTAAGAGGCTGATATTTAACGGGTGGTAGGCAGCAAGACATAACGATAGAAACGGTAAAACTAGCATGGCAATGTTAGTAATGGTATCTGGGGAAATGGTAATCTTGCCTGAGATCCCGCTTGGAAGAAGAATGACTCCGTGAAGCAGACGAACCGATGTAGTCGAACGGGTCCTCACTTTCCGACACGCTTGCGGAACTCTAGCGAGACGAAGGAAACCCGAAACAAGCATCAACACACGATATTCACCACGGCACATGCACAACAAGATGCAATCCACATATGATGCACGATCAGTTGAATATATGCAAGACATGGCATGGCAATTCACAACAATCAAACACTACACATTAACTGAAGTTCAATATGCAACGAGTTGCATATTGACGAAACTCCACATACGAATTATTTAGTTCTATCCTGATTAGGTACACGGCAGTATTAAATGTGGTTAAACATGGCAAGAGGCGAAGCGCCATTAATCTATCTATCTAAGCATTTTAAATGAGGTCGGAAACGTCATATAACATCTCTGAGATGACCTCATACGTCAATTTATAATTATGTCCATATCTTAATTAACATGTTTTAATATTTGTTAAACTGCAAAATAAATAGGTTCACGTGATCCTACGCATCGTTCCAATCAATTTACACATAGAGAACATCTCCAACGGACCTACAGTTCAAAAGATACGAACACCGCAAGATATGATGGCATGACTGCAATATGTGTGCAAATGACAGCCACAACATTTCAAAACATACAACCAGCAAGATAATACGAAACTACACGAGATTCTAAGCAAGTTTCATCTAGGACACGATCAAAACGGAGCAACGGTTCAACAACTACGAGCTAAACAACAAATCACTACAATCTGCCCAAAATCAGCCACATAGCATTTTCTACGCCCTCGAACAACTAGATACACAAATTCAATATGCTCAACCAAGGCATGAGACAGTAGAGGGCAAGATGCACTACAACATACTACTAATAACATTTAGCGTGGAAGCATGGATCATTAGGAAAAGAACTCACAAAATGGCATCTCACCCAGAGTTTCTCACTTAGTGAAAATATCAATTTATGACAGTGCAGTTTACGATCTGAAGGCATATTGACAGCAACAAAACTATATGCTACAGGGCACCAAATGACATGAAAATTCACAGCATGATAGAAAATTCACAGCACCAACCTCAAAAGAGCTATAGGTCACCAGATAAACTCATGGAAAGACAGCAACAAAAATAACAGATCTCAGACTTAAAAATATTTCAGCATCTCCAAATCAACACTATATTCTAGCATGTTGAGGGAAAGCAAACAACACCTAAACATGGATTTCTATTGCATCCAAAATTACGAGGGGCTAGCATACTTATCCAAGGGCATATCTCTAGTTGACAACTCATTCATATGATGCACGGATTAAATCACACAAAATAGACAAGAGGGCAACATGGCAAAATATCACGCGCACTAACTTTCTCAAAAGCTAATACTAAATGCATAGTTAAATTCTATGGATTTTTATACCCCGAAAACATATTTAACATGAGGGATTGCAAAATAAAATAACGCCACACGAATATGCGAGATATATGTCCTAAACACGGTATAACAAACTAGCGACGGAACCTACATGCAAAAATGCACAGAACTTACTCTAAAATACATGGAAAAAGGTTCCTAAAAACATGAGCATTTCATCTATGGGGTTTTGAGCAATCCGGACATGCACGAAAATAAATGCGGGATAAGCAACCTATTAGGACAACACACGTTTCTAGGCATATGGTAGTCAAATCACTTCAAACACGCATGCAACTTGCAAATTATGAATCTACGCGAAAAACTAATCAAGTTTCATATTTAAATCATTGCGATCCGACGCTCGATTAATTATCTACGGCCATTAGAAAATATATCCTAATTCCTGAAATTGTTAAAACGAAATCCTAAAAAAAAATAACTAACGGGCCAAAACAGGGCGGCGCAATTTAATAAAACGCGCTACGGGCGGGGCTTAGCGGAGGCGCTCACCTAGTGGGCTCGGCCCAGGACGGCGGGGGAGGTAGGCCGGCCGGGCGACTGGGCTAGGGAGACGCGCGCTGGGCCTGGGGCGCCTGGGCCGACGGGGCAGATCGGGCCCAGCTTGGCGAGAGACACGGGAGGCTCGTCCTCCCTCCCGTCGTAGCGAGGCCAGAGTCATGGCAGCGTAGGCTGGAGGGGACGGGAGGCGCTCCGACGAGGCGGGGGGGGGGGGGGGGGGGGGGGGTCGAGGACGGCCGGGGCTCCCGGGAGGGCCGGGATCGACAGATCCGGAGGCGGGGCTCCCGTTCCGGAGGGAGAAGGGTCTCGATGATGCCGGGGCGAGGAGATCAACGCGGCGTCTCTGCAAGGAAGAGGCACAGGGGGATGAGGAGAGGAAGAAGGAAGGCATCAGAGAGGAGGGGGCGACGAGCTGGCCTGGGGAAGACATTCGCCGGCGGCGGCACTCCGACGGAGCGACTGGCTGCGGTCGCCGGCAAGAGGCACGACTCGGGCGGCGGTCCATGGTGGGGCCGGACGCTGCACACGGGGGAGGCTTGGGGCAGCCTCGGGCAAGCCGGCAGCGGCACGACCCGGGCCCGTGGAGGGCCTATTGCGGGTCTGGCGGGTCGGCGGCTCTCGGAGGAGAGAGAGGGCGCAGCAGCTGGGGTAGGTGGGCGCGGGATTCGAGGCAGGCGGCTAGGTTTGGTAGTTTTTCGCCCCGGTTTCAACCGTACGATCGGAATCGAACGATCTCGAACGCGGGGATGGGCTAAGTGGCCGTGTAGAGTAGGCTAGCCAGAGATGAGAGGGAAAACGGGCACCCGACAATGCGATTTAAAATACCAAAAACGTCCGAGGATAGACCGAATATGGTGCCGCTACGGTCGACCGTTCGGGTACTAGACAGACTCCGATTGCGACGAAAATTGGCAGGCGTCCTACCTACGTCTAAATAAGACCGCAACCAAGTTTCAACCCAATCATAAAAAGTTTTATACACACTTTTAAAAACAAGATTTAAACAATGCCGCGAGCGCGTGCGAGTGTGATCAGGCTCAGAACGGGCAACGATTAACACGGAGAGAACCGGCAACTAATAACGGATGCAAATTTGAAAACCGGCGGCAACGGGATGCCGATGCAATGCGGATGATGCGAATGATGCGAAAAATAAAATAAGCACACGACAAAAACGGAATAAAAGGGGAATCTTTTGGGGCGTCGGTCTCGGGCTGTCACAACTCTCCTACACTACAAGAGGATCTCGACCTGAGATCCAAGAATGAAAGGGGAAGAGGATGAGAAAGCAAGAGGCAAAACTTAGTTGCTCCTTTGACAAACGAGTGAAACCAATGACTCTTGGACGTTGAAAGGAGATGAATAATGATATGAGAAACAAGAAAGAATTCACAGAAAATTTCGGTAGCACTTCGGTAGGAAAAGGGGACAAGAATTCGATAAGAAGGAAAGATCTTGAAAAGATTCACAACAGACTACTAAATTGAGCAAGGGAACCATATGATCTTGAAAAGACAAAATAATAGATTGAAAAGAGCAACATCACGAAGCCTATGTTAGAAAGAATAGAAATTAGATCTTGGCAAGAAAAGAACGAAGAAGAAATGAGAATTACTACCACAAGAATCCTGAAGAACCCCTTGAGAATGAAGAGATCTTGATCCACCTAACAGAAAACTGAATGAGGCACCGGAATATGAGCGATGAATGAAGAGGCAACAATTGAGGAGAATTTGAGAACGAAAGCTGAAAGCTGAGAACGAAGAAATCTTCTGAAATGATGGCCTTCGGAGGATCAAGAATGAAAACAACTCAGAAATGCACCGGATAGCAAAAGGGATTACTCATGATTGGAACATTTCAAGATGATGCCACAAAGTTGAAATGATGAATCTTCAAGAGAATGGACCAAAATTTGAGAGAAACACTCCTTCGGTCTTCCAAGCTGAAAAATGATGAGAAGAACGCCACCAAGAATAACTGAGACCCTCCGGAATAAGAACAAGGACAAGTTGAGCCAATGATGAATATAACTTTGAAGCGATCTTAAAGAAGGAATAGGACTGACGAAATTCATACTTACGTCATAGTTGGAAATAATTAAAGGACTCCGAAAAAATTACAAGAGGTAGATAAGATCCTAGGAAAAACCTGTGGGTTATGGGCCCACTCAAAGAATCCACCGTTGAAAAGATTGCTTAGAAGAGAGATAATGTACCGGTATAAAGAAAACTTGATGAGGTGAGGCCATCAAAATAATTGAAAGAATTGAAAACAAGAAACTTCTGAGATAACTTCAGCACTCCGGATAGAATAGAGAGAAATGACAACAAGACTTGATAAGAATTTTCACATGGGAAAGAATTACGAGGACGAAAAGGATATGATGAACACGGACAACTAAATTGAATTCACCGGGAAAAGATAACAAGATTGAAGAAATGATGAACTCAGAACTCCTGAGAATCTTCACGGAAGAAAGGATAGCGGAAGCAACAATTAAAAGAAGACACTTGGATGAAAATTGAGTCACTCAAGAAAAGGGTGGGGGGGCTGGAAAACAAAGAAAACTTGGGACAGATGAGACAACTCCGAAAAAAAGATTGATTTTGCAAATATTGGAGAGGATTGAATTCACTGAAGAGGAGCACACCGGTTGGAAAAGAATTGATATGATGACTCCTGTTGAAAAGAATTGAAAAGACAACTTGAATGAGCACGGAATTTGCACTCTCATATGAATATGAGAACACTGCTTAGGAAAGATCAAAAATCACCACTTGGCATCGAAGCAACTCGAATTACCATATCCCAACAAAAACAAAGGTTCCGGCTTATGAAACAAGCAAGAACAAATTCATGAGAGATATTTCGTCCGATATTTTCGTGGACAGGATCGCATGGGCTCGATCCTTACAGTAGACATCCTGTGCAAGGCAGTGCACATGACATACGAAGCATCCCTGAGTCGTAGCAAGCTACAAGGACTCTTTAAGACACAACGAGAACTGATGTAGGTCGACCGTGAACAAATGAATCCACTAGATGTCGAACCCCAACCTAACACCTTGCATTTGTTGGAAGATTGTCCTATAAGTAACTACTTGAATTCCCACCTAAGAACTCCCGAAATTTCTGGTCATGCAATCTGGTCCACGGATACAAGGAGTAATATATCACTCAACTCCTATACTAACCCGTCCAGTGTATCACATCCGTCAACACACAACCAGAATCCATGAACGTCATCTATCTCACACACTCGTAATCACAATGATACTAAGTATGGAGATACATCCATAACTCTCTGCACCGGTACTGGGGAAGCCGGACTCCTCTCGCCACTACTAGTATTGAAGCAACTTCGAACATCCTTGATACTAAGAAATCTGAATGATAGCGATGTGCTCAAGAATCCCCTGAACCTCAACTTCCCGGAAGAAATTAAGTCAGACAGGAGGCACCAAGACAGAACTCCGTCACATCGACACCATATAGATTCCAAAAATATCCGTGTGATCCTAAAAAAAATTGAGTGAGAAGAGGAGTAGAATTAAAATTATTACGTCAAGATTCCTCACGAGAGAATAGAAGAGGAGAAAAAAAGAATCCTACTCTCTGATATATAACTAGACTCAAAGCAGCTTTCACTAGACTCGACTCGGCCAAGTTCGATCAATCAAGGGCTCCTAGGTCGGTACTGCTCTGATACCAACTTGTAACGCGATTTAAAATACCGAAAAATGTCCGATGATAGACCGAATACGGTGCCGCTACGGTCGACCGTTCGGGTACCAGAAGGACTCCGATTGCGACGAAAATTGGCAGGCGGCCTACCTACGTATTAATAAGACCGCACGACAAGTTTCAACCCAATCAGAAAAACAATTATACACACTTTTAAAAACAAGATTTAAACAATGCCGGGAGCGCGTGCAAGTGTGATCGGGCTCAGAACGGGCAACGACGAACACGGAGAGAACCGGCAACTAATAACGGATGCAAATTTGAAAACTGGCGGCAACGGGATGTCGATGCAATGCGGATGATGTGAATGATGCAGTGATGATGCGACAAATAAAATAAGCCACACGACGAAAACGGAATAAAAGGGGAATCTTCTAGGGCGTCGGTCTCGGGGTGTCACACAGACGAACCGACGTAGTCGAACGGATCCTCACATTCCGACACGCTTGCGGAACTCTATCGAGACGAAGCAAACCGGAAACAAGAATCAACACATGATATTCACCACACGATGCAGAACACAGATGATGCATGAGCGGTTTCAATTATCCACGGTATGACTTGGCAATTCACACAATCAAACACTACACATTAAGTGAAGTTCAATATGCAACGAGTTGCATATTGATGAAACTTCACATACGATTTAATTAGTTAACTCCCGATTAGGTACACGTCAATATTAAATGTTGGTTAAACATGGCATGAGGTGAAGCACAAATTAATCTACGTATATATGCATTTTAAATGAGGTCGGAAACGACATGTAGCATCTCCAAAACGACCCCACGCATTAAATTAGAATTATATCCAGATCTAAACTAACATGTTTTCATACTTGTTAAGGAGCAAAGTAAAGTGGGTCACGTGATTCTACGCGTCGCGCCAATCAATTTACACATGGAGATCATCGCAAACGGAGCTACGGTTCAAAAGATATGATCACCGCAAGATATGATGCCATGAATGCAATATGTATGCAAATGACAACAACAAACATTCCAAACCAAGAAGGCAACAACACATTATGAAACTACACAAGATTCTAAGAAAGTTTCATATATGACATGTTCCAAACAGAGCAACAATTCAACAACTACAAGCAAAACAGGAAATAGCTACAATGTGCCAAAACAGCAACATGGCATTTCTCTACACCCTAAAACAACAAGCTACATAATTCCAAAATGTTCAAACAAGACATGAGGCAGTAGTGGTCAAGATGCACAACGAAACCCTACTAAACAGAACTAGCATGGAAGCATGGAACACTGGGAAAAGAACTCACAAAATGGCATCTCGCACACAGTTTCAGACATAGAGAAAATAACAGATTTGACAGTGTAGTTTTCAACTAGAAGGCATATTTGCAGTAGCAAAACTATATGCTACAGGGCATATAATGGCATGAACATCTACAACATGCTAAAGAATCTTAAGGACTACAAATAACTCCATTGCACAAACCCCAAAGGAGTTGTAGATCACTACGAAAACTCATGGCAAGACAACAACTAAATATTACAGTTCTCACACTTGGAAATATTTCAGCATCTCAAAAGAGCACTACTTTCTAGCATGTTGGCAACAAGCAAACAACACCTAAACATGGATTTCTATAGCAATCAAATTTACTATGGGCTAGCATGCATATCCAAGGGCATATCTCTAGTTCAAAACTAATTCATATCATGCACGGAATAAATCACATAAAATAAACAAGAGGGCAACATGGCAACATATCACGGACACTAACTTACTCAACAGAAAAAACCAATTGCATAGTTAAATTCTATGGAGTTTTCTACCCTGAAAACATATATAATATGTGGGGTTGAAAAATAAAACTAACGCCACACATACATGCAAAAATATGTCATAAACATGACATAGCAAACTATTGATGACACCTACAAGAAAATGGCCGGACAACTATTTCTAAAATACATGACAAGGGGTTGCAACAAGATGAACATTTTATCTACGGGATTTGAACAATCTCGACGCGCACAAAAATATCTACGGAATATTTATCCTAATAGGACATCACACAAATCTAGGCAAACGGCAGGTCAAACCAATTCAAACATGCATGCAACTTGTAAAATTTTATCTATGCAAAAAACTACACGAGTTACATATACAACTCGTTGCGATCCAACGCACGAATAAAAAATTTATAGCCGTTTTAAAAATACCCTATTTCCTGAAATTATTAAATTCGCAGGAAAAAAATACCTAAACTACTACGGGCCGAAATTGAGGTGCAACATATCTAAAACACATCGGAGGCGGGGAATAGACGGGCTGCTCACCTTGGTGGCCTTCAGCCCACGAGGCCTTGAGAGGAGGAGGCAGAACGGTCTGGGGGCGAAGGGGCGCTCGGCCTCGGTTGGGCCTGGCCATAAGGAAGCGCTGTTGGGCCTTGGGGTGCAGGTCGGCGCATGCTGCGACTACGGTCAACGCGGGCGAGCGCTGCATCGTCTTCGATCCCGATCGGGACGTAGGCAGCGGTGGTTGGCTTCAGGGGCTCCGACAGCAGGGACCGGCGACGGGCGGGATCGGCCAACGGCGACGGCGGAGCTTGGCCAGAGGCGGGCCAGCGGCGAGGAAGCACGACGGCGGCGGCTAGCGGCTGACTTCGGTCCGGATCTGGGCGAGCTACGGTCAGCTGCCGACGGTGCTGGGCAGCGCTCCGACCGGCGGGATGCGGCGGCTTGCTGGTTGTGCAGCGCGGCTCTAACGAACCTGTGCAGGCGGCGGCTCGTGGCTGCGAGGCATCGGGCGGTGGAGCTTGGGTGCTTGAGGTCGCCCGGACGTGTCCGGTTGGTGGCGGACATGTCTGGTAAGTGGGAAACTAGGCGAATCTAACAAACCTGTGCGGGCGGCGGCTTGTGGCTGCGAGGCATCGAACGGTGGAGCTCGGGTGCTTGAGGTCGCACGGACGTGTCCGGTTGGTGGCGGACATGTCCGGTAGGTGGAAAACTGGGCAAATCTGAGCCCCAGATCTCAAATCTGATGGCTGAGAATGGCTATGGAGCTTAAGGCTACGGGATTTGGAGGGTGTGGGCTAGAGGTGGTGTTTTCTAGGGGGTGGCTGGAAAAATGGCTAGGTGTGACATCCTCAGCTTTTTCTACAGTGATGTATGTAATAAAGCTACAGTGATGACCATGATCAATGCCTAATCAGCTTGCTAAACAGCGCCTTATCAAACTTCGGATCATTTCTCAAAGTCAAATTCTGATTTAAAGTCAAGATTCATTTTTTGTCAAACATGAAAACAAAAATGTTTAAGATGTGGAAAATATTCTCTGGATATTTGTCATGTTGAGACCACACTTTATAAAGTGTTTAAATACACTAGGGTAGTTAAAACAACAACGAAAATAAATTAGTAAATGCCCTCTTTGAAATTATAAAGTTTTAAATAATTTCAAACGGCCTGTAAACCTTTTATGCTACTGTCTAAATATTTTTGATTTGTTATTTTCTAATCTAAAAGGTATTTAAATAAATAGATGAAAAAGAAATCAAAATAAATAAACAAAACAAAACAAAAAACCTGGCCAACTCGGCCAACCAGCCGAGCCGGCCAGCCCAGCTCGCCACCCAACAAGCCCACCTCCTTAGGGTATTTAAACCCCCACGCAAACCCTAAACTACCACCCACTCCCCCACTCCCATCCCACGCCACCGCCAGAACTCACCCCACTCCCCTCGGTAGCCCACTCCCCAGCTCTCCTGCACCCCATCTCCAGCCTCACCTCTCGCGAGCCTCGCTCGCCTCCTTCCTCGTCTCTTCCCCACACGAGGCCAGCGCCACCACCCCCACCCGATCCCCTCGCCCAGCCCACGTGAGATCCCCCTGGCGCCTCCCCTCGCTCCCCCAGCTCGCCCCGGCCTCCGCCTCACCTCTCGCCCAGCCCTCTTTCCTCGCTAGACCACCACCACCGGCCCCTACAATGCCACGCCCCGGTCCTCCTCTGGTCAGATTCGGTCGGCCCTCCGCCGGCCCCTCCTCCTCCGGCCACCCCGCCGTCGGCCTCCTCCAACACCGCCGGCCGGACCTGCCTCACGTCGGCCCCGATTACCCCGTCACCGGAACGCCGTCGTCGCCTACCACCTCGCCTGACTGCAACGCCACCGTCGCGCCCCACCGGCCTCCCCGACCTTCCCCAAGCCATTTCTTCCACTACATCCGCAGTGAGCCCTCGGGCTCCTCCCCTCCCCCTCTCTGGTCACACTCTGGCCACCCCGGCCATGGCCGCACTGGCCCCGACCCCCTCCTGTTACCTTGTCTTGTTGCTAGCTGCGCTGGCTTCATGCAAGTGAATACCCATTTTTTGTCAAAATAAATAAATGCTTCGGAATGTGTGTGTGTAAAAATATAGATATGTATGAATGTGTATATGCAGTGATGTACGTATAAGTGCAGATGTATGTATATGTAAAAAAATATGGGTTTATACAAAATGTGTGTATGAGAAAAACTGCGTGAGTATGGTTTGTGTGTGCATTTAGTATAGATAGGTCTCACTGTCCCATTGACAGTTGGGCCCCACAACTCCCACCAAATGACAGGTGGGGTCGTTCGTAAAAAATTAAAAAAATAAAAGTAAAAAAATAGTTTATAAATATTTAATATTAATAAACTAATGAATTGGATTAATTAATTAGTTAAGCAGTAATTACTGTTTTGGATAATTAGGATTCACTAATAAAAATAATAATAGATAAATAACTGTTTAGCTAATTCTAATGTGCAAGATTAGGTAGATTAATTACTTAAACTATTTGCTAAATCTGTTTACTAAGATAAACAAAATATCCTATGCAGTGTATGAGAGATCGCTCTCACCCATTAATTAATTTGGTTGAATAATTATTTAACCCTAATAATAATTGTGCCTATGACAACGGGTCCATTGGTCATATTTGACTAGTCAAACCCTGTTGACTCATGATGTCGTGCTGACATCGTCATGATGTCATATTTAATTATCTAATCTAATTAAATATGTTAATTCCTAAATATTAATAAAAAAAAAACGTAAGTCAAATGAAAATATTTTAAACATGAAAGTTGGTCAGCAGAACGACACAAACCCGGGTACACTATCCGCTCGTTTCTCACGCGTCCCTAGCATAGCAAATATATAACTTTTTCACCATTTCTCGTCTGACCGGTAGTAGCTAGAGACCGTGGAAATATCATCAGATATTCTTTCGACCCGTCTATGACGGATAGCACTGCGTTAGCTCATGCCTAGACCTGCATATTGTCATGTCATGTATAGTGTTGCATCTGTGTTTATATTAGTTGTTTCTTCCCCTCTCTTCTTACCGATAGACCTCGAGACTGACGCTGCTGTCGGGTACATCTACCCACGTGACGACCAGCCCTTTGTCGCAGAGCAACAAGGCAAGCAAACCCCCCTTGATCATTCCTATATCGCCCATTTCTTTCTCCCTCATGCTTGCATTAGAATTTTGCTATTGTTGTAGATAGATCCTATTCTGATGCATAGCCTGATTTTAATGAACTGCTACTTTCAGTACCGCACTTTAAACTGCTTAGTATAGGTGGAGCAGTCATCCCCTCTGACCCTTAGTCCAGTTGCCCCGCTTTGTCGTCAAGTCTCGATCCCTGATCGACGAGACAAGATCCGACACATCACTTACACCCCCCTTAGTTGTACGACGTTGCAGTGCCACTATCGGGTACCGAGGGTGACACCTCGCAAAGTATGCATGATGCTACCTCTGTAGTGCAGCTAGTCGGTCGTGGTTATCGAGGATGATTCCTCCTTCACCACTCCCGACGATGACTGTCATGCAGCCCCTCAAGTGTGAGATCCTCGGGGGTGATTCCTCTAAGTCCACCTTGACGGTTACATCGTTCGGAATCCAACAAGGGTGATACCTCGGACCCCCCTGATGTTACAACCACACAGTTACTTGACCTTGTTACTAGGAACTTTGATGAATAAATATTAGGCGGGTGAATTCCCGCGTGGATGTGTCGACGAGTTAATTAAAATGTTAATAGATTTGGGTATTTGATCTGGGTTGGTCGGAGACCTTTTCGCACTAACCGGCTACGCGGGAGAAGCTATGGGTACTCGGCGTTGTGGTATCAGCCGAAGCTCTTCACACGTCAGGAATGGAGCGGCGCGCGCCCGATTGGTCCTGATATGCATCACACTTGTAATAAGGGGTGCTAGGACTGACATCGGCCGCCCTCGCATCGTGCAGGAGTACAAAGGGTGATGTGCCCATGACCCATGCGTGCTTAGGATTTAGTTTGGCGGACTGGCCTCTCTGTTGAGTCTAGGTGGGGCTGCGATGTGTCGATATTCCGAGGTCGGGCATGACCCAGAAAAGTGTGTCCGGCTAGAGTGTTATTGAGCCTAATGGGAAACTTGGTGCACCCCCTGCAGGGATGAAAATTAACTATTCGGATAGTCATGTCCACGGTTACAGGACGACTTGGAGTTGTGCCCTGAACTTATACAACTACAACTGTTACATAACTGGATTGTTTGCTCCGGGATTGCTTCCTCGCAGGGAGTCGAGGAATAATCTCTGGTCGTGACCTCGTATTAATATTGCTGCAACAATATGACTATTATTTGTGTTACCTGTTCTACTCTCGTCTATTGCTGCAAGACCCTTGAAGGTGCTAGTCTTCGATAGGACTAGGCCTTCTCTGTCTATTCTCGCATTGTTGTAGTCTCTCCACATAACCCCTTCCTTTTATACTGATGCATACTTAGCATAGTTTTGATGTTAGTCTTGCGAGTACTTTGGATGAGTATTCGCCGTTGCTTTGCTTCCCCTTTGTCCCCTTGATCCGTTGCTGCGACCAGATGATGGAGCCCAGGAGATGGAGTATCTCGCCGACGACGACTCCTACCCCGATGATGCCTACTATGTGGAGGCCGCTGAAGACCAGGAGTGGTTAGGAGGCTCCCTGGCAGGAGGCCTCGCCTCGTTCGATCGTTGTATCTTTTGTGCTAGCCTTCTTTAAGGCACCCCATTTTTAATGTCTGTAATAAGATATTGTTGCTTTCGTTGACTAGTGTGTTTATCGAGCTTCTGTATTCTAGCCCTCGAGGCCCCTCGCTTGTAATATGAAGCTTGTATGTTTTATTTGTGTCCAGAGTTCTGTTGTGATATCTTTTCGTGAGTCCTTGAGTTTGATCGTACGCATTTGCGTGTATGATTAGCATACGATTAAATCGAGGGCGTCACAAGTTGGTATCAGAGCCGACTGCATGTAGGTAGCCCCCTTTCCAACTCCATGGCCGAAGTTGAGTCTAGTACTTGAAAAACTTACTAACTTTGATGATGTGGCTTACGGGCCCACATCTCAATTGGGTGGTATTAGTATCTTTTACTCCTTTTCTATACTCAGGGTTCTACTATCTCTTCTCTTTCGGGTTAAAAAATTTGCTAACTCCAACTCTATTTTCTCGTAAATACTTCCTCCTGGAGAACCCCGCAATTCCAGACGATGGCTTGATTTCTTAGAAGACTCCGAAGATACTCTCCGATGTTCTCTCGAAAGCTGGTGCTCATTGCTTCTCCGATTCCCCTTCCTCCGTCAACCCTTATGGATGACTGCATACAAATGTCGTTCATACTTTATTTTCCAATTGCTCTTGTTTTACGAGGTACGACGAATTATCTTATTAGGGATTCGTCCAGCATCAGTTGTCATGGGTTTCGAAGGTTCTTCGAATTACTATTTGATCTTTCGGAATCCGAGTAGCCTATTATTCTTGACCTTTCTCACCTGCTTGCATTATGGTTAAATCCATATGTCTAGCCGCATTCATTAAAATCATTTGTGATTTTCCTGTGATCTTATTGATTCTACCTTTGTGTGAATGCACACAATCATTTGTTGATACTCATAAATTATATTTTCGGCTCAGGCGTCCTTCGAGACAGAGCTGGTTCTCGACAAATCAACTTTGGTTGGTTTTCCATCTAAGTCCATTCAACTTACTTGTATTTGCTCGGAGCATCTGATTATGATACACCAACCTGGAAATCCTAATTCCTTTGGTAATTAAGTATCGATATTTTTCAGATGTTCTATAACCCGATGCATTGCATCATATCTCCCTCTGATTGAGTACCGATACTCACACCAGGTCCTTTGTGGACTGCCACACTCATTGCTGGGTTATTATCCGACGGTATCCTTTACACTAAAAAATAATTCTTGTGATATCGTTCCCCGGATACATAATGCCATTGGTAAATTGTGTCTTCTCCTTCTGATGAGTTGTATCCTATGCCCTTGTCAGCCGTGCTCTTCAAGCATGTGTTAATTACTCTTGAAGTTTGTGGTATATGTTCCTAAGATGCCCGACGGGTTGAACCTATGCCTTCCTAAGTCAATATGATCCGAAGAGTTTTCACGGGTCTTGCTCTTCTGGTGTTTTGCCGAATATTCTTTCAAAGCTACAACCAGATCAAAGGCGAGGAGTAAATGGCAGGTGATGCATTGATGAAGTGGGAGTCGACCATGAACTTTGTGTTCATCCCCATGGAAACTACGTTGATCTTACCATAGAAGCTTCTCGTATCAATAATCATTCATTTTGTGGTTTAATCTGGTATCTATGATCTTGTTCTTTGCAATCGTGGTTCCGACCATTTTGTCCTACCTTGATTTCATTCTCACACGAGTTAAAGTACATGTCTTCTTCAGATCAATACATCGGTCCAAGCCTTAACGTTGATCTACCTCCGAGTATTATCCCGTGTAGCTCAAAAATATCACGGAGCTGTATAACTTCTTATGAGATCCTCGTCAACTATGATATTTTCATTAATTCTAGTTTTCCTCGTGTTTTGAGTCATTGGACGCTCAAGGATACCGATAACTGAATCGAGTACGCATTGCGATCCAACAACTCTTAGTAATCTTCTTTGCTTACGAGTTAGTACTCGATCATGTCATTCCAAGATGTTAAGCTACATCATCATCGTCATGTTGGAGCTTGACCATGCTATCTATGTCCTCCATCTCTGGAACACATTTCCAACTGTGCGTTAAGCTCACATCGAGCTTTCCACATCATATTGGTTGTTTTGAAAGCCAATTTTGATTCTAAGCTAGCAGACTTAATTGTGTTTCCGACAACCTTTAGCTTCACCATTCCTTTGCTTGATGTCGTCGCTGATCGATTACATCTTCATGGAACTTCTCGACAAATGTGTCATGATCAACATCAGCATTCTAAGCTCTTGCAGGGTATCAATCGAATGCATGTTGAGAAATACCATCCTTGCCCCTCGATGATTTGTGTTTTCACCGGCAACATTTTTTCCTTCCCTCCAAACACAAACTTGTTCATGTTTTGTGTTGTCCCTTGAGTTCCTTGCTAATTCAGCTTATGTTATGTTCTACCTTGGAGTATTACCATCTTTTTTGTCAAGAGTGATGTGGGAATTGATGCACCTCTTAAGAATTCTTGGTATGGTGATACTTCTCGCCATCACCATCTATTTTATGGTCCCGTGTTGTTTCAAACCGGAATACCAACAAGTGAACTTTGATGTGTGATCCCAATGCATCTGGCAACCCTATTGCCTTGAGGTTAACAACTGATTGTTTCATTCTTTGTGTGTTGGTTGTTGACTCACCATTCTAGCATTGTTCGTGCTACTCATTCCATATTTTTGAGCGCACCCTTAGACCAATGTTTAATTATTGATGTTCCCTCGAGCATACGTCATCATATCATTTTATCCGACAAATGATATCTTCTTGTTCTTATAATTCTGGAAATTCATCCCTATCGAAATCTTGAGGGATTGTTGCTGAGCCCGTCGACCACACCCTCAACTTCTCCATGGTTCGTAATGAAGCCTTTGAAAGCACTATCTTTGTGCCTAGCTCATGAAGAACATAATTGATAAGAAGAAGTGTTTTCCCAAGGTTCACGTGCATTCTTGCCGCCGTGAATATGTGAAAGTTTTGTTTTGCTTCCTCTAGGATCATCCCAAGTCATTCATGCATGTGCGAAGTGTTATATGTTTTGAAGATTTGCAATCTTCACTTCATATAACTTCTCTTAGCACCCCAAGCCACTGACTAATTTGATCAAGGGAAAAGAAGTTCCTTCATAAGAACTAAATCGAGGCTTACACAAGGGCCTTGATATCCTCGATGATGGTTCTCAAAACGAAACTCGGTTGTATTGTGTTGTAAGAATTCCACGTGGGCACGAATGTCTTGACATTATGTTCGCGTGTCTTACAATCGAATTCGTGATCCAAAACTTGCTTCCGTAGTTCATATCCCGAGAATCTTGCATTATCATCTCATCTGTTTTTGGTGGTCCCCTTTTCTTCTCAAGCACCGTGAGACTTAGGTATCCTGACACCAATCAGATCTGAATCTCGGGCTGATATGATGGATGGAACATTTTCCCAATAATTATAACTTTGGTCTTACGTAATCCTGTCCAGTGATGTCTTGTCTAGCACACCGGGCCGAAGGACCTATTATTATATTAACTCCCTTGGTAAGGTTAGGCATTCTCCCGTGAGGAAATTATATGACTAAATTTTTTAAGTCGTTCCTCATGGATCCTTTTGTATACCCAAGGTCCGACCTTTATCAGATGACCATGTCAATGCTATCCCGAAGCACGAATGTGATACTTCAATTGTCAACAGGAACATTGGAAGCGCAATGCTAAATTGTTCCTGATCAATTATCCAAACCGTATGGTATGGGTAAACATCATGTTTCTCCTTGCCCTTTTATCTAAATGGTTATGTACTTGATGACCTACACGTATACCATACCCTATTGTTTTCCTAGGGAATGGTATACTTTAATACTTGTGTGTGTGTGAACACATTTTCCTTTCCATTGGTCTGTTTGACCTTTCTTGTGGCATAACTTATCTAAGCAGTGTTAATTCCCTTCTTAGGTAACAACCTCGGTATACAACTCTCTCAGTAAGACCCTATTACTATTGTGGTTATCATTCCGGTAGCTACCGGTGTACGAGAGCCTTGCCTATTGGTCTGCCTCGTTTCAACGAGCAGAAAAATGGTTCTATTCGTTCCCCGCCCTTGGTACCGACGTTGTTGCCATCATAACTGACAGGCAATCCTCTGACATGTCTTGCTACCAAGATCGTATAATATGTCACCCCTCTGCCTACTCTAACCCACATGATGGACCCATAACCCAAATTCCACAGGATCGAAACCTGACTCTCCTGTACATCTTTTGACTCCAAAGTAACCTTTGCACTTGGCTTCGTATGAAATTCCCGAGCCACTGTCCAATGGAACGATCACTCTTCGGTCCATATGTTATCCAACATGCTGAAGATCAAGTCAGCATTATTCATGAGAATCTGAAGGCTTCTCAATGTCGTCAAAAGAGTCACTATGGCCGTCATCATCGAGATATAGTCTACGAATCTGGCAGAAAGGCTTATCTTTGTGTCACACCAATGAGAGGTGCACATTGTGTTTGGGATCAAGGGCAAGTTAGCTCCTCGCTATATTGGTCCTTTCACTGTTCTCGAAAGGCGTGGAAAAGTAGCTTATCAATTGGAACTGTCGGCGAACCTTTCTCAGGTTCACGATGTCTTCCATGTTTCTCAGCTCCACCGCTGCTTCAAAGATCCTATTCGAGCAGTGTATCATGATATGCTTGAATTGCAATGAGACCTCTCTTATAAAGAGCATCCGGTCCGCATTCTCGATCAGGCTGAATGTCAGACTCGTCGCAAAGTCACCAAGTTCCTTAAAGTGCAGTGGTCACATCATTCTAAAGATGAACCCACATGGGAACGTGAGGATCATCTTCGTGATGAATACCCCGAGCTCTTTCCTTCTACCTCTTAATTCTCGGGACGAGAATTCTTATTAGTAGGGGAGAGTTGTGGCATCCTCAGCTTTCGCTACAGTGATCTATATAATTAATCTACACTGGTGACCATGATCAATGCCTAATCATTTTGCTGAATAGAACCAGATCAGACTTTAGATCATTTCTCAAAGTCAAATTCTAATTTAAAGTCAAGATTCATTTTTTGTCAAACATGAAAACAAAAATGTTCAAGGTGTGGAAAATATTCTCTGGATATTTGTCATGTTGAGACCACATTTTATAAAGTGTTTAAATGCACTAGGGTAGTTAAAACAACAACAAAATAAATTATTAAATGCCCTCTTTGGAATTATAAACTTTTAAATAATTTCAAACGGCCTCCAAACCTTTTATGCTACTGTCTAATATTGCATTTGCAATGTTGGGCCATGAGGCATATTTTTGGTTTGTTATTTTCTAAACTAAAAGGTATTTCAATAAATAGATGAAAACGAAAAGAAAATTAATAAATAAATAAACAAAAACAAAAACGTGGCCAACTGGGCCAACCGGCCCACCTCCCTTGGGTATTTAAACCCCGAGGTAAACCCTAAACTACCACCCACTCCTCCACTCCCATCCCACGCCGCCGCCGGAACCCACCCCACTCCCCTCGCTAGTGCCACTTCCCAGCGCTCCCTCACCCCATCGTCAGCCTCACCCCACGCGAGCCTCGCTCGCCTCCTTCCTCGTCTCTTCCCCCCACGAGGCCAGCACCACCACACCCACCCGATCCCCTCGCCCCAGCCAATGCCAGATCCCCCTGGCGCCTCCCCTCGCTCCCCCAGCTCGCCACGGTCTCCGCCTCACCTCTCGCCCAGCCCTCTCTCCTCGCTGGACCACCACCACCAGCCCCAACAACGTCATGCCCCGGTCCTCCTCCGATTGGATTCGGCCGGCCCTCCGCCATCCCTCCTCCTCCGGTCACCCCGTCGCCAGCCTCCTTCAACACACCGGCACCGACCACCCTGTCGCCGGAACACCGTCGTCGCCTGCCACCTCGTCGGACTGCAACGTCGCCGTCGTGCCCCACCGGCCTTCCCGACCTTCCCCAAATCGTTGCTTCCACTACATCCGCTATGAGCCCTCGGGCTCCTCCCCTCCCCCTCTTCGGTCACACTCCGGCCACCCCGACCATGGCTGCACTGGCCCCGAGCCCCTCCTGTTACGTCGGCTTGTTGCTAGCTACGCTGGGTGCATGCAAGTGAATACCCATATTTTGTAAAAATAAATAAATGGTTCACAATGTGTGTGTAAAAATATAGATATGTATGAATGTGTATATGCAGTGATGTATGTATAAGTGCATATGTATGTATGTGTAAAATAGATATAAATGGGTTTATACAAAATGTGTGTATAAGAAAAACTGCGTGAGTACAGTTTGTGTGTGCATTTAGTATAGATAGGTCTCATTGTCCCAATGACAGTTGAGTCCCACAACTCCCACCAAATAACACGTGGGGTCCCTCGTAAAAAAATAAAAAAATAAAAGTAAAAACATAGTTTTATAAATATTTTATATTAATAAATTTAATTAATTAGTTAAGCAGTAATTATTGTTTTGGATAATTAGGATTTACTAATAAAAATAATAATAGATAAATAATTATTTAGCTAAATCAGTTTGTTAAGATAAATAAAATATCCTAGGTAGTGTATGACAACTGGGTCCCACCCCACTAATTAATTTGATTAAATAATTATTTAACCCTAATAATAATTGTGTCTATGACAACGGGCCCACTGGTCATATTTGACCAGTCAAACCCTATTGAGTGAAATTTTCGTGCTGACATCACCACGATGTCATATTTAATTATCTAATCTAATTAAATATGTTAATTCCTAGATATTAATAAAAGTTTACAAATTAATGTAACATAAACCGTAAGTCAAATGAAAATATTTTAAACATGAAAGTTGATCAGCAGAACGAGACGAACCAGGATAGACTATTCGCTCATCTGTCACGCGTCCCTAGCATAGCAAACATGGAACTTTTTCATCGTTTATCGTTTGACCGGTAGTAGCCAGAGACCCGGGAAATATCATCAGATATTCTTCCGACCCGTCTATGACGGATAGCACTGCGTTAGCTCATCCTAGAACTGCATATTGCCATGTCATGTATAGTGTTTCATATGTGTTTATGTTTATTGTTTCTTCTCCCCCTCTTCTTACCGGTAGACCCCGAGACTGACGCTGTTGTCGGGTACATCTACCCTCCTGACGACCAACCCTTTGCCGCATAGCAACAAGGCAAGCAAACCCCCTTGATCATTCTTATATCGCCCATTTCTTTCTCCCTCATGCTTGCATTAGAATTTTGGTACTGTTGTAGATAGATCCTATTCTGATGCATAGCCTGATTCTGATGAACTGCTACTTTCAGTATCGCACTTTAAACTACTTAGTATAGGTGGAGCAGTCATCCCCTCTGACCCTTATTCCAGTTGCCCCGCTTTGTGGTCAAGTCTCGATCCCTGAGCAACGAGCCAAGATCCGACACAACACTTACACCCCCTTAGTTGTACGAGCTGCAGAGCCACTATCGGGCACCGAGGGTGACACCTCTCGAAGTACTCATGATGCTACCTCTATAGTGCAGCTAGTCGGTCGTGGTTATCGAGGGTGATTCCTCCTTCACCACTCCCGACAATGACTCTGTCGTGCAACCCCTCAAGTGTGAGACCCTCGGGGGTGATTTCTCTAAGTCCACCTTGACGGTTACATCGTTCGGAATCCAACGAGGGTGATACCTCAGATCCCCATGATGTTACAACCACACAGTTACTTGACCTTGTTACTCGGAACGTTGATGAATAAATGTTAGGCATGTGGATTCCCGCGTGGATGTGTCGATGAGTTAATTAAAATGTTAATGGATTTGGGTATTTGATTTGGGTTGGTTGGAGACCTTTTCGCACTAACCGGCTACGCGGGAGAAGTTATGGGTACTCGGCGTCGTGGTATCAGTCAAAGCTCTTCAGACGTCAGCAATGGAGCGGCGCGCGCTAGAGTTGTCCCGATATGCATCACGCTTGTAATAAGGGATGCTAGGACTGACATCGGCTACCCTCGAATCATGCAGGAGTGCAAAGGGTGAGGGACCCATGACCCCTGCATGCTTAGGATTTAGACCGGCGGGCTGGCCTCTCTGTTGAGTCTAGGTGGGGCTGCGACGTGTCAATATTTCGAGGTCGGGCATGACCCAGAAAAGTGTGTCCGGCCAGAGTGTTATCGAGCATGACGGGAAACTTGGTGCACCCCTACAGGGATGAAAACTAACTATTCGGATAGTCGTGTCCACGGTTACAGGACGACTTGGAGTTGTGCCCTGATCTTATACAACTACAATTGTTACTTAACTAGATTGTTTGCTCCCGGATTGCTTCCTCGCAGGGAGTCGAGGAAGAATCTCTAGGCGTGACCTCATATTAATATTGTTGTAACAATATGACTATTATTTGTGTTACCTTTTCTACTCTCGTCTATTGCTGCAAGACCCTTGAAGATGCTAGTCTTCGATAGGACTAGGCCTTCTCTCTCTATTCTCGCATTGCTGCAGTCAGTCCACATAACCCCTTCCTTTGATACTGATGCATACTTAGAATAGTTCTGATGTCAGTCTTGCGAGTACTTTGGATGAGTACTCACCATTGCTTTGCTCCCCCCTTTGTACCCTTGATCCGTTGTTGCGACCAGATGATGGAGCCCAAGAGATGGAGTATCCCGCCGATGACGACTGCTACCCCGATGGTGCTTACCACATGGAGGCCGCTGAAGACCAGGAGTAGTTAGGAGGCTCCCAGGCAGGAGGCATCACCTCGTTCGATCTTTGTATCTTTTCTGCTACCCTTCTCTAATTCACCCCATGTTTAATGTCTGTACTCAGATATCGTTTCTTCCGATGACTCGTGTGTTTATCGAGCTTCTGTATTCTAGCCCTCGAGGCCCCTGGCTTGTAATATGAAGCTTGTATGTTTTATTTGTGTCTAGATTTGTGTTGTGATATCTTTCTGTGAGTCCTTGAGTTTGATCGTATGCATTTGTGTGTATGATTAGCGTAGGATTAAATCGAGGGCGTCACACTAGGGGGAAATCCTAGTGGAGTGAGAGAGGTCTCTCCATGGGGTGGTTATTATATAGGGTTGGGCTATGGAGGGGTGGACCACATCCGTCCGATCACGATCTGAGGACCACGAACGGAGGAAGTGGTTGGATGGGTTTAATGGACTGTGTAGTTGGGATATTTAGGGATGAGAGAGAAATGGCGCAACCCGTGACAGAGTTTTTAAAACACTGAACGTCCCACAATTAAACCGGCTATAGTGTCGTTATATAATAAACTGTACGTGTACTTAACGAGCTCCGATTGAGACGAAATTTGGCAGGCTGCCTACCTATATTAAAATAAGACCGCGCGCTAAATTTCGACCCAATCCGAGAATATTTTCCAGACACTTTTAAAAACAAATATTTAATCGATGCCGCGGGCGCGTGCGTGTGTGGTCGGGCTCAAAACGGGCAACGACGAACACGGAGAGAACCGGAAACTAATAACGGATGCAAGTTTGAAAACCTGCAGCAACGGAGTGCCGATGCAATGCAGATGATGCGCGTGATGCGATGATGAATGTGACAACTAAACGAATCACATGAAGAGAACAGAATAAAAGGAGAATCTTCTGGAGCGTCGGTCTCGGGCTGTCACACCGTCGCAAGGGGTTTTCCTAACAGAGAAAGAGGCCGAGGAGAGCTGCGGGAGCTGCACCGAGCGCCTTGAGAGAGACAGCTGCGGGTGCTCCCCCGAGTGCCTCGAGACAGAATGCTGCGAGAGAGGGTGGCTCACGCGGCGACGGGACCTTGGTCGCCGCTACCGGCGGCTATCCTGAGGGCTCTCCGGCGGGGCAGGGCAGCCACCGCATGAGTGAGATCGAGCCCCTCAGCCGCGGAAGAGACATAACGAGAAGAGAGAGCGTGGCACGAGCGGCGAGGTGGGCCCTTGGTCGCCACTGCCGGCGGCCAGCCCTTGAGCTCGCCGGCTGGGCAGAGCCACCGCTGCTGCGAGAGAGACCAAGGGAGAGCTGCGAGGGGGGGGGGGGCAGGACTAGAGCGGCACAATCAAGGCGGAAATGAGTTTAGGGTTTTCGGACCAGTGCTTGTGGCTCCTTTTTGTCCCAGCTAGACGCGCGGTCGGCCGTCCGATCTGATGGATAGCCAGGATCGACCCGACACAGAAACCCTATCCCCTGGTGGTCCACTTGGGCCGAAAGTGAAGCTGATCGGGCCCACCTGAGGCCGGTGGCCCAGCAGGCGGAGGCGGGGGCACGCCGAAGTTGCGCCCAGGCTAGGGAATCGCGAGAGGCCTTCTTGGGCGAGGCTGGCTTCGGTCCAGAGCGCAAGCTGACATTTTTTTTGTTTTAAGTTTTTTTTTTCTTCTGTGGAGTCCTTTTAGGCAGATTTAAACAGTTTTATATTTCTTTTTCTATGCATTAAATTTCCAACGGAAATTTTGTTTAGAAAATAGAAAAATAAATAGAAATTTTTCTACAAAGAAAAATAAAAGTTTATGAAAATAAATAGATACTTTTTCAGAAAAAGAAAAACGTTCATGGATTTTATAAAAGGAATAATGAAGTTCATGAATTTTTATTTTTAACAGAAATTTGTTTCTGTAAAGTAGAAAAAGTACATGAATTTCATATTCACGTTTTCCGCTGCAAAGTATTTATTTTAGTGCTCTTTTACAAAGAAAATAAAAGTTAAGATAGAATTAAAATTAAAAGAACACATTAAAGTGATTGTTTATTAAAAGAGAATATGATTATGTTATTTTCTAACCAACATTGTTAATAACATAATCATGTTTTATCATTATTAGAATTAAAGGTGCATTTATTTCTAATTTTGTCATACAGTAATATAGTTTTAATTGCATAGACAGTTGTATGTTTAATTTGACCAATGTTAGATTAAAGCATATGATTGTTATACTGATCTCAGTTACATTGTGATTTCAGGAGGCTTCCACCTGATGAGTTGCGTAAAATATATTCCCACACTCAGAGGTGATAACTACTCTGAGTGGAGGAAGAAAGTAGACATGGCTTTTGTTTGTGCTGAGATGGACCGAGTTCTGGAGGAACCACAGCCCGTTAAACCTCGAGAGCCAGTGAGAGATGCAAAAGCCACTGTTGTTGTATGGGAGAAAAAGCAGAAGGGTTATGCTCCAGTGGAGATGTCCTACTCCCTCAGCAACCAAAAGTGGGTCAATGCCAACAAAAAGTGCCTGGTATTTATAAATAATACAATTGAGAACGCCATTGTGAGCTCAATTACAAACTGCACTTCCGCAGGGGAGATGCTTACAAAGATAAAGAGCTAGTTCAGTGGCTCGTCAAAGACATATGTCACCCAGTTGATAAAACAACTGGTTACAGAGAACTACACTGGAGGTGTCCATGGTATTAGAGAGTGCATCCTTGGAATGAGCAACACGATAGTAAAGCACAAGCCAATGGACGCGAATCTGAAAATCAAACCAGCACTCCTCGTCCACTTGGTCATGGCTTCACTTCCAAAGGAGTTCGAAACTTTTGTTGTGAACTATGACATGTCCCGTGAAACATGGGACATTGAAAAGACAATAGCAATGTGTGTCCAAGAAGAGGACAGACTGAAAGCCTCACATGGTGGTTCACTCAACTATGTAAAGGACAATAAGAAAAAGAATTTCAATCAAAACAACAAAGGTTCTCCTTCGAAGCCACATGGTAAAGGCCCCTCGCATTTTCAGCATTAGCAAAAGCCTCTTCCGGTGGACAGGGACACTTGTCTCCACTGCAAAAACACAGGGCACTACAAAAAGGATTGCCCTGACTGGCTAAAGACCATCATGGCAAAGAGAGGTAACGACATCGTTTCCTTTGTTAATGAATCCCTGTATTCACAGTTTACGAAATCTACTTGGTGGATTGAGTCAGGTGCAACTGTTCATGTTGCAAATTCTTTAGAGGGATTCCGTTCGACGAGGATTATGCAAACAAGAGAAAGAAGTATTGAAGACGCAAATGGCGTCCAAGCAGAAGTTGAAGTTGTCGGCAACATCTCCTTGGAGTTGGCTGAAGGATTCAGTCTTTTGCTTAGAAACGTCCTATTTCTTCCTTCATGTAATAGAAATTTAATAAGTGTTTCTTGCTTAGATAATACAATTACGAGTGTTACTTTGGACATGGCAAGTGTGCCGTATGGTATAATAATGCTTATGTTGGTGTTGCCTAACTTCACAACGAGCCTTATTTGTTATCACTTCATGAAAAAGAGCATTACGTATGTAATGTGAATGATCAAGATTCCTCGTTAAACAAAGAACAAAAGAAAAGAAAGAGAACTCACGACTCATCGAAGTCATGGCACTGTCGTTTGGGCCATATTTCGAAAGCGAGGATAGAAAGACTAATTAAAAGCGATATACTTCCTCCACTAGAGTTCTCAGACTTAAACCAATACATTGATTACGTCAAAGGGAAGTATGTAAAACAAATTAAAAAGGGTGCAAACCGAAGCACCGGAACATTAGAAATCATCCACACTGACATTTGTGGACCATTTCCTGTGAAAAGCGTGGATAGCTATGACTCATTCATAACATTCGTAGATGACTACTCCCATTTCGGTTATATTTATTCAATCAAAGAAAGAAATGAAGCATTAGATAAATTCAAAATTTTCAAAGCTGGAGTTGAAAATCAGCTTGACAAAAGAATAAAGATAGTGTGATCTAACCGTGGGGGAGTATACGGTCGACACACTCCATATGGCCAAGTCCCTGGACCTTTTGCAAATTCCTTGCAGGAGACTGGCATAGTAGCCCAGTATTCAATGTCGGGCCAGCTCAACAAAATGGAGTAGCTGAAAGGCGTAACCGTACCCTTATGGATATGGTGCGTAGAATGATGAGTTACTCCAACCTGCCATTGGGATTATGGATGGAGGCACTTAAAACCGGCATTCACATTCTCAATATAGTACCAAGCAAGTCGGTGCCCAAAACACCGTACGAGGTGTGGACAGGAAAAGTACCATCCTTGCAACACTTCAAAGTGTGGTGATGCCGAGCTGAGGCCAAGATGTTTAATCCAAATATTGCAAAGTTAGATCCCAAAACTGTGAGTTGCCACTTCCTTGGCTATCCTGATAGATCAAACGGTTTTCGTTTCTACTATCCAGAAAGATACACAAAGTTTGTAGAAACGAGACATGCGGTCTTCTTAGAGGATGAAATGATGAGGGGGAGCATGGTAGCTCAAAAAATTGATCTTGAGGAGAAGAGGGTGCATGCACCTAATCCGATGATTCAAGAGCCATTTTTCGCACTACCCATTGTAACTCCAACCTTGACAAATATGGGAGAAGATTCAGAACCTGTCCTTCAGGATCCGACTGAACCTGTTGTTGAACATGAAAGGGAGGTACATCATCCAATTTTAGAGGATGTGCCAGAGAATGAGGCACTTAGAAGGTATAACATAACTAGAAGATCAGCTATTTCTGCTGATTATAAAGTTTATAACACATAATTGGTTCATATGGAAGGTGATCCTACTTCATATGAAGAAGCGATGAGAAGCCCTCACTCATCGAAGTGGTTGGAGGCAATGGAAGACGAGATGAAATCGATGAGTTCCAACGATGTTTGGGACTTAGAAATTGTTTCTAAAGGAGCCAAAACAGTAGGTTGTAAATGGCTCTACAAAACAAAGTATGACTCTAATGGGAATATAGAAAAATATAAAGCATGACTCATGCCAAAAGGATTTACACAAAGAGAAGGGATAGACTACAATGAGACTTTTTTCCCAGTATCATGCAAGGACTCCTTCAGAATCATAATGGCATTAGTTGCACATTTTGATTTAGAGTTGCATCAAATGGATGTAAAGACAACATTTCTAAACAAAGATTTAGGAAAAATGTCTACATGAAACAACCCAAGGGTTTTATCATGAAAGGCAAGGAAGATATGGGATGCCGCCTAAAGAAATCCATTTATGGACTAAGGCAAGCCTCTAGATAGTGGTATCTAAAGTTTAGCAATACTATTAAAATATTTGGATTTAAAGAAAATGTTGAGGATAACTGCGTTTATGTTAAGTTCAAAAATGGGAAATACACTTTCCTAATCTTGTATGTGGATGATATCTTGCTTGCAAGCAATGGTGTTAGTCTACTACAAGAAACAAAGAAGTTTCTATCCTCAAAGTTTGATATGAAAGATCTTGATGATGCTTCATATGTTTTGGGCATTGAAATTCACAGAGATAGGAAAAATGGAGTCTTAGGACTATCGCAGAAAGCATATTTAGCGAAGGTTCTCAAAAAGTGCAATATGCATCCGAGTAAGGCCACACCTGCTCCTATAGTCAAGGGTTCCAATGTCCCAAGAACCACTACGAGCTCGATGAGATGAAAGCAGTACCATATACTTTGGCTGTTGGAAGTTTACAGTATGCACAAGTGTGCACTCGCCCTGACTTAGCTTTTATCACCGGGGTACTCGGTAGATATCAAGAGAATCCAGGTCTAGAGCACTGAAAGATGGTAAAGAAAGCATTGCACTATGTGCGAGGCACAAAGGACATCATGCTAACATACAGAAGATCGGATTCCCTAGAGATAAAAGGGTATTCAGATGCAGATTTTGCGGGAGATAGAGATGATAGAAAATCCACGTCAGGATACGTGTTCACTCTCGCTAGAGGGGCTATTTCGTGGAAAAGCTCCAAACATACCGTAGTGGCATCTTCCACAATGCAGGCAGAGTTTATAGCATGTTTTGAAGCCACCAGGCAGGTGATATGGTTAAAGAAATTTATACCCGACTTGAAAGTGGTAGATTGTATTCACAAGCCACTAAAGATGTACTATGACAACCAGCCCACAGTATTTTATGCTCACAACAACAAGTCGAGTAATGCTACCAAAATAATAGATATAAAGTATTATGTTGTGAAAGATAAAATCCAGAATCACACTATAAGTCTCGAGCATATAAGGACAAAGGATATGCTTGCGGATCCGCTAACGAAAGGCTTACCACCCAATGTGTTCAAGGAACGCTTAGCTGGCATGGGGTTAATGGAAAGCCTATGATTCCTGGATCATAAGAGGCCCAAAAGGAACGGAATTTGTTTCTAAACAAAACGATGTTGTAGCTGTATGATTCTATCGGCAATTAAGTTGTGACCATGAGACATGCTCTATGTACCAATATGTGATGGAACAAATAAACTAGAAAGTATAAAGTTGAGATCAAGGGGGAGAATGTTAGGTTGATCTCTTCCGCGTGGGCCCAACGGCCCACCGGACCCTTGATCCATGCGCCCTGATTGGGGGCGCCCAACCCATTATGGTTGGTGGGCCCCTCTGACCCATGCTATATTAACAGAGGTGGGGGCGGAGCACGAGACACGAGGTTCGCCGCCACCACTTTCCCCACCTACACGCCCTACTGATCTAGGGTTAGCGCGGTGCTCACGGGAAGCACTACCGCCGCCACATCTCTCCGTTGCCGCCGCCGTCACCACCTCACCGATGGACGCCGGCGGGAGCTCCTCAAGTGCGGGGCAGGGTAAAACTCATGCTATCTACTGCCAGAATCCTAGCCGATCCGATCCACACAGTCTATCAGATGCATGTTGGATTCAAAGTTTTGCAGTTGAATAAAATTTGCAGTGGTATCAAGTTCTTTTTTATGATATGCTATGATCCATGATGGTCCCAAAACAGGATATTACAAATGAGGCTGACATAAACTTACAAAATGAACAAAATCCAGAATGTGCTCATTATCGGCAGGGAAATCAGCCACCGGCATCTCAAGCTTATGAAAGAAACTAAATCAACATTGTTTGTTCAATTCAAGACAGCTGCAGCCTTGTATGATTCGACACTGTCCCTGAGGGTCTCTTCAAGTGGCTTGATTTTCCAGCCCAGCATCTCAAGCTTCCTTGAACTAAACGAGGGCTCGTCATCCACATGGACAATCCTGCCATTAGTTTGGAGCAAAATTACGCCTTAGGCCACACTAGCCATGTCATGACATCATTGGGATGCCACAATTGCCAATTTGCCTATGCAAGAAAGATGGACTTGTATGCAGCAATAAGAGACAGATCATCATTCATTCAGACATTCAGTGATTCCACAAGGCACAAAGCACGCTAGCAAGTATGCAGAAACATCATTTTTGTTTCATTCTATAATAGAAATCAGCTAAACAGATCATAGGAAGCATTGTAACTAGCACTAACTTTCAATTATAAGCGAATGAATATACATCAATTAAAGTCAGGCTTACTTGTTGGCAAATTTGTAAGCAGGATACATGCTCTTCAGCAGGTCTATGACATCGGAGACCTTGCTTGCATGTGAACTGCATATATAGCGTCCGGAGACCTCTGGGGTTTCATACACCAGGATGAGAGCATCGGCAAGGTCCCGAACATCCACGAAGTTTCTGATCTTGCTCTTTACCTCATGTTCACCTGCAGCGAGTCAGAGGATAAAACAATTTCAAATATACTAATGTCTGAAGCAGGTATTGGACCTAATGCAATCATGCAAACACTGGCAAAGAACTCGGTCTGTGGTGATGACTATTTCAGAGCAGTGTCGCAAAGTGAGGCAACCTTTCAAGAAATCAACTATGACCGAGCTGCTCGCGTTCACCGTAGGTTGCAGCAAGGGCCCAATCACCAGCGACGGACAGACAGTCACGACGTCTAGTCCGCTTCTCTTTGCGTAATCGAAGGCCTGAAGCTCTGCTAGTGTTTTGGAAAGGTTGTACCAATTCTGACAGAACAATGTGAGCCAGAATTAGAAACGTGGAAACTGAAAACCACATGCCTGCATAACTAAGACGATGTTTGAAAAGCATGATTTTCACTGGAGACAATCCAATTCTTCAGAACCGTATGATAATTGTGTGATACTGTACTTTCTAGCACAAGCTTAACACACTGCAGCAAGTCTGGAAATGTCAAGAAACTAACGACTGCATACTTTCAGGAACGATCATGACTCTTTGATTTGGTTGGTGATCTCACCTCTGTGGTTCTGCAGTAGTCGACGTCAGACCAGCAGTCTTCATCCATGGGCTTGCCTTCAGGCCAGCTGGGGTTCGTCATGACGGCAGCGACGGAGGACACCATCACAACCCTCTTGACCTTGGCCTCAGAGCAAGCTTTCAGGACGTTCATCGTGCCAGTAACAGCAGGGGCAATCAAATCAGCCTGCACAAACAAGAACCAGAACAGGACGTGTCCCCCCTGGACCGTTTATTGACTGAATTTCCAAAGAGAAAACGAGAGGGAGGGAGACGGGAAAGGGGGTAAAATTACCTCGGGGTTAGGGGTGTGGTTGGCGAGGACGGGGCAGGCGACGTGGAAGACGACGTCGCAGCCGGCGATGGCCGCCGCCATGCTGCCGTAGTCCAGCAGGTCGGCCTTGAACAGCCGCAGCCTCTCCGCGGCGCCGTCCAGCGCCGGCAGGTGCGCGTTCTTGGCGTCGCCTTCCGGGAGAAACAGGAGATCGAATCTTGGTTTAGCATCGGTCGCGGTCGCGGTGAAGGAAGAATCCAACGGTTCGAGAACTCACCGAGGTCACGGACGGTGCCGCGGACGGCGTAGCGGCGGCCGCCGCCGCCGCGGGAGAGGAGCAGCTTGACGAGCCACGAGGCCACGAAGCCGCCGGCGCCGGTCACGCACGCGGTCGTCGTCGTCCCGGCGGCGTCCATCGTTGCTATGCCACAAAGGGAAGAATGTCGCAGGTACTAGCGGACGCAGCTATTTGATGGAGCGCTGGTTTGGTCCACTGTTGGAGCACGTGGAAATTGCACGAGTTGACAAAACACTCTGATGGTACTCCACTCGTTAGTTATATTTAGGCCAACTCCATCGCCGCGACTCTAAATGGACATCCGTTTTGTCTGGACTATATCCATTCGGATGGTGAGATGGAGTCATGTCCGGCCTTGTCCTGGGATGCGCTTGCCGCGTGCGACAAGCACATCCGTTTGCCCTATCTTGTTCGTATTCAAAACAACGCTTCAAATACCAGCGGCCTAGTTCACACCAGCAGCCCTAGTTCACGCCGGCAACAAAGCCAGCGGCAGGCAACACAGCCGGCCTCCAACATGAATAGTTTTGTTCATCGGCGACATAGCGAGCGGGCGGCAACACAGTCAACCTTCAAAATGAATCTGTTTCTCGCTGGCACACAGCCAGCGGCCCGGCGGGCAGCACCCATGCCAGCCTCCAAAAAAGATCAGCCACGTCCGATGGGACGACCTAGTTCAGGTCGTCGGCGTCGAACATCTCCTTCTGCCTGGCCTCGAACCAGCTCCTCGTCTTCTCGCTCATCTTGGTCAAGTCCACGCTCATGATCGCAAGGGCCACCTCCTTCGCTTTGGTTGCGGCATTGGTTGCCTCAATGTCGAGCTGCCTCTTCCTGGCCTCGACATTGGCGGCCTCGATGTCGAGCTGCCTTTGGCGGACCGTCTCCTCCAGGTCGATCTTCCTCTTCTTGGCCGCCTCCTCCATCTCTAGCTTCTTCCTTTGAAGCTTCAGGTATTGCTTCATTTGCTCGTCCTTGCTTTGCCGCTTCTTCTCGTCCCTCATTTTCTTTTGAGACATCATGCCATGCAAAGTCTCATGCAAGGCCATGGATGCGGCATCACGTATGTCGTCCACCTTGGAGTTGGTCTTGCCCATCGGCCTCTTCAACACCTCGCCATCTCCATCTCCGACGAACTTGGTCGTCTTCTTGCCTCTCTTCCTTTGAAGTTCACGGTATTGATCCTTGAACTCAGGGCAATCGTTGATTATCGTCCAACAATGCGTAAGCGTGAATGGCTTGTCATTGTGCTGGACCTTGAATGCTTCCAAAGATTGAAATGCCTACACCACATGATCAACAAGATTTGGACATGCAAACATATACAAGGCCGAAGCAAGGAAATGACTGGGATGAGGATAGCATACCATGTCCCCAATGCCGAGACCACTCACGGGTCGTGCTTCAATGCTCTTCAATGCGGCGCAATACTTGTTGCACTCTTGTTGGATGAACAACCACCTCTTTTAAATAGAGGTGATGCCACGGTCGCTTGTGATTTGATAGGGCTCAAACATCTTCCTTTCATGGAAAGTTGCCCTTTTGTTGCGTGCCTGTCCTCAGATCTTGGCTAATCTCCATCCAAGAGTTGTAAATCAGCTTGTCCTCATCTTGGGTATATGAACCCGCGCGAATGCTCTTCTTCTTCTTTTGTGCTTCCGCTCTTTGGGTGAGCTCGTCGATGAATAATGGCTCACCACTAATATCAATTTCATTGCCTTCATCTTCATCACCATCACCTTCGCAATAGACGTCGTCGTCTCCATGCCACGAGTCACCATGGTTGTAGTCAGCACGGTCGTCGGCCTCTTCATCGGCAACGAACTGGGCGCGGCCATCCTGACTTTGGGTCTCGTCGGGATCGTAGGCATGGACATGCCCACCGTTGTAGATCACATCTTCCATGAACTGGGCGCAGTAGGTGTCGTCGACCGGTGCCATTGGTGTTGCCATTTCGTCGAACAGGACGCGGGGGCACGACATGGTGCCCGCAAACGGCGGTCGTGCTTGCTTTCTTTGCATCTCGACGGACGGCCGGCCGCCGCTGCTGGACCCAGGTGTGACGTTGAGGTCGATGCAGGCCGAGGGGCGTGGGGTGGAAGGCGCGATCACGCTCACGTCCGGCGGCCTCGAGAAACGGGTGTGGGCGTCGTGCCTTGGCGGGGGGAAGTCGGGCGACACAGCCGTGGTCCGCGACTGGCAGTGTGGAGACCGGGCGACCGACGAGCCTGTGCTCGTCGGGCCGACGGTCGCTACAGAGAAACCGGTCGGACGACAAATGCCAAGCATGAGGAGGGTGTGTACTTTGTTGACGACGGCCTCCTTCTCCTCGACCTCGGCCTTGCGTCGCGCGGCCTCCATCGTATCGCGCTCGGCAAAGAACTTGCGCGCGGCGGCGTTGTCCTTCACGACCGCCCTCTGGTTCCTCCTCTTCACCGATTCCGCGTCCAACTTGGCGATCTCCTCCGGCGTGCACTCCGTCCGCGGATTCCTTGGCGCCTTGGCCTTCTTCTTCTTGGCCATTCCGGGCTGGTCGACGGCCGGGCCACCGGAATTCGGATGGGCGTTGGCCATGGACGGGGGAGAGAGAGGGAGACGGGGGGAAGTGGGAGGGTTTGGGGGGAATGGCACCAAATGGGGCGGGGGTGGGTTTTACTTTGTGCCACCGACAGGCGGGCCAGGGGCGGACGAGCGTGAGTGTCCGGCCCGTCCGCGCATTGTCCGTTTCACCCCAAAATCGGCACAAAGTTGAGCCGGGGATTGGTCGAAATCACACACAAAACGGACAAACGTCCGTTTGCTCCCGCGCGCTGGGCCGTCTGTTTTGTTCGTTTTGCCTCAAACGAACACACACGGATAGGATGGGGTCGCACGGTGGAGTTGGCCTTATGCAGTGGATGGATAGAGCTTGCAAATTTGAGTATTGCAAGTCTGAGCTCGTGCCGATTGCAGAGGGACTCTTTTTCTTTTTCTTTTCACGCTAGCGCGGTGACCTGTGTGCTACTCCCTCCGTTTCTAAATATAAGACCTTTTAGAGATTTCACTATAAACTACATACGGAGCAAAATGAGTGAATCTACACTCTAAAATATGTCTATGTACATCCGTATATAGTCCATAGCGGAATCTCTAAAGGGTCTTATATTTGGAACGAAGGGAGTACAAAGCACTGAGCGGCGTGGAACAGAGGGAGTACAAAGTACGAATCACACTAGGGGTCCAACTACACAAGAGGCGTGTTTGGTGTTAATTACACAAAATCATAACATTTGTGGTAGTTTGCAGGTAAATATTTTATCCCTAACTTTTTACAAAAGCCACCGTGTTTCTGGTAACTTCATACGAAAAGCATTGATCAAATGATTTGATCCATTTAATTAGGGCATGGTCAATGCATAACCCCACGGTGATGTCTCGTACGCCTATTGAATATAGCTCATATGGTGTAATGGAATCCTTAGAGCATCTCTAGCAGATCCCGTATAATGCCCCAATCCGTAAAATAACCATAAAAATATCGGGACGGGACGGAAAATGTTGTCAGAGCAGACCCCGCAAACGCGTCCGGCCCGTAAATTTTTTTGCGGGGCGCGGCAAAAGTTCGCCCTCAACCTTCAGATTCACAGGGTGGGAGGTCGACCCGAGCTCGCCCTTATCCGCAACGAGATTTGGCTCGAGGAAAATTTCCGCGCCGTTCCCCTGCACCCCCCTCCTCGGAAGTCGTTGCCCCGCCCACCACGTGCTCCGGACCTTCTTCCCCGCCATTGTTCGCCATCATGGAAGCCTTCCAGTTGGCAGATCTCGTCGCCGTGGAGGTCGCGCATGCGCAATCCCGTACGACGGATCTCGTCGCCGGCCATGTCGCCCCTGCTCCCGCTGTCGCCAACGCGCCAGCCCGCAAGCGGCAAGGCAACGTTGTCATGCACGACGACATTCCGACTGGCCCAGCCGAAAGGGAAGGCGCGACGCGCGCCGCCGCATCTGCGTGATCTGCCAGACCGCCGGCGGGGAAGATGAACAAGGTTTTGGGCATGAAGCGGAAGAAGGTTCTTATGAAGAAACCTCCCGCCACTCCATACACCCCGTCGAGACCTTCCCCGACGGTGCCTTCCTACGACGCTGCTTCCACCGCAGGCGAGGTGTTCGATGGAAGGGCCGAAAGGTATGCATCTTATCTCACTTATTTTTTCTTCGATTATTCGCCCATCATGATGTGCTTTCCCTCGATGTAGCTGTGGTTCGAATAATGTCGTTGCCGATTTCGTGCACTTGTTGGCCACCAACACAGTCGACATCGATCAAGCCCCGATCGGTGGTTTCGATTACAATAAATTGGAGGGTGGTATTGATGACCACTGTGGTGAAGACGAGGTGGAGGAGATAGATGAGGGGACGTATCAACAATCTCAAGGGAAAAAGCGTGGGATCAAAGAACTACACGGTGTTGGAAAATCAAATGTTGATCAAGGCTTGTAGTTCCGTGTCTATGGATCCTTGCACAGGGTGTCTCAAACCGCCCGTAGTGGCAAAGAATTGAAGATCAATACTTCCACTTGATGTCCAAGTATCCCAACAGGACAGCATGGACCTTTCGGTCACTCCAAGGTCGTTGGGACGTGATCAAGCCGACTTGTAACCGTTAGGCAGCGTGCTTGGAACAAGTTTACAATGCTCCTCCAAGTGGAACCGTCGAATCCAACTATGTGAGTTGATTGCAATCAAATGGTTCCATTAGTTTGCATAATGTACAATGGTTCCATCAATTTGAATTTGTTTTTATTGTGTAGGAAAAAATGCCCAACAACGGTACAAAGACATGGATGCTTCCGAAGGGAGATTTTTTAAACTAGAGCATTGTTGGGAATTGCTCAAAAACTACGACAAGTGGGCGTTGATTGACAGAGAATCCCCGCCAAAGAGAGGTTCACTTACGGACATGGATGAAGATGAAGATGATGGTGGCCCAAGAAACTTGAACAAGCAAGATGGTGACAAAAATACAAAGGAGAAGATCAAAAGGGAACACGAAGCATCGACCTTGCGGGACAAGACAGATTCCATGTTGCAATCAAATGAAGTATTTCTAGCGAAGTCTTTGAATGCAAAGATATAGATGGCCGAGAAGAAGGCATGAGAGAAGTAAGAGAGATGGAAATTGCTAACGGAAGTTGGGGAGAGAAAAGCACGTGCCGCTGAGAACAAAACCATGGCCAACCTTCTTGCCGAAGAGAATAGGATCATGACTTTGAACCACAATGACATGGATGACATCAGCAAAGAATGGCATGATATGACAAGGAGATAAATATTGAAGAGGAGGATGCTTGTGTGTTATGGTGGCGATGGTTTATCCTCTGGAATCAGAACCGATGATTTCGGTGTCGGAGTATGAACAAGTGTAGGCAATGGATTCGGGGGAGTCAATGGATTTGGAGGCGGCGATGAACTCGATGGTGCAAACTGAAGAACGACCAGGATGCATGAAGTCCTTTTGCGTTTGTCTTTCAAACTATGCTCTCATTTCGCGCGCAAACTATGCTTTATTGTTTAAATTCGAACTCATTTGCCGGAATCGCTGTCAAATTCCAACTCTGTTTTATTGCATGGTTTTCCGGTTTGCAGGTCGCCGCGGTGACGCCCGAACACACCCCGCATTGAAGACCCGTATAGTAGCATCTTCTATGAATATACTTTTATATGTGTCTGTTTTGGGGAGTGTGCCTCTGTCCGCACCCGTGCCAGCCCGCAAAATCTGTTTTTCGCAAACTGTAAACGGCTTTTGCGGGTCGGCATTATACGGGGTCTGCTAGAGATGCTCTTAGCAAGAGGTGTGTGTTTGGGAAGAAAAAATATGGTCTGATGCAAAAAACCTAAAAAGTTATAATGGAAAATAGAGATGCATGTGCATCAGTCTTTTTTCTAATGAGCCCCACTAGTGATAGCTTCCAATGGAAAGAAAAAGTTAATATAAATTACTCCAACTACTTTTTTTCATGGGGCATGTGTATTCATATGCTACCATTGTACATGCCCTTATTTTCTTACAGGTAGGACCGGATTGTAAGGATTTGATCCGACAACGAGTAATTTTTCCACAATTTCATTTGTGATTCAGATGATTCTTCATTTGATGATGAGAAGATTGTGGATGCTACTTTATTCGTTCATGACCACATGAGTAGGCAGGTGTCGACGTTCAGGAGCTCGATCTCGGGGCATACGCCAGTGTTAAATATCAACGGAGAGAGCGACCATTACCTACTCTGTTAGGACTACTTCCAGTCGCATAAACCTCTGTTCAGACCTAACCTATTCAAGCGCCATTTTTGGATGGCTAGACATGTGTCCAACCATATTCAGGAGGGGTGGTGGTGTATGATAAGTATTTCGAGTGCAAGGAGGATGTCCTGGAAAAGATTGGCTTCTCCTCTTGTCATAAATGCACGACGGCTATTCGGATGCTTGCATGCGGAGTACCCGATGATTGATGTGTGTGATTTTCATTGGGTTTTTTGTAAAGAGAAATGAGTAATTGCAGCAAAAATGGATAAGAATTTTCCCTAGTTAAGAACCAAGGTTTATCGAATCAATAGGAGTAACACGCAACCACCATCTTTAGTGACTGCACACAAAAGAGCAAACACTTGCACCGAACGCAAGCAAGAGGGTTGTCAATCCTCTTGGACTCGTTATTCGTAGGCAAGTGAAACAAGTAGATAGTAATGGATAATTGGAAAATAAACTAAAAGGTAAATAAAGGCAGCGGGGTATTGAAAGCTTTTTGTAATTTATAAGTGAGAAGACATGGGGGTCGTACTATTCTCTAGTGGCATCTCTCATGTAGGAAACATACGATGGGTAGACAAATTACTGTTGGGCAATTGACAGAAAAGCGAATAATGATGTTCATATTCATGACAATGATCATGTGTATATAGGTATCATGTCCATAAAAAATAGGCCGACCCTGCGTGCACCTATTATTATTACTCCACTCATCGACCGCTATCCAGCATGCATCTAGAGTATTAAGTAAAACAGAGTAATGCTTGGAGAAAGATGACATGATGTAGACAAAGTAAACAGAATCAATATGAATGAACCCCATTGTTTTATCCTTAGTAGCAACAACACAAAGACGTATCTTGTCCCCTTCTGTCACTGGGATATAGAAACCCGTCAGGTTCAACCCACTATAACGCACCCCTCTCACTGAAGAAAGATCAATCTACTTGGCAAAAGCAAATCAATAGATCGGAAAAATTTACGAATCTATAATGATCAGCAATAAGAATCAATAAACTAATTTAGAGAATACTTCAATATTTTATCATGAATAATCTGAACATAAACCCACAATTCATCGAATCCCAACAAACACGCCGCACAAAGCATTACATTAGATAGATCAAAGCGAAGATGTGATGATCATTGTATTGAAGAGAGAGAGAGAGAGAGAGAGAGAGAGAGAGAGAGAGCGAGAGAGAGAGAGACATCTAGATACTAAATACGGACCCTTAGGTCTGTCGTGAACTACTCACAAATCACCGTGGAGGCAGCGAGGATGAAGATGAAGGCCACCATGGTGGATTCCCCCTCCGGTGGAGTGCCCAAAAAGGCCTCCAGATGGGATCACAACGGAAGAGAGACTTGCGACGGCGCAAAAAGGGTTTCGGGAGCTCTCTTGGGGTTTTGGAATATATGTGAATTTATAGGTCAGGGAGGGGCGTTGGGAGGCGGCCGAGGAGGCCAGGAGCTATCAGGGCGCACCCTACCCCCTGGTCGCGCACTGATGGGTCATGCACCCGTGGTACGAACTCCGGTCTTCTCCCGAAGCTTCCAGGTCTTTATTTGGTCCAGAAAGAAAGATTAAAAAGTTTTGGGTCGATTGGTCTTTGTTTGGTACAGTAAACCTGAAATTGATGGATGCGATTATATGTGCTAGCAGGTGCTGCAACACAAAAATGGCGCAAGATAACGAGGATGATGCGGATATCATGATGAGTGGTGTGGGACAAACCAATAGTGTGATGATGCACATACGACAAGCGTTGGTTCTGCCAACATAAAAAAATAGACAATGGTAACATTTACCATGCATCAATCTACAACGACCACATTTTTATACACAAAAAGTTACCATCCAACTTGAATTGTAATTACCATCCATGACATTTACAACTATCACATTTACTACAAGCAAGTTACCATGCAAAAATGCATTACATTCACCATGCATGATTTCACAAAAGAAATACCAACAAATCTAATGCATACAAGTTACCATGAAATTTGGTACAATTACCACACTCACTGCATGAAAATTATCATGCAATTTGCATACAATTACCATGCTTTCACAATTTCAGTTTACAACTACTAACAACTTACTACATCCAAAATTTACCAGGCCAATGGAGTGCAAGTTACCCCACATTTTGGTATGCATATTACCACACAAACTAACATCTTCAAAACCATTGCAGGTGATACATCTAGAAGCAAGCCAATTGTCCAAGAGCCAAGCAAAGAACCGACTACTAGTAGCACAGGGGAAGAGAAAGCTTCTTTAATCCATCAGCCAGCGAGTCTAGAAACAGGAGGGGTGAATGCTGATCAGGGAGACATAAACACCAAGGCCTACTCCACACCGAAGCCTGTTGATGAAACGATGAAGTTTGACACTTATGAGGAAGCTTATGATCACTACAAGCTATATGCGCTCGGGCATGGGTTTGGGATAAGGATGGAATATAGGAAAACAATAAAGGGCGATATTGTACGCAGAGTCCTATTGGTTTGTGGGAAAAGCAGCAAGCCAAAAAAACAAGGAGGAGACATAGGATGTGCATAACCCAAAAGGCATCATGAAGAAAAGGAAAAGAGGGAAGGTTGTGAGGACAGAATGTCTGGCCCACCTTACCTTATGCACACGGATCCTTGGTGGAGAGTCAAACGCTTCAACGACAACCTCAGCCACCCTCTAATCAGAAAGACGTCCCTGGCAAAGTTCATATCATCACATAGGAATATTTCCAAGGATGAGCAGGACTTATTAAAGATATTGCACGAACAACATCAAGACATCAAGACTAATGCAACTAATGGCATGGTTCTACGGGTCTCCTAACGATGTACCATACACGACAAAGGACATGGCAAACCAGCGAGCTAAATTCCGCATGGAGTACCGCCACGCTGATGTGGGAAGCACAATCTCATACTTCAAAGATACGAAGGTGTTGGAAATATGCCCTAGAGTCAATAATAAATTGGTTATTATTATATTTCCTTGTTCATGATAATTTTTTATTATCCATGCTATAATTGTATTGATTGGAAACTCAAATACATGTGTGGATACATAGACAAAACACTGTCCCTAGTAAGCCTCTAGTTGACTAGCTCATTGATCAAAGATTGTTAAGGTTTCCTAGCCATAGACAAGTGTTGTCACTTGATAACGGGATCACATCATTAGGAGAATGATGTGATGGACAAGACCCAAACTATAAACGTAGCATATGATCGTGTCAGTTTATTGCTACTGTTTTCTTCATGTCAATGTATCAGTTCCTATGACCATGAGATCATGCAACTCCCGGACACCGGAGGAATACCTTGTGTGTATCAAACGTCGCGACGTAACTGGGTAACTATAAATGCGCTCTACAGGTATCTACGAAGGTGTCTGTTGGGTTGGCGTGAATTGAGACTGGGATTTGTCACTCCGTATGACGGAGAGGTATCTCGGGGCCCACTCGGTAATACAACATCACAATAAGCCTTGCAAGCAATGTGACTAAGGAGTTATCCATGAGATCTTGTATTACGGAACGAGTAAAGAGACTTGCCGATAACGAGATTGAACTAGGTATAGAGATACCGACGATCGAATCTCGGGCAAGTAACATACCGAAGGACAAAGGGAACATCATACGAGATTAATTGAATCCTTGACACAGAGGCTCAACCGATAAAGATATTCATAGAATATGTAGGAGCCAATATGGGCATCCAGGTCCCGCTATTGGTTATTGACCGTAGAGGTGTCTCGATCAGGTCTGCATAGTTCTCGAACCCGCAGGGTCTGCACACTTAATGTTCGGTGACGTTTCGGTATAGTTGAGTTATAGGTGTTGGTAACCGAAAGTTGTTCGGAGTCCCGGATGAGATTCCGGACGTCACGAGGAGCTCCGGTATGGTCCGGAGGTAAAGATTGATATATAGGAAGTCCTGTTTTGGCCACCGGAAAAGTTTCAGGCTCATCCGTAGTGTACCGGGAGTGTCGGGAGGGTATCAGCGACCATCGGGAGGGGTGTCACGCCCCGAGGGGCCTTATGGGCTGTGGGAGGATACAAACCAGCCCCTAGTGGGCTGACATAAACTCCCACTAAGGCCCATGAGGTTTGAGAGGCAAAAAACCCAAAGGTGGAAAAGGTGGAAAGGGTACCCAAGTGCAAAGGAGGAATCCTACTCCTAGTAGGATTGGAGTAGGACTCCTCCACCTCCAGTTTCGGCCAAACCTTGAGGGTTTGAGGCTACCTCCTCCCCTCCCTCCCTCCTATATATACTAGATGTATTGTGGGTTTTTGAGACACAAAATTTCAGCCACGTGCTACCCTCTCCTCTAGTTTGTAGTTCTTCCTCTAGATCGGATTTCTACGGTGCTTAGGCGAAGCCCTGCAGGAATAGATCACCACCATCACCGATGCGCCATCACGCTGACGGAGAACTCATCTACCTCTCCGCTCCTCTTGCTGGATCAAGAAAGCGGGGATCTTCATCGAGCTGTACGTGTGCTGAACGCGGAGCTGCCGTCCGTTCGACACTAGATCGGGATGGATCGTGATGGGATCGCGGAACGGATCCTGATGAGATCATGGTTCGGGCTGCGATTTTGATCGTGAAAATGTTCCACTACATCAACCGCGTTATATACGCTTCCTCTTAGCAATCTACAAGAGTATGTAGATTCACTCTCCCCTCTCGTAGATGATCATCATCATGGATAGGTATGGCGTGTGCGTAGGAAATTTTTTGTTTCTCATGCGACGTTCCCCAACAGTGGTATCAGAGCTAGGTTCATGCGTAGATGATATCTCGAGTAGAACACAAAAGAGTTTGTGGGCATTGATGTTCAATTTGTTGCCCTCCTTATTCTTTTCTTGATTCAGCGGTATTGTTGGATTGAAGCGGTATAGACCAACTTTACTTGTACGCTTACGAGAGACCGATTTCATCGACTGACATGTAACTTGTTGCATAAAGATGACTGGCGGGTGTCTGCTTCTTCAACTTTAGTTGAATCGGATTTAACCGAGGTGGTCCTTGGAGAAGGTTAAATAGCAATTTGCATATGTCCATTGTGGCTTTGCGTAAGTAAGATGTGATCATACTAGATACCCATGGCAGCCACGTAAAACATGCAACAACAAATGAGAGGACGTCTAACTTGTTTTTGCAGGGTATGCATGTGATGTGATATGGCCAAAGACATGATATGATATATTGGATGTATGAGATGATCATGTTGTAATAGTTAAATATCGACTTGCACGTCGATGCTACGGCAACCAGCAGGAGCCATAGGGTTGTCTTTAAACTAACGTTTGTGCTTGCAGATGCGTTTACTATATTGCTAGGTAGTAGCTTTAGTAGTAATAGCATAGTTAGCACGACAACCTCGATGGCGGCACAATGATGGAGATCATGGTGTGGCGTCGATGACGATGAAGATCATGCTGGTGCTTTGGTGGTGGAGATCAAGAAGCACAAGATCATGGTCATATCATGTCACATATAATTTGCATGTGATGTTAATCCTTTTATGCATCTTATTTTTCTTAGAACGACGGTAGCATTATAAGGTGATCCCTCACTAAAATTTCAAGATAAAATTTTGTTCTCCCGACTCTGCACCATTGCGATAGTTCGTCGTTTCGAGACACCACGTGATGATCGGGTGTGATAGACTCAATGTTCACATACAACGGGTGCAAAATATTTGCACACGCGGAACACTCGGGTTAAACTTGACGAGCCTAGAATGTACATACATGGCCTCGGAACACAAGAGACCGAAAGGTCGAGCATGAGTCATATAGTTGATATGATCAACATGGAGATGTTCACCATTAAAGCTAAACTCAACTCATGTGTTGATCGGACTTGAGTTAGTGGATTTGGATCATGCGCCACTCGAATGACTAGAGGGATGTCTATTTGAGTGGGAGTTCTTAAGTAATATGATTAATTGAACTCATTATCATGAACATAGTCAAAAGGTCTTTACAAACTATGTTGTAGCTTGCGTTGTAGCTCTACTGTTTTAGATATGTTCCTAGAGAAAATTTAGTTGAAAGTTGATAGTAGCAATTATGCGGACTGGATGCATAAACTAAGGATTGTCCTCATTGCTGCACATAAGGCTTATGTCCTTAATGCATCGCTTGGTGTGCTGAACCTTGAGTGTCATGTCTGGATGTTACGAACATCTGACATACACGTTTTTGATGACTACGTGATAGTTCAGTGCATAATGCTTAACGGCTTAGAATGGAGGTGCCGAAGACGTTTTGAACGTCACGAAACATATGAGATGTTCCAAGAGATGAAATTGGAATTTCATGCTAATCCCTTCTTGAGAGGTATGAGACCTCAGACAAGATTCTTTGTCTACAACGTAAGGGAGAAAAACTCAATCGTTGAGCATGTGCTCAGATTGTCTGAGTGCTACAGTCGCTTGAATCGAGTGGGAGTTAATCTTCCACATGAGATAGTGATGGTTCTCCAAAGTCACTGCCACCAAGCTACTAGAGCTTCGTGATGAACTATAAACATATCAGGGATAGATATGATGATCCTTGAGCTATTCATGATGTTTGACACCGTGAAAGTAGAAATCAAAAGGGAGCATCAATTGTTGATGGTTAGTAAAACCACTAGTTTCAAGAAGGGCAAGAGCAAGATGGGATACTTCATGAAACGGCAAATGAGTTGCTGCTCTAGTGAAGAAACCCAAGGTTGAACCCAAACCCGAGACTAAGTGCTTCTGTTATGAGGGGAACGGTCACTGAGGCGGAACTACCCTAGATACTTGGTAGATGAGAAGGCTGGCAAAGTCGACAAAAAGTATATTGGATATACCTGATATTGATGTGTACCTTGCTAGTACTCCTAGTAGCACCAGGGTATTAGATACCGGTTCATTTGCTAATTTTTAGTAACTCAAAATTATAGCCACAAATTAAATGGATACTAGCAAGGGTGAGGTGACAATGTGTGTAATTCTAAGGTTGATGTGATCAAACATCGCACGCTCCCTCTACCATCAAGATTAGTGTTAAACCTAAATAATTGTTATTCGGTGTTTGTGTTGAGCATAGACACGATTAGATTGTGTTGATCGCAATACGGTTATTCATTTAAAGAGAATAATGGTTACTCTGTTTATTTGAATAATACCTTCAATGGTCTTTCACATAAAATGAATGGTTTATTGAATATCGATCATAGTGATACACATGTTCATAATATTGATGCCAAAAGATACAAAGTAGTAATGGTAGTACCGGTTACTTGCGGCACTGCTGCTTGAGTAATATGGTATAAAATGCATGAAGAAGCTCCATGATGATGGATCTTTGTACTCACTCATTTTTGAAACGTTTGAGACATGCAAACCATACCTATTGGTATAAACGCATGAAGAAACTCCATGCAGATGGATCGTTTGGACTCACTTGATTTTGAATCACTTGAGACATGCAAATCATACCACATGGGCAAGATGAATGAAGGCCTTGTTTTCTAGTGAGGCGGAACAAGAAAGTAACTTATTGGAAGTAATACATTTGGATGTATGCAGTCCAATGAGTGCCAAGGTATGCAGTGGATATTGTTATGTTCTTACTTCACAGATGATTTGAGTAGATACTAGTGTATTTGCTTGATGAAACACACGTGTGAATTATTGAAAGGTTCAAGTAGTTTCGGAGTGAAGTTGAAGATCGTCGTGACAAGAGGATAACATGTCTACAATATGATCATAGAGATGATTGTCTGAGTTGCGAGTTTGGTAAACAATTAAGACAAATGTGAAAATTGTTTCACATCTCATGCCACCTAGAACACCATAGTGTGATGGTGTGTCCGAACGTCATAGCTGCGCCCTATTTGATGTGGTGCATACTATGATGTCTCTTATCGAATTACCACTATCATTTATGGGTTATGCATTAGAGACAACCGCATTCACTTTAAATAGGACACCACGTATTTCTGTTGAGATGACACAGTATGAACTATGGTTTGGAGAAACCTAAGTTGTCATTTCTTAAAAGGTTGCGGCTGCGATGTTTATGTGAAAAAGTTTCAGTCTGATAAGGTGGAACCCAAAGCGGATAAATGCATCTTCATAGGACACCCAAAATAGTTGGGTATATATCCTATCTCAGATCCTAAAGCAAAGTGTTTGTTTCTAGAAACAGGTCCTTTCTCAAGGAAAAGTTTCTCTCAGAAGAATTGAGTGGGAGGATGGTGGAAACTTGATGAGGTTATTGAACTGTCACTTCAACTAGTATGTAGGAGGGCGCAGGAAGTTGTTCCTGTGGCGCCTGATACGTCTCCAACGTATCTATAATTTTTTATGGTTCCATGCTATTATCTTATCAAACTTTGGATGTTTTGTATGCATTTTATATCTTTTTTTGGGACTAACTTATTAACTCGGTGCCAAGTGCCAGTTCCTATTTTTTCCGTGTTTTTGACCTTTTTCAGAGAAGAATATCAAAGGGAGTCCAAACGGAATAAAACCTCCGAAAAGATTTTTTCCGGAACAGAACCACAAGCCCCCTAGCCGTGGCCTGGGGGGCGCGCCTAGCAGGCTTGTGGGCCCCCCGTGGCTCCTTTGCCCTACCTCTTCCGCCTATAAATTCCCTAAAAATCTAAAACCACGAGAGGGAGCCACGAAAATACTTTTACGCAACTGCAAGCTTCTGTCTCTGCAAGATCCCATCTGGGGCACGTTCTGGTGCCCTGCCGGAAGGGGGATTCGGACACGAAGGGCTTCTTCATCAACACCATTGCCTCTCCGATGATGCGTGAGTAGTTCACCACAGACCTTCGGGTCCATAGCTAGTAGCTAGATGGCTTCTTCTCTCTCTTGGATCTTCAATACAAAGTTCTCCATGATCTTCATGGAGATCTATCCGATGTAATCCTCTTTTGCGGTGTATTTGTCGAGATCCGATGAATTGTGGATTTATGATCAGATTATCTATGAATCTTATTTGAGTTTCTTCTGATCTCTTTTATGCATGATTTCATATCCTTGTAATTCTCTTCGAGTTGTGGGTTTTGTTTGGCCAACTTGATCTATGATTCTTGCAATGGGAGAAGTGCTTGGTTTTGGGTTCATACCGTGTGGTGTCCTCACCTAGTGACAGAAGGGGTAACGAGGCACGCATCGTGTTGTTGCCATCAAGGGTAAAAATATGGGGTTTATATCTATTGCATGAATTTATCCCTCTACATCATGTCATCTTGCTTAAGGCTTTACTCTGTTTGTTATGAACTCAATACACTAGATGCATGTTGGATAGCGGTCGATGTGTGGCGTAATAGTAGTAGATGCAGAAAGTATCGGCCTACTTGTCTCGGACGTGATGCCTATATGTATGATCATTGCCTCAGATATCGTCATGACTTTGCGCGGTTCTATCAATTGCTCGACAGTAATTCGTTCACCCACCGTAATATTTTCTATCATGAGAGAAGCCTCTAGTGAACACTATGGCCCCTGGGTCTACTTCACATCATATTTTCAGCCCTACACATTCACTTTGTTGCACTTTCAACCTTCAGATCTCACCTTGCAATCAATCGTGAAGGGATAGACAACCCCTTTGTAGCGTTGGGTGCAAGTTTGCTGTTTTTGCGCAGGTACTTTGGAGACTTGCCTTGATACTCCTACTGGATTGATACCTTGGTTCTCAAACTGAGGGAAATACTTACTGCAACTGTGTTGCATCACCCTTTCCCCTTCAAGGGAAAAACCAACGCAATCTCAAGAGGTAGCAAGAAGAATTTCTGGCGCCGTTGCCGGGGAGCATCAAGTCAAGAATAGTCTTCCTCCAACGTGTCAATTTCTGGCACCGGGGACTATTCTAAGTGAAGCTTATCCAAGTAACTATTGCAAACCCATCTCTTGCATTTACTTTTTTGCCTCTTGTTTTCCTCTCCCCCACTTTTGAAAAACAAAAATTTACGAAAATATTTGCCTTTTTCGTTCGCCCTTTTCTTTCGCTTGCTTTCTGTTCGCTTGTGTGCTTGTCTGCTTGCTGAAGTCACCATGACTGAAAACACCAAACTTTGTGACTTCTCGAATACTAATAATAATGATTTTATTAGTACTCCGATTGCTCCCGCCACTAGTGCGGAATCATATGAAATCAATGCTGCTTTGTTGAATCTTATTATGAAAGAGCATTTTTCTGGCCTTCCTAGTGAAGATGCCGCATCCCATCTTAATACATTCATTGAGTTATGTGATATGCAAAAGAAGAAAGATGTGGATAATGATGTGATAAAATTGAAGCTATTTCCGTTCTCATTGCGAGATCGAGCAACAACTTGGTTTTCATCTTTGCCCAAAAATAGGATTGATCCTTGGAACAAGTGCAAAGATGCTTATATATCCAAGTATTTTTCCACTGGCTAAGATTATCTCTCTCCGTAATGATATCATGAATTTTAAGCAACTAGATCATGAACATGTTGCACAATCTTGGGAGAGAATGAAATTGATGATTAGAAATTGTCCCGCTCATGGCTTGAGTCTTTGGATGATTATACAAATCTTCTATGCTGGTTTAAATTTTGCTTCTAGAAACATCTTGGACTCTGCCTCCGGTGGAACTTTCATGGAAATCACATTAGGAGAAGCCACAAAACTCCTAGACAATATCATGACAAACTATTCTCAATGGCACACTTAAAGAACACCTACTAGTAAAAAAGTGCATGCTATAGAAGAAATTAACTCGTTGAGTGCTAAGATGGATGAGTTAATGAAATTGTTTGCTAGTAAAGGTACTCCTTTAGATCCAAATGATATGCCCTTGTCTTCCTTGATTGAGAGTAGCAATGAGAGCTTGGATGTTAATTTTGTTGGTAGGAATAATTTTGGCAACAACAATGCTTTTAGAGGTAACTATATTCCTAGGCCTTTTCCTAGTAATCCCTCTAATAACTTTGGCAACTCCTACAACAATGCTCAAGGAAATTACAATAAATTATCATGTGATCTAGAGAGTAATATTAAAGAGTTTATCAACTCGCAAAAGATTTTCAGTGCTTCCATAGAAGAAAAACTGCTCAAAATTGATGACTTGGCTAGGACCGTTGATAGAATGTCTCTTGATATTGATGCTTTCAAATTGAGATGTGCTCCTCCCAAGATCAATATGGATGAAACTTTGAAAGTTATGCGTGTTTCCATGAATGAGAGTAAAGAAAGAACCGCCCAAATTCGTGCTAGACATGAATGGCTTAAAAAGGCGTGTTCTCGTGATGATAATCACGAAGATCTTAAAGTGCTTGGTGTGACTCCCGTTGAATCCTTGTTTTCTAATGTCAAACCTAATGATGATGGGGCTGGATATGAATCCACTTTGGTTGAGAAATGCCCCAATGGTTTGGAGTCTATCTATCTTGATGTTAAAAGCATTGAAAGTGGAGTAGAGGATATCAAAACTTTGAGTAGTAATGAAATTACTACTTTGTATTTCAAGGAATTCAATTATGATAGTTGCTCTTTGATTGAATGTATTTCCTTGATGCAATCCATGCTAAACTCTCCACACGCTTATAGCCAAAACAAGGCCTTTACCGATCATATCGTCGATGCTATGATGAAATCTCTTGAAGAGAAACTTGAGTTGGAAGTTTATATTCCAAGAAAACTTCATGATGAGTGGGAACCTACTATCAAAATCAAGATAAAAAACTATGAATGCAATGCTTTGTGTGATTTGGGTGCTAGTGTTTCCGCTATTCCAAAGTCTTTATGTGATGTTCTAGGCTTCAATTAGATTGATGAGTGCTCTCTTAATTTGCATCTTGCCGATTCTACTGTTAAGAAACCCATGGGAAGGATCAATGATGTTCTTATTATTGCAAATAGGAACTATGTACCCGTGGATTTCATTGTGCTTGATATTGATTGCAATCCTACATGTCCCATCATTCTTGGTAGACCTTTCCTAAGGACTATTGGTACTGTCATCGATATGAAGGAAGGGAATATTAGATTTCAGTTTCCATTAAAGAAGGGCATGGAACATTTTCCTAGAAAGAAAATAAGATTGCCTTATGGATACATGATGAGGGCTACTTATGGTTTGAGTACCAAAGACGACGATACGTGATTCTATCTCCTTATGCCTAGCTAAGGGCGTTAAACAATAGCGCTTGTTGGGAGGCAACCCAATGAATTTATCTTTGCTTTTTGCTTTCTGTTTTGTTGTGTCCACACCATCATAATTATGTTATGATTGTGTTTTTTGTGTTTATTTTTGTGTTTGTGCCAAGTAAAACCTTTATGACTAGTTTTGGTGATGGTTGTTTGATCATGCCGAAAAAGACAGAAACTTTGCGCTCACGAAATTATTTTTAATTCCTATCTAGAAAGAGATTTTGAGTTGATTCTTTTTTTCTTCTGGTTGATATGCGAATTGCCCTAATTTTCATAAGTTTTCAGAATTTTTGGGATACCAGAGGTATACGAAGTATACAGATTGCTACAGACTGGTATGTTTTTGACAGGTTCTGTTTTTGTTGTGTTGATTGCTTATTTTGATGAAACTATGGATAGTATCTGGGGGTACTAGCCATGGAAAAGTGAGAATACAGTAATATAACACCAATATAAATAGAAATCAAGTTTTCTACAGTACCTAAAGAGGTGGTAGTTTGTTTTCTTATGCTAATGATATCACGAGTTTCTGTTTAAGTTTCGTGTTGTGAAGTTTTCAAGTTCTGGGTGATGTTCTCATGGACAATGGGATAAAGAGTGGAAAGAGCTCAAGCTTGGGTATGCCCAAGGCATCCCAAGCCAAATTCAAGGACACCAAAAAGCCTAAGCTTGGGGATGCCCCGGGAAGGCATCCCCTCTTTCGTCTCCAATCCATCGGTAACGTTACTTGGAGCTATATTTTTATTCACCACATGATATGTGCTTTGCTTGGAGCATCGTGTATTATAGGAGTCTTTTCTTTTTGTTATGTTACAATCATCCTTGCTGCACACCTTTTGAGAGAGAATTGCACTCATCGTGAATTTCCTAGAATACTCATTGAGCTTCGCTTATATCTTTTGAGTTAGACAATTTAGCTCGCATGTGCTTCGCTTATATCTTTTGAGCTACATAACTTTGCTCTAGTGCTTCACTTAGATCTTTTTAGAGCACGGCGGTGTTATATTTTTGGAGAAATAAGAACTCTTGATCTTCACTTATATCTTTTTGAGAGTGCTCTCTTTGAGTAGCTGGGTAATTGGCTTGTGCTATGAAAGTAGTCCTAAAGATGATAGGCATCCAAAGAGGATATAGTAAAAACTTCCATATTCATGTGCATTGATTAGTAAAGAGAAGTTTGATTCCTCTCATTTAGTTTTGAGACATTTATTTTGTAATATTAGAGTCATGTTAGTAGGGTGTTGTGAATCTAGAAATACTTGCGTTGAAGTTAGTGATTCCCGTAGCATGCACGTATGGTGAGCCGCTATGTTAGGAAGTCGGAGCATAATTGATTTATTGATTGTCATCCTTTGTGTGGCGGTCGGGATCGCGCGATGGTTAACACCTACCAACCCTTCCCCTAGGAGTATGCATTTAGCGCTTTGTTTCGATTACTAATAAAACTTTCGCAATAAGTATATGAGTTCTTCATGACTAATGTGAGTCCATGGTATAGATGCACTTTCACCTTCCACCATTGCTAGCTTCTCTAGTGACGCGCAACTTTTGCCGGTGCGCAAAACTCATACGTCTCAAACATATCTATAATTTTTTATGGTTTCATGTTGTTATCTTGTCATCTTTGGATGTTTTATGTACCTTTTATATCTTTTTTGGGACTAACTTATTAATTCAGTGCTAAGTGCCAGTTCCTGTTTTTCTGTGTTTTTGGCTCTTTTCAGATCTGATTTTGGAACGGAGTCCAAACGGAATAAAATCCCCGAAATGATTTTTTCCCGAATGGAAGAAGATCAGGGGGCCTGTGGGCCAAGCCAGGAGGGCTACAGGGAGCCCACAAGCCCCCACTCCGCCACCAGGGGCGGCGGAGGGTAGGCTTGTGGCCTCCCTGGCGCCCCCTGACCTAGATCTTTGGCCTATATATTCCCTAAAATACAGCAAAAAATCAGGGGAGCCACGAAAATACTTTTCCACCGCCGCAAGCTTCCGTTTCCGCGAGATCTCATCTGGAGACCCTTCCCAGTGCCCTGCCGGAGGGGACTCTCGAGTTGGAGGGCTTCTTCATCATCATCATCGCCCCTCCAATGACTCGTGAGTAGTTCACTTCAGACCTACGGGTCCGTAGTTAGTAGCTAGATGGCTTCTTCTCTCTCTTGGATCTTCAATACAAAGTTCTCCATGATCTTCATGGAGATCTATCCGATGTAATCTTCTTTGGCGGTGTGTTTGTCGAGATCCGATGAATTGTGGATTTGTGATCAGATTATCTATGATATATATTTGAGTCTTTGCTGATTTCTTATATGCATGATTTGATATCCTTGTAAGTCTCTCCGAGTCTTGGGTTTTGTTTGGCCAACTAGATATATGATTCTTGCAATGGGAGAAGTGCTTGGTTTTCGGTTCTTACCATGTGGTGACCTTTCCCAGTGATAGTAGGTGCAGCAAGGCACACATTGAGTAGTTGCCATCAAGGGTAACAAGGTGGGCTATGTCGTTGATATGAGATTGTCCATCTACATCATGTCATCTTGCTTAAGGTGTTACTCTGTTCTTTTGGACTTAATACACTAGATGCATGCTGGATAGCGGTCGACGTGTGGAGTAATAGTAGTAGATGCAGAAAGTATCGGTCTACTTGTTTTGGACGTGATGCCTATAGATATAATCATTGCCATAGATGACGTCACGACTTTGCGCGGTTCTATCAATTGCTCGACAGTAATTTGTTCACCCACCGTGTACTTGCTTTCATGAGAGAAGCCACTAGTAAACACTACGGCCCTGGGTCTATTCACATCTATCGTTTCCACTTTTGCTTTTCCTTTGCTTTGTTACTTTGTTGCTTTCAGTTCTCACTTGGCAAACAATCTATAAGGGATTGACAACCCCTTCATAGCGTTGGGAGGAGGTTCTTTGTGTTTGTGCAGGCACTTGTGATACTCCTTCACTGGATCGATACCTTGGTTCTCAAACTGAGGGAAATACTTACCACCGCTGCGCTACATCACCCTTTCCGTTTCGTGGGAACACCAACGCAAGGGTCCAAGTCCACGGGGTAAATCCTTTGCATATTTTCCTAGGAAGTCCCTTAAGGCGTAGCCGTAGCAGAAGGATTCCTAGTGCCGTCGACACACCTATTTCTGGCGCCATTGGAAGGTCTTTTATTGCAGTAGCAGAAGTATTTCTGGCACTGTTGCCAGGGAGGAGAGATCAAGATCTATCCAAGTAGGTCTCACAAACTCATCTCCTGCATTTACTTTTTTGCCAGTTGCCTCTCGTTTTCCTCTCCCCCACTTCACATTTGCCGTTTTCATTTGCCTTTCTATTTTGCCATTTTATTTTGCCCGTTTCACTCTCTCTTCCTGCTCGTTTGTTTGTGAGATAGTCCATCAATGGCTAGACCCACCACTCCAAACGATACCCCTGAAAATGAAGTTCTCAATTTCAGGCAGAATGAGGAAGAAAATTTGAAGGACGCTTGGTACAGGATTTGCAATGCTCAAAGTAGATCTACTCGTAAGCAATCCACTACCGTCCTCCTTCGCAGTTTCTATGTTGGAATTTCTCCTTGGAATAGGTATATACTGGATACCATTGTAGGCGGGAACTTTTTGGGGAGCCATACTATTGACTCCTATAGAGCTATCATGAATTTGGTAGGCTCACCCCCGCTCATGGTTAATGGAACTACCTTGACCTTGGAACACGTGATGCAAAGGCTTGACGCTATTGAAAACAAAATTGCCACAGTTGAACTTATTGAGGGTTTGGATAGAAAGATCCACAATCAAATTACTCAGTACGGATCAAAAGTGGGAAACTTTTTGAAAAATTGAAGGGAGAAGGAACTTATAGTTAATAATTCTTCTAGAATTGGCAAACTAGAAGGTGTCATAACCAACTTGGGTTCCGCTTTTGCCGCTGTGCAAAATACTCCAAATCTCACTCTCAAAAAGACCGTCAAGCCTGTTTTTGTTCCTAAAGCTAGTGGTGAGTCATCCAATAAAGATGAAGATCTTAAGATGATAAATGATCACACTACTTATGGTTTGAGCACCAAAGATGACCATACGTGATTCCATCACCTTTTGCCTAGCTAAGGGCGTTAAACAAAAGCGCTTGTTGGGAGGCAACCCAACGAATTTATCCTTTTTCTTTCTGTTTTGTGTTTTCCACACTTTCATAATTCTGTTATGATTGTGTTTTTTGTGTTTCTTTTTGCGTTTGTGCCAAGCAAAACCGTTATGATTAGTCTTGGGGATGATCGTTTGGTCATGCTGGAAAACACAGGAACTTTCTGCTCACGAAAAGAATTTTCATTTTTTTTCTGTAAGAGCTTTTGAGTTGATTATTTTTGCTTCTGATTGCTACGCAAATTATTCAGACTGTCGGAATTGTTCAGAATTTTTGAAGTACCAGAAGTATACGAAATATACAGATTGCTACAGACTGGTCTGCTATTAACAGATTATGTTTTTGTTGTGTTGGCTGCTTATTTTGATGAAACTATGGATACTATCGGGGGGTATTAGCCATGGAAGATTGAAAATACAGTAACCCAACATCATCCTAAGTAGAATTTAAGTTTTCTACAGTACCTAAGGAAGTGGTGGTTTGCTTTCTCATACTAATGTTATCACGAGTTTCTGTTTAAGTTTCGTGTTGTGAAGTTTTCAAGTTTTGGGTGAAGTTCTTATGGACAAAGAGATAAAGAGTGGCAAGAGCTCAAGCTTGGGGATTCCCAAGGCACCCCAAGAGATTCAAGGATGTCGTAAAAGCCTAAGCTTGGGGATGCCCCGGGAAGGCATCCCCTCTCTCGTCTTGAATCCATCGGTAACGTTACTTGGGGCTATATTTTTATTCACCACATGTTATGTGTTTTTGCTTGGAGCGTCTTTTACCGTAGGAGTCTTTTATTTTTGTTGTGTCACAATCATCCTTGCTGCACACCTAGAGAGAGAGACATGCACTCACCGTGATTTTGTCGAGCTTCAGTTATATCTTTTGGTAGAAAATTCAGCTCACATGTGATTCACTTATATCTTTTGAGCTAGATACTTTTGCTCTATGTGCTTCACTTATATCTTTTAGAGCACAGTGGTGCGTGGCTTGGTAGTTGATATATGCTTTGAAAGTAGTCTTAAAAGGGGTAGTTATCCAAAGGGATACGAAAACTTCCACCTTCATGTGCATTGAATAAGTCGAGAAGTTTGATTCATCTCAATTAGTTTCGAGTTGTGGTTATGGTAATATTGAAGTTATGCTAGTAAGGGGTTGTGGATCTAGAAATACTTGTGTTGAAGTTAGTGATTCCCGTAGCATGCACGTATGGTGAACCGCTATGTGATGAAGTTTGAGCATGATTAGTCTAATTATTGTCATCCTTTGCGTGGCGGTCGGGATCGCGCTATGGTTTATACCTACCAACCCTTCCCCTAAGAGTATGCGTTGAATGCTTTGTTTCAATTACTAATAAAACTTTTGCAACAAGTATATGAGTTCTTCATGACTAATGTTGAGTCCACGGTTTAGATGCACTTTCACCTTCCACCATCACTATCTTCTTAGTGCTGTGCAACTTTCGCCGGTGCACAAAACCCACCATTAGCCTCCCTCAAAACAGCCACCATACCTACCTACTATGGCTTTTTTTAAAGTCATTCCGAGATATATTGCCATGCAACTACCACCATGACATGTGCCACCATGTCTACATTGCCATTGCATGATCATAAGATAGCTAGCATGATGTTTCCATTAATGTCTATGCCATGCTAGATCATTGTCACGGTACACTACCGAAGGCATTCCATATAGAGTCATCGTTGCTCTAAGTTTTGAGTTGAAAGTGTGATGATCATCATTAATGGAGCATTGTCCCATGTGAGGAAATAAAAGAGGCCGAATAAGCCCACCAAAATAAAATAAAATAAAATAAGAGGCCAAAGAGCCCACTAAAAAAATATAAAAAAAATGAGAGAAAAAGAGAGAAGGGACAATGTTACCACTTTTCCACACTTGTGCATATTAAGCACCACGATCTTCATGATTGAGAATCTCTCGTTTTTTCACCACCATATAGCTAGTGGGAAATTTTCATTATATAACTTGGCTTGTGTATTCCAATGATAGGCTTCCTCAAAATTGTCTTAGGTCTTCGTGAGCAAGCAAGTTGGATGCACACCCACTAGTTTTCTTTAAGAGCTTTCACTTACTCTTAGCTCTAGTGCATCATTTGTATGGCAATCCCTACTCATTGACATTGATATCTACTGATGAGCATCTCCACAACTCATTGATATGCCTAGTTAATGTGACCATCTTCTCCTTTTTTGTCTTGCAACCTCCACCACACTCTACACCACTTATAGTGCTAAAACCATGGCTCACGCTCATGTATTGCGTGAGAGTTGAAAATGTTTGAGAAAGTAAAGGTGTGAAACAATTACTTGGCCAATACCGGGGTTGTGCATGATTTAAATTCATTGTGCAATGATGATAGAGCATTGCTACTGGAACAAAAGATCCCCGGCAACGCGCCAGAAATACTTCTGATGTTTGCTGTGTATCCCTTGCAACGGCGCTAGGAAATAGTTGTGTCCATGGCACCAGGAATCCGTCAGCTACAGCTACGCCTTAAAGGACTTCCTAGGCAAGTATGCAAAGGATTTCCCCCGTGGCCTTGGAGCCTTGCGTTGGTGTTCCCTCGAAGCGTAAAGGATGATGTAGCACAGCGACGGTAAGTATTTCCCTCAGTTTGAGAACCAAGGTATCAATCCGGCGAAAGAGTATCTCAAGATCCTGCACAAACACAAAAGCTTGCACCCAACGCTATGAAGGGGTTGTCAATCCCTTATAGATTGTTTGCCAAGTGAGAACTGAAAGCAACAAAGTAACAAAGCAAAGTAAAAGCGGAGGTGTAAACGATGGATGTGAATAGACCCGGGGGCCGTAGTGTTTACTAGTGGCTTCTCTCATGAAAGCAAGTAGACGGTGGGTGAACAAATTACTGTCGAGCAATTGATAGAACCGTGCTAAGTCGTGACGATATCTATGCAATGATTATTTCTATAGGCATCATGTCAGAAACAAGTAGACCGAGACTTTCTGCATCTACTACTATTACTCCACACGTAGACCGCTATCCAACATGCATCTAGTGTATTAAGTCCATAAGAACAGAGTAACGCCTTAAGCAAGATGACATGATCTAGAGGGATAATCTCAAACCAATGATAAAACCCCCATCTTTTTACCCTTGATGGCAACTACTTGATGTTTGCCTTGCTGCCCCTACTGTCACTGGGAAAGGTCACCACATGGTAGAACCCAAAACCAAGCACTTCTCCCATTGCAAGAATCATAGATCTAGTTGGCCAAACAAAACCCAAGACTCGGAGAGACTTACAAGGATATCAAATCATGCATATAAGAAATCAGCAAAGGCTCAAATATATATCATAGATAATCTGATCACAAATCCACAATTCATCGGATCTCGATAAACACACCGCCAAAGAAGATTACATCGGATAGATATCCATGAAGATCGTGGAGAACTTTGTATTGAAGATCCAAGAGAGAGAAGAAGCCATCTAGCTACTAACTATGGACCCCTAGGTCTGAAGTGAACTACTCACGAGTCACTGGAGGGGCGATGATGATGATGAAGAAGCCCTCCAACTCCAAAGTCCCCTCCGGCAGGGCGCCGGGAAGGGTCTCCAGATGAGATCTCGCGGAATCGGAAGCTTGCGGCGGCGGAAAAGTATTTTTGAGGCTCCCCTGATTTTTTGCGGAATATTTGGGAATTTATAGACCAAAGATCTAGGTCAGGGGGCGGCCAGGGAGGCCACAAGCCTGCCCACCGCCGCCTCCCCCTGGTGGCGGAGTGGGGTCTTGTGGCTCCCTGGAGCCCACCTGGCTTGGCCCAAAAGCCCCCTGGTCTTCTTCTGTTCGGGAAAAAATCATTTCGGGGTTCTTCTTCCATTTGGACTCCGTTCCAAAATCAGATTTGAAAAGAGTCAAAAACACGGAAAAACACGAACTGGTACTTGGCACTGAATTAATAAGTTAGTCCCGAAAAGATATAAAAAGATACATAAAACAACCAAAGAAGACAAGATAACAGCGTGAAACCATCAAAAATTATAGATACGTTTGAGACGTATCAAGCATCCCCAAGCTTAACTCCTGCTCGTCCTCGAGTAGGGAAGTGATAAGAATGAATTTTTGATGCTTTCATGCTACCTAGCATAGGTGTCCTTTGTAATTCCTCTTATGTGACGTGAATGTTCAGATCCATTAGATTCAAAACAATAGTTTTCTATTGACGTGGAAACAATAATAATTCAAGCAAACTAGCAAAGTAATCATGAACTTTCAAAATAACAAGGCCAAAAGAAAGTTATCCCTACAAAAGCATATAGTCTCGCTATGCTCTATCATCATTGCACAAGAATTTAAATCATGCACGACCCCGGTATTGGCCAAGTAATTGTTTCACACCTTTACTTTCTCAAACATTTTCAACTCTCACGCAATACATGAGCGTGAGCAATGGTTATAGCACTATAGATGGCGTGGAATGTAGTGGAGGTTGCAAGACAAAAAGGAGAAGATAGTCACATTAACTAGGCATATCAATGAGTTGTGGAGATGCTCATCAGTAGATATCAATGTGAATGAGTAGGGATTGCCATACAAATGATGCACTAGAGCTACGCGTATGTGAAAGCTCTTAAAGAAAACTAGTGGGTGTGCATCCAACTTGCTTGATCACGAAGACCTAAGGCAATTTTGAGGAAGCCTATCATTCGAATAGACAAGCCAAGTTATATAATAAAAATTTCCCACTAGCTATATGGTGGTGACAAAACGAGAGACTCTCAATCATGAAGATCATGGTGCTTAATATGCACAAGTGTGGAAAAGTGGTAGCAAAATCCCTTCTCTCTTTTTATCTCATTTTTTTATTTGGTGGGCTCTTTGGCCTCTCTTTTTTTTGGTGGGCTTCTTTGGCCTCTTTTATTTCCTCACATGGGACAATGCTCCACTAATGATGATCATCACACTTTCAACTCAAAACTTAGAGCAACTATGACTCTATATGGAATGCCTTCGGTAGTGTACCGTGCCAATGATCTAGCATGGCATAGACATCAATGGAAACATCATGCTAGCTATCTTACGATCATGCAATGGAAATGTTGACGTGGTGGCACATGTCATGGTGGTAGTTGCATGGCAATATATCTCGGAATCACTTTGAAAAAGCCATAGTAGGTAGGTATGGTGGCTGTTTTGAGGGAGGCTAATGGTGGGTTTTGTGCACCGGCGAAAGTTGCACGTCACTAAGAAGATAGTGATGGTGGAAGGTGAAAGTGCATCTAAACCATGGACTCAACATTAGTCATGAAGAACTCATATACTTGTTGGAAAAAATTTATTAGTAATCGAAACAAAGCATTCAACGCATACTCCTAGGGGAAGGGTTGGTAGGTATAAACCATCGCGCGATCCCGACCGCTGTCACATCCCTGAAACCCTAATCAAGTTAGCATTGTGCTCATATCTTATTTGCATTGCATCCAAGAAAATTTCAACAAGAACAAAGCAAGTGGTGAAGGAAAACTCAAAAACCCTAGCCACTTCTCAAATTCAAAGGAATTATAAACTTGTTCAAATCAATGAACCCAAAATGGCCCCAAGAAAAGTTCAACTTTTCTGATAATTCTTGAAAGCAAATAAGCAATGAAGAAAACCATTTTCTTAACACATTTGGCATTTTAAATAAATGCAAAAGGCTACTGGTTTCAAGTTTAAAGTTTGAATTAAAAAATATCTAGTTTTCAAAAATGCTGAAAACTTTATAGGTGATTGGAAATATTCCAACTAACACCCCAGCATTTTTCAAACTATTTCTTAGTTTGCTTTTGAAGCCAAAACAAATAGAAATCAATATCAGTATTTAAAACAGAAACAAAACAGAAAAAAAAATGTGGAAAGACTTACCTGTCGCCTGAGGAGGCCCAGCCCACCACGGGCAGGGGCGTCTTCCTCCTCCTGCCTTGTGGCAGAGGAGCGAACGCCCACGGCGGCTCCTCCACCTCCTGCTTCGCCGTGGCACGCTCGGGTGCTCCCCAGGACAGCGCGACAGCGGGGATAACCTCCCCGAGCACGTCCCTATCCGTTCCACCATTCCTCCACCTCCTCTCGGTTTCTTCCCTCTCCCCACTTCCGCCATTGACAGGAGCTCGAGCTCGAGGTGCCCGTGCCCCTAGCCACAGGATCTTCCTCCAAAGTGTTCCATTCGTTCTGCCTCGACGAGCTGGTCCTCCTTGCAGCAGTAGAAGCCTCCCCGAGCCCTGCAACGCCCCAGTGCCGTCGTCTTCAACCTTCGGCCACCGGCAAATCGACGGTGGATCGCCGGCTACAGCCCCTCCCCGAGCAGTCTCAGCCCAGCTTCACCTCCACCGTGAGCTTGCGATCATTTCCCCTCTTCTTCCCCTCGGTTTCATGCTCCCTAGCCACTGGACCGACGAGCCCGAGCACCGGCCGTCGCCTCCGCTCGTCGCCGGTGACCTTCGGTCCTCCCGAGCCCTCCCTGAGGCTAGTGCTGGATTAGGCCGAGCCTGGGGATCCTCCCAGTGCTCTCGACTCCCGATCCCGAGCACTACAGCCATCTCCGGCGACACCCCGGCACAGATCCGCCGCGGGTTTGGTCGCCGCCGGTCAGTCTCCAGCACGGGATGACCTGGCCTCTCTAATCTGCCATTTAAAACCCTAAGCAGTCGCTAATAGTGGGCCCCAGGCCAAGTCGAACGCAATCAGGGGCTGGTCAGCGCGGGATTATCCGTGTGAGGCTGACCAGTGGGTCCCCCCTGTCGAGTTTGACCTGATCAGGTCAGCCGACGGCTGACGCCATGATGATGTGGGCTGACGCAATAAGTGGATTTCTGATTTAAAAGAATTCCATAAAAATGCCAAAACTACTAAAAATCATAGAAATTAATCTGTAACTCCAATGAAAATAATTTATATGTGAAAAAGTATCAGAAAAATCCAAGGAATCTGAATATGTAATGTTGCTGGACCCAAACATATAGAATAATGAATAAGTTCAATTTTATAAATACTTTGGAGATGGAATTTGGAAATCATTTGAATTCCACTTCAAATGATATGGTCAAACATTGTTCAATCACAAACCAACAACTTAACATGTCATTTCCATGCATGTAAAAAAACAAGTTGATCTGAGCATCAGGTCGAATCAATTAAAATGGTATTCGAGAATACCTCGTTTGAAGTAATATTTGAGTTTGATTCAAATCAACTTCAAACCTAATAAATGTTAGCTATAATAGTATACCACCTTGCATCCTCATGCCATGCTCATGCATCATCTTGTTGCATATGATTGTTACTGATTGTTTTCATTCCTTTCGGTAGGCTCCGCTCCTCCGGATTCCACCGAATATCCGACTGACGGATATTGTCCCTCCTCTGAGCAACAAGGCAAGCAACCATTTTGATCATCCCGATAAATCCCATGTTCTCGCTCCTGCACTTACTTATTGCATTTGGATCAAATGCTTCATATGTTTTTGCCACGTTAGTTGAACCCACTTCCTTTGCATGACCTGTCCTTGTCACAGTAAATAGCTGAACCTTGCAACCTAGCATACCTGGTAGTTGCTTGAGCCATGATGTGCCTTATCCTGCTATGCATGCTATGCTTAGAGTTGTGTATGGTCTGTCATCAGGGAGATGAACAGAATTGTGAGAATGTGTTCAGTAAGTAAAGGTTGTGTGTTCAACCTGATTTGGTAAAGGTACCGGTGAAAGGCTATGTAGGAGTACATGGCGGGTTGTTTCATTGGAACCGTCCTTAGGAACTGAGTTCCGTGTATGTAATCCAAGATGAGATACTACCACATGTTGGGCCCTGAAATATGACCCCGCTCGACTTATTAATCGCTTAGTACTCGGTCCAGGAGTTGCAAGTAGTTTCTGGTGTTTATAGTCATGCTGGAGGCCGTGCATAGTGCTGACCTGAGAGCTGGGCTGTGATGCGGTAGGCAGTGGCACGGTGTACCAAGTGGCACCCGGATGGTGGGCTTGGGAACCCTGCGCACATCGTTTGGGGCCGTGGCGGAAACCTCGGCCGGACTTCCGTGCGGGTTACCCTCAGATAGGCGATAAACCTGAACTAAGTATTAGTGTGGTTAATGGTCGTGGCCGACTCCCTCGTTGGGCTTCCGCTTGAAGGTTGCCGAGGTGCATGACGTGCACATGGTGATAAGTGGCGAGAGCGTGTGGGAAGAAGTACACCCCTGCAGGGTTATGATCTATTCGAATAGCCGCATCCGCGGATATGGACTACTTGGAGACATATGTTGTTCATAGATAACTTCAATGGCTACTCATAAAATTGTCAAGATAAGCGTGAGTGTCGTGGACGGCATTTACGTATGGAGACGAAATGATTCCACGATGGTGTATTGTTGTGGTGTTAGTGGACTCGTGTGCGAGAAATCAAGTTGTCAAAAATTATTTAAAAATGCAAGTTGTCTAGCCACGAGTCAAATGCTGGCTTTCCGCATGAAACCCCACAATTCCTTATTGATACATTGCATGAGTAGATAGTTATCCTAAAGTCTTGCTGAGTACCTCCGTACTCATGTTTGCTTAATATTTGTTGCAGAGGTTGTTAATGACCCTAACGGAGGGTTCTTCCTAGACATCGACGATGACGAGTAGCTGGTATCCCAGCTAAGATCTGGCCCTAGGGTGGGTCTGTAGTATAATCAGGCCACGTGCCTTCTAGTTTCATCTGTCTGTACTCAGACAGTTTAATTACTTCCGCTGGCTTGTCACTTGAATGATTGTTATGATGGGTCGTGAGACCCCTACTGTGTAATATTATATGTGTGGCTCTTCCGAGCCTCTTAAATAAAGCTTGTATGTTTATGGTTATGTTGTGTTGCCATCGATGTATCTATACATATCAGTATGCCATGCGTACGTGTGTCGTACTTGATATGTATGGGGTTCGATTACCTAGCCGTAGACTTTAGTAGCATTCCTTACAGGGAAATGCCCCTTTGTGATCCAGTGAGCCATGGTAGCTCGCTACTGCTCCGGACACATTGGTTGACCGGCGTGTGTCCTTCTTAGATGTTGTGTCTGTCCCCTTTGGGGAAATGTCACGCGATGTAATGGAGTCCTTGTAGCTTGCTATGACTCGTCTACATTCGCTGGTGACCGACACCTGCTTTGCTGGGTCATGTATGCCTGTCCCTGTGCGGAACTGCCACTTTGGTTTATGACTAGACATGTCGATCCGGGTTCTTTGTCATTGGATTGCTAGCGACACAATTGCATACGTGAGTCAAAAGGCGCAAACGGTCCCGGCTAAGGTAAGACTGCAGTCGTGGGGTTAACCGTGCGTGAGATCGCAAAGAGATGCGATGTGTTACAGGCTGGATTCCTATGGCTTAGGATCGGGGTCCCGACAGCGTTGGTATCAGAGCCTGACTGACTGTAGGACTACTAAGCCAAACTGGTCGAAGTTGAGTCTAGAATTGCTTTAGTTATATATAAGGGAATTGTTTGTGGAAGGGAATGTAAGACTCTTGTTCTCCTCTCAAGTTATTCTATTTTGGTTATCCTCGTCTTTTCTGCGGGAATTAAGGACTAGGTTACTCATCTTCTTCTAGGCTCGTGTTTCTGATCGGTAGATTATAAGACTACGGGTCGAGAGTTGTATTGGGTTTCTTTTATCCCTAGGAAAGAGGAAGTAAGTCTGATGATCAGAGAATTGAACTTGATAGTTGAGTGGTTACGCTATTCTATTTTTGGGTTGTCACAAAATTGTTTTTGAGCATTTACAGTCGTTATGCTGCCCAATTTTGCATTCAGAACTCTAATGCTTTTGCATTATTCTCTATCTTCATATGCCTGGTCGTCCTTCTCGTCAGGTGGTACGTCTGACCAGGTGCATTGATGTGCCGGGTCATACGGCCATGCTGGTCAGGGTGATGTCGGTGTGCGGTTACCGCTGGTACCCAGAGTACACAGTGGAGGAACAGTACCGAGACTTCAACCAGAGCCAGTATATCTGTATTGTTAGGGTATTTCCAGACTACCCTGGAGCTGAGGAGCCAATCCATTGGTCCTATGGATTGGGAGTCATTGTTGACATGGCAGTACAAGATGCTGCCTATTCAATGCTGACCATTATGAGGGCGAGACATGCACTGTTGCAGAATTCAGAGTTCTGCTATGTTCCTACCTCTCAGCCTAGTGAAGAGGGATACCTCAGTGGGGTCTATTTTGATTCCTCTATGGAGGATCCGCTACTGAAGACCACTACTAAGATGCTAGAGAACAGAGACAGGGATGCTCGTGCTCTCCGCATGGAGCTTTATGCCACACGTGCCCGTCTGTGGACGGCTTTGACGCAGCTTGCACCGGTAGTCCAGACAGGGTATGGAGACATGGAGATGCTGACCCTGTTAGGACCCATCTTCCGGCCCACGTTGACTGGCCAGCTATAGGAGGAGTCACCCCTCTTCGGGGACCCCTACTACCACTAGTCAAGGGACCAAGGCCACATCCGTGTCCTTATGGATCCCAGGGATCTCAGGCTAGAGTATTTCCTGATCCGCAGGTTGAGCTTCCAGGCCATGGAGGCAATCTTTATGAGATGTTCTATGCGGATGCATCAACCGTGAGTGGAAGGATAGTATGGTAGTAGCCGTACGTTCACAGTCCTGTGTGACTTGTGAAGTATGCTTGTGATGTGAAATGAATTCCGGAGGCCTAGATAAATAATGTATAGGAAGCTTGTAAGCCTCTGATGAGTAGTTTCATAATTTCAGTAGCTTGCTCTTCGGATAAGGTTGTACTGAACTATGTAAGGGTGTGTATGAACCATGGTGTATATATAGCAGTTGCTTGTTACCATGTTGTTCGGATATTCATTTCCGCATTCCATGTGTTCAGTGCATTCTTAATCCATAGCTAGTACTGATAATGATATTGGTCTAAGCTGTGAGTTTGTTTGTCAGGATGGTGTTCACCAGGTTGAACCGTGCCCCTGCTCATGAGCAAGGTGAGGGTAGTCAAGCGTCGCAGGAAGACCTGCCTCACCCGTCCTCTCTGGCGGAAGTGATGCTTGAGGCAGAGAGGAACAAAAGGGAGACCAATCGACTGTTAGAGCGTATTGAGCAGAATACGGCTCGTCAGCCTAGGAATGCTGCAGTGTCCCTCAATGACTTCGTGAAGCTGAATCCTCCAAAGTTCCATCACTCCATCGATCCCCTCGACGCTGATGATTGGCTGTGCAGTATCTCACATAAGATTCGCTCTGCGAATGTTTCTGAGGCCGACAAGGTGACCTTTGCAGCATATTTTCTGGAAGGACCCGCCAATCTGTGGTGGGAGAACTTTGAAGCTATGCGTCCTGCTGAACCAGCAGCCACATGGGCAGACTTCAGTGCAGCCTTCCGTCTGCACCATATTCCAGAGGGCCTGATGGACAGAAAGAGAGAGGAGTTATGTGCATTCACCCAGGGAAAGTTAACCGTGGATGCCTATAGTCGCGAGTTCGGTAACCTCGCCCGATATGCAACAGAGGAGGTGTCTACTAATGCCAAGAAGCAAGCAAGATTCCGTAAGGGTCTGAGCCTTGAGCTTTGTCGTGATCTGCGCCTCCATGAGTGTGCAAGCTTCCAAGCCCTGGTCAACAAGGCGATTAGTGTTGAGACTGGTCATACCGACTTTGAAGCCACAAGGAAGCACTCCCGTGACTTTGGCTCGTCATCTGGCTCCGCATTTCCAAAATGCAGGCTATGGGTTCCAAACAGTTCTCTGCCGCCAAGATACACTCCGAGGCCATCCTACGTGGCGCCTCAGACGAATCAGACCAACCCTCCAGCAAAAACCTATGGTGGTCCAGCTAGCAATGCTGCACCACGTGCCAACCAAGTGATATGCTACAAGTGTGGAGAACCAGGGCACTATTCCCGTGAGTGTCCTCAGAATGTGGGTGCCAAGCAACCCGGTAAGTCCGTCGGGCAAGGCAAGTCGGGCAAAGCTTACTATGTGAAGCCAACTCCTGCACGTGGCCGTGTGAACTGTGTCTCAGCAGAAGAAGCTGCAGAGGATCCCGACATCATACTGGGTACGCTTCTTGTTAATCATCACCCAGCGTCTGTTCTTTTTGACACTGGGTCTTCTCATTCCTTCATTTCAGAAAGTTATGCACAGTTGCATAACATGTCTTTTTGTGATATGCCAATTCCATTGGTTTTCCAAACCCCTGGTAGCAAGTGCCAAACCTCTAGGATAACCTATGGCAATGAAATTCTAGTAGACAGGCTAGTTTTTCTAGCCTCATTGATAGCCCTGAAATCTTCGGATATTAATATCATCTTGGGTATGGACTGGATGTCAGCTCACTATGCCAAGATTGATACTCATACTAGAAATGTTCAGCTTACCCATCCCTCGGGTGAGATAGTCAATGTCTCTACTCGAGTTGCCAAATGCCAACTCTATTCCCTCAATGCCAACCCTCTTCCGGAACTTGAAGACATTCTGGTAGTCCGTGACTTCCCGGATGTTTTTCCAGAGGAACTGCCAGGAATTCCACCTGATAGAGATGTAGAGTTCGTGATAGATCTTGTTCCGGGAACTGTTCCAATAGCCAGAAGACCATATAAGATGGCACCCCTGGAGCTAGCCGAACTTAAGAAGCAATTAGATGAGGCCTTGAATAAAGGTTTCATTCGTCCTAGCTCTTTCCTTGGGCTTGCCCCGTCCTCTTCGTCAAGAAGAAAGACGGAACAGATCAGATGGTTGTAGATTACCGACTAGTTAATCTGGTCACCATAAAGAACAAGTATCTGCTCCCCAGGATCAACGACCTGTATGATCAGCTCGCTAGATCCTCAGTCTTCTCCAAAATGGATTTGAGGTTGGGATACCATCAAATCAAGATCAAGAACGGGGACATTCCAAAAACGGCCTTTGTTACTCGTTATGGCCAATACGAGTACACCGTCATGTCCTTCGGTTTAACCAATGCCCCAGCCACCTTCTCTCGTCTGATGAATTCAATCTTCATGGAGTATTTGGATAAATTCGTCGTGGTATACCTCGATGATATTCTCATCTACTCGAAGAACGAACAAGAACATGCCGAGCATCTAAGGCTGGTATTGATGAAACTTCGAGAGCATCGCCTTTATGCCAAGTTCTCAAAATGTGAATTTTGGTTACCAGAAGTGACCTATCTAGGTCACGTAATCTCTGGTAAGGGTATTGCTGTCAATCCCGAGAGAGTTCAAGCCGTCCTTGATTGGACTCAAGCTGAATCGGTTAAGCAAGTTAGGAGTTTTCTTGGTCTAGCGAGCTATTGTCGACGCTTTGTCGAGAATTTCTCCAAGGTTGCAAAGCCTCTAACTGAACTCCTCAAGAAGGATAAAAAGTTCGAGTGGACACCACAGTATGAGCATAGTTTTCAGTAACTGAAAAGACGCCTGACTTCCGCACCTGTGTTGCTACCACCAGATTTTTCTAAGGACTTTGTTATCTATTGCGACGCCTCGCGACAAGGATTAGGTTGCATCCTCATGCAAGATCGTCATGTGATTGCATACGCATCTCGACAGTTGCGTCCACATGAGGATAATAATCCCACACATGATCTTGAGCTTGCAGCTGTATTCCATGCACTAAAAACCTGGCGACATTACCTTCTGGGTAATCGTTGCGAAATATTCACTGATCACCAAAGTCTGAAATATATCTTCACCCAGCCGGATTTGAATCTCAGGCAAAGACTGTGGGTTGAGTTGATCTCGGATTACGACTTAGGGATAACTTACACCCCGGGGAAGGCCAATGTTATGGCTGATGCACTAAGTCATAAATCTTATTGTAACAATTTGATGCTACAACAAGGTCAACCACATCTCTATGAGGAATTTCGGAAGTTAAATCTCCATATTGTTCCTCAAGGATTCCTTTCTACCCTGGTGGCGAAGCCTACCTTAAGGATCAAATTATAGCTGGCCAGAAGCGTGACAAGGGTATATCACGGATCAAGGAGAATATTATTAGTGGAAACGCTAATGAATTCTCCATAAATGATCAAGGTGTTGTGTTCTTCCAGAATCGTCTAGTGGTTCCTAAGAACCCACATCTAAGGCAGTTAATCCTTAAGGAGGCCCATGATTCTCCTCTCACCATTCATCCCGGAAGTACTAAGATGTATCAGGACCAACGCCAGAGGTTCTGGTGGACTAGGATGAAGAGAGAAATTGCTGAGTTCGTTGCTAACTGCGACGTTTGTCGTCGAGTTAAGGCGGAACATCAAAGGCCTGCTGGCACCCTTCAACCTTTACCTATTCCTGAATGGAAATGGGATAAAGTTAGTATGGATTTCATTACCGGATTTCCCAAGACCAAGAAAGGAAATAATGCTATCTTTGTGGTCATTGACCGTCTCTCCAAAGTAGCTCATTTTCTTCCAGTTCGTGAGAGTATAACAGCTAGCCAGCGAGCAGTGTTATATATCTCTCGAATAGTGTCTCTTCATGGTGTTCCCCTGGAGATTAACTCAGACTGTGGGAGTATCTTTACTTCTCGCTTCTGGGAAAGTTTTCAGAATGCTATGGGGACTCACTTATCTTTTAGCACTGATTTCCATCCTCAATCAAGTGGTCAAGTAGAAAGAGTGAATCAAATCCTTGAAGATATGCTCCGAGCTTGTGTTATATCGTTCGGTATGAATTGGGAGAAGTGCCTTCCATTCGCCGAATTTGCTTATAACATTAGTTATCAATCAAGCTTGGGCAAAGCTCCTTTTGAAGTTCTCTATGGACGAAGATGCCGAACACCTCTTAATTGGTCAGAAACCGGAGAGAGGCAACTCTTTGGCCCAGATATGATCCAGGATGCAGAAGAGCAGGTTCGCATTATTCGTGAAAAGTTGAAAACAACCCAGTCTCGTCAAAAGAGCCAATATGATCGTCATCATAAGGCTGTGACCTTTGAAGTTGGCGAGAAGGCTTACCTTCGGGTTACACCTTTGAAGGGTACCCATCGATTCGGTATCAAGGGCAAGTTGGCTCCTCATTACATTGGTCCTTTTCGCATTCTTGCCAAACAAGGAGAAGTTGCCTACCAGTTGGAACTTCCTCCGCATCTTTCCAAGGTTCATGATGTCTTCCACGTCTCGCAACTCAGGCATTGCTTTTCGGATCCTATCCGTGAAGTGGACCACGAAACGCCTGATCTCCAAGATAACCTTTCATACCGAGGATACGCCATGCCTATTCTTGATCAAGCTGAGCGTACCACTCGACGTTGAAGCCTCAAGTTTCTTAAAGTTCCATGGTCAAATCTTTCTGAGAAGGAGGCCACTTGGGAAAGAGAGGATCGTCTCCGACTTGAGTATCCTGCGTTATTCCCGACGACTTCTAAATCTCGGGACGAGATTCTTTTGAGTGGGGGTGAGTTGTCACATCCCTGAAACCCTAATCAAGTTAGCATTGTGCTCATATCTTCTTTGCATTGCATCCAAGCAAATTTCAACAAGAACAAAGCAAGTGGTGAAGGAAAACTCAAAAACCCTAGCCACTTCTCAAATTCAAAGGAATTATAAACTTGTTCAAATCAATGAACCCAAAATGGCCCCAAGAAAAGTTCAACTTTTCTGATAATTCTTGAAAGCAAATAAGCAATGAAGAAAACCATTTTCTTAACACATTTGGCATTTTAAATAAATGCAAAAGGCTACTGGTTTCAAGTTTAAAATTTGAATTAAAAAATATATAGTTTTCAAAAATGCTGAAAACTTTATGGGTGATTGGAAATATTCCAACTAACACCCAGCATTTTTCAAACTATTTCTTAGTTTGCTTTTGAAGCCAAAACAAATAGAAATCAATGTCAGTATTTAAAACAGAAACAAAATAGAAAAAAATGTGGAAAGACTTACCTGTTGCCTGAGGAGGCCCAGCCCACCAGGGGCAGGGGCGTCTTCCTCCTCCTGCCTTCTGGCAAAGGAGCGAACACCCACGGCGGCTCCTCCACCTCCTGCTTCGCCATGGCACGCTCGGGTGCTCCCCAGGACAGCGCGACAGCGGGGATAACCTCCCCGAGCACGTCCCTATCTGTTCCCGTGCACCATTCCTCCCCCTCCTCTCGGTTTCTTCCCTCTCCCCACTGCCTCCATTGACAGGAGCTCGAGCTCGAGCTGCCCGTGCCCCTAGCCACAGGATCTTTCTCCAAAGTGTTCCATTCGCTCAGCCTCGACGAGCTGGTCCTCCTTGCAGCAGTAGAAGCCTCCCCGAGCCCTGCAATGCCCCAGTGCTGTCGTCTTCAACCTTCGGCCACCGGCAAATCGACGGTGGATCGCCGGCTACAGCCCCTCCCCAAGCAGTCTGAGCCCAGCTTCACCTCCACCGTGAGCTTGCAATCATTTCCCCTCTTCTTCCCCTCGGTTTCGTGCCCCCTAGCCACTGGACCGACAAGCCCGAGCACCGGCCGTCGCCTCCGCTCGTCGCCGGTGACCTTCGGTCCTCCCGAGCCCTCCCTGAGGCCAGTGCTGGATGAGGCCGAGCCTGGGGATCCTCCCAGTGTTCTCGGCTCCCGGTCCCGAGCACTGCAACCATCTCTGGCGACACCCCGGCACAGATCCGCCGCCGGTCAGTCTCCGGCAGGGGATGACCTGGCCTCTCTAATCCGTCGTTTAAAACCCTAAGCAGTCGCTGACAATGGGCCCTAGGCCAAGTCAAACGCAATGAGGGGCTGGTCAGCGCGGGATTATCCCTGTGAGGCTGATCAGTGGGTCCCCCCTGTCGAGTTTGACAGGATCAGGTCAGCCGACGGTGACGCCATGATGACGTGGGGCTGACGCAATAAGTGGATTTCTGATTTAAAAGAATTCCAGAAAAATGCCAAAACTTCTAAAAATCATAGAAATTAATCTGTAACTCCAATGAAAATAATTTATATATGAAAAGGTATCAGAAAAATCCAAGGAATCTGAATATGTCATTTTCAAACATGTTTGAAAATGTTGCTGGACCCAAACATATAGAATAATGAATAAGTTAAATTTTATAAATACTTTGGAGATGGAATTTGGAAATCATTTGAATTCCACTTCAAATGATATGGTCAAACATTGTTCAATCACAAACCAGCAACTTAACATGTCATTTCCATACATGTAAAAAAACAAGTTGATCTGAGCATCAGGTCGAATCAATTAAGATGGTATTCGAGAATACCTCGTTTGAAGTAATATTTGAGTTTGATTCAAATCAACTTCAAACCTAATAAATGTTAGCTATAATAGTATACCACCTTGCATCCTCATGCCATGCTCATGCATCATCTTGTTGCATATGATTGTTATTGATTGTTGTCATTCCTTTCGGTAGGCTCCGCTCCTCCGGATTCCACGGAATATCCGACTGACGGATATTGTCCCTCCTCTGAGCAACAAGGCAAGCAACCATTTTGATCATCCTGATAAATCCCATGTTCTCGCTCCTCCACTTACTTATTGCATTTGGATCAAATGCTTCATATGCTTTTGCCACGTTAGTTGAACCCACTTCCTTTGCATGACATGTCCTTGTCACAGTAAATAGCTGAACCTTGCAACCTAGCATACCTGGTAGTTGCTTGAGCCATGATGTGCCTTATCCTGCTATGCATGCTATGCTTAGAGTTGTGTATGGTCTTTCATCAGGGAGATGAACAGAATTGTGAGAATGTGTTCAGTAAGTAAAGGTTGTGTGTTCAACCTGATTTGGTAAAGGTACCGGTGAAAGGCTATGTAGGAGTACATGGTGGGTTGTTTCATTGGAACCGTCCTTAGGAACTGAGTTCCGTGTATGTAATCCAAGATGAGATACTACCACATGCTGGGCCCTGAAATATGACCCCGCTCGACTTATTAATCGCTTAGTACTCGGTCCAGGAGTTGCAAGTAGTTTCTGGTGTTTATAGTCATGCTGGAGGCTGTGCATAGTGCTGACCTGAGAGGTGGGCTGTGATGCGGTAGGCAGTGGCACGGTGTACCAAGTGGCACCCGGATGGTGGGCTTGGGAACCCTGCGCACATCGTTTGGGGCCGTGGCGGAAACCTCGGCCGGACTTCCGTGCGGGTTACCCTCAGATAGGCGATAAACCTGGACTAAGTATTAGTGTGGTTAACGGTCGTGGCCGACTCCCTCGTTGGGCTTCCGCTTGAAGGTTGCCGAGGTGCATGATGTGCACATGGTGATAAGTGGCGAGAGCGTGTGGGAAGAAGTACACCCCTGCAGGGTTATGATCTATTCGAATAGCCGCATCCGCGGATATGGACTACTTGGAGACATATGTTGTTCATAGATAACTTCAATGGCTACTCATAAAATTGTCAAGATAAGCGTGAGTGTCGTGGACGGCATTTACGTATGGAGACGGAATGATTCCACGATGGTGTATTATTGTGGTGTTAGTGGACTCGTGTGCGAGAAATCAAGTTGTCAAAAATTATTTAAAAATGCAAGTTGTCTAGCCACGAGTCAAATGCTGGCTTTCCGCATGAAACCCCACAATTCCTTATTGATACATTGCATGAGTAGATAGTTATCCTAAAGTCTTGCTGAGTACCTCCGCACTCATGTTTGCTTAATATTTGTTGCAGAGGTTGTTAATGACCCTAACGGAGGGTTCTTCCTAGACATCGACGATGACGAGTAGCTGGTATCCCAGCTAAGATCTGGCCCTAGGGTGGGTCTGTAGTATAGTCAGGCCACGTGCCTTCTAGTTTCATCTGTCTGTACTCAGACAGTTTAATTACTTACGCTGGCTTGTCACTTGAATGACTGTTATGATGGGTCGTGAGACCCCTACTGTGTAATATTATATGTGTGGCTCTTCCGAGCCTCTTAAATAAAGCTTGTATGTTTATGGTTATGTTGTGTTGCCATCGATGTATCTATACATATCGGTATGCCATGCGTACGTGTGTCGTACTTGATATGTATGGGGTTCGATTACCTAGCCGTAGACTTTAGTAGCATTCCTTACAGGGAAATGCCCCTTTGTGATCCAACAAGCCATGGTAGCTCACTACTGCTCCAGACACATTGGTTGACCGGCGTGTGTCCTTCTTAGCTGATGTGTCTGTCCCCTTTGGGGAAATGTCACGAGATGTAATGGAGTCCTTGTAGCTTGCTACGACTCGTCTACATTCGCTGGTGATCGACACCTGCTTTGCTGGGTCATGTATGCCTGTCCGTGTGCGGAACTGCCACTTTGGTTTATGACTAGACATGTCGATCCGGGTTCTTTGTCATTGGATTGCTAGCGACACAATTGCATACGTGAGTCAAAAGGCGCAAACGGTCCAGGCTAAGGTAAGACTGTAGCCGTGGGGTTAACCGTGCGTGAGACCGCAAAGAGATGCGATCTGTTATAGGCTGGATTCCTATGGCTTAGGATCGGGGTCCCGACAACCGCCATGCAAAGGATGACAATCAATATACTAATCATGCTCAGATTTCATCACATAGCGGTTCACCATACGTGCATGCTACGGGAATCACTAACTTCAACACAAGTATTTCTAGATCCACAACACCTTACTAGCATGACTTCAATATTACCATAACCACAACTCAAAACTAATTGAGATGAATCAAACTTCTCTAACTATTCAATGCACATGAAGGTGGAAGTTTCCGTATCCCTTTGGATAACTACCCATTTTGAGACTACTTTCAAAGCATAGATCAACTACCAAGCCACGCACCGCTGCGCAATAAAAGATATAACTGAAGCACATAGAGCAAAAGTATCTAGCTCAAAAGATATAAGTGAAGCACATGTGAGTTGAACTGTCTACCAAAAGATATAAGTGAAGCTCGACAAAATCACGGTGAGTGCATGTCTCTCTCTCTAGGTGTGCAGCAAGGATTATTGTGACACAACAAAAATAAAAGACTCCTACGATACAAGATGCTCCAAGCAAAAACACATAACATGTGGTGAATAAAAATATAGCCCCAAGTAACGTTACCGATGGATTGAAGACGAGAGAGGGGATGCATTCCCGGGGCATCCCCAAGCTTAGGCTTTTACGACATCCTTGAATCTCTTGGGGTGCCTTGGGCATCCCCAAGCTTGAGCTCTTGCCACTCTTTATCTCTTTGTCCATAAGAACTTCACCCAAAACTTGAAAACTTCACAACACGAAACTTAAACAGAAACTCGTGATAACATTAGTACAAGAAAGCAAACCACCACTTCCTTAGGTACTTTAGAAAACTTAAATTCTACTTGTGATGATGTTGGGTTACTGCACTTTCAAACTTCCATGGCTTATACCCCCCGATTCTATCCATAGTTTCATCAAAATAAGCAACCAACACAACAAAAACAGAATCTGGTAACAGCAGACCAGTCTGTAGCAATCTGTATGTTTTGTATACCTATGTTACTTCAAAAATTCCGAAACATTACAAAAGTCTGAAAATTTTGCATAGAAAATCAGCATCAAAAAGAATCAACTCAAAATCTCTTACAGAAAAAAATGAAAATTCTTTTCGTGAGCAGAAAGTTTCTGTCTTTTCCAGCATGACCAAACAATCATCCCCAAGACTGATCATAACGGTTTTGCTTGGCACAAACGCAAAAAGAAACACAAAAAACACAATCATAACAGAATTATGAAAGTGTGGAAAACACAAAACAGAAATAAAAAGGATAGATTCATTGGGTTTCCTCCCAACAAGCGCTTTTGTTTAACGCCCTTAACTAGGCGAAAGTGATGGAATCACGTATAGTCATCTTTGGTGTTCAAACCATAGGTAGCCCTCATCATAGATTCATAAGGCAATCTTATTTTCTTTCTAGGAAAGTGCTCCGTGCCCTTCTTTAAAGGAAATTGAAATCTAATATTCCCTTCCTTCATATTGATGATCGCACCAATAGTCCTTAGGAAAGGTCTACCAAGAATAATGGGACATGAAGGATTGCAATCTATGTCAAGTACAATGAAATCCACGGGTACATAGTTCTTATTTGCAACAATAAGAACATCATCGATCCTCCCCATGGGTTTCTTGACAGTAGAATCCGCAAGATGCAAATTAAGAGAACACTCTTCATTCTCATGAAAACCAAGAATATCACACAAAGACTTTGGAATCGCGGAAACACTAGCACCCAAATCACACAAAGCATTGCACTCATAGTTTTTGATATTTATTTTGATAGTAGGTTCCCACTCATCAGGAAGTTTTCTAGGTATAGAGACGTCAAGTTCGAGCTTCTCTTCAAGAGATTTCATCATAGCATCTACGATATGCGCGGTAAAGGCTTTGCTTTGGCTATAAGCATGTGGCGAGTTTGCAATGGATTGCATCAAAGAAATGCATTCAAACAAGGAGCAATTATCATAATTGAATTCCTTGAAATCCAAAGTGGGAGTTTCATTACTACCCAAAATTTTGACTTCTTCTACTCCACTCTCCACACCTTTATCATCAAGATAGGTGGACTCCGAATCATTGGGGCATTTTTCAACCAAAGTGGATTCATATCCAGCCCCTCCATAAGTAGGTTTGACATGAGAAAACAAAGATTCAAGAGGAGACACACCAAGCACTTTAAGATCTTCGTGATTTGCATCACTAGAACGCACCCTTTTAAACCATTCATGTCTAGCGCGAATTTGGGCGATTCTTTCTTTGCTCTCATTCATGGAGATACGCATAGCTTTCAAAGTTTCATCCAAGTTCATCTTGGGAGGAGCACATCTAACTTTCAAAGCATCAATATCACAAGACATCCTATCAACGCTCTTAGCCAAATCGTCTATTTTTAGTAGTTTTTCCTCTATGGACGCATTGAAAATCTTTTGAGAGTTGATGAACTCTTTGATATTACTCTCTAGATCAGAGGGTAATTTGTTGTGATTTCCATAAGTGTTGCCGTAGGAATTGCCATAATTGTTGGAGGAGTTACTAGGAAAAGGCCTAGGAAGATAGTTTCCTCTAAAAGCATTGTTGTTGCCAAAATTGTTCCTACCAACAAAATTCACGTCAAAACTAGCGTTGCTACTCTCAATCAAAGAAGATAGTGGCATGTCATTAGGATCTACGGTAGCGTTTCTACTAGAAACCAAATTCATCAACTCGTCCATCTTAGCACTAAGTGAGTTAATCTCTTCTATAGCGTGCACCTTTTTTCTAGCAGGCGACCTTTCAGTGTGCCACTGAGAGTAGTTGGTCATGATATTGTCTAGGAGTTTTGTAGCGTCTCCGAACGTGATTTCCATGAACGTTCCACCTGAGGAGGAGTCCAAGATATTGCGAGAAGCGAAATTCAAGCCAGCGTAAAAGATTTGTATAATCATCCACAAACTCAAGCCATGAGCGGGACAATTTCTAATCATAAGCTTCATCCTCTCCCAAGATTGTGCAACGTGTTCATGATCAAGTTTCTTGAAATTCATGATATCGTTACATAAGGAGATGATCTTAGCCGGCAGAAAATACTTGGATATGTAAGCATCTTTGCACCTATCCCAAGAATCGATACTATTTTTAGGCAAAGAAGAAAACCAAGTTTTTGCGTGATCTCGCAACGAGAAAGGAAAAAGTTTCAACTTAATCACATCATTATCCACATCTCTTTTCTTTTGCATATCGCAAAGCTCAATGAAGGTATTGAGATGGGATGCGGCATCTTCACTAGGAAGGCCAGAGAATTGCTCTTTCATAACAAGATTCACCAAAGCTACGTTGATTTCATACGATTCCGCACTAGTGGCGGGAGCAATCGAAGTACTAATAAAATCATTATTATTAGTGCTTGAGAAGTCGCAAAGTTTGGTGTTTTCAGACATGATGTCTTCAACAAACAAACAAGCACACAAGCAAGCAAGAAACCGGCAAAGGAAAACGGCAAGGGCAAGAGAAAACGGCGAAGGAGAAAGGCGAATGAAAATGGCAAATGTGAAGTCGGGGAGAGGAAAACGAGAGGCAACTGGCAACAAAAGTAATGCACGAGAAGAGTTTGTGAGACCTACTTGGATAGATCTTGATTTCTCCTCCCCGGCAACGCCGCCATAAATACTTCTGCTACTGCAACAAAAGATCCCCGCCAACGGCGCCAGAAATACTTCTGATGTTTGTTGTGTATCCCTTGCAACGGCGCCAGGAAATAGTTGTGTCGACGACACCAAGAATCCTTTAGCTACGGCTACGCCTTAAGGGACTTCCTAGGCAAGTATGCAAATGATTTCCCCCGTGGCCTTGGAGCCTTGCGTTGGTGTTCCCTCGAAGCATAAAGGGTGATGTAGCACAGCGACGGTAAGTATTTCCCTCAGTTTGAGAACCAAGGTATCAATCTGGCGGAAGAGTATCTCAAGATCCTGCACAAACACAAAAGCTTGCACCCAACGCTATGAAGGGGTTGTCAATCCCTTATAGATTGTTTGCCAAGTGAGAAGTGAAGGCAACAAAGTAACAAAGCAAAGTAAAAGCGGAGGTGTAAACGATGGATGTGAATAGACCCGGGGGCCGTAGTGTTTACTAGTGGCTTCTGTCATGAAAGCAAGTAGACGGTGGGTGAACAAATTACTGTCGAACAATTGATAGAACCGCGCTAAGTCGTGAAGATATCTATGCAATGATTATTTCTATAGGCATCACGTCCGAAACAAGTAGATCAATACTTTCTGCATCTACTACTATTACTCCACACGTCGACCGCTATCCAGCATGCATCTAGTGTATTAAGTCCATAAGAACAGAGTAGCACCTTAAGCAAGATGACATGATGTAGAGGGATAATCTCAAACCAATGATAAAAACCCCATCTTTTTACCCTTGATGGCAACTACTTCATGTTTGCCTTGCTGCCCCTACTGTCACTGCGAAAGGTCACCACATGGTAGAACCCAAAACCAAGCACTTCTCCCATTGCAAGAATCATAGATCTAGTTGGCCAAACAAAACCCAAGACTCGGAGAGACTTACAAGGATATCAAATCATGCATATAAGAAATCAGCAAAGACTCAAATATATATCATAGATAATCTGATCACAAATCCACAATTCATCAAATCTCGACAAACACACCGCCAAAGAAGATTACATCGGATAGATCTCCATGAAGATCATGGAGAACTTTGTATTGAAGATCCAAGAGAGAGAAAAAGCCATCTAGCTACTAACTACGGACCCGTAGATCTGAAGTGAACTACTCACGAGTCATTGGAGGGGCGATGATGAAGAAGAAGAAGCCCTCCAACTCCAAAGTCCCCTCCGGTAGGGCACCGGGAAGGGTCTCCAGATGAGATCTCGCGGAAACGGAAGCTTGCGGCGGCGGAAAAGTATTTTCGAGGCTCCCCTGATTTTTTGCGGAATATTTGGGAATTTGTAGGCCAAAGATCTAGGTCAGGGGGCGGCCAGGGAGGCCACAAGCCTGCCCACCGCCGCCTCCCCCTGGTGGCGGAGTGGGGGCTTGTTGGCTCCCTGGAGCCCAGCTGGCTTGGCCCAAAAGCCCCCTGGTCTTCTTCCATTCGGGAAAAAATCATTTCGGGGGTAGTAGATGCAGAAAGTATCGGTCTGCTTGTCCCGGACGTGATGCCTATATGTATGATCATTGCCTTAGATATCGTCATGACTTTGCGCGGTTCTATCAATTGCTCGATAGTAATTCGTTCACCCACCGTAATATTTGCTATCATGAGAGAAGCCTCTAGTGAACACTATGGCCCCTGGGTCTACTTCACATCATATTTTCGGCCCTACACTTTCACTTTGTTACACTTTCCACCTTCAGATCTCACCTTTCAATCAATCGTGAAGGGATTGGCAACCCCTTTGTAGCGTTGGGTGCAAGTTTGCTGTTTTTGCGCAGGTAGTTTGGAGACTTGCCTTGATACTCCTACTGGATTGATACCTTGGTTCTCAAACTGAGGGAAATACTTACTGCTACTGTGCTGCATCACCCTTTCCTCTTCAAGGGAAAAACCAACGCAAGCTCAAGAGGTAGCAACGCCTACACCAATTGAAGTGGAAGCTGATATAGTGATCATGAAGCTTCGGATCAAGTTGCTACAAACCTCATTGCTCGACAAGGTCACATACTGCTCCAGAGTGGTACGGTAACCCTGTCTTGGAGGTCATGTTGTTGAACAACAATGAACCTACGAGCTATGGAGAAGCGATGGTGGGCCCGGATTCCGACAAATGGCTCGAGGCCATGAAATCCAAGAGAGGATCCATGTATGAAAACAAAGTGTGGACTTTGGAAGAACTACTTGATGGTCGTAAGACTATTAAGTACAGATGGATCTTTAAAAGGAAGATAGACGATGATGGTGAAAAGTCACCATTAAGAATGCTCAACTTGTCGCAAAGATGTTTCCGACAAGTTCAAAGAGTCGACTATGATGAGACTTTCTCACTCGTAGCGATACTAAGAGTATGTTGGAATTATGTTAGCAGTTGTTGCATTATTTATGATCTTGCAGATGGGATGTCAAAACTTTGTTTACTCGACGGTTTCCTTGAGGAAAGGTTGTATGTGATACTGTTGGAAATATGCCCTAGAGGCAATAATAAAATGGTTATTATCATATTTCCTTGTTCACGATAATCGTCTATTGTTCATGCTATAATTGTATTAACAGGAAACAGTAATACATGTGTGAATAAATAGATCACAATGTGTCCCTAGCAAGCCTCTAGTTGGCTAGCTCGTTAGTCAATAGATGATCATGGTTTCCTAGTCATGGGCATTAGATGTCATTGATAACGGGATCACATCATTGGGAGAATGATGTGATGGACAAGAGCCAATCCTAAGCGTAGCACTAGATTGTATTGTTCGTATGCTAAAGCTTTTCTAATGTCAAGTGTCTTTTCCTTCGACCGTGAGATTGTGCAACTCCCGTACACCGTAGGAGTGCTTTGGGTGTATCAAACGTCACAACGTAACTGGGTGACTATAAAGGTGCACTACGGGTACCTTTGAAAGTGTCTGATGGGTTGGTACGAATCGAGATCGGGATTTGTCACTCCGCGTGACGGAGAGGTATCTCTGGGCCCACTCGGTAGAACATCATCATGAGCTCAATGTGACTAAGGAGTTAGTCACACGATGACGTGCTACGGAACGAGTAAAGAGACTTACCGGTAACGAGATTGAACAAGGTATAGGTATACCGACGATCGAATCTCGGGCAAGTTCTATACCAACAGACAAAGGGAATTGTATACGAGATTGATTGAATCCTTGACATCGTGGTTCATCCGATGACATCATCATGGAGAAAGTGGGAGCCACCATGGGTATCCAGACCCCGCTGATGGTTATTGGCCGGAGAGGTGTCTCGGTCATGTCTGCCCGTCTCCCGAACCCGTAGGGTCTACACACTTAAGGTTCGATGACGCTAGGGTTATAGGGAATTGTTATACGAGGTTATCGAAAGTTGTTCGGAGTCCCGGATGAGATCCCGGACGTCATGAGGAGCTCCGAAATGGTCCAGAGGTAAAGATTGATATATAGGACGGATGGTTTCGGACACCGGAAGTGTTTCGGGCGTCACCGGTAACGTACCGGGACCACCGGAGGTGGCCCCGGGGGTCCACCGGAAGGGGGCAACGATCCCGGGTGGCTAGATGGGCCAATTGCAGGAGGCAACCAGCCCCTAGGTGGGCTGGTGCGTGCCCCACACTCAGCCCAAGGCGCAGGAGGTGGAGAGGGGGGGAAACCCTGGGCGCTGGTGGGCCTAAGGCCCACCTAGGGGTGCGCCACCCACTCCCCTTGCCCTGGCCGCCGCACCTCCCATCTGGGGAGGCTGCCACACCACCTAGGGTGGGAACCCTATTGGTGGCACCCCCCTCCCCTCCTCCTATATATAGTGGGCACTTTTGGGCTTTTGGGGACACAGTTTTCCCTCTCCCTCGACACAGTCCTGCCCTTCTTTCTCCTCCTCTCTGCCGGTGCTTGGCGAAGCCCTACCGGGAGACCTCGTCTCTCCATCGACACCACGCCGTCGTGCTTCTGGAGTTCTTCCCCAACCTCACCCTCCTCCTTGCTGGATCAAGGTGTGGGAGACATCACCGGGCTACACGTGTGTTGAACGCGGAGGTGCCGTGGTTCGGCACTAGATCGGAATCACACCGCGATCTGAATCGCCGTGAATACGACTCCATCAACCGCGTTCTAGCAACGCTTCCGCATAGAGATCTTCAAAGGTATGAAGATGCACTCACCCCTCTCTCGTTGCTGGTCTCTCCATAGGAAGATCTGAATATGTGTAGGAATTTTTTTGAATTTATGCTACGTTACCGAACAGTGGTATCCGATCCAGGTTTTCTATGCGTAGATTCTATGCACGAGTAGAACACAAAAGGTTGTGGGCAATGATTTGTAAATTGCTTGCCGCTACTAGTCTTATTCTTTTCCGGCGGTATTGTGGGATGAAGCGGCCCAGACCGACATTACACGTACGCTTACGTGAGACTGGTTCCACCGACAGACATGCACGCCGTGCATAAAGGTGGCTAGCGGGTGTCTGTCTCTCCTACTCTAGTCGGATTGGATTTGATGAAAAGGGTCCTTATGAAGGGTAAATAGCTTTGGCATATCATCGTTGTGGTTGTCACATAGGTAAGAAAGTGTTCTTGCTAGAAACCCAAATCAGCCACGTAAAACTTGCAACAACAATTAGAGGACGTCTAACTTGTTTTTGCAGGGTTTGACATGTGATGTGATATGGCCAAAGTTGTGATGTTGCATGTATGATGTATGAGATGATCAATGTTATTGTAATAGGTTTCACGACTTGCATGTTGATGAGTATGACAACCGGCAGGAGCCATAGGAGTTGTCTTAATTTATTGTATGAGATGCAACGCCATGTGCTTACTACTTTTACTTCATTGCTAACGGTTATCTATAGTAGTAGTGATAGTAGTAGTTGGCGTGACGACTTCACGGAGACACGATGATGGAGATCATGATGATGGTGATCATGGTGTCACGCTGGTGACAATGATGATCATGCGATGCCTTAAGATGGAGATCAAAAGAGCAAAGATGATAATGGCCATATCATGTCACTATATGATTGCATTGTGATGTTTATCATGTTTTTCATCTTATTGCTTAGAACGACGGTAGCATAATAAGATGACCCCTCTTAAAATTTCGAGAACGTATTCCCCTAAGTGTGCACCGTTGCGAAGGATCGTTGTCTCGAAGCACCACGTGATGATCAGGTGTATAGATTCTAACGTTCGCATACAACAGGTGTAAGCCATATTTACACACGCGAAACACCTAGGTTGATTCGACGATATTAGCATGTACAGACATGACCTCTAATACAAGAGATCGAAAGGTCGAACATGAGTCGTATGGTTGAATACGATCAGCATGAAGTTGCTCACCATGATGACTAGTCCGTCTCACGTGATGATCGGACACGGGTTAGTCAACATGGATCATGTATCACTTAGATGACTAGAGGGATCTCGATTTAAGTGGGAGTTCATACTTAATTTGATTAAATGAACTTAATTGTCATGAACTTAGTCTAAAAGTTGTCTTTATAAATATTGAAGATGGCCAACGTCAACCTCAATTTCAACGCATTCCTAGAGAAAAACAAGCTGAAAGATGATGGTAGCAACTATGCGGACTGGGTTCGCAACTTGAAGCTCATCCTTGAAGCAGCTAAAAAGGCTTATGTCCTTGATGCGCCGCTTGGTGACCCTCCCACTCCCACAGCAGCCCAGGACATTCTGAACGTCTGGCAAACACGGAGTGATGATTGCTCTCTGGTTAGGTGTGGCATGTTATACAGTTTAGAAACGGGGCTCCAAAGGCGTCTTGAGCAACACGGTGCATATGAGATGTTCCAAGAGCTGAAGCTAGTTTTTCAAGCTCATGCCCGTGTTGAAAGATATGAAGTCTCCGACAAGTTCTTTAGCAGTAAGATGGAGGAGAACAGTTCTCTCAGTGAGCACATACTCAAAATGTCTGGGTTACACGGTCGTCTGACTTCACTTGGAGTCGAACTTCCGGATGATGCTATAATTGACAGAATCCTCCAGTCTCTCCGACCAAGCTACAAAGGTTTTGTGCTGAACTACAACATTCAAGGGATGGAGAAGACCATTCCCGAGTTGTACTCGATGCTCAAGTCTGCAGAAGTAGAAATCAAGAAAGAGCATCAAGTGTTGATGGTCAACAAGACCACTAGTTTCAAGAATGGCAAGGGTAAGAAGAACTTCAAGAAAGACAGCAAAGTCGTTGCCTCGCCCGGTAAGCCAGATGCCGGGAAGAAGAAAAAGAATGGACCCAAGCCTGAGACTGAGTGCTTCTATTGCAAGGGAAAAGGTCACTAGAAGCGGAACTGCCCCAAATACTTAGCGGACAAGAAGGCCGGCAACGTTAAAAGGTATATGTGATATACACGTTATTGATGTGTACCTTACCAGTGCTCGTAGTAGCTCCTGAGTATTTGATACCGGTGATGTTGCTCACATTTGCAACTCAAAGCAGGAACTGCGGAATAAGCGGAGACTGTCCAAGGACGAGGTGACGATGTGCGTCGGGAATGGCTCCAAGGTCGATGTGATCGCCGTCGGCACGCTACCTCTACATCTACCATCGGGATTAGTTTTAAACCTTAATAATTGTTATTTAGTACCAGCTTTGAGCATGAATATTGTATCAAGGTCTTGCTTAATGCGATACGGCTACTCATTTAAGTCAGAGAATAATGGTTGTTCTATTTATATGAGTGATATGTTTTCTGGTCATGCTCCGCTGGTGAATGGTTTATTCTTGATGAATCTCGATCGTGATGTTACGCATATTCATAGTGTGAGTACCAAAACATGTAAAGTTGATAATGATAGTCCCACATACTTGTGGCACTGCCGCCTTGGTCATATCGGCGTTAAGCGCATGAAGAAGCTCCATACTGATGGACTATTAGAGTCTCTTGACTTTGAATCATTTGACACATGCGAACCGTGCCTCATGGGCAAGATGACTAAGACTCTATTCTCAGGAATAATGAAGAGAGCAACCGACTTATTGGAAATAATACATACTGATGTGTGTGGTCCAATGAACGTTGAAGCTCGCGGTGGCTATCGTTATGTTCTCACTCTCACCGATGATTTGAGTAGGTATGGGTATATCTACTTGATGAAGCACAAATCTGAGACATTTGAAAAGTTCAAGGAATTTCAGAGTGAGGTCAAGAATCAACGTGAAAGAAAAATTAAGTGTCTACGATCTGATCGTGGAGGAGAATATTTGAGTCACGAGTTTGGCACACACCTAAGGAAGTGTGGAATCGTTTCACAACTGACGCCGCCTGGCACACCGCAACGCAACGGGGTGTCTGAACGTCGTAATCGCACTTTATTAGATATGGTACGATCTATGATGTCTCTTACCGACTTACCGCTATCATTTTGGGGATACGCATTAGAAACTGCAGCATTCACTTTAAATAGGGCACCGTCTAAATCCGTTGAGACGACACCGTATGAACTATGGTTTGGCAAGAAACCTAAGTTGTCATTTCTTAAAGTTTGGGGCTGCGATGCTTATGTGAAGAAACTTCAACCAGAAAAGCTCGAACCCAAAGCGGAGAAATGGGTATTCATAGGATACCCTAAGGAAACTATTGGGTATACCTTCTATCTTAGATCCGAAGGTAAAACCTTTGTTGCCAAGAACAGATCCTTTCTAGAGAAAGAGTTTCTCTCGAAAGAAGTAAGTAGGAGGAAGGTAGAACTTGATGAGGTAATTACACCCCCTCTCAAACAGGATAGTGGCGCAGCGCAGGAAGTTGTTCCTGTGGCGCCTACACCAACTGAAGAGGAAGTTAATGATAATGATCATGAAGCTTCGGATCAAGTTACTACTAAGCCACGAAGGTCCACAAGGGCACGCTCCGCACCAGAGTGGTACGGCAACCCTGTGATGGAAATCATGTTGTTCGACAACGGTGAACCTTCGAACTATGAAGAAGCGATGGCGGGCCCGGATTCCAACAAATGGCTTGAAGCTATGAAATCCGAGATAGGATCCATGTATGAGAACAAAGTATGGACTTTGGTGGACTTGCCCGATGACCGGCGAGCCATAAAAAATAAATGGATCTTCAAGAAGAAGACTGATGCAAACGGTAATGTAACCATTTACAAAGCTCGACTTGTCGCAAAGGGTTTTCGACAAATTCAAGGAATTGACTACGAAGAGACTTTCTCTCCGGTAGCGAAGCTGAAATCAGTCCGAATCAAGTTAGCAATTGCCGCCTTTTATGATTATGAAATTTGGCAAATGGACGTCAAAATAGCGTTCCTTAACGGAACCTTAAGGAAGAGTTGTATATGATGCAACCAGAAGGTTTTGTCGACCCTAAGGGTGCTAACAAAGTGTGCAAGCTCCAGCGCTCCATCTATGGGTTGGTGCAAGCATCTCGGAGTTGGAACATTTGCTTTAATGAGGTGATTAAAGCGTTTGGGTTCATACAGGTTTACGGAGAAGCCTGTCTGTACAAGAAAGTGAGTGGGAGCTTTGTAGCTTTCCTCGTACTGTATGTGGATGACATATTATTGATGGGGAATAATATAGAGATGTTGGAGAGCATAAAGGCCTATTTGAACAAGAGTTTTTCAATGAAGGACCTTGGAGAAGCTGCATACATATTAGGCATCAAGATCTATAGAGATAGATCGAGACGCCTCATAGGTCTTTCACAAAGTACATACCTTGACAAGATATTGAAGAAGTTCAATATGGAAAACTCAAAGAAAGGGTTCTTGCCAGTTTTGCAAGGTATGAGATTGAGTAAGACTCAGTCGCCGACCACGGCAGCAGATAGAGAGAAGATGAGTTTTGTCCCCTACACTTCAGCCGTAGGCTCTCTAATGTATGCCATGTTGTGTACCAGACCTGATATAAACCTTGCCATAAGTTTGGTAGGGAGGTACCAAAGTGATCCCGGTATGGAACACTGGACAATGGTCAAGAATATCCTTAAGTACCTGAAAAGGACTAAGGAAATGTTTCTCGTTTATGGAGGTGACGAAGAGCTCGTCGTAAAGGGTTACGTCGACGCTAGCTTCGACACAGATCCGGATGACTCTAAGTCACAGACCGGATACGTATATGTTTTGAATGGTGGGGTAGTGAGCTGGTGCAGCAGCAAGCAAGAAGTCGTGGCAGCATATACATGTGAAGCGGAGTACATAGCTGCTTCAGAAGCAGCTCATGAAGGAATTTGGATGAAGGAGCTCATCACCGACCTTGGAGTGGTTCCAAGCGCGTCGGGTCCAATGACACTCTTCTGTGATAACACTGGGCCATTGCCATAGCCAAGGAGCCCAGGTTTCACCGGAAGACGAAGCACATCAAACGCCGCTACAACTCCATCCAGGACCATGTCCAGAGTGGAGTAATAGAGATTTGTAAAGTACACACGAATCTGAATGTTGTAGACCCGTTGACTAAACCTCTTCCACGAGCAAAACATGATCAACACCATAATGCTATGGTTGTTCGATACATCACAATGTAACTAGATTATTGACTCTAGTGCAAGTGGGAGACTGTTGGAAATATGCCCTAGAGGCAATAATAAAATGGTTATTATCATATTTCCTTGTTCATGATAATCTTATAGTGTTCATGCTATAATTGTATTAACAGGAAACAGTAATACATGTCTGAATAAATAGATCACAATGTGTACCAAGCAAGCCTCTAGTTGGCTAGCTTGTTAGTCAATAGATGATCATGGTTTCCTGGTCATGGGCATTAGATGTCATTGATAACGGGATCACATCATTGGGAGAATGATGTGATGGACAAGACCCAATCCTAAGCGTAGCACTAGATCGTATTGTTCGTATGCTAAAGCTTTTCTAATGTCAAGTGTTTTTCCTTCGACCGTGAGATTGTGCAACTCCCAGACACCGTAGGAGTGCTTTGGGTGTATCAAACGTCACAACGTAACTGGGTGACTATAAAGGTGCACTACGGGTACCTCTGAAAGTGTCTGTTGGGTTGGTACGAATCAAGATCGGGATTTGTCACTCCACGTGACGGAGAGGTATCTCTGGGCCCACTCGGTAGAACATCATCATGAGCTCAATGTGACTAAGGAGTTAGTCACATGATGACGTGCTACGGAACTAGTAAAGAGACTTACCGGTAACGAGATTGAACAAGGTATAGGTATACCGACGATCGAATCTCGGGCAAGTTCTATATCGACAGACAAAGGGAATTGTATACGGGATTGATTGAATCCTTGACATCGTGGTTCATCCGATGAGATCATCATGGAGCAAGTGGGAGCCACCATGGGTATCCAGACCCCGCTGATGGTTATTGGCCGGAGAGGTGTCTCGGTCATGTCTGCACGTCTCCCGAACCCGTAGGGTCTACACACTTAAGGTTCGATGATGTTAGGGTTGTAGGGAATTGTTATACGAGGTTATCCAAAGTTGTTCGGAGTCTCGGATGAGATCCCGGACGTCACGAGGAGCTCCGGAATGGTCCGGAGGTAAATATTGATATATAGGACGGATGGTTTCGGACACCGGATGTGTTTTGGGCGTCACCGGTAACATACCGGGACCACCGAAGGTGGCCCCGGGGGTCCACCGGAAGGGGGCAACGACCCCGGGATGCTAGATGGGCCTAGTGCAGGAGGGAACCAGCCCCTAGGTGGGCTGGTGCGCCCCCCACACTCAGCCCAAGGCGCAGAAGGTGGAGAGGGGGGAAACCCTAGGCGCTGGTGGGCCTAAGGCCCACCTAGGGGTGCGCCACCCCCTCCCCTTGCCCTGGCCGCCGCACCTCCCATCCGGGGGGGCTGCCGCACCACCTAGGGTGGGAACCCTAGGGGTGGCACCCCCCTCCCCTTCTCCTATATATAGTGGGCACTTTTGGGCTTTTGGGACACAGTTTTCCCTCTCCCTCGGCGCAGCCGTGCCCTTCTTTCTCCTCCTCTGTGCCGGTGCTTGGCGAAGCCCTGCCGGGAGACCTCGTCTCTCCATCGACACCACGCCGTCGTGCTGCTAGAGTTCTTCCCCAACCTCTCCCTCTTCCTTGCTGGATCAAGGTGCGGGAGACGTCACCGGGCTGCACGTGTGTTGAACGCGGAGGTGCCGTGATTCGGCACTAGATCGGAATCACACCGCGATGTGAATCGCCGCGAGTACGACTCCATCAACCGCGTTCTAGAAACGCTTCTGCTTAGCGATCTTCAAAGGTATGAAGATGCACTCACCCCTCTCTCGTTGCTGGTCTCTCCATAGGAAGATCTGTATATGCATATGATTTTTTTTGAATTTATGCTACGTTACCGAACAGATACAACTAGAAGGTTTTGTCAATCCTAAAGGATGCTCACAGGTATGCAAGTTCCAGCGATCCTTCTATGGACTGGAGCAAGCATCTCGGAGTTGGAATATACGCTTTGATGAGATAATCAAAGTTTTGGGTTTATACAAGGTTTGTGAGAAACTTGTATTTCCAAAGAAGTGAGTGGGAGCACTATAGAATTTCTGATAAGTATATGTGGTTGACATATTTTTGATCGAAAGTAATGTAGAATTTCTGGAAAGCATAAAGGGTTGTTTGAAAGGAGTTTTTCAAAGGAAAACCTAGATAGAGCTACTTGAACATTGAGCATGAAGATCTATAGACATAGATCAAAACGCTTAATAGAACTTTCAATGAAATGCATGCCTTGACAAGTTTTTGAAGGAGTTCAAAATAGATCGGCAAAGAAGGAGTTCTTGGTTGTGTTGTAAGGTGTGAATTTGAGTAAGACTCAAAACTCGACCACGGCAAAAGAAAGATAAAGGACGAAGGTCATACCCTATGCATTAGTCGTAGGCTCTATACTATGCTACGTTGTGTACTGCACCTGATGTGTGCCTTGCCATGAATCTGTCAAGGGGTACAGAAGTGGTCCAGGAATGGATTACTGGACAACGGTCAAAATTTATCCTTAGTAACTAGTGGACTAAGGAATTTTCTCGATTATGGAGGTGATAAAAGAGTTCATCATAAAGGGTTACGTCGATGCAAGCTTTGACACTAATCCGGATGATATATAGAGGAGGGGTGAGAGGGTTGCGGCACACCTGATCCCTCTCCCCCTGGCGCAGCCCTCCCCCTACACCTCCTCCTCCGTTGAGCTTAATGAAGCTCTGCTGGAAAACCACGAGCTCCACCGCCACCACACCATCGTGCTGCCGGAGCACTCCCTCAACTTCTCCCCCCTTGCTGGATCAAGGAGGAGACGTCCCGGGGCTGTACGTGTGTTGAACGTGGAGGCACCGTTCGTTCGTTCCTTGGATCGTATCTTCCGCTATTTGAATCGCCGCGAGTACGACTCCATCAACCGCGTTCATTGCAACGCTTCCGCTTAGCGATCTTCAACAGTATGAAGATGCACTCTCTCTATCGTTGCTAGCATCTCCTAGATTGATCTTGGTGACATGTAGGATTTTTTCTAATTATTACTACGTTCCCCAACAGTGGCATCATGAGCTAGGTCTATGCGTAGATTCTATGAACGAGTAGAACACAAGTAAGTTGTGGGTGATGATTTGGTCAATTTTCTTACCGTTACTAGTCCTATCTTGATTCGGCGGCATTGTGGGATGAAGCAGCCCGGACCGACTTTACACGTACGCTTACGTGAGACTGGTTCCACCGTGTGACATGCACTTGTTGCATAAGGTGGCTAGTGGGTGTCTGTGTCTCCCACTTTAGTTGGATCGGATTCGATGAAGAGGGTCCTTATTAAGGGTAAATAGCAATTGGCATATCACTGTTGTGGTTGTAACGTAGGTGAGAAACGTTCTTGCTAGAAACCCATAGCAGCCATGTAAAACTTGCAACAACAATTAGAGGACGTCTAACTTGTTTTTGCAGGGTATGCCATGTGATGTGATATGCCCAAAAGGATGTGATGTATGAGATTGATCATGTTCTTGTAATAGGAATCACGACTTGCATGTCGATGAGTATGACAACCGACAGGAGCCATAGGAGTTGTCTTAATTTATTGTATGACTTGCATGTCAATCAAAAACGCCATATGATTACTTTACTTTATTGCTAACCGTTAGCCATAGTAGTAGAAGTAATAGTTGGCGAGACAACTTCATGAAGATATGATGATGGAGATCATGGTGTCATTGAAAGTGCAGTCATGCCCTTAATCGAGTTTTGGTGTTAATGACAACACATACATAGGAAACTAATCTTATTTGTTGAGTGTATCTCAGGATGGCAAGTACTTTTAGTAGATTGAGAATTATGTGCCAAGGTGGTCTGAGAAGATCGGGACTTATATGTCAAGAAGGCTCGGGATTGAGAAAAGATGATGTAGCCTATCCTTTAAATTTACTATTCTTGAGTATAGGGATCCCGCACTATTAAGAGGGGATCACAGGTTTTGCGATGAACTTGCTCATACTACATCTCTACTTTTCCGCCCATACCACATATCCACTGTTTTGCTTTTATGTCAAAACAGAACCAATGCCTCGGACATCCGAGGGATGGACGTCCGACCTCCTTCGGAAATCCGGAACCTTATACCAGAGAAAGTTGAGTCAAATAACTCGGACTTCCGGCGTCCTCCTGTCGTCCGAGGGCCGGACGTCCGACCTCCTTCGGAAATCCGGAACCTTGCACCAGAGAAAGTTGAGTCAAATAACTCAGACTTCCGACCTCCTCCGGTCGTCCGAGGGCCGGACGTCCGACCTCCTTCGGAAATCCGGAACCTTGCACCAGAGATATTTGAGTCGAATAACTCGGACTTCCGGCTACCTCCAGACGTCCGGTCCCTGTTCAACTACATAGTGGGTCCAGATATATATACATCCCTCGGACGACCGACCCCTGTCGGACGTCCGACTCCTTGTGGGTGTCCGGACATCTGAGAACTACCAGATGTCCGACCACTGTCAGACTTATGTGACCCCAACGGCAGTTTTACTCTTCCCACTATATATACCCCCTCCCACTTCGTGAGAGGGTGTTCAACACAGCTAGAACACTCACAAGAACACCTTTCTCCTCACTCACTCTTGCCTACACCCAATCTTAGATCCCAAGAGCATTTATGAGTCCCTTTGAGTGTTGTTCCAATCAAAAGATAGATCGTCTCCTTCTCCTCCTCTCCACCAAAGTGATTTGTGATTTGAGCAAGTTTTGAGCAATCCCCGTGATCTTGTTACTCTTGGAGGTTGGAGGATCCTAGGCGGTAGGAGTCTTCAGAGAGCAATCAAACCATTGTGATTACCCCCGGAAAGTTTGTGAAGGTTTGGAAGCCACCTCAAGGCTTACCACTAGTGGTTGAGAAACGCCTTCGTGGAGTTGTATCAAAGGGAGAATAGGGTGAGCCTTCGTGGCGTTGGTGTGCCTTCGTGGTAACATCCGCCCCTCTAACGGTGACGTAGCTTCCCTCCAAGGAAGTGAACACCGGGATACATCCTCGTCTCTCTTGGAGTTTCGGTTATCCCTAACCCTAACTCTCTACTTGTGTTAATACTTATTACGTACTTGAATTTGATTATTGTTTACCGGTTGCCTTACCTTACTCTAAATAGCTTACTCCTTGTCATTGCAATTATTAGGCTCACGCTCATATTCCGCACCTTTGCCTGAAATTGCTAAGTAACTATTAAAATTTGGAACTGTACCTATTCACCCCCCCCCCTCTAGGTCCATCTCGATCCTTTTCAATTGGTATCAGAGCCTCGTGCTCTATTCTTGTGGCTTAACCGCCCTAGAGCGAGATGGACGGGACTCCCATTACTGTAGCTCCAGTGGAAAGGGACGGGACTTCCACGGAAGTCAGGTCCATCACCTCTGAGGACCTAGAACGGGCCCTTTCCAAGCAAAAAGAGGAGCATGATGCTTCTATTGAGGCCTTGGTCCAAATAAGACTGGCATCATTAACCACGGGGACAGCCACGTCCCCGAGGGCCTCGGGGCAAAATGTGCACAGTTCTTCATTTGGTCAACAACCTCCAGGCAATAACCAAACCAGTGTTTCATGGCTTTATGCTAGATCTCAAGTTGATAAACCTAAGTACAATCCTGGAGGAAAACCTCCTTTGCTTGATGACAATTCCGATTTTGCTTTGTGGAGAGTTGGTATGCAGGATCATCTTAGGTACGCCAATGATGAGATGTTGGACATCCTCGAGCATGGCTACAATCCTGTAGATCGAAGGTGCCTCACTCCCAGAGAAACTTATGACAAGCATCTCAATGACACTGCAATCATGTGCATAAGAAAAAGGAATGAATGACAAGCAACGGAGACCTGACATACACATCACAAGCGCCAAGGAACTGTGGGATAGCATTATAAGGACCAAGACCGGTACCTCCACTCTTCGGCTTGCTCAATATGAAATTGCCAAGGGGCAATTGCAGAATTTCTGTATGGAAAAGGGTGAATCTCCCAAGCAACGGCTAGAACGGCTCATGACTCTCGCCGCAGACATTGAGTCCTGTGATTGTGACAAGACGCAAGATGGTTTCAACCTGACCAAGAGATTTCTTGTGGACAAGTTACTTCATGCTCTTGCTCCATACCACCATCAAATGGTATGGGACATGAGGCAGCATCATGGGTTCAAAGAAATGACTCCAGATGACATCATATCCACTTTCCAATTATTTGAAGAGTCAAAGGCAAATGCAACAAAGCACCTTGCCATGCATGGCACTTCAACATCAAAGATCAATCTTGCTTTGAAAGCCAAGCATGAATGTGACGAAGAAGAAAGTGAAGAAGAAGAGGGTGATGATGACTGCGAAGATGGTGATGATGTTGACTCTGATGAAAGCCCATCTTATGAGGACATTGCTCTCTTTGTAAAGAAGTTCAGTGCAGGAAAATTCAAGGGAAGATTCCCAAAGAAGAAAGTAAGGAAATGCTATAACTGTGAGGAAACCAACAACTTCTCCAATGACTGCCCTTATGAGAAGAGAGAAGATAAACCAAGGTTTCCAAAGACCTTTGTAAAGAACAAATTGCCATACCCTATGAACTCCAAGCTCAAGAGAATAGATGGAAGAGCAATGGTTGCACAAGAAGAATCAGATCTAGAAGACGTTGGTGGGGTCGCCGGAGTAGCTCAGGATACACAAAACACCTTGAGGCTAGTCAACAAAAGTGGCGATGTTGTTCACTACAACTATATGAAAGACTACAAGGGCAACGCCCACAAGTGTTTGATGGCAAAGACTGCCATAGAAGATGAGGAAGACCAAAGCTCCCATGATAAGGTTAAGGTAACTCCACGGTTAAACACTTTCAGTCTAGCTTCTACCTCATCTGATGAGTACCTTGATGCGGAAGGTCACTATGAGGACAATGACTTAGATCATCCTATGTTTGCCAAAATAAACAAATTTATGTGCTCTCTTAAAGGAAAGAAGCTCACTATGTTTCGCATACTTATGGAAATGGTGAGTAAGCACACCAATACCATCAAGGAACTCGAAACCCTCATCACCGAGGAGAAGGAAAGAAATGAAATCCTTGAGCAGAAAGTCCTGTATGAGGAAGCACAAAATGATGCATTATGCTCAAAAGTTGGTGAAAACCTTGATAAACATGCTAACGATCTTGCCTCCTTGAATTGCAAAGAGTTATTAAATGATAAAAACCGACTTGTGAACTCTCATGCTTCTCTTTCTAAGGACTGTGAGCGCCTATCCTTGTCTCTAAAGGACAAGGAAGAGAAACTCACTGTTCTTACAAAGAGCTTTGAGGCACTCAAGGTTACTTATCTTGACACTCTAGCTAAGGCTTACTCCTCACCTATTATTAATGTTGATACCTGCACTGCTAACTCTAGTAGTGAACTGGCATCTATCCTTGAGGAAAACTGTTCTCTAAAGGCACGGCTAGATAGAGGTCTCATGACATGTGCACAAGGACAAAAGACTCTCAATGAGATCTTAAGTCAACACAATGAAGTCTTTGCCAAGGAAGGGCTTGGGTTCAATCCAAGCACCGCCAAGAAAAGTGTATCTCCTCTCAAGTGCACCACCCCGCTTAAAGAAATATTTGTACGAGAGGGACACAAGGAGAAAGGTGAGGTTGTGAGTGGGTCGGCCACTAGGGGTTTTCCCACTCTCAACAAGACAACTGAATTCAGGCCTCCATCCTATGTACTTAGCAAATCAAAGGAAGGAGAGGTTTATGCTAAATTCGTTGGTCCCCGTAATGCATTCGGGTTTTATGCTATTTGGGTCCCTAAGAATCTTGTAACTAATGTGAGAGGCCCCATGACGAAATGGGCACCTCAAACCAAGTCTTAATTCGTGTACATGTTGTTTTCTCCGGAGGAGTCAAATGGGTGATCGACAGTGGATGCACCAATCATATGACCGGAGATAGTAACTTGCTCTATGACTTCATGCACGCCATTCGACCATACATGAGCATTGTATTTGGTGGAGGGTCGAAAGGGCAGGTAATTGGGTTGGGCAAGGTGGCAATCACTAATGACATGTCTCTTGCAAATGTCATGCTTGTCCAATCTCGTCAATATCATTTGCTTCCAGTTCGCCAATTGGCTTCCGTTGGTTATGACACACTATTCGTACTAACGGATGTGAAAGTCTTTAAGAGAGACACTCTCAAAGTGGCCTTTGTTGGAGAGTTGGATGGCAACCTTTACACGGTTGATTTCTCGAAAGAGAGCACTTTCCATACAACTTGTCTGATGGCCAAGGCTGACATGGGATGGTTGTTGCATCGCTGGCTCGCCCATGTCGGCATGAGAAATCTTCAAAATCTCTTAAACGACAATCACATCCTTGGACTAACTAATGTCTCTTTTAAGAAAGATCGTGTGTGTAGTGCATGCATAGCTAGGAAGCAACATCAATCAAAACACCCACCCAAGAATATTGTATCCACTTCAAGGCCGTTAGAGCTCCTTCATGTGGACCTGTTTGGGCCTCCTTCATGGGCAAGTCTTGGTGGGAAAAAGTATGGCCTAGTCATTGTTGATAATTACTCAAGATACACATGGGTATTCTTTCTCAAGTCTAAGGACGAGACGAAGATCACCTTCATTGATTTTGCCAAACAAGTCCAGCAGAAGTTTGACAAGGACATCAAAGCAATAAGAAGTGATAATGGCTCCGAGTTCAAGAATTACACCCTAGAAGAATTTCTTAGTGATGAGGGAATTGAACATCAGTACTCCACACCTTACACCCCTCAGCAAAATGGTGTAGCAGAGAGGAAGAACCGGACACTTGTGGAAATGGCAAGGTCCATGTTAGACGAATACAAGTCACCACATAGTTTTTGGGCTGAGGCTGTCAACACAGCATGTCATGCATCAAACCGGCTCTTCCTTCGATCAATATTGAAAAAGACTCCGTATGAGCTCCTAACCGGGAACAAGCCCAATGTTAAGTACTTTCGTATATTTGGATGCAAGTGTTTCATCCTCAACAAACGAGAACGGTTAGGAAAATTTCAATCCAAAACAACTGAAGGGATTTTTGTTGGCTATGGATCAAACTCTCACGCCTACAAAGTCTACAACAAATCCACTGGATGTGTTATAGAAACCTGTGACGTGACGTTTGATGAATTTAACCGCTCCCATGGGGAGCAAGTTGATCTAAGTGATGCAGGTGAAGAAGATTCCTCGCAAGATATCTTGAACATGGGTGTAGGTGCACTTCTTCCCATGGAACAAAGACCCCATGATGATGATGAAGATGATGAGAGTATTTCTCATCCTCAAGACAGTTCACTGTCCGTACCTCCACAAGATACTAGCACACATATCATGCCAGTTGTTGAGGATCAAGTGGGAGAACATGTCTCTCACCCCGATCACACTCAAGAACAAGTTGAGCTTCAAGAGCTAGACCAAAGTATGGATATGGTTGATGATGGAACTCAACAGGTGCAACGCGAAGAGGAATATCTTCCACTGCACGTTAATGATCCATATGTTGAGGACGTTGATGATGGAAACGAAGTTGAACCTCGTGAAACCCTGACCTCCATCATGCCATGTGTGGCCGGTCGTGTTGATATTGATCAAATCCTCACCGGCGTGTCGGAAGGTAGAGTGACTCGTAAACAATTAACAAACTTTTGTGCTCACTTTTCGTTTGTCTCTAGTACTGTGCCACATAGGGTTCAGGATGCATTGTGTGACAATGACTGGCTCCTTGCTATGCAAGAAGAGTTAAACAGTTTTACACGCAATGAAGTATGGTCATTGGTAGAACGACCAACTGAGGAACACAATGTCATTGGAACTAAATGGATCTTCAAGAACAAGGAAGATGAGAATGGGACTGTCCTCCGCAACAAGGCAAGGTTAGTAGCACATGGGTACTCCCAAGTTGAAGGTTTGGACTTTGGTGAGACTTTCGCCCATGTTGCTCGTCTTGAATCCATTCGCATTCTATTGGCCTATGCTGCTTCCAATGGTTTTACTTTGCATCAAATGGATGTGGAAAGTGCTTTTCTTAACGGTCCTCTACAAGAAGAGGTATATGTATCACAACCACCTGGGTTTATTGACCCCCATCACAAAGACCATGTGTACAAACTTCACAAGGCTCTGTATGGCCTCAAACAAGCACCCCGTGCTTGGTACGATCATCTTAAGAAGTTCTTACTCGATGATTGCTTTGTGGTAGGGGTGATCGATCCCACTCTTTTTACTAAGAGAGAAAATGGTGATTTGATCTTATGCCAAATCTATGTAGATGACATCATTTTTGGTTCTCCTAACATCCATTTATGCAAGAAGTTTGCGGCCTCCATGACCAAGACCTTTGAGATTTCACTCAACACGGACTTGAAGTTCTTTCTTGGGTTTCAAATACAACAATTTCAAGAAGGAATTTTCTTGTCTCAAACTAAATACCTCAAGGACATTCTTGAAAAAATTGATATGACAAATGCTAAACCAATGAAGACACCCATGGCCACAGATGTCGTTCTAAATGAATACACCAACGGTATTCCTTTTGACCCATCTACTTACTGCTCTATGATTGGTTCGTTACTTTATCTTTGCGCATCTAGACCGGACATCATGTTAAGTGTAGGCATATGTGCTAGATTTCAAGCTTCCCCTAGGGAAAGCCATCATACGGCGGTTAAGCATATTCTTAGATACCTTGTTCACACCCCAAAGTTAGGCCTATAGTACCCTAAGGATGCAAAGTTCGATCTTATTGGGTACTCCGATGCGGATTGGGTCGGTGACAAAGTGAGACGGAAATCCACTTCCGGTGCATGTCAGTTTCTTGGACGCTCCTTAGTAAGTTGGTCCTCAAAAAAGCAGAATTGTGTTTATCTCTCCACGGCCGAGGCCGAATATATTGCAGCCGCAAGCTGTGCAACCCAATTGCTATGGATGAGGCAAACCCTAAAGGATTATGGCATCACGTATCGACACGTGCCTCTTCTCTGTGATAATGAAAGTGCCATAAAGATCTCCGAGAACCCCATTGATCACCCTCGCACAAAACATATTGATATTAGGTATCATTTCTTGAGAGACCATGTGCGAAAGGGTGACCTTGATATTGCCCATGTGGGTACCGACATGCAACTCACTGACATTTTCACCAAGCCACTTTACATAGCAAGATTCTGTCAACTTAGGCGTGAACTTGGTATCTTGGAGCTTGATAACATAACTTGAAATCCTGTATGCATGCACACACTCACATTATGTTCTTGTCTTGATGTCGGCATGCATTTAGGGGGAGTCACTAGGACTCACGTCATAATTTTGTGTTTTAACCCTACAATATGCATAAATCAACTACTTTCCCCAAGTAGTATATATAATTCTTGTAGGCAACTGTGTTGGGTGTCCCTTGTGATCAACCATGTCAAATCACCTCATCATCCAAATCCCAGAATTTGCCTCTAACCATCTCTCTCGGTCGTCCGACGAGTCTCGGACGTCCGATGGCTAAACACACTCCGGACGTCCGGCAGATGTTGGTCGTCTGACGGCTAAACACACTCCGGACGTCCGACGCCCGTCGGACGTCCGACACATCGGGAGCTCTATAAATAGAGGGGTGTGGGCTGGGCCTTGCCCTAGCCCCCACGCGCCTCCTTTTCTCCCAGCCGCCACCACAGCCGCCGCCGCCAGCGCCAGAGGAGCTCGACCGCGCCGCCACCGGGGGCCCTGCCCCGTGATCTGGCTGATCTCCTCCGCGGGATCCGTCCTCCCTTTCCTCTCCTCTCTCGATCTGCAGGTATCCTCTCGGTCTCATCCGCGATTGGTTCCCCTTTCTCACAAGTTCATGTGTTCGTTCATGTGGTTTGACCATGACCGTTCCCCACTGGGTTTCCAATCGTGTAGGCCTTGTTCCATCATGCCCAAGATTAAGCACACTGCCCGGAAGAACTCTGCTCGCTCATCCGCTCGTGCCCCTCCTGGCACGGGGTCCCTTCAAACGGGTCGTCCGGCGTCCTCCTCCACAGCTCCACTCCTCGTCTGATGGCTCTAACTTCGAGGATGAGCTTGCAGCTGAGGAACACGCTGCTGCTCGGAAGACTATGCCGAAGCCTGGGACTCGCAGGCCCTCATATATGCCACTGCCTCCTCCTGAACAGCCTGAAGGTGAAGCTCGTCGCATCTCTCTTGAACCTCCTCCTACTTTAGGTCGTGAAGTCAAGGACTTCACCACGGTTCTTAAGTCTTCCTACTTCACATTCCGCCGCGATGTTGACCAATTTTCTGTTGTACGTGACTCTATGGACTCATGTTTCCGCACAAACGTCCAAGCGGACATCTTTACAACTGTCACTGTTCCTAAGGGTCTCTCTGTCCATCATTATATTGATCTCGAGCATATTCGCACGCACCCGACGAAATACCCGGGTGCCATTGAGCTCATTGAGTCATCGGGGCTCGCAGCCCCCTTTGCTTTTCGGTGCGATTTTAACAGTGCTGCTATTCATCAATTTTATGCCACATGTTTCTTTGGCTCAAACAACACTGTTAGCTGGATGACTTCTGATGTTCAGTTCACAGCCTCTTATGATGAGTTTGTCGCCGCACTCGGTTTCCCCGACTCCGGCTTCAAAATCCATAAGAATGATCCTAACCATGCACATAAGCCCAATGAGGCGTGTGGGCTTCTCCTCAAACCACTTCGTGAACTTGATGCAGACGAACGGATGAAGGATCTTAACCAAGTATCCATCTGGCGCTCTCACTACTTTATCATTTTTCAGTGTCTTATCCGCACCATCTATCCCAAGATGGGTGATAGGGGATCCTGCAGCGGCTACTGTATTGACATCATGTCACATTGACACGAGTCTCCCAAGCGCAAGATTAATGTGCCTCACTTTCTATGGCATGAGATTCGGCTCGCTAGTCTTCAATACAAGCGAGCCTTCCCTCATGCCCCCTTCATCCAGGCTTTTATTCACCATATTGTTGAATTCACTGTTGCTCCCACTCACACGCATCACAAGTGGGTCATTCCCGCTCACATGGCGGATAACTATGCTCCCAAGAAAACCCCATCCACCTCCACTCGCCGCACTGCTGCCCGGTCAGCAACCCCTTCATCCAGCTCAGCTCCTCTTGGTCGCTTTGCCAAATTCATTGGCAAGGCACATTCTGCTATGATGAAGGCCTTCTCTTTCCAGTGCGGTCAAACTCATGATGTGGTTTCTCGCCTCGTCTCCTCCAAGAATGCCCTCAAGGCTCGTCTGAGAGACTCGGGCGCTCTTGATGTGAGTGACGATGAGGCCCTTCCTGCTCCTCCTCCTTCTGACTTTGGCTTCCCATCTGGTCCTGAGTGGGCTGATTTTCTTGACAAGGCTGGTGGCAGTGGCTTGCCTAACGATGAGGATGATGATGATGATGTTGCTAATGATCTCTGAGCATGGTTGATGCTGTTGGTGCCTCCCTTTTTGGTACTTGGTGCCAAAGGGGGAGTAATGTATCCTAGTTTTAGTCTTTGGAGATTTAGTCTCAATTTGCATGTTTGTGTAATGTAATGGATAAACGACTGTGATGCACTATGTATGGCTACCTATGAAAGTCGTTATTGCTATGGATTGCTATGCTATCATCGTATGCTACTATGTTTTGCTCCATTACTTCATATGATGATCTATTATCTTTACTAAGTCACATGATATTTTCGATACACACATTAAAGGGGAGCTCCGATATTTTACCATGCACATACTAAGGGGGAGCTCCGTACTAAACCTCTCCAAAGCTAAAATGTATATTAAAACTTTTGAGATCTATGTATATGTTGTCATCAACTACCAAAAAGGGGGAGATTGAAAGTGCAGTCATGCCCTTAATCGAGTTTTGGTGTTAATGACAACACATGCATAGGAAACTAATCTTATTTGATGAGTGTATCTCAGGATGGCAAGTACTTTTAGTAGATTGAGAATTATGTGCCAAGGTGGTCTGAGAAGATCGGGACTTATATGTCAAGAAGGCTCGGGATTGAGAAAAGATGATGTAGCCTATCCTTTAAATTTACTATTCTTGAGTATAGGGATCCCGCACTATTAAGAGGGGATCACAGGTTTTGCGATGAACTTGCTCATACTACATCTCTACTTTTCCGCCCATACCACATATCCACTGTTTTGCTTTTATGTCAAAACAGAACCAATGCCTCGGACATCCGAGGGATGGACGTCCGACCTCCTTCGGAAATCCGGAACCTTATACCAGAGAAAGTTGAGTCAAATAACTCGGACTTCCGGCGTCCTCCTGTCGTCCGAGGGCCGGACGTCCGACCTCCTTCGGAAATCCGGAACCTTGCACCAGAGAAAGTTGAGTCAAATAACTCGGACTTCCGGCCTCCTCCGGTCGTCCGAGGGCCGGACGTCCGACCTCCTTCGGAAATCCGGAACCTTGCACCAAAGATATTTGAGTCGAATAACTCAGACTTCCGGCTTCCTCCGGACGTCCGGTCCCTGTTCAACTACACAGTGGGTCCAGATATATATACATCCCTCGGACGACCGACCCCTGTCGGACGTCCGACTCCTTGTGGGCGTCCGGACATCCGAGAACTGTCGGATGTCCGACCACTGTCAGACTTAAGTGACCCAAACGGCAGTTTTACTCTTCCCACTATATATACCCCCTCCCACTTCGTGAGAGGGTGTTCAACACAGCTAGAACACTCACAAGAACACCTTTCTCCTCACTCACTCTTGCCTACACCTAATCTTAGATCCCAAGAGCATTTGTGAGTCCCTTTGAGTGTTGTTCCAATCAAAAGATAAAATCGTCTCCTTCTCCTCCTCTCCACCAAAGCGATTTGTGATTTGAGCAAGTTTTGAGCAATCCCCGTGATCTTGTTACTCTTGGAGGTTGGAGGCTCCTAGGCGGTAGGAGTCTTCGGAGAGGAATCAAACCATTGTGATTACCCCCGGAAAGTTTGTGAAGGTTTGGAAGCCACCTCAAGGCTTACCACTAGTGGTTGTGAAACGCCTTTGTGGAGTTGTCTCAAAGGGAGAATAGGGTGAGCCTTCGTGGCGTTGGTGTGCCTTTGTGGTAACATCCGCCCCTCTAACGGTGACGTAGCTTCCCTCCAAGGAAGTGAACACCGGGATACATCCTCGTCTCTCTTGGAGTTTCGGTTATCCCTAACCCTAACTCTCTATTTGTGTTAATCCTTATTACGTACTTGCATTTGATTATTGTTTACCGGTTGCCTTACCTTACTCTAAATAGCTTACTCCTTGTCATTGCAATTATTAGGCTCACGCTCATATTCCGCACCTTTGCCTAAAATTGCTAAGTAACTATTAATATTTGGAATAATACCTATTCACCCCCGCCCCTCTCTAGGTCCATCTCGATCCTTTTCAGTCATGCCGGTGACAATGGTGATCATGACGCACCCCGAAGATGGAGATCAAAGGCGCAAGATGATATTGGCCATATCATGTCACTTTATGATTTGCATGTGATGTTTATCATGTTTTTACATCTTATTTTCTTAGAACAAAGGTACTAAATAAGATGACCCCTCACTAAAATTTCAAGAAATGTGTTCCCCCTAAGTGTGCACCGTTGCGAAGGATCGTTGTTTCGAAGCACCACGTGATGATCGGGTGTGATAGATTCTAACGTTCGCATACATGGTGTAAGCCAGATTTACACACACAAAACACTTAGGTTGATTTGACGAGCCTAGCATGTACATACATGGCCTCGGAACACGAGAGACCGAAAGGTCGAACATGAGTCATATAGTTGATGCAATCAACATGGAGATGTTCACCATTGATGACTAGTCCATCTCACATGATGATCGGACACGGCCTAGTTGATATGGATCATGTATCACTTAGATGACTAGAGGGATGTCTATCTGAGTGGGAGTTCATTAAATAATTTGATTAGATGAACTTAATTACCATGAACTTAGTCTAAAATTGTCTTTACAGTCTATATTGTAGATCCAATGGCCCATGCTAATGTTGCCCTCAACTTCAACGCATTCCTTGATAAAACCAAGCTGAAAGATGAGGGAAGCAACTATACGGAATGCGTCCGTAACTTGAGGCTCATCCTCATAGATTCCAAGAAAATATATGTCCTTGATGCACCGCTAGATGACGCACCTAAATTCCCAGCAACTCAATACGTTTTGAACGCCTGGAAGTCGCGTAGTGATGATTACTCCCTCGTTCAGTGTGGCATGCTTTACAGTTTAGAAACGGGGCTCCAAAAGCGTTTTGAGCAACATGGAGCATATGAGGTGTTCCAAGAGCTGAGAATGGTTTTCCAAGCTCATGCCCGGGTCGAGAAATATGAAGTCTCCGACAAGTTCTTCAGTTGTAAGATGGAGGAAAATGGTCCTGTCAGCGAGCACATACTCAAAATGTTTGGGTTGCACAACCGCTTGTCTCAGCTGGGAGTTAATATTCCGGATGACTCGGTTATTGACAGAATCCTCCAGTCGCTTGCACCTAGCTACAAGAGCTTTGTGATGAACTACAATATGCAAGGGATGGAGAAGTCCATTCCTGAGTTATATCCGATGCTGAAATCAGCGGAGGTGGAGATCAAAAAGGAACATCAAGTGTGGACGGTGAATAAGACCACCAGTTTCAAGAAAGGCAATGGTAAGAAGAACTTCAAGAAGGACGGCAAAGCAGTTACCGCGCCCTGTAAATCAGTTGTCGGGAAGAAGCCCAAGAATGGACCCAAGCCTGAGGTTGAGTGCTATTATTCCAAGCATACATCTCGAACTAAAACTAGAAGGCGACCTAGTATAACCTAATGGCAACATCAACCGGCCGGATTCGGAGGGAACAAGCACCAAAATCCGTTTGGAACAGAGCGGCAGAGCAACTCAAAAACGGAGGAGATGGGGAATGCCTTACTCACCTTCGAATCAGATGTCGTCCATCGAGGACCGGACTGTTTCGCCACGAGGAAACGTCACGGAGAGGGAGAGAAGAGCGAGAGGAGCATCGAATGGCAACCGCAACGCGAGAGAGGGGAGAAATACTGCGGGCGAAGGAGAAAAGGGTGAGTGGAGTTTGTGAGCATTGGGCGAGAGCGACGGTTTCAATCGGGCCCACTTGCCATCGACGCCAGAAACGGTAACGGCTATAGCCACGCCTTCCGCGACGTGCGCTTCGCTCGCATTAAACCACCTACGCAACACACGCCGTTGGACTCGAAACATACGGCATCCAAACAGTGCAGATCTATCGCAGAATTCTCATCGACTGGGAAATAGCTGTCTCATTCTTTTAAATGTATTTGAGACAATTTAATTTTTATTTGACTTATAAAGCTAAGATATTTATTGGATTGTCCAACTATGAGACATTTGTATTTGTTCGAATTATGTTAACTATAGCCATTTTTTCATATGTTACGGAAAGAGCTAAAAATGGCCGCAAGCCGGCCATGAGGATGAAAATTGTTTCACGGCCGACCCAAATGCAGAAGGAGGCGGACGAGCCAATCCAAACGAACGAAAACCGAACAAAATGTGCTTCTGTTTGAGTGTGTGCGTTGGAGTTGTTCTAAGTAATGTTGTTTAGCAGAGGTAAAAAAATCAAGGAGGGATTATGCTCTTCAACGGGAAAGATGAACAAGAACTTTGGGGAAATAGATATGGGAAACGCTTCTTATGAGTAGCCTCACGGAAATTTTTCATTAGACGTGTCGTGTGATGTTGGTTCTTATTTAATTGCATGGCCTGGCGATACCCTCATCCATCCCATTAACTGCACGTATTCATTCAGTCCGAGTAAATCTCGCATCCTGCCCAACCCCAACCACCTCACCACATCAAGGCGAGTAAACCTCGATTCGCCGATTCACCCATCCAACCCCATCTCGCATCTCATGGACGAGATCATCCCCAAGCACGCCGAGCTCGCTCACCATGACGACAACCTCTGCCGCCGCCCTGCTCCGCACCAACAACTCCAATGCAGCTACAACTGCTCCATGTCGTCGGTCCACTATATCTCCCCGTCTCCTTCGTCGAACCTTGTTCTCACCACCGACCACGTGACGTAATCACCATCGCCGCCCCTGTCCCTCGCTCGACCATGCTCGTCAATTCCCTCTTATCGGCTTGGCAAAGAAGCTGCATGCGGATCTCAGGCGTCGACCCCCTGGTATCTACGCACATGAATTAGGGTTTTGATTCATCTCATCTTTGATTTATGTTTAATCACTTTATTTTGATTTGCGCTACTTTTGATGCAATACTTGCTTCAATGAATTTTGTTGAGAGTATTTACCTCAGGAAGCATGACCAACTTTGGTAGGAAGCACGACCATCATTCACAATTTTGGAAGGAAGAACGACTACCATCGCAAAGGACGTACGTCGGCCACCAAATGGAAGCATGACTACCATCGCAAGCACGAGAAACATCGAAAGGAAGCACGGTGACCTTCGGCACAATGGTGTTTGAACTGTGCTTAATGCCAAATTTTGTTTTAGAGAAGCAAATTTTGATTTCTTTGAAAGCAATAGTTCAGTTTGTTTCTAAACAATGCAGGTGTTTCAATTTTAAATACACGGTAGAAGACCACATAATTAATCGAAGCACGTGAAGGAAGCATCCAAGGACATGAAGGAAGCAAAATGAGAAGAGATGACGAGGACCAGCTACAGTACGCGAGCAACCCATGACCATGGTGGTCATGTCATCGGTGACTTTTAGATTGATAGACATACCTGTACCGCTAAAACAAATGAATCTAAGCTTGTATGAAGTATTGAAGGAAATTTTCGATAAGCAAATCGATGCAAATATGTATCATGTAATAAGCATGCAATAGGAAAATATGATGTATTGTAACATCAACAACTTGTAGGTATATGTAATGCCCCAAGTGTGTAATTGCCATGTTTGGAACCTATTGCATGTGGGTCCACCCTGTCATGGATATGATGATGTCATTTTGTGTCTATGATTTCATGTGTCACCTTGTGTTCTTATTCTCCTTTTGCATGCATGCATCCATGACATACCATCCTTGCCTTACCTTGTGATGCATGTGATCTTGTTAGGAGTGATGTGGTGGCCATTGTGATCTCCTGAGGTGGTGTTATGATTTCATGTGGTTGTGATGGTAGTACTAAGGGTAGCGGTGCTTGTCATTTTTTCCAAACCCCCTCTATTTATTTGCAAAACCCTTTTCTCTCTTTTAATCTCATGTTAAAAATCCATCTTCCCCAAAACTGATTTAAAAATGTCTTGTGTTTGGAGTTAATTGTGGAGATGTTGGGGTGCCAGATTCGGTGATTTGTAGAGTGTCCTAAAGGTGCAAGAAATCACAAAACAGATAACACAATTTCTGTTTTGTAATTATTTTAGTTGCTCCAAAAATACCATTTGTATTTTATTTAAATAGGTTATTTATTTTGATGACCAGGGCCATTTTTAGTTTGATTTTTTCCCATCACATATAGCCATGTGCTTATTTTCTTTCCCTGTTTTAATTTTGTCAAAAAGAAGAGGCAGGGTGGCCTTTCTTCTATATGGAGCCACCTGTGGGCTCACTCTCACAGGCCGGCCCATCCCACTCCTTACCTCTCATGCCAGGAGCCCACCCCCGCGCCTCCTTATCCCACCTGACGCCGTCAGCGCCCTGCACCTTTCCGTCAGAAGCTAAGAGAGGGCGATTTGCCGCCGTGTGCACCACGTCGAGGGGCCCTCCCCCTATTTATTCTCGGCGTCCGTGCACTCCCCCCTCGCCTAGGGTTCCTCTTCCTCCTCAGTCGCCGCCGCCACCTCTCTTCTTCCCCACCTCTCTTCTCCCCTCACGGTAAGTCTTCTGTAGGGATAGCAAAGAGAAGCAGAGAAGGAGCCGCCGTCGATCCCCTGCCTCCCGTCGTCTCTGGCAACGGCGGCCTTGTCCAGAAGATCGGGTTTCGACCCCGCGCTCCATTCCCATCATCGGTAGTGTCGGGAAGCGACCACACCGACGAGCTCGACCTCGTCAACGGCGCGAACCCGGTGGTCTGCCTCCTCTTCTTCAGTATGCAGTTCAGGGCTTCGTCGTCGTCGATCTGCCTCATCTCCGGTGCCCTCCTCCTCCGATCCGAACCTCTACTTCCTCCCCAAGGTGAGGCTGCACCTCCCCTTCCTTCTTCCTCCTTAGATCGGCCCGGATCCAAGAGCGTGTGCGCGTGCTTCTCTGTAGATGCAGGTGCGGTGCAGTAGCAGTAGCTTGTTGTAGTGTCGTGTAGAGGAGGCATAGCAGGCGCAACAGCAACCCGGCGAGAACACCCCGTCGTTCTCCCTGTCGCCGAGTTCTCTGTCGAGCAGAGCAGCAGCTCGTGTGTTGTGGTGTGTGGTGCAGTGCTAGGGTGATTTCGTGCCTGGATGTTGTGTAACACGGGTTCCTCCCCCTCGTAGAGCATCACTGGTAGCAGAGGTGACTCGCCTCTCCTCTTGGCGCAGCAGCAGCAGGAACGGCGAGACAACCCGTCGTTCTCCCTGACGCCGGTGCCCCCCTGAAGACAGGTGGAGAGTAGCAGTAGCATTCCTTGCACGCGACCCCTTCTCTGTCAGACTTCCAATCGTACCGCAGTGGTCGAGCCTTGTGTTTGTTATCGTCAGGTGCAGGGTTCGAGTCCCAGCTGGTGCACCCCTTTTTTCTTGTTCTTTTTCCTGTTGGAGCAGTGGTTGCGCAGAAGAGAGGTTTACCGTGTTAGATATTCCTCTGTTGTCGAGCAGCATATCAGTAGCAGAGTGGCACAAGCAGTGTGGTGCACCAGGGGGTCCTTGGTTCGATCCCAATGACCCCCCTTTTTCACTTTTGCTGCTGGATAATTTTCCCTTCCCCAGCTTTGCTTGGGCAACAAGTTTTTATTTTTCTTTTGCTAGATTTGACTTCAACTATTCTCTGCCTAGAATTTAGAGTTATGTGTGTGTGCTCTAGAGGGAGTGCATGTATGTGAGTGATGTATGCATGTGTAGAATTATGTGTGTGTGAGTGAGTGCTTGAGGGTGAGTGTGTGTGCAAGTGTGTGTGTGACTCTACACACATGCTTGTGCAATTGCACAAGCCCTTGAGTTCCAGCTTTGCGTGTAGTGGATTTGTGCATGTGTGTGTGTTTCCCCACACACTTATGCATACACATCCTTGTGAGTGTGTATGTGTAGGTGAGTGAGTGGGTTGTGTTTGTTCTTGCTTAATTGTAGTGTGAGTGTGTGTGCCCATGTGCTTGGTGATGGACTCATGCCACCATTGGCCTTGTGATAGTGTGCAATAGAATGTGTAGGTGTAGTTCTAGTGAATAGCACATGTGTTGATGCACTATTCACTATATGTTGGATTCTATGTAGCTTTTCCTTCCTAGTTTGAGCTCACTTGCTCCAAGCAAGTGCATGTGTTTTATATATGGTTTTGGGTAGAAAGATCCCAGGAATACATTGGTGAAATCATTTTTGCCATTGGAACATTTTCTGGAAAAGTCGTATTTACATTTTCTTCTAAGTTTAGAGCTTGGTTCCATGGATTATGATGTGCTCTTGTATTTGTTTCTTGATTGTGGTAGTAGAGGGTGACCCCCTCTACCACATGTTGGTTTCAATTCATGATTTGGAATCCATATGTGCAAGTTGTGCCCATCCAAAGTAGGCATGTGACTGAAATTCCAGATTAGTGAAAATCTGAGATTTTCACTAAGTCTGAGAATCTGTTTATATTTTCTTCTCCTATAGATGAGGTTGTGCTGGTCTTTGTGTTGTGATCTAGCTCTAGCTTTAAACTATAAAGTTGGACCTGATATGTTTGTCTAGCTCCCTGTAAAATTCCATGTCATTTGGAGCCCTGTAGGTATTGTTTTGGCTGCTGTCAAAAAGATTCAGAGCAAAGACAGAAAGTTAGGTGCAGGAATTTTCACTAAGTCCCTGAGATCTGATGGTTTTGGGCAAGTTTGCAGCCTTGTATCTTTCTGTGTTTAATTCCTTTTTGTGTGATTCTTGCTTGTGCTGGTAGTATTCTTGTCTAGCTACAGCCACATATATTATTTGTCATAGTTGGGTGGCTGTAGGTGCTTTGCATGTAGCTCACAAAGTGCTAAGATGCAGTTTATGGCAGATTGTGTAGTTTTGTCATTTTTATGTTTGTGAGTGCTTAGTTGGAGATGTGGTGTTCTTACTTGCTCCAAACCATTCATGTTGGGTTGTTATATGTCTTGGCAACCTGGAAATACCAGGGTTGTGCCATTTGAGTGTGTAGTGATGATTTTGACACGTAGGGCTTCATATCTTGTTTCGTTGATTCCCGTTGATCCGTAGCTCCGATTGTATTGTTCTTTATATGGTTTTGCATCGTTTTCACGACACGCATCTGATCATGTCATTCTCATGCATGTCAAAATAGGTTAGAATGCAGTTCTGTCCAGGAACTTGTGTTAGCTTCTTAAGCTTGTGTTGGTGATAGAAATAGTGATGCATGCTCATTTTTCATCTCATGCATCATGTGCTTGTTGCATCTTGAGGTGTTGTTGTTCATTGGATGTTATTCTTATGTTGGATAGCACCGGGATCGGAGAACGAATACGTGGAGTCAGGAGAGTACGTGCAGGACGATCAAGAACCATTCCAAGCTGAGGATATCACACGCAAAATGATATGACCTTGATTCCATCTCTAGACTTGTTATGCTAGATTACGTTTCCTTGTCATATGCTCGCTGCCTACCACTGAAATATTTGCCTCTTGATATGCCATGAACCCAAACATTGATCCCTACCTAGCAAAACTTGAATGGCTAAGTAGGCTTTGCTCAGCTACTAATGTTAGTGTTGCTAGATGCAGGTGCTTTGTCTTATGTGACAACATGAGCTTGATATCATTATCTTAAATTCTGTTATTTAATTAATGCACCTATATACTTGGTAAATGACGGAAGGCCTAGCCTTTTGCCGGGTGCTTTGTTCCGTTATTGCCGCCTTAGTTACCGGCTACCGGTGTTTGTTTCCATAATGATCGCTCCTAACACGTTCGGGGTTGTTATGGGGACCCCCTCGATAAATTGCGTAATGCTAAGGCTTGTCCGGCAGGACCCAACATTGGTGTTAATTTGCTAATCACATAATAATAATCTGCATAGGGAATGGCCTACCCGAGGAATTTAATCAACAACCCGGGCCAATGCTCCTCATGAGTGTTGGTCCAAACTAGAGCACCGTGCTGGGCCATCCCGGGGCAACTCGGGAGATTTCTCTGGCCGCTGTACTCTTCGCTTATCCGGCGTGTCCTGAGACTGAGATACGCGGCTCTTATCAGGGTCGTCGACACGTCGGGAGGTCCTGCTAGTCTTGCCTTACCTTAGCGATATATCTTGCGTATAGGAATCGCAGTGAAGGTTTGGTTTCCCCCAGAGTTGAGGTTTTCCTCTAAGGAATCCGACGAGATCACGAGATTCGTGACAGAGGATTACTTTGCGGCTTGTGTACGTTTGTGATGGACTAGTTGGAGCACCCCTGCAGGGTTTAATCTTTCGGAAAGCCGTGCCCCGGTTATGTGGCAACTTGGAATATTTTGTTAACATCCGGTAATAGATAACTTAAACATAATCTAATAAAATTGCCAACTGTGTGCGTAACCGTGACTGTCCCCTCGAAGACCTCTCTTCGATCGGGAACACGGCGGGGTTATGAATGACGTAGGTAGGTGTTCAGGAACACTTAGTGATCAAGTATTCACGACCGCTAGTATAGACCACCTTCATAAATGTTCTACGTAAGTTAGCCACCAAGTCAAGCTTAGGATGTTGCAACCTTAAACACTCTACCATATCCAACCTAATAACTTGACTAGTTCTGGCACCAAGGTCTTAGATTGTTGAGTCCCCGTGGCTCACGGATTCCTCCACAATACCAACAGGTTCAGGTACCCCAGAGACAGATGATCCCGACGGCACGCAGCTGACGTGGCAGTACGATGAGGAGACAGACCGCCTGTACGTGAACTATCCAGAAGATTGAGGCGTGGTCGTGATCGTGGGCCTGCATGCAGGGTAGCATAGCCTTTCTATGTTTTGTAGTCTGTAGCAGAACTACTTTGGTTGTATGCGTGATGTACTCTGATATATTTATGAGAATGCAATTGAACCCCTGATTGTCTATCTTTATTATTATGTATGTGTTGTGTTACTTGTTTGCGAGACGCTTAGATGCGCTCCTTTCCAATTCGGGGCCTCGATCCCAGATCGGAAAGGACCGCATCTTGGTCGTTACAGTATAGTACATTTGTAATATGTCAGAAGCATAAAACATGAACATACTAAGCATTTTCTATTTTCCTATTGATATGGAATCAAAATTTATTTCCAGTTAAAATGGAACAAAATTTTGTTTAGCACCTAATCAAATTTATTTGGAATCCATACGGAAGGAAATTTCTAATCAACATGGAATCCAGTCGAAAACAAATTTCGGCAACTAATAAGTAGCAACACAATATTTTAGATCGATGCACATTTTATTTTGCGCTTGAGGCAATTATAAAGAATATTGGAAACAAGAAGTGTTGTGTAAGGAATTACCGTCGCTCGATGCAATTTCAGGAATGTTGGAAACATGAAGTGTTTTGTAAGGAAATAAAATGTGATTCGTAAAGATAAAAATTGCATTGGGGAATCTTTTTGCCACAATCCTTCCATAATTAAATACCTCAAACTGCTCCAATGGTTTCCTAAATACATAGGATTAGTGACCCCAAATTACGTGCTTCTACATTTGAACAAACTTGTTTCCAAATCAGCACTACATCCAACGGTTCACGAGGCTATAATCTAATGGCAGAACACTAGTCTGATGAGAGGCTAGGAATCATTAGTTTGATCCCTAGTGCTTTTCAATAGATATTGACACTTTCATTAAATCTTTCTATTAATAGTCTTTTTTATTCCGTCCGCCAAGTTGCGGCAATGCACAAGACACCGCCCCCGAGCCCCCGAGCCCATGAAAAAATCCATCATTACCACTTAGTATTTGGGCCATAAGTACAGAGAAAAAAAGGACATAGCTTGTAATTTCGCCCCCCCCCCCCCCCCCCAACAGCCCATTGCCCCTCCAGAAATGTGGCCCAAGCTCCGCGAGTGTCCCATCTATAGTTATCATTAAACATCCAAAATATTCACCATAATTGGGAATACTCAGATAACCAGTGCACGGTGTTGTCGCCTGAAAATGCTCCAAGTATGAAGCTATTCAAGATTCGATGTTTTTTGATGTTGTTGAGGCAACTCGGAATCCGCTGGTGGTCGAGACTGTACTATGTAGAATGTCAAGTGTACTCTGTCAAGTGTTGTGCTCTCTACGGCTAACATGCCGATCGATTTCTTGGAGACTGTAACATGCATTGAAGGGCCAAAACAAACATCTCACACATTTGCAATCCTCAATACATGAGACCTTGAGCTAAAATTTGCAGTCGGCTCAGTGTGGGTCTAAAGAGACCGATCTTTTATGTATAATGTATCCATGGCAAAAAAATATCAGAATTAGAAAACACCAGAAGATCAATGTTTCGGAGCTCGGGTGCATCTGCACCCGAGTGAAGTAATTAGAAATAAAATACCTAATGCATTTAAAAAAATTAAAAAAATTGCACATCAAAGATGAGAGATTTTTCTAGATGTTTGCAAAGTTTCATGTTGACATGGCATCTGAGGAGCTCGGTACAATAAAATGAAATGAAAGCTCATAAAATGTCCAAAGTAGCAGGAAAAAAAACTCAAGCTCCAATTATTTTTTCTTTTGCCGAGCTCCTCGGAAGTCATCTCACTGCGAAAATTTGCACGCACCTAGAAGAGTCTTTCATCTTTGATGCGTACATAACTATGATTTTTATGAATCTGTTTGATATTTTATTTCTTTATTTTTCATCGGGGTAGCATGAACTCTGGATTAGAGTGGATTTTCGAAACATGAGTATTTTTTTACAGGAAAAAACATGAGTAATTGAAAGGACGTTTCAGTACACAGTGATCTCCATTACAAAAAAATCACAGTGATCTGCTTCTGGGCTAAGCCCAGTCCGTTTGAGAGCTGCTACCATTCCATAGCCCAGAGTTCCACCTATATATATATATATATATATATATATATATATATATATATATATATATATATATATATATATATATATATATATATATATACATACAAGAATTATAGCTACTAAGCAGGGGCTCCTGTGGTGCACTTGCCGTTGTGATGTTTTCCGAGCGTGATTTCTATACGTTCTTGGCCTGACCGGTCATCCGCTGCGTCTTCTCATGTTGGTCGATGTGGTGTACGTACCGCTCGCTGTGCTTTTGTCTCTTAATTCATCTGGTTGTGCAAGATCAATTTCTCTGCTTTCTTCTTCCACGGAATCATCTGGTTTCCACTTGCGCGTTGTTGATGCTTCCTCTGTTGGTATACCTGCTGTTGTAGTTGTTTGCCTTTTTGATTTCATCTAATGTACATACCTTAGTTAAGTTTTTTGTATTTTTATGTTTTTTCCCTTGCAGATGGGCCTGTTGATCCTGCATAAGCACATCGTCATCGTCGAGATATTTGTGAGGGGAAGCGTCCAATACAAGCGCCCACTCGGTCTATCTATCCCCTTCTCCTTCCAGTATCTACCCACTCCGCGACGGCTGAGGCCAAGAAATCGAACATCCCAAGTGAGTTTCCTAGATGCACTGCTCTTTCCATCGATTCCGATTTTCACTTAGTGCTGCTAGCCATTGCCGTCGCGGGGTGCTCCTTCTGCTCGCCGCTGCCGCATACTGCTACTTGTGCATGCCTCGCCCTCTTGGTCTCCCTGTATGAGAGCTCGTGGAGGCGTCGTTTATGGACGTGCTCCCGTACGAGCTCTGTACTGCATGTTATGCATGTGTGCTGTAGCCATATGAGAGAATGAGAGATGTGGGAGATAATGGCTGGGAGGAGGGATATTATTAATTAGTTGCTGATGTGATCTCTACATGTTGGAGCACTGAATTTGTTTTTTACCACGCCTTATCGAAATGTGATTTCATGACGTATTTTTACAAGCACTTAAAACTTTTCCAATGCTTATCACAAAAAAATACTTTTTTTTTTATTTTACTGTTCGCCCGAGATCATTTGAGCTCCGGACCAGAAGCACACTTTCAGCTGTTTGGTTCTTGCCATAGGAAGCAAGCTGAACTCCCAAAAACATAACTGTCAGTGACGGAGCTACAACAACATACCTGGGCAAGCTAGTCAAAGAAAGCTAACTTTTTTTTACCATCATGACACAATTTACCCATCAACCTCCATTATATTTACTACACAATCGGCGAGCCATAGCCTATTTTTCTAACATGTAGCTCTGCCAGTGTATATTGTTGTATTTGAGACGTTGGAGCAAATCAAAGGGAAAAAAACTGTATGTTGTTTGACCCATGGGATGTAACTGATAAGACAAACACCCCAATAATGCAACAGAAAACAACGTGTGAGAACGATGTTGACAGCTACGATTGCAGATTGCCAAGGACGATACTCAACCATTGGCATTGAGTGTAAGCGAGCAGTAGAGGACGATGCGGCCACATACTGACAGACTGCACCTTACTTGAATGGTGATGTAGTTCCATAAGACAGTACGATTTACCATGATGTAGTTTTCATCTAGATATCTATGTTTTGTATTGTTATGTGCATAAAGAAAAAAAGGGTTGTTGCTTTTACAAAACAAAATTATATAGATAAAGCTGCTGCTACTTGCACATTATTATTAACCTCTCTCCTTTCCGTAATTGCTAATGTATTACATTTTATTGTTGTCGCTTACGTATTGTTCTTGCAATTCTGCTGCTGTTGTTTTCATTTTTACATGTCAGACAAAAAAATCATAACTTAACATTGCTGAACCTATCTATTATATTCAGTCTTAATTTTCAGTTTTCACATTTCCACTCATGCTATGTACAGAACGGCTGCTCAAATCCTCTGTTAGCTTACTTACTCTCCATTTTTTATACTGTAACTAGCTCTGAATCATGTCAATTTTTACACATTGCAGGTTACCATGGAGGAGGGGCTCCCTTCAAAGACGTTGTAAAGGGTGCATATGGCCTTACTTTCATCGTTCGCATCAGTAGGATATGGGATCACTGTACCATTGAGAGATCTAAATATTTCGGCATCAACTTTGTCATGGTTGACCGTAAGGCAAGTAAACTGAATGTACATTAATGTCACATTTGCTTTGTTGAAAACGTACTTCTTTTTCATACGCAAAGCAACTTTAAATTCTTTTACCAAATTGATTCTCTAGGACGGAGTTATCGAAGGGACGATTCCACCAGAAATTGCAAAGCAGTTTAGGAAAAGAATCAGAGAAGGATCAGTATACAAGATTCAACACTACCTCATTGAAAGGCCAAAAAATACGTACAAAGCGACAGATCATCCACATAGGCTCTCTTCTATAAAAACAACCGTTGTTACCCCTATTATTCCCCAACCGGTGGATTTCCCCTTAATTGCTCATAACACATTGCCATTTTCAGAGCTTGAAAAACGTATTGGATCAAAAGTCTTAATGCCAGGTACTCTCTAACCATCCTTTTATGTAAGCTTTAAACATACCTGCAATTTTAATTCACGATATTTGTCCAAATTGCTAGATACTGTTGGTCTCATGGTTAGTGTTACTGATCTACTGCCTCCTACCGGTGCTGCCAAGGAACCAAGACGCCAGATAACTATCACTTACGGACAGTATACCTCTTATGCTCTACCTTTTTATACCCATCATTTATGTACACATTATCATACTGTAAGACAAACAATTACTTCATTTTAAATTCTAACTTCTGTAGAAAAAAGGCAACAGTCACGCTTTGGGGAGAATTCGCACAAAAATTTGATGCAAACAACTTGCGTACTTTATCAAAAAGAGAACCAGTCGTTATAATGTTTGTTGGCATCATGGTCGATCAATATGCATGTAAAAAATGCTAAATTCTGTTTAATTTGTTATTCCTTCAAGAAGTTAAAATGGGTCACTGAAATCAGTTTTTTGTATATACTATCTAGGAACACTAGCTCTTAAAGGCACATCATGTACAAGGTGGCACGTAAATGTAGATATTCCTGAAACGAAAGCAATATTAGACAGGTGTGCATCTTATGGTATACCATCTTTGATACGAATCCACATGATTACATTGTGTTAACTCTGTACAATACGTTGTTATCATGTAGAGTCAAAAATCAGCCATACGAAATTGAAGTTCGCAGTTTTGGACAAGCTCGACAAGAAAAAATCGAAACCACTATTAACGCCTTCAAAGGAGTAGGCACATTAATTATTTGTGTCTACTATCAATTAAAATTCCAGCTATGTAGGAACCATTTCAAACGGTCGTGTGCTCTTTCAGTTCTTCTAGACAAAAAATAAGTCAACTGTTATAATATGTGTATGTGTGTTATTCCATTCAAATTGTTCCATATGTTGGATTTCTTCATATTGATTTTGTCCACTTTCGAGAAACAATTCAAAATTAATACTTTAACGTAACTATATTTTTTAACTGAATTTACAAAAAACTTTGTTGAAGTTCAGAGTCAAAATAACTCAAGGAGTATCTCTTACGGACTAGATGTACATGGGGTGCAAAATTTGCTGGAAATTACTAGGAACGCCATGAGGTGGTCTACGTACCTGTCCTAATTGTCCTGATGGAGGAGAACCCTGGCCAAGGTACACACAAAATATTAGTCAAACAATTAGGTAAAACGTCCTTCACCACATGTACAAATTGAGGAACCAATCCCAACATTGCCTATGCTAAACACATCCACAATATCAACAGATCACCACACCAACAACCTCCGAACACAATCAAGGCGAAAGTCTATCTCCAAATATGAAGGATGGAAAGGTACAATGAGTGAAACAAGAAATTTGTTATGTTAATTTTACCCACATCCATTCTAACTTTCCATATCTACTAACTTATCTGTAGTCACAGAATAACACTTCTACTTCACAACACAGGAAGACATCAGACAACAAAGACGAACTCTCAACTTCTGACTCTAAAAAAAGGTTAGCGCTTACCTCTTATATGATCATAAAAAAATTCCATTTTAATTACCCACATAACACCAATCAATCATGAACAGGCATGTGGCCAGACAGTTGTTCACCGCTATCAATGATGAAGAGATAGCTGGAAATGTGCAACCCATGTAATGTCATCGATCTGCACATAGCAAGTCTGCTTTCAACATGGCAGATCCTAAGACTGTACAAATATCGTTCTTAGTATTGTAAATATATGCGTACCTCCTACAGACTGAACGCCTCACCCGTATGCGCCTCTTTTGTACTAGACTTCCCGCTGAACTACCTGTTATCTACCAGTTTATTTTGTAAGTGATCCCTTATGTACAAAATAGACCATGAATTATAATCTACGTAGCTGTAATGCCGTCCTACCTCTTTAGTCTTCCATCCTTCATGCACCCGTCGATATTAAACTATGATCATGTTAGCACCGATGTTATTCCAGCGTAACAAAACCCATAATATATCTCCTATATTCATCTAATTATACCACCATTATTCATACTATTTGTGCTTTCCAAAGTATCTAAAGAATACTATTCACATAAGGATACCTCCAAAATATCAACATACACAAAATCTCCCCTAATAATAAAGCGCGCAACGCTTTTGCCCGTCCGTCGTCGGTCATTTTACAGAAAAGCCCTCGCAGTTTCAGGTAATTAACCCGCAGTCCAATTTTAAGTCAGAACGAACCGTTTTTTGTCATTTTGCAGACAAGTCCTCACAATTTTAGATAATCAACCCGCGGTCCATCTTTTAGTCACAAACGAAGCGTTTTTTTTGCATTTTTCAGAAAAATCCCTGATGTTTCAGGTAATCAACCCGCCGTCCCTATTTAAGTCAGCCAAAACATTTTTTTATTTTAACAAAAAAAACCCTGACTTTTTAGTTAATCAATCCATATTTTATCTAAAACAAAATTATCCATATCTTTTAAACCGTAACTCCGATTTTAACATGTTATATATGAAATTTGATTGAAAAAATGTGTAGAATCTAAATAGGATGTTATTTTTAGCTGTTGAATACTTCTTAAATATTATTTTTGGTGCAAACTTAATCTGTAGTGCACGGTCCTTTTTTCATCTATTTCCGGCGACCATACGAATTGCAATAAATATCCATTAAATTAAAACCAAATTGACAGGAAAGAAAACATCGTTAACCACACATGCACACCTTTGGAAAATCTCGTGGGAAGAAACAACATATTTCTTATCTTATTCCGAATGATTGTACATTTAAACACGTTTTCATTGTGTGAGCACTGAGACCATCGTCGACAACACAAATGTGATGCCATGTGAAAGTATATTGTGTTCAAAACGTGTGTTATTTTCTTTTCCGTTGCAACGCACGGGTTTTTTTGCTAGTCTATATAAAAAATAATCATCATGTTCAAAAAAATCTGCATGAAACAAAAAAACAAAACACAAAAAAGATACCACAAATAGCTCGACAACAGAACTAGCGTAAATCACACTTCGCACCTAACCCACACTTCCAACAAAATAAAAAAGATCACCATAACTCACACAAACACCAACTCAAAGACGGGCGCGCCATCTATCTGCTAGTACTAGTACATACTCCATTCCTTTTCTTTTGTCAAGAAAAAACAAAATATCCATTCCAGTTCTCTTTCTCTCCCCCGAAACAGAAACACCCACCTCCCCTCGGCCGCCGACAATGGCGGAGGCCGCAGAAGCGACCCGTCTCCTCGGGAACCTCCCTGACGAGATCGTCCTCTTGGAGATCCTCGCCCGCCTCGACCCCAGGTCTCTCCTCCGCTGCCGCGCCGTCCGCCGCGCCTGGCGCCGCGCCACCTCCACCCGCCGCTTCCTCCTGGCCCACCACGCCCGCCAGCCCTCCCTCCCCATCGTCGCCGACAACGCGCACCGTAGCTTCCTCGCCTTCGACCACCGGGCCGCCGCCGCCGACGCCCAGTTCCACCCCGTCGCCCGGCTTGGCGATTCCTTCAGTCTGGAGCTCTGCTGCGACGGCCTCCTCCTCCTCGCCAAGTCTGGCACGCCTGCCAATCGCGCCCGCCTCACCGTCTGCAACCCGCTCACGCGTCAGCACGCCTCCCTCGCCCCCCTGCCGGACGACTTCAACATCCTGGGGATGTACCTCCACGGACCTACCTGCGAGTACCGGCTGTTACTGCAATGGGTGAGCGACAGCGACAGCGACTCGCCTACAGGCGAAAATGGCTGTTATGTCGTCGCGTTGGGATCCGACCAGCCACCGAGGTACATCGGGTGGTCGGACCCCGAATTCTCGTCGGCTTACTTCCAAGGACCTGCCCGGGTGCGTGACAGCCTGCATTGGTGCCTGTTTTATCGCCCAGGCGAGAACCCGCTGGAGGATGGTGAGGCTGGATGGAAACTGGTGGTATTCGACACCGTAGCTGAGTCGTTTCGGCAGATCAGTGCTCCAGTTGATCCCACCAAGTCATTCATCTTTGAGGTGGATGGCATGCTTGGCATCTACTGCTGTAACAAGGCTGCGGAAGTTGTTGATATATGGGTGTTGCCCAACTACGACACTGGGGTTTGGGACTTGAAGTACCGGGTTGCATTGCCGATCGCAGAAATCAGGGGAAAGCTTGAAGGCCATGATGGCGAGGGCTATTGGTATGCGACCGTTGCTTCGGGTGGTGGTGACCTGCTCTTGCTGGTCAGTTTTGGTCATTCGCTGTTCTACGTTGACACTGATGGCAAACTGGTTGCTAGCTTCCAAGACATCTATACATCCAGGCATCGGTTCAAACAAACTCTTGTTCCGCATGATTTCTTCACAACAGTACAAGGTCATGCTGCCGACGCTTCACCTTTCATCTGACGGCCGAGGCGGTGCTTCTTAACGAACAGGTTTTCGTATCCTCATGAGTTGCAATATCTATGTATTGGATCAAGTATGGGCCTGCTGAATTCTTCTTTTTGTGTTGATCAGAAGTGACTGTTATGCAGTGTGGTTGCATGAAAGCTATATATGCTTGTTTCAGACTTTAGATACCATTTCGGGATGAAGCGACTACCACTTGTCTTGATGCTAAAATTACCAATCCGTTTAGCTCTGCTTTTGAATTATTTTCGAACTGATCTGCCTCGTGTCTCTATTTTCTTGGGCTGAGGACATGCTTTATTCTATATTCATCTAGTGTTCTTTTCCATACTCTATATTAAGCATTCTTTATGTCTCACACCACTGCTTTTTGAACTGAAGAATTGATTGATTTATCTCTTGATCTAGTGGTCTTCTTAATAGTCAATTTTTGGTGTGTTCACTGTTTGTATCCTTCGTTGTAGCTGACACTGAGAAGAGGCAGATTTTACTCCTTGCAGACTTGAAGCTGCACCTGACTTCTAGAATACCTTGGAGCACAACTAATTAAATTAAATGCTTTCATGTTGCATCATAGTCAACTTCTCAATGAATTGTTCTGTCATAATTCAGTTTTCTTCATGCATCTATCTATTGCACCTACCACCGTGAACTGTGACTGTGTGCTGCTGGTTGTAACTAGGATATGATCGTAGATGATGTGATGCTCTCGTAAAATTAAACTTGGCTTATGCAGGATCATGTAGTGGATTGTAGGCTTGTAGCAATGTGCATTTGTGGGAGATGATTGATGGTCAAATGTGGAGCCATCTTACGTTTGTCTGTCATGATAGCTTGGAACTGGTTTATTTCTTGCAGGATTTAGACGTGTTTTACTCTAACAAATGATTCCAAATCCTTTTGTTTTCTTGTGTGAAGAGATTTTAGGCTAGGTTTCAATGTCATATTTATGCCCTTTGCCCAATAGCTAATAAAATAATCAAAGAAATGATGGAGATGGTTAGTTAGGTCTTATGGAGACTAAACTCACCACTGTATCTAGAATTAGACATGCCTGTAGTAGTATTGTTTCAATTCAGCTGTTAACCATTTTGGATAGATGCTTCATGCGAATCTTCTAGCACAACTTCTGTTAATAACTTCTTTAGCTGTGCTGTGCATATAAAAGTTCCCGGCACAATTTGTTTTTTGTTGTTTCTACATGCGTTTGGTAGATTGATGTTAACATATTTCTGCGGGCAGGTGCTGTATTAGTAGCATCCTGTTCAGAACGCATAGACGCGATGTTTGGAATTCGGATTGTACTACGAAACAGAAGTTGTTTAGGATTGAGGGCATGCTTCATTCTGTTTATGCAGTGTTCTTCTCGTGCTGGTCAGTTTTGGCTGTTTTACGTTGACACTGATGGCAAACTGGTTGCTAACTACCAAGACATCTATGCATCTAGGCATCGACTCAAACAAACTCTTGTTCCGCATGATTTCTTCACAGCACTAGAAGGTTACGTTGTGGACGCTTCACCTTTAATCTGATGGCTTTTAAGTGAGGCGGTGCTTGTTAATGGCTTAGTTTTCGTATCCTCGTGAGTTGCGATGTCTATTTATTGGATCAAATATCAGCCTGCTGATTTCTTCTTTTTGTGTTGATCAGAAGTGACTGTCATGTGGTTGCATGATAGCTATGCTTGTTTCAGATTTTAGATACCCTTTCGGGCTGAAGCGACTACTACTTGTCTTGATGCTAAAATTACCAATCCGTTTAGCTCTGCTTTTGAAGTATTTTCGAACTGATCTGCCTCGTGTCTCTATTTTCTTGGGCTGAGGACATGCTTCATTCTATTTGTCTAGTGTTTTTCTCAGCACTTGATATTAATCATTTATGCCTCATATCACTATGTCTTGAACTGAATAATTGATTGATTTTACCTCTTGATCTTGTGGTCTTCTTAATAGCCAGTTTTTACATTTTAGTGTGTTTCCTGTTTGTACCCTCTGTTGTAGCTGACAATGAGAAGAGGCAGATACTCTTTTCTGACTTGAAGCTGCTCCTGACTTCTAGGATATACCTTGGAGTATTACTGATTAAATTAAATGCTTGCATCTGTCTACTGCATCTATCTAATTTAGTTTCTTGATGCATCTGTCTATTGCATCTATCAACTTCAACTGTGTCTGTATGTATTGCTGGTTGTAACTAGGATATGAGCGCAGATTGTGATGCTCTCGTAAAATCAAATTTGGCTTATGTAGGATTCTGTTGATTGTAGCAATGTGCATTTGTGGGAGCTGATTGATGGTCAAATGTAGGGTCGTCTTGTGTCTGCTATGATAGATTGGAACTGTTTTATTTCTTGCAGAATTTAGACATGTTGTACTCTATCGATTGATTCCAAATCATCTTGATTTCTTGCGTAAAGAATGAGATTTTGGGCTAAGTTTCAGTGTCATATTTCTGGCCCTTTGCCGAATAGCTAATATCAAAGAAATGACGAAGATGGTTAGGTAGGTCTTGTGGAGACTAAGCTCACCACTATATTGAGAATTGGACATGGTTGTAGTAGTATTGTTCTAGAATAGACTTGGCACCTTGAGAATTGGACAGAGTTGCTGTTAACGACTTCTTTAGCTGTGCTGTGCATATAAAAATTCCGGCACGATTTGTTTTTTGTTGTTTCTACATGCATTTGGTAGATTGAGATGTTAACATATTTCTGAGGGCAGGTGCTGTACTTTACAGTTAGTAATATCCTGTTCTTGAACTGAAGAATTGATTGACTTTGCCTCTTGATCTAGTGGTCTTCTTAATAGTCAATTTTTAGGGTGTTTCTTGTTTGTACCCTTTGTTGTAACTGATAATGAGAAGAGGCAGATTTTACTTTTTGTCGACTTGAAGCTGCACCTGCCTTCAAGAATACCTTGGAGCACAACTAATTAAATTAAATGCTTGCATGTTGCATAATTGTCAACTTCTCATTGAATTGTTCTGTTATAATTCAGTTTTCTTCATGCATCTATCAATTTGCATCTACCACCGTCAACCGTGGCTGTCTGTTGCTGGTTATAAGTTAACCAGTAGTATATGAGTTCAGTTGATGAGATGCTCTCGTAAAATCGAACTTGGCTTGTGTAGGTTTCTGTATTGGATTGTAGCAATGTGCATTTGGGGGAGCTTATATATGGTTAAATATGGGGCCATCTTATGTGTGCCTGTCGTGATAGGTTGGAACAGTTTTATTTCCTGCAGGATTTAAACATGTTTTACTCTAAAAAATGATTCCAAATCCTCTTGATTTCTTGTGTAAAGAATGAGATTTTGGCTAATAATCAGAGAAACGATGGAGATGGTTTGGTAGGTCTTATGGAGACTAAGCTCACCACTATATTGAGAATTTGACATGGTTGTAGTAGTATTGTTCTAGAAAAGAATGGTACTGCAGTCCTGAAAACATTGTTGCACTTTTCTGTTGCACGGTTTGCAATTATTGCCTCTTATTATTTCATCCAATTGTTTGTAGCACAATTGTTGTTAATAACTTCTTAAGCTGTGCTGTGCATATAGAAGTTCCAGGCACATTTTTGTTGTTGTTTCTCCATGAGTTTGGTAGATTTAGATGTCAACATGTTTCTGAGGGCGGGTGCTGTACTTTACAGTTACTATATCCTGTTCAGAGCGTAATGAGGCGTTGTTTGGACTTTGGATCATACTATGAAACGTGAGTGGTTTAGGATTGAACTCGATGTGAAGAGCTCGAAATGTGCCTGTGATAACAGGTAGGTCCGTAGATGCGCAACTACTGAAAAGCATGCTAGCGTGTGAACTGTGAAGTGAACACTACTGAAAACATGGAGATCACTGTTTTCAGTCTTGCGTAGACCTGGTAGTGGTGTTATTTCAGTGATTAAACGCAATTACCAGTTTTAGGCAAAACATTATTTGTATATTAATATTTGTGATGTTCATAAAAGACGAGCATAGAAACCGGTATTTTAGTTACTGAAGCTCTGTTTTATAGCAAGTTCAGTTATAAGAGAAGTGGTAACCAACAATGGCAGCCAAAATCAAGAAACAGAGGATGGTTGCCCTTATTGCCTAATTGCTTATGGCCGCTATTATTGCACTTATTGCCTGATTGCTTATGCCCGCCATGGTTGCCGTGGTGGAGCAGCTAATGGTGTGCCATCGTAGTGGAGAGCTGGGTTTGCGGGCGGTCAAGGGGACGCCAGCAATGGGGGTGCACACACTCTTCCGTTGCGCCCAGCGACACGTCGCAGCAAGGGGGAGCACAATGGCGGCGTGGGCGAGGTTAATTCAACTATGCGGGCACGTAGTTGTTGGATGGAGGGTTCAGGGTACGGTGGCTGGGTGCATGCTCCTGGTTCTTCTGTCTGGAACAGTGGCGGGTTAGCCCCCAGGCCTTGCTGCTGGTTTGGTCGCTCCGCTCCGCTGATGATGTTGGATCAACGCTTGTGGCCATCATTACGTGAAGTACCAAGTTGCTGGGGTCGTTTCATAAGTCATAACACACAGCTCATCCATGCGTGCGCCAATTCACAATGCATACTCCTGTCGCGTTGCGCACGTAAGCTACTACGAACAGCACACATCTCCAAGGCATTGCTTAAGCTAATCCTCCTCGGTTAGCGTGATTCATCGTCGGTTTCAGAACAAGTACAATAAGGTACAGTTAGCAAGCTGTAAGGATTAAAATACTATAATTTTGCTGAGTTGGATGAGAGAAAAGAGGAGAGAGAAGGGAAGCGGACTCTTCGTGAATAGCCAGCTCTAGCACGTGTTCGTAGATGCTTTATGAGAATGAAATGTGGACCGTACTCCTTCTTTTCTGGTTCACATGGCTCATCTCAAAATTTTCAGATTTTTATTATATTAGGCTCATTTTGAGTCTACTTGAGTTAAAGTGTTTTGAGTCACACGTCATATTTAATTCATAGAATTTAGAGAAATGTGATGAGTGGCTATGAATGCATCGTTTTCTATATCCATCATGCAAGTCCAATGAGAAGAAGGATGCTACATTTATTGCCTTGAAAATTGAATATGTGAGAAATATTTCATTGGTTAGTTAAAACTAGTGTCATCCACTCACAATTCACCTTGGTTGATGAAATTTCAGATTTGAACTCTGTAAATCAAAAAGGAGAGAGTATATGATAAAAATAATACTACCCTTTTATAACAAACTATTTGTATAAGCTAGCTATAAGATAGGCTATAACACTGTTTATAGCCAGCAGTCGGCTATACTATTAACCATGCTCTCAGCCAAAGTGGCATCAGTGCAGCAGACAACCAACCCATTTACATAAAACAAATAACCAGCACGACGCCTGCCCGCCCGTCGAATGAGGCGCAGCCAGCCTTAACCAATGGAGCCCGGCGATTCGCGCCCGACCCAGCGAAACGGTATCGTTTCCCGCGCTCGAACCAGTCCAAGCGCGCCCTTTTCGCATCACAGCTCAGCGCCCCCGGCCAACCGGCCGATCCCAACACATGACCGCCACTGCGCAGGCCAGTTTAAAACGCCTCCCGGCCAGCGGAACCACGGGCTCGCAACGTGCTGGCCGCCGGGAACCCGACAAATCCGCCACGCCATGGGATCCCATAATCGCCCCCGGGTAACCCCGCGACGTGTCCGGGCGAGGAGGTTTGGGAGGGATTATTATACGGGGGCGCAGCGGCGCCGTGCCGTGCCGCGGGGGCGAAGCCCATGTGCGCGGCACCGGTCAGGGGATCATTAGGGCGTCCAAGTGCACCGCGCCCCCGACAAAGGCGTGGCCTGGAAAAGCGCCTTAAGCCCGGTGATCAGGGGCTAATCTTTGCTGTCGTTGGCGGGTTAGTTTAATTGCTTTGCTCTTATCCTCGGCGACGGTGTTAGACCTGGCCATTTGGCAGCTTGGAGGATGGAGGGCGTGGGGCTTATCTTCACGCTAGATATGGCCTCTCTTAGTTTAATTGCTTTGCTCTAATCAACCCGTTCGATGTGCACAAACCCTCGAGATTCGATGTACTATACGTATACCAAAGGTTAATCAGACGATATTTCCTGTCTCATGGCCTCTCTTAACCATAGCCACCGTCGCCAAGTTTCTCCTCCACGGGTGTGGAAAAAAAGCCCCCCCCCCTCCCCGCCGTCGCATTGCCTCTCCTCCCCATCCCCGTCCAACGACCTCGTCGGTGGAAAGAGAAGCGGGAGGCCGTCTTTCGTTCCTTTTTTTCTTTTTAAGTTTTGTTTCCTCAACAACATCAATGAGGTGGTGGCGGCGATTGCGTATTGGAATAAGGTTTCTCCGGTTACTTCCTACCTTGATGACGACCTGACACATCCAAGGACATGTGAGAGTTTGTGTCTCTGGATCTGATGGCTCTCTTCAGGTCTTGATAATTGATGTGTTGAAGAGCAATTGGCTGGCCATTGGTGTGATGACCACGACATCTTTTTATGTGTTATTTTGTGGCATGCTCTGCTTTCTCCAACTCTCTGGACCGGTGGTGATGGATGGCAAACCTATTTTACGTGGGATGATGCTTCAACTAATGCTTCTTCAACGACTTCTAGTGGCCAAGTGGTTATTTCGGTCTTTAAAGCCCGGTATAGCAAACGTGTTCTTCTTGTTGTACTAATAATTATTTTTCTTGATAAATATCAAATATAATATATCTTTTAGAATATGTTTAATGGAGATGTCTTTGTATTGCAGGTCAGGTCGTAGGTTAGACTACTTGTAGTCGGAGTAACTTCAGTAGTAACATCAGGTCCAACTGAGCAAATTTGCTTATGTGGCAATGATTTAGTGAGAAGAGAGATGAATTGAGTAGCATAGCTACTTTCAATGCATCGGTACTAAGATAAGGTGCTAAGCACATTAAAGGACTTAACAACTAAATCCTCCAATGGATATGTGCTTAACTTGTCGTTACTAAGCATCCTTATTTAATGATTTAACAACTAAAGTTCTTCATGCATTGGTGGGTTTCTTTCATTTAAGTGTTTTGCCTAGGTTCACGCGCTTGACATTGTTTCTTCCTCGGGTTACCATACTCATCTCTCTCCGCTTAATTACCCTTCCACATTGAATATTTTTTGCCTACACGGCAACCTTAGCACGTGTACAAGGTGGAGCATTGGGAGAGGACTGAGTAACATCACACATACCAAGAAAAGATGAGTCTATATGCTAATAAATTAAGTGTTGCATGACACCACACATATGCGTGCTATTAGTCGAAATTACTGTTGGGAAACGTAACATGGGATTTTTTTATCAGGAACATACAAGATCTATCCATGGTGATGACCATCTACGAGAGGAGACATCGGATCCACATACCCTTGTAGATCGCTAAGCGGGAAGCGCTAAGAAACACAGTTGATGTAGTCGAACGTCTTCGCGATCCAAATCGCAAGCGTCCCGCGATCCAATCATGATCTAGTGCCGAACGGACAACACGTCCGCGTTCAGCACACGTACAGCTCGATGACGATCTCCACCTCCTTGATCCAGCAAGCGATGGAGGAGAGGTAGATGAGTTCTCCGTCAACACAACGACGTGGTGGCGGTGGTGGTGAACTAATTCGGTAGGACTTCATCGAGATCTACCGAACTAATATAGAGGAGGAAGATGATCTAGATAGGAGAGGGCAGCCCGTGGCTTTTCAGGTGTGTGGCTACCCTCAAAACCTCCACTATATATAGGAGGAAGAGGTGGGAGGAGGCGCCCTAGGGTTTCCCCTAGGGCCTTGACCGTCGGCCAAGAGGTGGACTCCACCTCCTACAAGGAGGTGGGGCGTGGGGGAGGAGTCCTACTCCAACAAGGACTCCTCCCACCCTGCACCCTTTCCTCTTAGGCGCATGGGTGTCGGTGTCAAAACTGGCATATCTTGGGTAGGGGGTCCCGAACTATGGACCTTGGATCGATGGTTTGCAGGAAGAGGGGTGAGACGACGGTTTACCCAGGTTCGGGCCCTCCTATGGAGGTAATACCCTACGTCCTTCTTGATTGTATTGATGAAGATGGTTATAGAGTTGATCAACCTCTGTCGGTGTTCTGGGAATGGGGGTACCCAGAACTGCCTGCGTGTGGCCCAGGGTTGGACCACTTCATCAAGCAAACCGACGGGCCTGGCACCACCCAAGACAAGTCCCTCGCGAGGGGCCAAGCCTCGCAAGGAGGAACAACATCAAGACCCGCAGGGGTCTCCTCAGGACCCCTCCGGAGCAGCAGATATTCCGAGGGCGAGGCCCGGCCCCAGGAGTCGAGGATGACGTAGAGGAAGGACAGGAGAGCAGCGGACAACAGGGCAACGCAGTTTCCTCTTTAGTGCAAAGGGGGCATGGACGTACCGGGGTTCCAAAGGCATTTCCCAAAGATTTCCATTCTGGTGCAACAAGGTCGTCGCTGCCCGCCAGTAGGGCAGACGTCACCCCTGGACCCGTCTGTCGGGGATATACCCCGCAGTGTAACCCGACTTGGAGTATGACCCGCCAAAGGACTTGGCGACTCACCGACGACTCAGCAGTGACCTGGCGGGCGACTCATACTTGTCCCCACATGCGACTTAGATAAATGAGGAAGGCCCAAGGCCCGACGTACACCCTCGCATAAGGCGGCTCATAGAGAGGCCAGGAGGGCCGGCTCACAAGAGAAGGCCCAAGAAGAGGAGAGACTCCCTCACAAAGGAAACAAGACCCGGATTAGGATTCAAGAGAGATTAGTCCTATTCCAACTTCTAGTAGGACTCTACATGTAAACCTACCCCTTCCACCTATATAAGGAGGGGTAAGGCGCCCCAAGAGGGACAAGATACACAACTTAGGTCTAGACAAGACAAATCATGAGATAGACAGATTAGACACCCACGAGATTAGAGGTGGCGAGTCTGCATCCTTGTAATCGAGATCATCATCTTCATCAATGAAACACAAGCATGACGTAGGCTTTTACCTCCATCGGAGGGGCTGAACCTGGGTAAACTCGCGTCTCTCGATTCCGACCAACCCCTTCAAGCCGCCACATGGTTGCGATGGCCTCACACCTAAGTTCTCTCACGAGAACATCTGCCGTGACAAAACCACGACAGTTGGCGCCCACCGTGGGGCTAATCGCATGGTGAAATTGTGTTCTTGATGGGATCTATTCTAAGGATTGAGAGGCTCGTGATAGGCCGGATAAAAAAGAGCCAGCACGGAAGAATCTATGTCGACTCCGAGGTCATCAGTTGAGATTGAAATTTTCAGCGCCAGCACAAATCAGATCAGGGTAAAAGAATAAATTTCGACGGTGGTGATCGAGACATGAAGCAGCCTATGCATGATCTTTATCGTTCTCAAGATCATCATCTTCATCAATGAAACACAAGCAGGACGTAGGCTTTTACCTCCATCGGAGGGGCCGAACCTGGGTAAACTCGCGTCTCTCGATTCCGACCAACCCCTTCAAGCCGCCACATGGTTGCGATGGCCTCACACCTAAGTTCTCTCACAAGAACATCTGCCGTGACAAAACCACGACAGTTGGCGCCCACCGTGGGGTGACAGGCCCTTGGGCTTAGCCCGGCCAGAATTATGTCAGAGCTGCTTTTGCCTCGGCAAAGCATTATGTCGTCTGCGGCCACTTTGTAGGTGAAGAACACCTTTGGGCAGGAGAGCATGTCCCATGTTCCCCCATGAAATTGGCCATTGTGGGATCCTTTCCAGCCGAAACGGTAAGGGAAGAGGACCGGGGCCGCCGCTATATATAGAAGGTAGGTTACTTCGTACAGGGGGATCCGATTCATTCATCCTCGCCCACCGGAATCACACAAGGCCGAACCAGCCTCCGGAGGCCCTTGGACGTTGTACTAGTTCATCCAAAAACCTCCACGAGAAGCAATCCACCAAGGCAGGAGTAGGGTATTACGCTTCCCAACGGCCCAAACCTGGGTAAACTGCCGTGTTTTGTGTCTTCCTCACCATCGAGTGAGTTCTTTGCCATCTCCGACGAGTAGCGATCTAGGTGAGGCGAGCCCACGAGAGATCTCCATACACGCCCCTGAGTTCGAATCTTTAGGGTTTTGCGGAGCCTGAAATCCGACAACCTCGAGATCGTATATGCTAAACCCTAGATGATTCAGCCTCCCCTATACGGACAGGGGTCCCTGGTTTATATACACACGAGGGTGCCTAGGGTTTACAAGATACCAACTATAATCGGGAATAGATGAGCTGACCTAGTCCTTCTAAGCTTGGAGTACATGCCAATCTTAGGGATATTCCTTCGAGAGCAAAGGTCGCCATCAAGCCCGGCCTTCTCCAGCACGGCCCAATGGGATCATCCAATATTGACTAACCGACAACCCGAGGACCCTAGAATCCTGGACTCCCTCAGTAGCCCCCGAACTAGCCTTCAACGCCGATGTGTTCAGTCTTCGGCTGCCCCTCATATCGATAGTGATCGGCTTGCAAGGTGAGTTCCACCCATGCTCAGGTGACTCTGATCTGATCGCTCCAGTAACATGCACATCTTTAAAGCTGGCATCTTTTTTAACGAAGGAGTTTAAACGTCCACGTGTGAACAGCCCCACGACCAGCAGGCTTTCCTGACGAAAGGCGCCTCGAACCGCGGCTTGGGGCCATGTTTCAAGGGTCACGTCCTCTCGAGGAGATCGTGCCCCCGCATTTATTGGGATACGAATAACTATACATGCTTACCCTCGCGTGCAATGGCTCGATAATTTCTTGGAAGTAAGTGGCGGAGCAGCCGACGCAGTAAAAGGGGCCCTTAGTATTACAGTCCATTATAAAAAGGAACAAAGATCCAAAGGTTTTCACCACCTGCATTCTCGTCTTCTCTCTTTCCTCCCCCAAGCTCAAGCGCCCAGATCCGATCCTTTTTCCGCTCTCTTCCCCCATCGCCATCTTCGAGCCCACACCATGGCCCACTGTAACGGCAAGTGGGAGGTGTCGACCGTCTCCAACGCTGACATTCAGGAGCCGAAGTGCTCCGGATACCTCTCCTTCGACATGGCCCACCGGGCGGCGTAGGCTGGCCACGTAATCCTGACTCCGAGGCAGGGTGAGCGGGTGGTGTTCATTCCCCATTTTCTCCGGGGCCTAGGCTTTCCCTTTCACCCCTTTGTCAGGGGTCTTATGTTCTATTACGGGTTGGATTTCTATGATCTTCATGCTAACTCCATTATGCATATTACCTCCTTCACCATTGTGTGCGAGGCATTCTTGCGAGTTCACCTGTATTTCAAAATTGGAAGGAGAGCATGTTCCCCTGTTCTCCTTCGAAATTGGACATTGTGGGATCCCTTCCCGCCGAAACGATAAGGGAAGAGGATCGGGGCCGCCGCTATATATAGAAGGTAGGTTACTTCGTAGAGGGGGATCCAATTCATTCATCCTCGCCCACCGGAATCACACAAGGCCGAACCAGCCTCCGGAGGCCCTTGAACGATGTACTAGTTCATCCAGCAACTTCCACGAGAGGCAATCCACCAAAGCAGGAGTAGGGTATTACGCTTTCTAGCGGCCCGAACCTGGGTAAACTGTCGTGTTTTGTGTCTTCCTCACCATCGAGTGAGTTCTTTGCCATCTCCGATGAGTAGCGAGCTAGGTGAGGCGAGCCCATGAGAGATTTTCGTACACGCCCCTGAGTTCGAATCTTTAGGGTTTTGTGAAGCCCGAAACCCGACATTTGGCGCGCCAGGTAGGGGGCATGTCAAGGTCTCTCCCAAGGCTTGGCCCGCTGAACCTGGTCACACTTATGGTAGGGGGACGGCGAATCCGCGTGGAGAGGTGGGCCGCTCGTGTGGCGCGGATGGCGCATGCGGGCTAATATGCCCTGCGACGCTCCGCCACCCCATCGGTCGGCGTTCACGGCGGACACGCTTCCAACGAGCGCCTTGGGCTGCCGCCTTCACCAACCATGCATCATCCCCCCATCGCCCAGACCCTTCCACGCGTCCACGCTGTTTCACCCCCCTCTCGAGTCTGTTAGCACCCGGCGCATAGACACGTAGCGCTCTTGGTGGCACATGAGCTCAGGTGCCGACAAGCCGCCCGCCGCCGCCGCATTGGCGGGCACAGGCGCGCTCTTGGGCGCGACGTCGCCGCGAGACCCAAGCGCGCCCCCGAGGGAGCCGCACTCATCATCCTACACCGCCATGGGTTACAACTAGCGACCCGCGCGGGCGCGCCTGGGACACCCGCCCAGGCATGTCCTTGCTGGGAGCTCCTGGAGGCATGGGACTTGGCCGCGCTGGGGAGGCGTCGTCCAGCGTTCCCCGACATGCTTCGTGAAATGATGAGGGAGTACCGGAGGCCCGACTACATCAAGCCCTGGAGGCGCGCACAGTTCGACGATGACCGTGCCAGCATGCGTCTGGTCTATGGAGGAAGAAGCGCGGACCATCACCGCGGCAGGAGGCACGCGCGCGACCTCGGAGGCAGCCCCTGCGCAAACAGGTATGAACAACACCGCGGGGGTGGCTTCGCGGGGACGCCCAGCATGGGAGTCCTTGCGGGGCACACCTGCTGGTCAGGAGTTGCTTCGGGCATACGCCTGGGTCTAGGGACCGGGGACCCCTCGCCTGGGATAGGGTCGACGCACCCTTGTGTCCCAGCCGGGGGCCCCATCCTGGGAACGGAGGGTGGAGCACATGCCCATGTTCCCGGGCCAGACGATCCTAACCTGGAGGCCGGGGGTTGTATATCCGCACCTGCATCCGGGGCGCGCGACGCCCGCCTGGGAACTGAGGGTGGAATACACGCCCATGTCGCCAGTGCGGGCTTCGTTCGATCACTAGCGGGTGTTTGGGTACCCGCCGTTGCCCTCAAGATGGGTTAGCCCGCCCTAGGGGCATGGCCTAGGGTACGAGCGAAGGAACATGGGGGTCCCAGCGAGGCGCGTTGGGGAGACGCCCCGGGAACTCATGACCTACCGCCTGGAGGAGCTCTCCGGCCAGCGGGCGTTGGGGGCCCCTCTCACGCTCGAGGGCTCGCTCAGGACGGACCGCGCCACGCTGCGACGAGCCCGGGGACAGTTACGTCTCCAACGTATCTATAATTTTTGATGGTTTCATGCTATTATCTTGTCAAACTTTGGATGTTTTGTATGGCTTTTATATATTTTTTGGGACTAACCTATTAACTCAGTGCCAAGTGCCAGTTCCTATTTTTTCCATGTTTTGACCCCTTTTAGAGGATGATTTTGAACGGAGTCCAAACGGAATGAAACTGCCAAAAAGATTTTTTCTGAAATAGAAAAAGGCCGGGAAGCCAGAGAATCAGGGCAGGGGGCCTGCAGGGACCCCACAAGCCCTCATGGCGCGGCCAGGGGGGCCGCGCCACCCTGACTTGTGGGCTCCCTGGGCCACCTCTGCCCTAGGTTTTGCGCCTATATATTCCCTAGAATCCCAGAAAAAATCAGGAGATCATCGAAAGTACTTTTCCGCCGTTGCAAGCTTCTGTCTCCGCAAGGTCACATCTGGGGCACATTCTGGTGCCCTGCCGGAGGGGGATTCAGATACGGAGGGCTTCTTCATTAACACCATGACCTCTCCGATGATGCGTGAGTAGTTCACCATAGACCTACGGGTCCATAGCTAGTAGCTAGATGGCTTCTTCTCTCTCTTGGATCTTCAATACAAAGTTCTCCATGATCTTCATGGAGATCTATCTGATGTAATCTTCTTTTGCGGTGTGTTTGTGGAGATCCGATGAATTGTGGATTTATGATCAGATTATCTATGAATCTTATTTTTCTTCTGATCTCTCTTATGCATGATTTCATATCCTTGTAATTCTTTTCGAGTTGCGGGTTTTGTTTGGCCAACTAGATCTATGATTCTTGCAATGGGAGAAGTGCTTGGTTTTGGGTTCATGCCGTGCGGTGACCTCACCCAGTGACAGACGGGGTAGCAAGGCACGCATCATGTTGTTGCCATCAAGGATAAAAAGATGGGGTTTTCATTATTGGTTTGAGATTATCCCTCTACATCATGTCATCTTGCTTAAGGCCCTGTTCGTCATGAACTCAATACACTAGATGCATGCTGGATAGCGGTCGATGTGTGGAGTAATAGTAGTAGATTTAGAAAGTATCGGTCTACTTGTCTCGGACGTGATGCCTATATGTATGATTATTGCCTTAGATATCGTCATGACTTTGCGCGGTTCTATCAATTGCTTGACAGTAATTTGTTTACCCACCGTGATATTTGCTATTTTGAGAGAAGCCTCTAGTGAACACTATGGCCCCCGGGTCTACTCCACACCATATTTTTAGCCTTACACTTTTTACTTCGTTGCACTTTCCGCCTTTAGATCTCAGTTTACAATCAATCTTGAAGGGATTGACAACCCCTTTATAGCGTTGGGTGCAAGCTCTTTTGTGTTTGCGCAGGTACTGTGGACTTGACGAGGTTCTCCTACTGGATTGATACCTTGGTTCTCAAACTGAGGGAGATACTTACTGCTCTTGTGCTTCATCACCCTTTCCTCTTCAAGGGAAAAACCGACGCAAGCAAGAGAAGTAGCAAGAAGAATTCCTGGCATTGCCGGGGAAGGACTTTTGTTGCCGTAGCAGAAGAATTTCTGGCGCCGCTGCCCGGGAGGATCAAGTCAAGAACTCATCCAAGTAGGTGTTTGATACGTCCCGATCGTATCTACTTTTCCAAACTCTTTTGCCCTTGTTTTGGACTCTAATTTGCATGATTTGAATGGAACTAACCTGGACTCACGCTGTTTTCAGCAGAATTGCCTTGGTGTTGTTTTTGTGGAGAAATGAAAGTTCTTAGAACGTCGTGAAAATTTATGGAGAATATTTCTGGAAAATATGAAAAATACGTGCGCAAAGATCCACCGGAGGGGATGGGCCAGTGGGCCACATGTTGGAAATATGCCCTAGAGGCAATAATAAATTAGTTATTATTATATTTCTTAGTTCATGATAATCGTTTATTATCCATGCTATAATTGTATTGATTGGAAACACAATACTTGTGTGGATACATAGACAAAACACTGTCCCTAGTAAGCCTCTAGTTGACTAGCTCGTTGATCAAAGATGGTCAAGGTTTCCTGGCCATAGGCAAGTGTTGTCACTTGATAACGGGATCACATCATTAGGAGAATCATGTGATGGACTAGACCCACACTAATAGACGTAGCATGTTGATCGTGTCATTTTGTTGCTACTGTTTTCTGCGTGTCAAGTATTTGTTCCTATGACCATGAGATCATATAACTCACGGACACCAGAGGAATGCTTTGTGTGTATCAAACGTCGCAACGTAACTGGGTGACTATAAAGATGCTCTACAGGTATCTCCGAAGGTGTTCGTTGAGTTAGTATAGATCGAGACTGGGATTTGTCACTCCGTGTGACGGAGAGGTATCTCGGGGCCCACTCGGTAATACAACATCACACACAAGCCTTGCAAGCAATGTAACTTAATGTAAGTTGCGGGATCTTGTATTACGGAACGAGTAAAGAGACTTGCCGGTAAACGAGATTGAAATAGGTATGCGGATACTAACGATCGAATCTCGGGCAAGTAACATACCGAAGGACAAAAGGAATGACATACGTGATTATATGAATCCTTGGCACTGAGGTTCAAACGATAAGATCTTCGTAGAATATGTAGGATCCAATATGGGCATCCAGGTCCCGCTATTGGATATTGACCGAGGAGTCCCTCGGGTCATGTCTACATAGTTCTCGAACCCGCAGGGTCTGCACACTTAAGGTTCGACGTTGTTTTATGCGTATTTGAGTTATATGGTTGGTTACCGAATGTTGTTCGGAGTCCCGGATGAGATCACGGACGTCACGAGGGTTTCCGGAATGGTCCGGAAACGAAGATTGATATATAGGATGACCTCATTTGGTTACCGGAAGGTTTTCGTGCATTACCGGAAAAGTTTCGGGCTCATCGGTAGTGTACCGGGAGTGCCGGGAGGGGTGCCGGGGACCATCGGGAGGGGTGTCACGCCCCAAGGGGTCTCATGGGCTATGGGAAGAGATAAACCAGCCCCTAGTGGGCTGGAATAAGTTCCCACTAAGGCCCATAAGGTTTGAGAAGGAAAAAACACAAGGTGGAAAGAGTTTCCAAGTGGGAAGGTGGAATCCTACTCCAAGTAGGATTGGAGTAGGACTCCTCCACCTCCAATTTCGGCCAAACCTTTAGGTTTTGAGGCTGCCTCCTCCCCTCCCTCCCACCTATATATACGGAGGTTTTAGGGCTGATTTGAGACGACTTTTCCACGGCAGCCCGACCACATACCTCCACGGTTTTTCCTCTAGATCGCGTTTCTGCGGAGCTCGGGCGGAGCCCTGCTGAGACAAGGTCATCACCAACCTTCGGAGCGCCGTCACGCTGCCGGAGAACTCTTCTACCTCTCCGTCTCTCTTGCTGGATCAAGAAGGCCGAGATCATCGTCGAGCTGTACGTGTGCTGAACGCGGAGGTGCCGTCCGTTCGGTACTAGATCGTGGGACTGATCGCGGGATTGTTCGCGGGGCGGATCGAGGGACGTGAGGACGTTCCACTACATCAACCGCGTTCACTAACGCTTCTGCTGTACGATCTACAAGGGTACATAGATCACTCATCCCCTCTCGTAGATGGACATCACCATGATAGGTCTTCGTGCGCGTAGGAAATTTTTTGTTTCCCATGCGACGTTCCCCAATAGTGGCATCATGAGCTAGGTTCATGCGTAGATGTCTTCTCGAGTAGAACACAAAAGTTTTTGTGGGCGGTGATGTGCGTCTTGCTGCCCTCCTTAGTCTTTTCTTGATTCCGCGGTATTGTTGGATTGAAGCGGCTTGGACCGACATTACTCGTACGCTTACGAGAGACTGGTTTCATCGCTACGAGTAACCCCGTTGCTCAAAGATGACTGGCAAGTGTCGGTTTCTCCAACTTTAGTTGAATCGGATTTGACCGACGAGGTCCTTGGATGAGGTCAAATAGCAACTCATATATCTCCGTTGTGGTGTTTGCGTAAGTAAGATGCGATCCTACTAGATACCCATGGTCACCACGTAAAACATGCAAAAACAAAATTAGAGGACGTCTAACTTGTTTTTGCAGGGTATGCTTGTGATGTGATATGGCCAACGATGTGATGTGATATATTGGATGTATGAGATGATCATGTTGTAATAGATAATATCGACTTGCACGTCGATGGTACGGCAACCGGCAGGAGCCATAGGGTTGTCTTTATAACTAACGTTTGTGCTTGCAGATGCGTTTACTATTTTGCTAGGACGTAGCTTTAGTAGTAATAGCATGAGTAGCACGACAACCCCGATGGCACGTTGATGGAGATCATGATGATGGAGATCATGGTGTGACGCCGGTGACAAGAAGATCGTGCCGGTGCTTTGGTGATGGAGATCAAGAAGCACGTGATGATGGCCATATCATGTCACTTATAAATTGCATGTGATGTTAATCCTTTTATGCACCTTATTTTGCTTAGAACGACGGTAGCATTATGAGGTGATCTCTCACTAAAATTTCAAGACGAAATTGTGTTCTCCCCGACTGTGCACCGTTGCTACAGTTCGTCGTTTCGAGACACCACGTGATGATCGGGTGTGATAGACTCAACGTTCACATACAACGGGTGCAAAACAGTTGCGCACGCGGAACACTCGGGTTAAGCTTGACGAGCCTAGCATGTGCAGACATGGCCTCGGAACACATGAGACCGAAAGGTCGAGCATGAATCGTATAGTTGATATGATTAGCATAGAGATGCTTACCACTGAAACTATTCTCGACTCACGTGATGATCGGACTTGAGATAGTGGATTTGGATCATGTACCACTCAAATGACTAGAGAGATGTACTTTTTGAGTGGGAGTTCTTAAGTAATATGATTAATTGAACTAATTGTCATGAACATAGTCTAATGGTCTTTGCGAATTACGATGTAGCTTGCGCTATAGCTCTACTGTTTTATATGTTCCTAGAGAAAATTTAGTTGAAAGTTGATAGTAGCAAACTTTGCAGACTGAGTCTGTAAAACCGAGGATTGTCCTCGTTGCTGCACAGAAGGCTTATGTCCTTAATGCACCACTCGGTGTGCTGCACCTCAAGCGTCGTCTGTGGATGCTGTGAACATCCGACATACACGTTTCTGATGACTACACGATAGTTCAGTACAAAATACTTAATGGCTTAGAAGCAAGGCGCCGAAAACGTTGTAAAACGTCACGGAACATAAGTGATGTTCTAAAGAGATGAAATTGTGATTTCATGCTTGTGCCCTTGTTAAGAGGTACGAGACCTCCGACAAGATTCTTTGTCCACAAAGCACAGGAGAAAAGGCTCAATCGTTGAGCATGTGCTCAGATTGTCTGAGTACGACAATCGCTTGAATCAAGTGGGAGTTAATCTTCCAGATGAGATAGTGATAGTTCTCCAAAGTCACTGCCACCAAGCTGTGAGAGCTTCGTGATGAACTATAACATATCAAGGATACATACAATGATCCTTGAGCGATTCACGATGTTTGACACTGCGAAAGTAGAAATCAAGAAGGAGCATCAATAGTTGATGGTTTGTAAAACCACTAAGTTTCAAGAAAGGCAAGGGCTAGAAGGGATACTTCGTAAAACGGCAAAACCGTTGCTGCACTAATGAAGAGACCCAAGATTAAACCCAAACCCGAGACTAAGTGCTTCTGTAATGAGGGGAACAATCACTGAGGCGGAGCAACTCAAGATACTTGGTAGATAAGAAGGCTGGCAAAAGTCGAAAGAAGTGTATTTGATATACATGATGTTGATGTGTACTTTACTAGTACTCCTAGTAGCACGAGGGTATTGGATACCGGTTGATTAGTGACGCGAAATGAAAGCTACGGCATAAACGGAGACTAGCTAAAGGCGAGGTGACGATACGTGTTGGAAGTGTTTCGAAGATTGATATGATCAAACATCGCACGCTCCCTCTACCATCGGGATTGGTGTTAAACCTAAATAATTGTTATTTGGTGTTTGCGTTAAGCATGAACATGATTGGATCGTGTTTATTGCAATACGATTATTCATTTAAAGAGAATAATGGTTACTCTATTTTCTTGAATAATCACCTTCAATGGTTTATTGAATCTCGATCGTAGTGTTACACATGTTCATGATATTGGTGCCAAAAGATACGAGTTGATAGTACCACTTACTTGTGGCACTGCCGCTTGAGTCATGTTAGTATAAATTGCATGAAGAGGCTCCATGCTGATGGATCTTTGTACTCACCTGATTTCGAATCACTAGTGACATGCGAATCATACCACATGAGCAAGGCCTTGTTTTCATTGAGATGAAATAAAATAGTAACTTGTTGGAAGTGATCCATTTTGATGTATGCAGTCCAATGGGTACTGAGGCACGCAGTGGATATCATTATGTTCTTACTTCACTGACGATTTGAATAGATACAGGAGTATTTACTTAATGAATCACAAGTCTGAAATGTTGAAAAGTTCAAATCCGTTTCAGAGTGAAGTTCGTCGTAACAAGAGGATAAACTGTCTACGATATGATCATAGAAATGAATATCTGAGTTACGAGTTTTGGTACGCAGTTAAGACAATATGGAAATTGTTTCGCAGTTCATGCCACCTGGAACATCATAGTGTGATGATGTGTCTGAACGTCATAGCCACGCACTATTTGGTATGGTGCATACTATGATGTCTCTTATCGAATTACCACTATCGTTTATGGGTTATGCATTAGAGACAACCGCACTCACTTTAAATAGGGCACCGCGTATTTCCGTTGAGATGACAAAGTATAGACTGAGGTTTAGAGAAATCTAAACTGTCGTTTCTTGAAAGTTTGGGGTTTCGACACTTATGTGAAAAAGTTTCAGTCTGATAAAGCTCGAACCCAAAGCGGATAAATGCTTCTTCATAGGGTATCCAAAACAGTTGGGTACATCTCCTATCTCAGATCCGAAAGCAAAGTGTTTGTTTCTAGAAACGGATCCTTTCTCGAGGAAAGGTTCCTCTCGAAAGAATTGAGTGGGAGGGTAGTAGAACTTGATGAGGTTATTGAACCATCACTTCAACCAGTGTGTAGCAGGGCGCAGGAAGTTGTTCCTGTGGCGCCTACACCAATTGAAGTGGAAGCTGATGATGGTGATCATTGAGCTTCGAATCAAGTTACTACAAACCTCTTAGGTCGACAAGGTCACGTACTGCTGCAGAGTAGTACGGTAACCCTGTCTTGGAGGTCATGTTGTTGAGCAACAGTGAACCTACGAGTTATGGAGAAAGCGATGGTGGGCCCAGATTCCGACAAATGGCTGGAAGCCATGAAATCCGAGGGAGGATCCATGGATGAAAACAAAGTGTAGACTTTGGAAGAATTACTTGATGGTCATAGGACTATTGAGTAAAGATGGATCTTTAAAGGAAAACAGACGATGATGGTGATAAGTCACTATTAAGAAAAGCTCGACTTGTCGCAAAGATGTTTTCGACAAGATCAAACAGTTGACTATGATGAGACTTTCTCACTCGTAGCGATGCTAAAGGTTTGTTAGAATTATGTTAGTTGTTGATGCATTATTTATGAAATATTGCACGTAGGATGTCAAAACATTGTTCCTCGACGGTTTCCTTGAGCAAACATTGTATGTGATACAACCAAGAGGTTTTGTCGATCCTAAAGATACTAGCAAGTATGCAAGCTCCAGCGATCCTTCAATGGACTGGTGCAAGCATCTCGGAATTGGAATATATATACTTTGATGAGATGATCAAAGATTTTGGGTTTGTACAAGGTTTATGAGAAACTTGTATTTCCAAATAAGTGAGTGGGAGCACTATAGAATTTCTGATAGGTATATGTGGTTGACATATTGTGGATTAGAAGTAATGTAGAATTTCTGTAAAGCATATAAGGTTGTTTGAAAGAAGTTTTCAAAGGAGTACCTGGATTACGCTACTTGAACGTTGAGCATCAAAGATCTATGGAGATAGATCGAAAGCGCTTAATAGAAGTTTCAACAAGATGCATGCCTTGACAAGTTTTTGAAAGAGTTCAAAATAGACCAGCGAAGAAGGAGTTCTTGGTTGCGTTGTGAGGTGTGAATTTGAGTAAGACTCAAAACCCGACCACGGCAGAATAAAGAGAATAGACGAAGGTCGTCTTCTATGCCTTAGCCATAGAATCTAAAGTATGCCATGCTGTGTACCGCACCTGAAGTGTGCCTTGACTCAAAGTATGTTGAGAGGTATAGAGAGTGATCCATGATTGAATCACTAGCAGCGGTCGAAATTTATCCTTAGTAACTAATGGACTAAGGAATTTTTCTCGATTATGGAGGTGGTTAAAGAGTTTGTCGTAAAGGGTTACGTCAACGCAAGCTTTGACACTAATCCGGATAACTATGAGTAGTGAAACGGATTCGTATAGTAGAGTAGATATTTGGAGCATTTCCGAATAGCACGTAGTAGCAGCATCTATAAGATGACATAAAGATTTGTAAAGAACGCACGAATCTGAAAGTTTCAGAACCGTTGACTAAAACCTCTCTCACGAGCAAGACGTGATCAGACCCCATAACTATATGGGTGGTGGATTCGTTGGAAACACATGGTGATGTGAACTAGATTATTGACTCTAGTGCAAGTGGGAGACTGTTGGAAATATGCCCTAGAGGCAATAATAAATTAGTTATTATTATATTTCTTAGTTCATGATAATCGTTTATTATCCATGCTATAATTGTATTGATTGGAAACACAATACTTGTGTGGATACATAGACAAAACACTGTCCCTAGTAAGCCTCTAGTTGACTAGCTCGTTGATCAAAGATGGTCAAGTTTCCTGGCCATAGGCAAGTGTTGTCACTTGATAACGGGATCACATCATTAGGAGAATCATGTGATGGACTAGACCCACACTAATAGACGTAGCATGTTGATCGTGTCATTTTGTTGCTACTGTTTTCCGCGTGTCAAGTATTTGTTCCTATGACCATGAGATCATATAACTCACGGACACCGGAGGAATGCTTTGTGTGTATCAAACGTCGCAACGTAACTAGGTGACTATAAAGATGCTCTACAGGTATCTCCGAAGGTGTTCGTTGAGTTAGTATAGATCGAGACTGGGATTTGTCACTCCGTGTGACGGAGAGGTATCTCGGGGCCCACTCGGTAATACAACATCACACACAAGCCTTGCAAGCAATGTAACTTAATGTAAGTTGCGGGATCTTGTATTACGGAACGAGTAAAGAGACTTGCCGGTAAACGAGATTGAAATAGGTATGCGGATACTAACGATCGAATCTCGGGCAAGTAACATACCGAAGGACAAAAGGAATGACATACGTGATTATATGAATCCTTGGCACTGAGGTTCAAACGATAAGATCTTCGTAGAATATGTAGGATCCAATATGGGCATCCAGGTCCCGCTATTGGATATTGACCGAGGAGTCCCTCGGGTCATGTCTACATAGTTCTCGAACCCGCAGGGTCTGCACACTTAAGGTTCGACGTTGTTTTATGCGTATTTGAGTTATATGGTTGGTTACCGAATGTTGTTCGGAGTCCCGGATGAGATCACGGACGTCACGAGGGTTTCCGGAATGGTCCGGAAACGAAGATTGATATATAGGATGACCTCATTTGGTTACCGGAAGGTTTTCGTGCATTACCGGAAAAGTTTCGGGCTCATCGGTAGTGTACCGGGAGTGCCGGGAGGGGTGCCGGGGACCATCGGGAGGGGTGTCACGCCCCAAGGGGTCTCATGGGCTATGGGAAGAGATAAACCAGCCCCTAGTGGGCTGGAATAAGTTCCCACTAAGGCCCATAAGGTTTGAGAAGGAAAAAACACAAGGTGGAAAGAGTTTCCAAGTGGGAAGGTGGAATCCTACTCCAAGTAGGATTGGAGTAGGACTCCTCCACCTCCAATTTCGGCCAAACCTTTAGGTTTTGAGGCTGCCTCCTCCCCTCCCTCCCACCTATATATACGGAGGTTTTAGGGCTGATTTGAGACGACTTTTCCACGGCAGCCCGACCACATACCTCCACGGTTTTTCCTCTAGATCGCGTTTCTGCGGAGCTCGGGCGGAGCCCTGCTGAGACAAGGTCATCACCAACCTTCGGAGCGCCGTCACGCTGCCGGAGAACTCTTCTACCTCTCCGTCTCTCTTGCTGGATCAAGAAGGCCGAGATCATCGTCGAGCTGTACGTGTGCTGAACGCGGAGGTGCCGTCCGTTCGGTACTAGATCGTGGGACTGATCGCGGGATTGTTCGCGGGGCGGATCGAGGGACGTGAGGACGTTCCACTACATCAACCGCGTTCACTAACGCTTCTGCTGTACGATCTACAAGGGTACGTAGATCACTCATCCCCTCTCGTAGATGGACATCACCATGATAGGTCTTCGTGCGCGTAGGAAAATTTTTGTTTCCCATGCGACGTTCCCCAACACCACAAGCCCTGTAGCCGCCACCCCCTGGTGGCGACTAGAAAAAGCTTGTGGGGCCCACGTGGCTCTGCCGCCCACAAACTTAGCTCTATAAATTCACTTTCGTCACAGAAAAAATCAAGAGAGAAGATTTCGTCGCGTTTGCGATACGGAGGCGCCGCCACATCATGTTCTTCATCTGGAGGGCAGATCTGGAGTCCGTTTTGGGCTCCGGAGAGGGGAAATCGTCGCCATCGTCATCATTAACCTTCTTCCCTCTCCAATTCCATGAAGCTCTTCATCGTTCGTGAGTAATCTATTCGTAGGCTCGCTGTGCGGTGATGAGTAGGATGAGATCTATCATGTAATCGAGTTAGTTTTGACGGGGATTGATCTCTAGTATCCACTATGTTCTGAGATTGATGTTGCTACTACTTTGCCATGCTTAATGCTTGTCTCTAGGGACCGAGTGCCATGATTTCAGATCTGAAATTATTATGTTGTCACCAATATATGTGTGTTTTAGATCCGATCTTGCAAGTTGTAGTTACCTACTATGTGTTATGACCCGGCAACCCCGGAGTGACAATAACCGGAACCACTCCCGGTGATGACCATAGTTTGAGGAGTTCATGTGTTCACCAAGTGCTAATGCGTTGGCCGAGTTCTTTATTAAAAGAAGATCCTTAAAATCCCGTAGTTTCCTTTTGGACCCCGCTGCCATGGGAGGGATGGACAATAGTTGTCATGCAAGTTCTTTTCCCTAAGCATGTATGACGACACACGGAATGCATGCCTACATCACATTGACGAACGGGAGCTAGACACATATCTCTCCGTGTTATAACTGTTGCATGATGAATATCATCCAAACAAATCACCGACCCATTGCCTACGAGTTTGTCCCACTGCTGCTATTACTTTTTTTGCTCTGCTGCTGTTACTACTGTTGCTGCTGCTGTTACTTGCTACTGCTGTTACTTGCTACTATTCCTACTTGCTACTGCTGTCACTACTGCTGTTCCTTGCCACTGCTGCTACTCGTTACACTGCTACTACCTGCTACAATTCTGATTCGCTCGGCGTTGACGGGAAAAGACAATTTCCATCAACGGGCAACTTTTGGCGCCATTGATACGACAGTTAGGAATAGTCTGCCATCAACAGATCGTTTCTGACACCGTTGCTATCATACTACTTTGTTGTTGATACTTTGCTTGCAGATATTAATCTTTCAGGTGTGGTTGAATCCGACACATTCAACTGCTAATACTTGAGAGTATCCTCTCACTTCCTATTGGTGAATGAACAAATTTGGGTTGAATACTCTACCCTCGAAAACCGCCTCGATCCCACGCGCTGGTGGGTCATTGCAAGACAATTTCTAATTGTTGAGCAATCGAGAATAGCATTCGTCTAGCCATTGCCAGAGATTGCCATCAGCATTTTTCTGGTGCCGTTGCCGGGGAAGCAATTGCTATATTCTCTGAGTTACTTGGGATTTATATATGTTGATCACTATGAAAAATCTGAAAGATCCAAAAACCAAAGTCTTGCCCTCAACTACGAGGGGAGGTAAGGAACTGCCATCTAGCTCTGCACTTGATTCACCTTCAGTTATGAGTAAGCTTGCGACATCACCTCCTGCTAGAAATCTTGATATGTCGCCTGTGCTTGATGATGCTTATGATGCTGCTATGCCTGATACTGCTAGAGATGCTATGCCTGATACTGCTAGAGATGCTATGCATGATACTGCTATGCATGATACTGCTAGAGATGCTATGCCTGATACTGCTATGCTTGATACTGCTAGAGACACTACTTTGCCTGATGTTCCACTAGGGGTGTTCCTTGATGCTCATATTGCTAGAGTTACTGCCAATGCCCGTGATGCTTCTGAAACTGCCGATACTATTGAGATAGAACCTACTTTTGCTCCTGCTAGATCTAGCTCTCCTAGATATGAATTGCCTGATATACGTGAGGGTTATGTTATGGAGGGAGAGATAGCTGAGGATTTTCTTGCGTGTAAGGATGCCTATGACGCTGAGAAATTACTTCTCAAGTGGAAGGAAAAATCTCTGAAAGCTAGGATGAAATACGACCCGAAGTTTGCCACTTCACCTATCTTTGTCACCGATAAGGATTATGAATTCTGTGTCGATCGTGAGATAATCTATCTAGTCGAATCTGATCCTTTCCACGGTTATGAGTGTGAGACGGTCGTAGCCCATCTTACCAAACTACACGATATAGCCACCCTTTTCACTAGTGAGGAGAAGATCCGCCACTACTACATCCTTAAGCTGTTTCCTTTCTCTTTAAAGGATGACGCTAAAGCCTGGTTCACCTCTCTTGCTCCTGGATGTGTGAGTAGTCCCCAGGATATGGTCTATTACTTCTGTGAGAAATATTACCCTGCCCATAAGAAGCAAGCTGCCTTGCATGAAATATACAACTTTGCTCAACTCCAAGAAGAGAGTCTCCCACAAGCTTGGGGGAGGCTCGTCCAGCTACAAAATGCTTTGCCTGATCACCCTCTTAAGAAGAACGAGATACTTGATATCTTCTATAACGGACTTATCGATGCTTTTAGAGACCACCTAGATAGTTGTGCCGGTTCTGTTTTTAGGGAACCAACTATCGAATAACCTGAGATCCTTCTGAATAACATCTTGATCAACGATAATGCTTGGACTATTCCCGAACCACCTCCTAAGCCAACTCCTAAGAAAAGAGGTATTCTATTCCTCGGTCCCAAAGATATGCAAGAAGCCAAGAAATCTATGCAAGAGAAAGGCATTACATCTGAAGATGTCAAAAATTTACCACCTATCGAAGAGATCCATGGTCTCGATAACCCGATACAAGTAGTAGAAGTGAATTCTCTGCGTAGGTTTGATGAGAGTGATATTCCTTTTAACAAACCTGCTAGCCTATGCTTTGATGAATTTGACAACTTTGTTGCCAAACAACAGAGTTTCAATGATTATGTTAGCAGATATTCGGAACAAAGTACTCGTATGCTTAGCCATTTAAGTGCGTGTGTAGACAGAAATGTCAATGATCTGAAGCTTCTGAGTAAACATGCCTCTATGATTACTACTTAGGTAGAACAAGTACTTAAAGCTCAGAATGACTTTCTCAATGAATTAAATGACAACTCTGTCAGAGTCATTACTAGAGGAGGCAAAATGACTCAGGAACCTTTGTATCCTGAAGGTCATCCTAAGGAGAAGAAGAAGGATGATAGAAACCTACATGCCAGTTCACCAAATACTGTCACACCTGAAGAACCTAATGATATTTTTGCGTCTGATGCAGAAACACAATCTGGTGATGAACATGACCCTGGTGATAATATGGACAACGATGTTCATAATAATGCTCAACCTAGCAATGATGAGGATGTGGAGATTGAACCTACGGTTAATCCTGATGACCCACAACCTAAGAGATACGATAAGAATGACTTCACTGCTAGGAAGCATGGTAAAGAAAGGGAGCCCTGGGTTCAGAGATCTATGCCCTTTCCTCCTAAGCCATCCAAGAAAAAGGATGATGAGGATTTTGAGCGCTTCGTTGAGATGATAAGACCCATCTTTCTACAGATGCGGTTAATTGATATGCTCAAAATGTCTCCGTATGCCAAGTACATGAAGGATATCGTGACTAATAAATGGAAGATACCATATCTTGAGATCTCCACCATTCTTGCCAATTACACTTTCAAAGGAGGAACTCCTAAGAAACTTGGTGATCCCGGAGTGCCCACTATACCTTGTTCCATTAAAGGAAACTACATAAGAACTGCCTTATGTGACCTTGAGCCGGTGTTAGTGTTATGCCGCTCTCTCTTTATCGTAGACTTGAATTGGATAAATTGACACCCACAGAAATTTCTCTGCAAATGGCCGACAAATCAACTGCTTTCCCTATCGGCATTTGCGAGGATGTGCCTGTTGTGGTTGCTAACACCACTATCTTAACAGACTTTGTTATCTTGGATATTCCCGAGGACGATGCCATGGCTGTCATCCTCGGAAGACCCTTTTTAAACATTGCAGGGGCTGTTATAGATTGCAACAAAGGCAATGTCACTTTCCATGTCAACGGTAATGAGCACACATTGCACTTTCCGAAGAAACGATATCAAGTACATTGCATCAATGCTATCGAAAAGACTTCATCGATTCTTATTGGGAGCTTTGAATGCCCTATTCCTCGTGTCAAGATGAAGTATGATTTGCTTGTTGGGGAGATACATATCCCCATTGAGGTGACTTAGTGGCTATTCGAAAATTCTCCGTTCTCTCTTGCGATTCGAGAAGGTTTTGTCATGAGGACTTGATCAACCCCATTGACGGATTTCTTTCGATGACCATGAAATGGATGAATCAAAGAGTCACATACCTCTGTTTTGAGCTTTCATTTTCTGTTGCTTAGAAGAAAAATGATAGATTTAGTTTAGTTTTTCCAGTTTTCTGTTTTAGCGTCCCGGAGAAAAATACCCCGAAAATAAAAGTTCTCCGATGGTCTTGAAAATCTAGTATGATTTTTTCTGGAATATTTGAAAAATACTGGGCCTGAGAGCTCGCCTGGGGGCCAGACCAGTGGGCCACAAGCCCTACAGCCGCCCCCCTTGGTGGCGGCTAGCAAGCTTGTGGGGTCCACAGGGACCTCCTCCACCCATTACAACTCCCATCCTCTTCTTCCACCTCCAGAAAAAATTGGTTCGCAGCTCAAACCCGTGTTCTTGCTCATTTGGGTGTGATTTTCGATCTCCTTGCTCAAAGCACCATTCTCCGAACCGTTTTGGGGAAATTACTCGGTAAGTGACTCCTCCATTGGTCCAATTAGTTTTTGCTCTAGTGCTTTATCCTTCACGTATTCTTGCTACCTTGGTGACCCTATTCTTGAGCTAGAAATGTTGATTTAGCTGGTCCCAAGTAGTTTTAGCACGTGATACGGTCTCTAGGCACTAGTAGGAGTAGTTGCTACAAGGTGTGGTTGGTCTTCATTCACTTTTCTCTTGAACTTCAAAAATTTCAGCAAAAGGAAATTATGTTCAGGATGAAGTTTCATGGTGGTTCCTCAAGTAAGAAGGGTCCCCGTCTTTCTTTTCGGGAACCCGAACCTTATCAACTAAGGGACGCACCGGTACAACCATGTGACTGGCCTTCCGATGAGTTCATTATCGAAGCAGGTTTCAAGGATGAGTTTGATACACTTGTCTGCAATGCCGGATTAGAAGAATTCCTCTCAGATAAATGTGAACAGTATGCTATGCTCACTGCCTCTTTCGTGCGTAGATTTAAATTTTCAGTTGGCCGTGACTCATCCATACTGTTTGATCTGTATGATAAATCCTACACCATGGATTTGGAGGATTACAATAGGATTTGCAAGATACCCGATGGGGGTAGTATTAATGATCCTGCTAAGTCTTCGGTCAGAGACTTTTGTCTCCAGTATAACTATTGGAGAAACTAGAGATATCACACAAGCTACCATAGGAAGCATTCATTTCCCTGCCTTGCACTACTTTGCCCTCATCATAGGTAGGTGCATTAACGGCAAGGGTGCACATTGTCACCTACGCGCATCCGACCTTAGTATCCTTAAGAGCGCAGTAACAGGTGACAGGAGCTTCAACATGGGAGCTATAATAGCAAGGAGGCTGAATAATAATGCCATTGAGGGGGATTTCTTTGGTGGAATTTATGCGACACGCTTAGCAAATTTTCTTGGAGTATCCATCCGTTCAGAAGACCCTCCTCTCCGTATAGCTTACCTTGATCATGTCACTCTAACACGCTACCAGTTCCTTGAGAGGGATCATGGATCCTTCCTATACCGCTTGATATTTAACCGGCAGCGTGTTTTCCATATTACCCTTCCTGCTCCTGCTTTCTTTGACTTTCAGGTAAAACGAAGATACTACATAACCATAGGAGAGGCGGAGGAGTATGAGAGGGAGGCGATGGCTGCTGGACTTCGTGAGACAGCTATTCAGGAGTGGCTGCAGCACTCCCGTATAACACCCATTATGATTTTGGGTTTCGCCAGGACCATCCATGGGAGTAGACCAAGCTAGGCCAAAAGCCTAAGCTTGGGGGAGTACGTGTTCTCACCGACCTTACATTCATGCTTATGCTTTCGCTTTGTTAGCCGGTGTTTACACTTTGCCACTGTATTATCCATGCTAGTTTATTTTTATTTTCTTGTTTTGTGTCCTTTTGAGAAAACCCAAAAAGATTTTTCTTTCTTCTTTTGCTTGTTGGGAGCTTTCCCGTGTAAATAGTTTTCTTTTTCTTTGGGTCAAGGTAGAAGATATTGGTTACAATGTTTAGTGGCTCTTGCATGCATACCTGTTTAGCTTTCAAAGAGCCATATTACTTTGTCTTCTCCTTTGTGTTTGCCTGCAGATTCAGCTTAGTCCAATGTACGAGCACTCTTATTATTGTTTACATCGTTCGATCGTGCAAGTGAAAGGCAATAATGATGATATATGATGAAGTGACTGAGATTGGAAAAGCTGGTATGAACTCTATCTATTTTGTTTTTGTAAATATGACTAGCTTGTCATGCCTGATTCAGCTTTGTTGTGAGAGAACCATGTTTGCAATGACAACTTAGAGATCATAGTTTCTGATGCCATGCTTAATTAGCAAGGAGCTTATAATGGTTTCTCTTGAATGCCAACATAGATTTTGAAATGACTATGATGTAGTATGATAGGATGGTATTCTCCTTTGAATGATTCAAGTGGCTTGACTTGGCGCATGTTCATGCATGTAGTTGAAACAAAATCAACATAGCCTCTATAATGTTCGTGTTCATGGTGATTTATATCTTGTTCATGCTTGCATTCAATGTTAGTCAAACTCATTGCATCTTGATGACTGTTGTCGCTCTCTAGTTGGTCGCTTCCCAGTCTTTTGCTAGCCTTCACTTGTACTAAGTGGAATACTGCTTGTGCATCCACTTCCATAAACCCAAACGTTTTCCCATGAGAATCCACCATACCTACCTATTTGCGGTATCTACCTGCCGTTCCAAGTAAATTTGCATGTGCCACTCTCTAAACCTTCAAGAAATAATCTGTTTTGCATGCCCGAACCGCTCATGTGGTGACAGGGGGCTATTGGTATCTTCCATGCTAGGAGTGTTATCCTCGACATGTGTTTATTCACTGTCATTCACGAGAAAGGGGCCGGTAATTGGAATGCCCAGTTCCACGCTTAAATCGAAAACATAACTGTAAAACAAGACTCCCCCGGATTGATGTTAGTATGGACGGTACCCGAGGATTCGGCTAGCCGTGGAGTGTGATTGATTGGTGGTGGGGGAGTTAAAACTTTACTTTTCTGTTTGGGAACCTCCTATAGCATGAGTAGCATGGAAGATATTGAGAACTCTTGCTCATTGCGTTGACAATGAAGGCATGCCACCAAAATTTATTATCTCTGTTTTCAAAGCTTGAGCTCTGGCACCTCTACAAATCAATGCTTCCCTCTACGAAGGGCATGTCTATTTATTTTCCTGTTGAGTCATCCTCCTCTTGTATAAGCACCAATTAGAGAGGACCTCTGTCATTTTTATGCTTTGCTTTTGATTGATATTGAGTATGACTATGACTGGATGTTCGTTGCTATGAATTACAATGTTTAATCAGCCCTTGATCTTTGAAAGTGATCTGCATTTATGTTTTGCGGTCTGAGAAAGAGCTAGCGAGATACCACCTATTCATATTGCTTCATGCTTGTTTTGATTGAAGTGTTGGTATTTGAAACTCATTATTATTTGCTCGTTAGCTGATTATGCCATTGATATTAGTTTACCGTGAGACCTTTGAGTCACTTGCTTATGTGGTTAACTTGTGATCTTGTTGAAATTCGGGTTATGAGTTAGACATAGTTGCAACAACAAGATCAAACAGAGTTTGTCAAAGTTTTTCTTTCTCTCTCAGTTTGTCAACTGAGTTGCTTGAGGACAAGCAAGGTTTTAAGCTTGGGGGAGTTGATACGTCTCCATCGTATCTACTTTTCCAAACTCTTTTGTCCTTGTTTTGGACTCTAATTTGCATGATTTGAATGGAACATACGTGGACTCACGCTGTTTTCAGCAGTATTGCCTTGGTGTTGTTTTTGTGCAGAAATGAAAGTTCTCAGAACGTCCTGAAAATTTACGGAGAATATTTCTGGAAAATATGAAAAATACCTGCGCAAAGATCCACCAGAGGGGATGAGCCAGTGGGCCACAAGCCCTGTAGCCGCCACCCCCTGGTGGCCGCTAGCAAGCTTGTGGGGCCCACGTGGCTCTGCCGCCCACAAACTCAGCTCTATAAATTCACTTTCGTCCTAGAAAAAATCAAGAGAGAAGATTTCGTCGCGTTTGCGACACGGAGGCGCCGCCACATCCTGTTCTTCATCTGGAGGGCAGATCTGGAGTTCGTTTTGGGCTCCGGAGAGGGGAAATCGTCGCCATCGTCATCATCAAACTTCTTCCCTATCCAATTCCATGAAGCTCTTCATCGTTCGTGAGTAATCTATTCGTAGGCTCGCTGGGCGGTGATGAGTAGGATGAGATCTATCATGTAATCGAGTTAGTTTTGCTGGGGATTGATCCCTAGTATCCACTATGTTCTGAGATTGATGTTGCTACTACTTTGCCATGCTTAATGCTTGTCACTAGGGCCCGAGTGCCATGATTTCAGATCTGAAATTATTATGTTGTCACCAATATATCTGTGTTTTAGATCCGATCTTGCAAGTTGTAGTTACCTACTATGTGTTATGACCCAGCAACCCTGGAGTGACAATAACCGGAACCACTCCCGGTGACGACCATAGTTTGAGGAGTTCATGTGTTCACCAAGTGCTAATGCGTTGGTCCGGTTCTTTATTAAAAGGAGAACCTTAATATCCCGTAGTTTCCTTTTGGACCCTGCTGCCACGGGAGGGATGGACAATAGATGTCATGCAAGTTCTTTTCCCTAAGCACTTATGACGACACACGGAATGCATGCCTACATCACATTGACGAACGGGAGCTAGCCACATATCTCTCCGTGTTATAACTTTGCATGATGAATATCATCCAAACAAATCACCGACCCATTGCCTACGAGTTTGTCCCACTGCTGTTGTTACTTGTTTTGCTCTGCTGCTGTTACTACCGTTGCTGCTGCTGTTACTACTGTTGCTGCTGATGTTCTTTGCTACTGCTGTTACTTGCTACTGTTGCTACTTGCTACTTGTGTCACTACTGTTGTTCCTTGCCACTGCTGCTACTCGTTACACTACTACTACCTGCTACAATTCTGATTCGCTTGACGTTGACGTGAAAAGACAATTTCCATCAACGAGCAACTTTTGGCGCCATTGATACGACAGTTAGGAATAGTCTGCCGTCAACAGATCGTTTCTCACTCCGTTGCTATCATACTACTTTGTTGTTGATACTTTGCTTGCAGATATTAATCTTTCAGGTGTGGTTGAATCTGACACATTCAGCTGCTAATACTTGAGAGTATCCTCTCACTTCCTATTGGTGAATCAACAAATTTGGGTTGAATACTCTACCCTCGAAAACTGCCTCGATCCCACGCGCTGGTGGGTCATTGCAAGACAATTTCTAATTGTTGAGCAATCGAGAATAGCATTCGTCTAGCCATTGCCAGAGATTGCCATCAGCATTTTTCTGGTGCCGTTGCCGGGGAAGCGATTGCTATATTCTCTGAGTTACTTGGGATTTATATCTGCTGATCACTATGAAGAATCTAAAAGATCCAAAAACCAAAGTCTTGCCCTCAACTACGAGGGGAGGTAAGGAACTGCCATCTAGCTCTGCACTTGATTCACCTTCAGTTATGAGTAAGCTTGCGACATCACCTCCTGCTAGAAATCTTGATATGTCGCCTGTGCTTGATGATGCTTATGATGCTTCTATGCCTGATACTGCTAGAGATGCTATGCCTGATACTGCTAGAGATGCTATGCATGATACTGCTATGCCTGATACTGCTAGAGATGCTATGCCTGATACTGCTAGAGACACTACTTTGCCTGATGTTCCACTAGGGGTGTTCCTTGATGCTCATATTGCTAGAGTTACTGCCAATGCCCGTGATGCTTCTGAAACTGCCGATACTATTGAGATAGAACCTGCTTTTGCTCCTGCCAATACTCTACCCTCGAAAACTGCCTCGATCCCACGCGGTGGTGGGTCATTGCAAGACAAGTTCTAATTGTTGAGCAATCGAGAATAGCATTCGTCTAGTCATTGCCAGAGATTGCCATCAGTGTCGCAAACTCATCTCTTGCATTTACTTTGTTTGCCAGTTGCCTCTCGTTTTCCTCTCCCCCACCTCACCAATTTGCCTTTTTCGTTTGCCTTTTTCGTTCGCCTTTTCGTTCGCCCTTTTTCTCGCTTGCTCTTTGTTCGCTTGTGTGCTCGCTTGCTTGCTGAAGTCACCATGAATGAAAACACCAAACTTTGTGACTTCTCGAATACTAATAATAATGATTTTATTATTAATCCGATTGCTCCCACCACTAGTGCGGAGTCATATGAAATCAATGTCGCTTTGCTGAATCTTGTTATGAAAGAGCAATTCTTCAGCCTTCCTAGTGAAGATGCCGCATCCCATCTTAATACCTTCATTGAGCTTTGCGATATGCAAAATAAGAAAGATGTGGATAATGATGTGATTAAATTGAAGCTTTTTTCCTTTCTCGTTGCGAAATTGCGCAAAAACTTGGTTTTCTTCTTTGCCCAAAAATAGTATCGATTCTTGGGATAAGTGCAAAGATACTTATATATCCAAGTATTTTCCGCCGGCTAAGATTATCTCTCTCCGTAATAATATCATGAATTTCAAGCAACTTGATCATGAACATGTTGCACAATCTTGGGAGAGAATGAAATTGATGATTAGAAATTGTCCCGCTCATGGCTTGAGTCTTTGGATGATTATACAAATCTTTTACGCTGGCTTGAATTTCTCTTCTAGAAATATCTTGGACTGCGCCTCAGGTGGAACATTCATGGAAATCACGTTAGGGGAAGCCAAAAAACACCTAGACAATATCATGACAAACTACTCTCAGTGGCACACTGAAAGGTCACCTACTAGTAAGAAGGTACACGCTATAGAAGAAATTAACTCGTTGAGTGCTAAGATGGATGAGTGAATGAATTTGGTTGCTAGTAGAATTTATCCTTTAGATCCTAATGATATGCCCTTGTCTTCCTTGATTGAGAGTAGCAATGCTAGCTTGGACTTTAATTTTGTTGGTAGGAATAATTTTGGCAACAACAATGCTTTTAGAGGAAACTATGTTCCTAGGCCTTTTCCTAGTAAGTCCTCTAATAACTTTGGCAACTCCTACAACAATACTCATGGAAATTACAATAGATTACCCTCTGATCTAGAGAGTAATATCAAAGAGTTTATCAACTCACAAAAGATTTTCAATGCGTCCATACAAGAAAAACTACTCAAAATTGACGATTTGGCTAAGAGAGTTGATAGAATGTCTAGTGATATTGATGCTTTGAAAGTTAGATGTGCTCCTCCCAAGATCAATATGTATGTAACTTTGAATGTTATGCGTGTTTCCATGATTGAGAGCAAAGAAAGAACCGCCCAAATTCGTGCTAGACATGAATGGCTTAAAAAGGCGTGTTCTCGTGATAAGAACCATGAAGATCTTAAAGTCCTTGGTGTGACTCCCATTGAATCTTTGTTTTCTTGTGTCAAACCTAATGATGATGGGGCTGGATATGAATCCACTTTGATTGAAAAGAGCCCCAATGATTCGGAGTCCATCTATCTTGATGCTAAAAGAATTGAAAGAGGAGTAGAAGATATTAAAACTTTGAGTAGTAATGAAATTACTACCTTGGATTTCAAGGAATTCAATTATGATAGTTGCTCCTTGATTGAATGCATTTCCTTGATGCAATCCATGTTAAACTCTCCACACGCTTATAGCCAAAACAAAGCCTTTACCGATCATATCGTCAAAGCTATGATAAAATCTCTTGAAGAGAAACTTGAATTGGAAGTCTCTATCCCTAGAAAGCTTCATGATGAGTGGGAACCTACTATCAAAATCAAAATCGAAAACTATGAATTCAATGCTTTGTGTGTTTGGGGTGCTAGTGTTTCCGCGATTCCAAAGTCTTTATGTGATGTTCTGGGTTTTAATGAGATTGGAGAGTGTTCTCTTAATTTGCATCTTGCGGATTCTACTGTCAAGAAACCCATGGGTAGGATCAATGATGTTCTTATTATTGCAAATAGGAACTATGTGCCCGTGGATTTCATTGTGCTTGACATCGATTGCAATCCTACACGCCCTATTATTCTTGGTAGACCCTTCCTAAGGACTATCGGTGTTATCATCGAGATGAACGAAGGGAATATTAGATTTCAATTTCCTTTAAAGAAGGGCATGGAACACTTTCCTAGAAAGAAAATAAGATTGCCTTATGAATCCATGATGAGGGCCACTTATGGTTTGAGCACCAAAGACGATGATACTTGATTGTATCGCTTTTATGCCTAGCTAGGGGCGTTAAACAATAGCGCTTGTTGGGAGGCAACCCAATGAATTTATCTTTTCTTTCTGTTTGTTGCGTCCACACTTTCATTATTCTGTTGTGATTGTGTTTTTTGTGTTTGTTTTTGTGTTTGAGCCAAGCAAAACCTTTATGATTAGTCTTGGTAATGGTTGTTTGATCCTCCTGGAAAAAGATAGAAACTTTTCGCTCACGAGATGATTTTTAATTTTTATTCAGAAAGAGATTTTTAGTTGATTATTTTTGCTTCTAGTTTATATGCCTTTTGCCCAGGCAGTAGTAATTGTTCAGAATTTTTGAGGTACCAGAAGTATACGAAGTATACAGATTGCTACAGACTGGTCTGTTTTTGACAGATTTTGTTTTTGTTGAGATGGTTGCTTGTTTTGATGAAACTATGGTTAATATCATGGGGTACTAGCCATGGAAAAGTGAGAATACAGTAGCCCAACACCAATATAGATAGAATTCAAGTTTTCTACAGTACCAAAAGAGGTCGTAGTTTGTTTTCTTGTCCTAATGATATCACGAGTTTTTGTTTAAGTTTTGTGTTGTGAAGTTTTCAAGTTTTGGGTGATGTTCTCATGGACAAAGAGATAAGGAGTGGAAAGAGCTCAAGCTTGGGGATGCCCAAGGCATCCCAAGACAAATTCAAGGACACCAAAAAACCTAAGCTTGGGGATGCCCCTGGAAGGCATCCCCTCTTTCGTCTTCAATCCATCGGTAACCTTACTTGGAGCTATATTTTTATTCACCACATGATCTGTGTTTTGATTGGAGCGTCTTGTATCGTAGGAGTCTTTTATTTTTGTTGTGTCACAGTCATCCTTGCTGCACACCTTTTTGAAAGAGAAAGACATGCACTCATTGTGATTTTGCTAGAATGCTCATAGTGCTTCACTTATTTCTTTTGAGCTAGATAATTTTGCTCTGTGTGCTTCACTTAGATCTTTTAGAGCACGGCGGTGTGTGACTTGGTAGTTGGCTTATGCTATGAAAGTAGTCCCAAATATGATAGGTACCCAAAGAGGATACAAAAACCTCCATCTTCATGTGCATTGAGTAGAAAGAGAAGTTTTGATTCTTGTCAATTAGTTTTGAGACGTGGATTTTGTAATATTAAGAGCTATGTTAGCAGGGTGTCATGAATATAGAAATACTTGTGTTGAAGTTAGTGATTCCCGTAGCATGCACGTATGGTGAACCGCTATGTTAGGAAGTTGGAGCATAATTTATCTATTGATTTTCATCCTTTGTGTTGAGGTCGGGATCGCGCGATGGTTAACACCTACCAACCCTTCCCCTCGGAGTATGCATTTAGCACTTTGTTTCGATTACTAATAAAAACTTTTGCAACAAGTATGTGAGTTCTTCATGACTAATGTGAGTCCATGGTATAGATGCACTTTCACCTTTCACCATCGCTAGCCTCTCTAGTGCCGCGCAATTCTCACCGGTACAAAAACCCACCATATGTCTTCCTCAAAACAGCCACCATACCTACCTACTATGGCATTTTCATAGCAATTCCAAGATATATTGCCATGCAACTCCCACCGTTTCGTCTCATGACTTGTGCCGTCACTCTCATATTGCCATTGCATGATCGTAAGATAGCTAGCGAGATGTTTCAACGTCATACGCCAAGCTAGATCGTTGCACATCCCGGTACACTGCGGGAGGCATTTCCTATAGAGTCATCATCATTCTAAGCTTTGAGCTGTGAGTAAATAAAAGTGCGATGATCATCATTATTAGAGCATTGTCCCATGCGAGGACTAAAAAAAAAGAGGCCCAAAAATAAAAAAAGCGAAAAAAAGAGAGGCCTAAGAGCCCAAATAAAAAACAAATAAAAAGAGAGAGAGAAAAAGAGAGAAGGGACAATGCTACTATCTTTTTCCACGCTTGTGCTTCATAATAGCACCATGTTCTACATGATTGAGAGCTTCTTGCTTTGTCACTACCATATGCTAGTGGGAATCTTCATTATATAACTTGGCTTGTATATTCCAGTGATGGGCTTCCTCAAAATTGCCCTAGGTCCTCGTGAGCAAGCAAGTTGGATGCACACCCACTAGTTCTACTTTTGAGCTTTCATACACTTATAGCTCTAGTGCATCCTTTGTATGGCAATCCCTACTCATTCACATTGATATCTATTAATGGGCATTTCCATAGCCTTTTGATACGCCGAGTCAATGGGACCATCTCCTCCTTTTTGTCTCACAACCACCACCACACTCTATTCCACCTATAGTGCTATATCCATGGCTCGCTCTCATGTATTGCGTGATAGTTATAAAAAGTTTGAGAAAGTAAGAGTGCGAAAACAATTACTTGGCCAATACTGGGGTTGTGCATGATTTACATTAGTTGTGTGAGGATGATGGAGCATAGCCAGACTATATGATTTTGTAGGGATAACTTTCATTGGCCTTGTTATTTTGAAAGTTCATGATTACCTTGCTAGTTTGCTTGAAGTATTATTGTTTTCATGTCAATAGCAAACTATTGTTTTGAATCTTACGGATATTAACATTCATGTCACGTGAAAGAAGTTGCAAAGGACAACTATACTAGGTAGCATTCCACATCAAAAATTCAGTCTTTATCACTTCCCTACTCGAGGACGAGCAGGAGTTAAGCTTGGGGATGCTTGATACGTCTCCAACGTATCTATACTTTTTGATGGTTTCATGCTATTATCTTGTCAAACTTCGGATGTTTTGTATGCCTTTTATATATTTTTTGGGACTAACCTATTAACTCAGTGCCAAGTGCCAGCTCCTGTTTTTTCCATGTTTTTGACCCCTTTCAGAGGAGGATTTTGAACGGAGTCCAAACGGAATGAAACTGCCAAAAAGATTTTTTCCGAAACAGAAAAAGACCGGGAAGCCGGAGAATCAGGGCAAGAGGCTTGCAGGGACCCCACAAGCCCTCATGGCGCGGCCAGGGGGGCCCGCACCACCCTGGCTTGTGGGCTCCCTGGGCCACCTCTGCCCTAGGTTTTGCGCCTATATATTCCCTAAAATCCCAGAAAAAATCAGGATATCATCGAAAGTACTTTTCCGCCGCCGCAAGCTTCTGTCTCCGCAAGATCCCATCCGGGGCACGTTCTGGTGTCCTGCCGGAGTGGGGATTCAGATTCTGAGGGCTTCTTCATCAACACCATGACCTCTCCGATGATCCGTGAGTAGTTCACCATAGACCTATGGGTCCATAGCTAGTAGTTAGATGGCTTCTTCTCTCTCTTGGATCTTCAATACAAAGTTCTCCATGATCTTCATGGAGATCTATCCGATGTAATCTTCTTTTGCGGTGTGTTTGTGGAGATCCGATGAATTGTGGATTTATGATCAGATTATCTATGAATCTTATTTGAGTTTCTTCTGATCTCTCTTATGCATGATTTCATATCCTTGTAATTCTCTTCGAGTTGTGGGTTTTGTTTGGCCCTCTAGATCTATGATTCTTGCAATGGGAGAAGTGCTTGGTTTTGGGTTCATACCGTGCGGTGACCTCACCCAGTGACAGAAGGGGTAGCGAGGCACGCATCGTGTTGTTGCCATCAAGGGTAAAAAGATGAGGTTTTCATCATTGGTTTGATATTATACCTCTACATCATGTCATATTGCTTAAGGTGTTACTCTGTTCGTCATGAACTCAATACACTAGATGCATGCTGGATAGCGGTTGATGTGTGGAGTAATAGTAGTAGATGCAGAAAGTATTAGTCTACTTGTCTCGGACGTGATGCCTATATGTATGATCATTGCCTTAGATATCGTCATGACTTTGCGCGGTTCTATCAATTGCTCGACAGTAATTTGTTTACCCACCGTGATATTTGCTATTTGAGAGAAGCCTCTAGTGAACACTATGGCCCCCGGGTCTACTCCACACCACATTTTCAGCCTTACACTTTTTACTTCGTTGCACTTTCCGCCTTTAGATCTCACTTTGCAATCAATCTTGAAGGGATTGACAACCCCTTTATAGCGTTGGGTGCAAGCTCTTTTGTGTTTGCGCAGGCACTCTGGACTTGACGAGATTCTCCTACTGGATTGATACCTTGGTTCTCAAACTGAGGGAAATACTTACTGCCCCTGTGCCGCATCACCCTTTCCTCTTCAAGGGAAAAACCAACGCAAGCAAGAGAAGTAGCAAGAAGAATTCCTCGCGTTGCCGGGGAAGGACTTTTGTTGCCGTAGCAGGGACCACGAGCGGGGAACGCGCCTGTGAGGTGGGGCTACCGAAGCGTCCCCGGGACCTGCATCGACCCATAGCACCTCTGCATCGTGCTTCCATCATTTTAGAACATACTTCATCCCGTGACACTCTCACGTAATAACGAGCCGAGGCTATATAGGCACAGGCCCCCCCTGAGGACTCGGAAGGGGTCCATCCCATGTCTAGTGGAAGCCCTATGCTCCGCGTTGGGAAGAAGACGGAGGCGATCAACACAGTCCACCGATGACTTCCGGAATCAGGCGCCTATGCCTCGGCGGTAGGGACACTCGCGAGGCCAAAGTGTCCTCGCGACCTCCCAGATACACCCCCACCGTGACACTCTCACGTAATAACGAGCCGAGGCTGTATACGCCCAGGGCCCCCCGAGGACGCGGAGGCGTCCATCCCATGCCTAGTGGGAGCCCCATGTGTTGGAATTATGCCCTAGAGGCAATGATAAATAAGTTATTATTATAATTCCTGTATCAAGATAATCGTTTATTATCCATGCTATAATTGTATTGAATGAAGACTTAGATACATGTGTGGATATATAAACAAAATAGTGTCCCTAGCAAGCCTCTAGTTGGCTACCCAGTTGATCAAGGATAGTCAGGGTCTTCTGACTATCTACAAGGTGTTGTTGCTTGATAACTGGATCACATCATTGGGAGAATCATGTGATGGACTAGACCCAAACTAATAGACATAGCACGTTGATCGTGTCATTTTGTTGCTACTGTTTTCTGCGTGTCAAGTATTTGTTCCTATGACCATGAGATCATATAACTCACTAACACCGAAGGAATGCTTTGTGTGTATCAAACGTCACAACATAACTGGGTGGCTATAAAGATGCTCTACACGTATCTCCGAAGGTGTCCGTTGAGTTAGTATGGATCGAGACTGGGATTTGTCACTCCGTGTGACGGAGAGGTATCTCGGGGCCCACTCGGTAATACAACATCACACACAAGCCTTGCAAGCAATGTGACTTATTGTAAGTTGCGGGATCTTGTATTACGGAACGAGTAAAGAGACTTGCCCGTAAACGAGATTGAAATAGGTATGTGGATACTGACGATCGAATCTCGGGCAAGTAACATACCGAAGGACAAAGGGAATGACATACGGGATTATATGAATCACCATACCTACCTACTATGGCATTTTCATAGCCATTCCGAGATATATTGCCATGCAACTCCCACCGTTCCATCTCATGACTTGTGTCGTCACTCTCATATTGCCATTGCATGATCGTAAGATAGCTAGCGAGATGTTTCAACGTCATACGCCAAGCTAGATCGTTGCACATCCCGGTACACTGCCGGAGGCATTTCCTATAGAGTCATTTCTAAGCTTTGAGCTGTGAGTAAATAAAAGTGTGATGATCATCATTATTAGAGCATTGTCCCATGTGAGGAAATAAAAAAAAGGCCAAAGTGCCCAATAAAAAAAGAGAAAAGAGAAAAAAAGAGAGGCACAAGAGCCCAAATAAAAAAAAGAGAAAAAGAGAGAAGGGACATTGCTACTATCTTTTTCCACACTTGTGCTTCATAATAGCACCATGTTCTTCATGATTGAGAGCTTCTTGCTTTGTCACTACCATATGCTAGTGGGAATATTTATTATATAACTTGGCTTGTATATTCCAGTGATGGGCTTCCTCAAAATTGCCCTAGGTCTTCGTGAGCAAGCAAGTTGGATCCACACCCACTAGTTCTCCTTCTGAGCTTTCACATACTTATAGCTCTAGTGCATCCCTTGTATGGCAATCCCTACTCATTCACATTGATATCTATTAATGGGCATCTCCATAGCCCTTTGATACGCCGAGTCAATGTGACCATCTCCTCCTTTTTGTCTCACAACCACCACCACACCCTATTCCACCTATAGTGCTATATCCATGGCTCACGCTCATGTATTGCGTGATAGTTATAATTTTTTTGAGAAAGTAAGAGTGCAAAAACAATTACTTGGCCAATACCGGGGTTGTGCATGATTTACATTCGTTGTGTGAGGATGATGGAGCATAGCCAGACTATATGATTTTGTAGGGATAACCTTCAATGGCCTTGTTATTTTGAAAGTTCATGATTACCTTTCTAGTTTGCTTGAAGTATTGTTGTTTTCATGTCAATAGCAAACTATTGTTTTGAATCTTACGGATCTGAACATTTATGTCACATCAAAAATTCATTCTTTGTCACTTCCCTACTCGAGGACGAGCAGGAGTTAATCTTGAGGATGCTTGATACGTCTCCAACGTATCTATAATTTTTATGGTTTCATGCTATTATCTTGTCAAACATTGGATGTTTTGTATGCCTTTTATATATTTTTTGGGACTAACTTATTAACTCAGTGCCAAGTGCCAGTTCCTGTTTTTTCCATGTTTTTGACCCCTTTCAGAGGAGGATTTGAAACGGAGTCCAAACGGAATAAAACTTCCGAAAAGATTTTTTCCGTAACAGAAGAAGATCGAGAGACATGAGAGCCAAGGCAGGCGGTCCTCAGGGACCCCACAAGCCCCCTAGCCGCGGCAAGGGGGGAGGCCGCGCCTCCCTGGCTTGTGGGCCCCCTGGACCTCCTCTGCCCTAGGTTTTGCGCCTATATATTCCCTAAAATCCTTGAAAAAATCAGGAGATCATCGAAAGTACTTTTCCGCCGCCGCAAGCTTCTGTCTCCGCAAGATCCCATCTGGGCACATTCTGGTGCCCTACCGGAGGGGGGATTCGGATACTGAGGGCTTCTTCATCAACACCATGACCTCTCCGATGATGCATGAGTAGTTCACCATAGACCTACGGGTCCATAGCTAGTATCTAGATGGCTTCTTCTCTCTCTTGGATCTTCAATACGAAGTTCTCCATGATCTTCATGGAGATCTATCCGATGTAATCTTCTTTTGCAGTGTGTTCGTCGAGATCCGATGAATTGTGGATTTATGATCAGATTATCTATGAATCTTATTTGAGTTTCTTCTGATCCCTCTTATGCATGACTTCATATCCTTGTAATTCTCTTCGAGTTGTGGGTTTTGTTTGGCCAACTAGATCTATGATTCTTGCAATAGGAGAAGTGCTTGGTTTTGGGTTCATACCGTGCGGTGACCTCACCTAGTGACAGAAGGGGTAGCGAGGCACGCATCATGTTGTTGCCATCAAAGGTAAAAGGATGGGGTTTTCATCATTGGTTCGAGATTATCCCTCTACATCATGTCATATTGCTTAAAGCGTTACTGTGTTCGTCATGAACTCAATACACTAGATGCATGCTGGATAATGGTCGATGTGTGGAGTAATAGTAGTAGATGCAAAATGTATCGGTCTACTTGTCTCAGACGTGATGGCGATATGTATGATCATTGCCTTAGATATCGTCATGACTTTGCGCGGTTCTATCAATTGCTCGACAGTAATTTGTTCACCCATCGTGATATTTGCTATTTTAAGAAAAGCCTCTAGTGAACACTATGGCCCAGGGTCTATTCCACACCATATTTTCGGCCTTACACTTTTCTTCTTTGCACTTTCCGCCTTCAGATTTCACTTTGCAATCAATCTTGAAGGGATTGACAACCCCTTTATAGCGTTGGGTGCAAGATCTTTGTGTTTGTGCAGGTACTCTAGACTTGACGAGATTCTCCTACTGGATTGATACCTTGGTTCTCAAACTGAGGGAAGTACTTACTGCTCCTGTGCCGCATCACCCTTTCCTCTTCAAGGGAAAAACCGACGCAAACAAGAGAAGTAGCAAGAAGAATTCCTGGCGTTGCCGGGGAAGGACTTTTGTTGCCGTAGCACGCGACTCTTACCATTTCTATCCTTCGATGAACGACAAGTCGCCACCCGTTATAACTTGATCTGAGTCGTGGTGTAGTCTTGGATGACATCACTTCATCACCTTAGTTCCAGGGCTTTTAGCACTGCAACCATCAACAGATCTTTTGTTCATAATTACTTATCCCAAAAATCTAGGCGCCATCATCGCAGTCTTTGACTTGTCACCTCGATCTCCGCCTTGACAGCCTCGATTTCTGTTCCTGCCCTTTAAATAACAAGATAAATGGCTCGAGAACACCCCCGTCACCTACCTCCATCTCTTCCTCATCTTCCTCGCGTACTTCCTCTTCGAGGACCAGCGCCACGGCGTCATCACCGACTCCTGGAGCTCCTCCATCGACCGTGGTCTTCCGAGCGCCAAGAAGCACGAAGTACTGCGTGTTTGTCGTCGGCACCGATCTCCTTCTCCCAGGTACACACATTCCCTCCATTTTAGGGTTAGGCCGAGAACACCATGACCTTAGTTTCCTGCGAGCTAGCTTCAGCGACGCGACGAACACCCTTATCTGCCTTAGATCCATTTCACGTTTTCGCAATAGACCTAATGCAGTAGCAGGCTTCGGCCATTTTATCACATCTTTTTGTTAGCTTAGACCTTCATGCCGTAGATCCAATGCTGTCTCTGCGTTATGTGCATAACTCTCTACCTTTATTTCGAGAAATGTCCTTCTATTTTGATCCACTCATAGATCCATAGTTTACTGCCTGTTTTTAGAAACATGTTTGCTCGTCTGTCGAGAATATCCCTAAGGGAAAAAGCACCTCTGAAAGTCGCCGTTTAGCTCCAGCCTCCATGGCGACTTAACTTTATCACCATAACTATGACACCTTCCCTTCCAATTTGAAGGGGACCACCAAAAATTATAAATACGTTGGAGACGTATTGATGTCAGATGTGCTTCCGTCGCAACGGGGCCAGAAATAGGCACGTTGTCGGGAAATTATCTTGACGTGCTCTTCCCCGGCAACGGCACCAGGAATTGTCGTGTCGATGGCACCAGGAATTGTCGTGTCGATGGCACCAGGAATCCTTCAGCTGCGGCTACACCTTAAGGGACTTCCTAGGCAAGTATGCAAAGGATTTCCCCCGTGGCCTTGGAGCCTTGCGTTGGTGTTCCCTCGAAGCGGAAAGGGTGATGTAGCACAGCGGTGGTAAGTATTTCCCTCAGTTTGAGAACCAAGGTATCAATCCAGTGGAGGAGTATCTCAAGATCCTGCACAAACACAAAAGCTTGCTCCCAACGCTATGAAGGGGTTGTCAATCCCTTATAGATTGTTTGCCAAGTGAGAACTGAAAGCAACAACGTAACAAAGCAAAGGAAAAGCGGAGGTGTAAACGATGGATGTGAATAGACCTGGGGGCCGTAGTGTTTACTAGTGGCTTCTCTCATGAAAGCAAGTAGACGGTGGGTGAACAAATTACTGTTGAGCAATTGATAGAACCGCGCAAAGTCGTGACAATATCTATGCAATGATTATATCTATAGGCATCAGGTCCAAAACAAGTAGACTGATACTTTCTGCATCTACTACTATTACTCCACACGTCGACCGCTATCCAGCATGCATCTAGTGTATTAAGTCCATAAGAACAGAGTAACGCCTTAAGCAAGATGACATGATGTAGAGGGATAATCTCAAACCAATGATAAAACCCCCATCTTTTTACCCTTGATGGCAATTACTTGATGTGTGCCTTGCTGCCCCTACTGTCACTGGGAAAGGTCACCACATGGTAGAACCCAAAACCAATAACTTCTCCCATTGCAAGAATCATAGATCTAGTTGGCCAAACAAAACCCAAGACTCGGAGATACTTACAAGGATATCAAATCATGCATATAAGAAATCAGCAAAGACTCAAATATATATCATAGATAATCTGATCACAAATCCACAATTCATCGGATCTCAACAAACACACCGCCAAAGAAGATTACATCGGATAGATCTCCATGAAGATCATGGAGAAATTTGTATTGAAGATCCAAGAGGGAGAAGAAGCCATCTAGCTACTAACTACGGACCCGTAGGTCTGAAATGAACTACTCACGAGTCATTGGAGGGGCGATGATGATGATGAAGAAGCCCTCCAACTCCAAAGTCCCCTCCGACAGGGCGCCGGGAAGGGTCTCCAAATGAGATCTCGCGGAAACGGAAGCTTGCGGCGGCGGAAAAGTACTTTCGAGGCTCCCCTGATTTTTTGCGGAATATTTGGGAATTTATAGGCCAAAGATCTAGGTCAGGGGGCGGCTAGGGAGGCCACAAGCCTGCCCACCGCTGCCTCCCCTGGTGGCGGAGTGGGGGCTTGTGGGCTCCCTGGAGCCCACCTGGCCTGGCCCAATGGCCCCCTGACCTTCTTTCGTTCTGGAAAAAATCATTTCGGGGTTTTTCTTCCGTTTGGACTCCGTTCCAAAATCAGATCTGAAAAGAGTCAAAAACACGGAAAAAACAGGAACTGGCACTTGGCACCGAATTAATAAGTTAGTCCCAAAAAAGATATAACGGGTACATAAAACAACCAAAGAATACAAGATAACAGCGTGAAACCATAAAAAATTATAGATACGTTTGAGAGTATCCAGCATCCCCAAGCTTAACTCCTGCTCGTCCTCGAGTAGGGAAGTGATAAAGAATGAATTTTTGATGCTTTCATGCTACCTAGCGTAGGTGTCCTTTGTAATTCCTCTTATGTGACGTGAATGTTCAGATCCATTAGATTCAAAACAATAGTTTTCTATTGACGTGGAAACAATAATTATTCAAGCAAACTAGCAAGGTAATCATGAACTTTCAAAATAATAAGGCCAAAAGAAAGTTATCCCTACAAAAGCATATAGTCTGGCTATGCTCTATCATCATTGCACAACGAATTTAAATCATGCACAACCCCGGTTTTGGCCAAGTAATTGTTTCACACTTTTACTTTCTCAAACCTTTTCAACTCTCACGCAATACATGAGCGTGAGCCATGGTTATAGCACTATAGATGGTGTGGAGTGTGGTGGAGGTTGCAAGACAAAAAGGAGAAGATAGTCACATTAACTAGGCATATCAATGAGCTGTGGAGATGCTCATCAATAGATATCAATGTGAATGAGTAGGGATTGCCATACAAATGATGCACTAGAGCTACGAGTATGTGAAAGCTCTTAAAGAAAACTAGTGGGTGTGCATCCAACTTGCTTGCTCACGAAGACCTAAGGCAATTTTGAGGAAGCCTATCATTGGAATATACAAGCCAAGTTATATAATGAAAATTTCCCACTAGCTATATGGTGGTGAGAAAACGAGAGACTCTCAATCATGAAGATCATGGTGCTTAATATGCACAAGTGTGGAAAAAGTGGTAGCATTGTCCCTTCTCTCTTTTTCTCTTTTTTTGTGTGGGCTCTTTGGCCTCTTTTTTATTTATTTTGGTGGGCTTCTTTGGCCTATTTTATTTCCTCACATGGGACAATGCTCCATTAATGATGATCATCACACTTTCAACTCAAAACTTAGAGTAACGATGACTCTATTTGGAATGCCTTCGGTAGTCTACCGTGGCAATGATCTAGCATGGCATAGAGATCAATGGAAACATCATGCTAGCTATCTTATGCTCATGCAATGGCAATGTAGACGTAGTGGCACATGTCATGGTGGTATTCGCATGGCAATATATCTCGGAATGGCTTTGAAAAAGCCATAGTAGGTAGGTATGGTGGCTGTTTTGAGGGAGGCTAATGGTGGATTTTGTGCACCGGCGAAAGTTGCACGGCACTAAGAAGATAGTGATGGTGGAAGGTGAAAGTGCATCTAAACCATGGACTCAACATTAGTCATGAAGAACTCATATACTTGTTGCAAAAGTTTTATTAGTAATCGAAACAAAGCATTCAACGCATACTCCTAGGGGAAGGGTTGGTAGGTATAAACCATTGCGTGATCCCGACCGCCACGCAAAGGATGACAATCAATATACTAATCATGCTCAGATTTCATCACATAGTGGTTCACCATACGTGCATGCTACGGGAATCACTAACTTCAACACAAGTATTTCTAGATCCACAACACCTTACTAGCATGAATTCAATATTATCATAACCACAACTCAAAACTAATTGAGATGAATCAAACTTCTCTAACTATTCAATGCACATGAAGGTGGAAGTTTTCGTATCCCTTTGGATAACTACCCCTTTTGAGACTACTTTCAAAGCATAGATCAACTACCAAGCCACACACTGCTGTGCTCTAAAAGATATAAGTGAAGCACATAGAGCAAAAGTATCTAGCTCAAAAGATATAAGTGAAGCACATGTGAGCTGAATTGTCTACCAAAAGATATAAGTGAAGCTCGACAAGATCACGGTGTGTGCATATCTCTCTCTCTAGGTGTGCAGCAAGGATGATTGTGACACAACAAAAATAAAGAGTCCTACGATACAAGACGCTCCAAGCAAAAACACATAACATGTGGTGAATAAAAATATAGCCCCAAGTAGCGTTACCGATGGATTGAAGACGAGAGAGGGGATGCCTTCCCGGGGCATCCCCAAGCTTAGGCTTTTACGGCATCCTTGAATCTCTTGGGGTACCTTGGGCATCCCCAATCTTGAGCTCTTGCCACTCTTTATCTCTTTGTCCATAAGAACTTCACCCAAAACTTGAAAACTTCACAACACGAAACTTAAACAGAAACTCGTGATAACATTAGTACAAGAAAGCAAACCACCACTTCCTTAGGTACTGTAGCAAACTTAAATTCTACTTGTGCTGATGTTTGGTTACTATACTTACAATATTCCATGGCTAATACCCCCGATACTATCCATAGTTTCATCAAAATAAGCAACCAACACAACAAAAACAGAATCTGTTAACAGCAGACGAGTCTGTAGAAATCTGTATATTTCGTATACCTCTGGTACTTCAAAAATTCTGAAACATTACGACAGTCTGAAGGATTTGCGTAGCAATCAGCAGCAAAAAGAATCAACTCAAAAGCTCTTACAGAAACAAAATGAAAATTATTTTTGTGAGCAGAAAGTTTCTGTCTTTTCCAGCATGACCAAACGATCATCCCCAAGACTAATTGTAACGGTTTTGCTTGGCACAAACGCAAAAAGAAACACAAAAAACACAATCATAACAGAATTATGAAAGTGTGGGAAACAAAAAACACAAAGAAAAAGGATAGATTCGTTGGATTGCCTCCCAACAAGCGCTTTTATTTAACGCCCTTAGCTAGGCATTCAATGATGCTCTCACAAAAGACAAGAATTGAAGCACGACGAGAGCATCCTAAAGCATGTGAAAACGACATCTAAGTCTAACGTACTTCCTATGCATAGGCATTTTATAGGAAAACAGGTTGTCAAGACAACCAATAGTTGCCATATGCAAGGAAGAAGAAAGAGACAAGAGCAATCTCAACATCACGAGAGGTGATTTGGTAACATGAAAGTTTCTACCAAAATATTTTCGTCTCTCGTAGCAATTACATGTGGGATCATATTCAAATGCAACAATATAGCTATCCCATAGGATATTCTTTTCATGACCCACATGCATGCAAAGTTGACGCTCTTCAAAAATAGTGGGATTATCATCAAATAAAGTCATGAGTTCTCCATTCCCACTTTCAGTATTGTTGCAAATATCACATTCATCATGAGGTTTGAAAAAAATTTCAAGATCATAAGAAACATCATCACCCCAATCATGATTATTGCAACAAGTAGTGGACAAAGCAAAACTAGCATCCCCAAGCTTAGGGTTTTGCATATTTTTAGCATGATTTTCACTAATAGGATTTATAGTGAAATCATTGCAATCATGCTTTTCATCCAAGGAGCCCTCATGAATCACTTCATGAATTTCTTCATCACGATTTTCAGGTTCACGCATCTCAAGCAAAACTCCATAAAAATAATCAATTGCCCTCAACTCACTAGCAATTCGTTCCACAATAGTGGGTCTCTTAAAGAGACTAGCTAGTGGATGAGGATCCATATCAATGGATTTTTAGCAAGCAAAGATGCAAGCTAAAAGAAGGCACATGGTAACACAAGCAAACATAAAGCGAGCGGAAGAAGGGCGAACGGAAAAAGGAAAAGGAGAAAGGCAAATGAAAACGGAAAATGTGAAGTGGGGGAGAGGAAAACGAGAGGCAACTCGCAACAAAAGTAAATGCAAGAGAACAGTTTGTGAGACCTACTTGGATAGATCTTGTTTTCTCCTCCCCGGCAACGGCGCCAGAAATACTTCTGATGTCAGCTGTGCTTCCCTTGCAACGGCGCCAGAAATAGGCACGTTGTCGGGAAATTATCTTGACGTGCTCTTCCCCGGCAACGGCGCCATGAATTGTCGTGTCGACGACACCAGGAATCCTTCAGCTGCGGCTACGCCTTAAGGGACTTCCTAGGCAAGTATGCAAAGGATTTCCCCCGTGGCCTTGGAGCCTTGCGTTGGTGTTCCCTCGAAGCGGAAAGGGTGATGTAGCATAGCGGTGGTAAGTATTTCCCTCAGTTTGAGAACCAAGGTATCAATCCAGTGGAGGAGTATCTCAAGATCCTGCACAAACACAAAAGCTTGCTCCCAACGCTATGAAGGGGTTGTCAATCCCTTATAGATTGTTTGCCAAGTGAGAACTGAAAGCAACAAAGTAACAAAGCAAAGTAAAAGCGGAGGTGTAAACAATGGATGTGAATAGACCCGGGGGCCGTAGTGTTTACTAGTGGCTTCACTCATGAAAGCAAGTAGACGGTGGGTGAACAAATTACTGTCGAGCAATTGATAGAACTACGCAAAGTCGTGACGATATGTATGCAATGATTATATCTATAGACATCACACCCAAAACAAGTAGACCGTTACTTTCTGCATCTACTACTATTACTCCACACGTCGACCGCTATCCAGCATGCATCTAGTGTATTAAGTCCATAAGAACAAAGTAACGCCTTAAGCAAGATGACATGATGTAGAGGGATAATCTCAAACCAATGATAAAAACTCCATCTTTTTACCCTTGATGGCAACTACTTGATGTGTGCCTTGCTGCCCCTACTGTCACTGGGAAAGGTCACCACATGGTAGAACCCAAAACCAAGCACTTCTCCCATTGCAAGAATCATAGATCTACTTGGCCAAACAAAAACCAAGACTCGGAGAGACTTACAAGGATATCGAATCATGCATATAAGAAATCAGCAAAGACTAAAATATATATCATAGATAATCTGATCACAAATCCGCAATTCATCGGATCTCGACAAACACACCGCCAAACAAGATTACATCGGATAGATCTCCATGAAGATCATGGAGAACTTTGTATTGAAGATCCAAGAGAGAGAAGAAGCCATCTAGCTACTAACTACGGACCCGTAGGTCTGAAGTGAACTACTCACGAGTCATTGGAGGGGCGATGATGATGATGAAGATGCCCTCCAACTCCAAAGTCCCCTCCGGCAGGGCGCCGTGAAGGGTCTCCAAATGAGATCTCGCGGAAACGAAAGCTTGCGGCGGCAGAAAAGTATTTTCGAGGCTCCCCTGATTTTTTTGCGGAATATTTGGGAATTTATAGGCCAAAGATCTAGGTCAGGGGGCGGCCAGGGAGGCCACAAGCCTGCCCACCGCCGCCTCCCCCTGGTGGCGGAGTGGGGGCTTGTGGGCTCCCTGGAGCCCACCTGGCCTGGCCCAAAGGCCCCTAATCTTCTTCCGTTCGGGAAAAAATCATTTCGGGGTTTTTCTTCCGTTTGGACTCCGTTCCAAAATCGGATCTGAAAAGAGTCAAAAACACGGAAAAACAGGAACTGGCACTTGGCACTGAATTAATAAGTTAGTCCCAAAAAAGATATAAAAGGTACATAAAACAACCAAAGAAGACAAGATAACATCGCGAAACCATCAAACATTATAGATACGTTTGAGACGTATCACGTATCAGGGCCCACGAAGCGAAGACGATGAGGAGCCCTGCTGCCCAAATAATGGAGGCCAAAAGCAGTTCCCTCCCGAGGTCAAGACCGTGAACATGATCTATGTCACCCACATACCCAAGAAGGAGAGGAAACGGGCACTACGAGAGGTGTACGGTGTAGACCCCGTGGCACCCAAATACACCCCATGGTCGGCTTGCCTGATACTTTCGACCACAGGGATCATCCGACCAACATCCGTCATGGAGGGTCGGCCGCCCTAGTCCTCGACCCTATCGTCGATGGTTTCCACCACGCATAGACCCATCACGGACCGAGGAAGTAGCCTCAATCTATCTATTTGGATACGGTGAAAAATATGGGCATAGACCCATCACGCATCAAGCCAAGGCATACTACCTTTAAAGTAGTGATACCAGGCGTGGAAGCCCGTTGCTCAGGCACGATAACACTGGAAGTCGTGCTCGGTTCCCTCGACAACTTCCGTAGCAAGAACTTGATATTCAACATCGTCCCCTTTTGTAGTGAATACCATGCACTGCTCGGCCGCACAACCTTTGCCCACTTTAACATCGTACCCCACTACGCCTACATGAAGCTCCAAATGGCCGGACCCTAGGGAGTCATCACGGTCAATGGAAACACACAACGTTCTCTCCGGACTGAGGAGCACACGATCGCACTAGCAAGTGAATGTTAACACGACATCGACACTTCAACCACAAGCCGGCAACAAAGGGTCGGAGGGGAGGCAAACGGGCCCGAGCTCAAATAGACCAGCCGGATAATTCTTCGGCCGAGAGCGCATAGGGATAAGGCTCTGATAACCCACAAGCGTATGGGATCGCAGCAGTTTTTGAGGGTAGAGTATTCAACCCAAATTTGTTGGTTCGCCAAGGGAAGCAAAAGAATATTCTCAAGTATTAGCAACTGAGTTTATCAGATTCAACCACACCTGAAAGATTAGTTTCTTTAAGCAAAGTAACAGTAGCAAAGTAGTATGATAGCAACGGTGCCAGAAATGATCTGTTGACGGCAGACTATTCCTAACTGTTGTATCAATGGCGCCAGTAGGTTGCCCGTGGACGGGAAATATTCTTCCCCGGCAACGGTGTTAGAAAAGATCTTGCAACAAGTAACAACGAAGTAGCAAGGAATAGCAGTAGCAGCAGCAACAGCAAAGTAACAGCAGTAGCAGCAAAGTGACAGCAGCAGCAACAGAGTGTCCAATCCCTTTTGTAGCAAGGGACAAGCCTAGGAAAAGTAACGTAGCGAGGACCAGTAGTAAAAGACTCGTAGGCAGTGGATCAGTGATGGATGAGTATGATGGATTTGATTCATCATGTAACATCTATAACACGGAGAGATAAGTAACTAGCTCCCGGTCGTCAATCTAATGTAGGCATGTATTCCGTATGTAGTCATACGTGCGTAGGGAAAAGAACTTGCATGACATCTATTGTCCATCCCTCCCATGGCAGCGGGGTCCTAATGGAAACTATGGGATATTAAGGTTCGCCTTTTCATAAAGAACCGGACCAACGCATTAACACGCGGTGAATACATGAACTCCTCATACTATGGTCATCTCCGGTAGTGGTTTCGGCTATTGTCACTCTAGGGTTGCCGGGTCATAACACATAGTAGGTGACTACAACTTGCAAGATAGGATCTAAAACACACATATATTGGCGACAACATAATAGGTTCAGATCTGAAATCATGGCACTCGGGCCCTAGTGACAAGCATTAAGCATAGCCAAGTAGTAGCAACATCAATCTAGAACATAGTGGATACTAGGGATCAATCCCCGTACAGAACTAACTCGATTACATGATAGATCTCATCCAACTCATCACCGTCCAGCAAGCCTATGATGAGATTACTCACGAACGATGAAGAGCATCATGGAATTGTCGATGGAGAAAGGTTGATGATGACGATGGCGACGATTTCCCCTCTCCGGAGCCCGAACCGGACACCAGATCTGCCCTCCAGATGAAGAACAGGATGTGGCAGCGCCTCCTATGGCAAAACGCGATGAAACCTTCTCTTTGAATTTTTTTCCGGGCGAGACGGAAGATATAGAGCTGAGTTTGGGGGCGGTGGTGCCACGTGGGCCCCACAAGACTGCACGGCGCGGCCTAGGGGGGTGGCCGCGGCCTCTGGGCTTGTGGCCCACTGGCACGCCCCCTCTGGTGGATCTTTGCGCAGGTATTTTTCTTTTAATCCAGAAAAAATCTCCGTAAATTTTCAGGACATTACGAGAACTTTTATTTCTACACAAAAACGACACCATGGCAATTCTGCTAAAGCAACGTCGGTCCGGGTTAGTTCCATTCAAATCATGCAATTTAGAGTCCAAAACAAGGGCAAAAGAGTTCGGAAAAGTAGATACGAGGGAGACGTATCAACTCCCCCAAGCTTAAAGCCTTGCTTGTCCTCAAGAAATTCAGTTGACAAACTGAAAGAGACAAAAGAAAAACTTTGACGAACTCTGTTTGATCTTCTTGTTGCAACTATGTCTAACTCATATCCAGAGTTTCAGCAAGATCACAACCAAACCACATAAGCAAATGACATCTAGGTCTCACGGTAAACTCATATGAATGGCATAATCAACTAGCGAGCAAATAATAATAAGCCTCAAATGTCAACACTTCAATCAAAACAACATGAAGCAGTACAACTAGATGGTATCTCGCTAGCTCTTTCTGAGACCGCAAAACATAAATGCAGAGCACCTTCAAAGGCCAAGGGATGACTAAACATTGTAATTCATGGCAATGAAGATCCAGTCACAGTCATACTCAACACAGTTAAAAGCAAAGCATAAAAATGACAGAGGTGCTCTCTAATTGGTGCTTTTGTAAGAGGAGGATGACTCAACAGGAACATAAATAGATAGTCCCTTCGCAGAGGGAAGCATTGATTTGCAGAGGTGCCAGAGCTCAAGCTTTGAAAACATAGATAATAATTTTGGGTGGCATGCTTTCATTGTCAACACAATGACTAAGAGTTCTCAACATCTTCCACGCTACACATGCTATAGGCGGTTCCCAAACAGAAAAGTAAAGTTTTGACTCCCCCACCACCAATCAATCACACTCCACGGCTAGCCGAATCCTCGGGTACCGTCCATACCAACATCAATCCTACGGGAGTTTTGTTTGCAATTATCTTTTCAATTTGAGCAAGGAACTGGGAATTACAATTACCGACCCCTTTCTCCTGAATGATAGTGAATAAATACATATCGAGGATAGCACGCCTAGCATGGAAGATACCAATAGCCCCCTGTCATCACATGAGCGGTTCAGGCATGCAAAACAGATTATTTCTTGAAGGTTTAGAGAGTGGCACATGCAAATTTACTTGGAACGGCAGGTAGATACCGCACATAGGTAGGCATGGTGGACTCATATGGCACAACTTTGGGTTTATGGGAGGTGGATGCACAAGCAGTATTCCCGCTTAGTCCAAGTGAAGGCTAGCAAAAGACTGGGAAGCGACCAACTAGAGAGCGACAACAGTCATCAAAATGCATTGAGATTAACTAACATTGAGTGCAAGCATGAGTAGGACATAAATCATCATGAACATGAATATCGTAGAGGCTATGTTGATTTTGTTTCAACTACATGCGTGAACATGCGCCAAGTCAAGCCACTTGAAACATTCAAAGGAGGATACCATCCTATCATACTACATCATTGTCATCTCAACATTCATGTTGGCAACCAAGACAAACCATTATAAGCTCCTAGCTAAGTAAGCATGGCATAAGCAACTATGATCTCTAAGTTGTCATTGCAAACATGTTTCTCTCACAACAAAGCTGAACTAGGAACACTGAGCTAGTCATATTTACAAAAACAAAATAGATCGAGTTCATACCAGCTTTTCCAGGCTCAGTCACTTCATCATATATCGTCATTATTGCCTTTCACCTGCACGACCGAACGATGTGAACAATAATAAGCGTGCTCGTGCATTGGACTAAAGCCGAAATCTGCAGGCAAACACAAAGGAGAAGACAAAGTAATATGGCTCTATGAAAGCTAAACAGGTATGCATGCAAGAGCCACTTAACATTGTAACCAATATCTTCTACCTTGACCCAAAGAAAAAGAAAACTATCTACATGGGAAAGCTCCCAACAAGCAAAAGAAGAAAAGAAAATCTTTTTGTTTTTCTCAAACTAGACAGACACATAAAAAAACGAGAAAAAGAAAATAAACTAGCATGGATGATACAGTGGCAAAGTGTGAACACCGGCTAACAAAGTGAAAGCATAAGCAAGAATGTAAAGTCGGTGAGAACACGTACTCCCCCAAGATTAGGCTTTTGGCCTAACTTGGTCTACTCCCATGGATGGTCCTGGCGAAACGCAAAATCATAATGGGGGTTATACGGGAGCGCTGCAGCCACCGCCTGAATAGCTGCCTCACGGAGACGAGCAGCCTTTCCCTCCCTCTCATACTCCTGTGCCTCTCCTCTGGTTATGTAATATCTCCGTTTTACCTGAAAGTCAAAGGAAGTAGGAGCAGGAAGGGTAACATGGAAAACACGTTGCCGGTTAAATATCAAACGGTATAGGAGGGATTCGTCATCCCTCTCAAGGAACTGGTAGCGTGTCAAAGCGCCGCGGTCAAGGAAAGCTGTATGGAGGCAGGGATCTCCTTCGCGCATGGGTACTCCAAGAAAATTTGCTATGCGAGTGGTATAGATCACACCAAAGAAATCCCCTTCAATAGCATTCTTATTCAGCCTCCTTAATATTATAGCTCCCATGTTGAAGCTCTTGTCACCCGTCACTGCACTCTTAAGGATACTAAGGTCGGGTGCGCAGAGGTGACAATGCTCAATCTTGCCATTAATGCATCTGCCTATGAAGAGGGCAAAATAATGCAAGATAGGAAAATGAATACTCCCCATGGTAGCTTGCGTAATGTCTCTAGTTTCTCCAACCGTAATACCAGAGAAAAAATCTCTAACCAAAGATTTAGGAGGATCACTGAGGCTACCCCAAGTAGGTATTTTGCAAATTCTATTGAAATCCTCTAAATCCATGGTATAAGATTTATCATAGAGGTCTAACAGTACCGATGGCTCACGACCAGCTGAAAATTTGAATCTACGAACAAAAGAGGCAGTGAGAGCAACATGTTGTTCACATTTATCGGAGATGAATTCTTCGAGTCCGACGTTGTGAACAAGTGCATCAAACTCATCTTTGAAACCTGCCTCAATCATAAATTCATTAGAAGGCCATTCACACGGTTGTACCTGCGTGTTCCTAGGTTGGTAAGGACCAGGTCCCGAATCGCAAGACGGGGACCTCTCTTGCTTGAGGAACCACCATGAAAGTTTCTCCTGAACATCTTCCTTTTCTAAAATTTTCAGTGACCCAAAGGAAAGGTGAACAAGGTTCAACTAAACTAGTAGCAACTACTCCCACAAGTGCCTAGAGACCATATTACGCATCAAAACTACTTGGGACCAGCTAGAATCAGCATGCAAAGCTCAAGAGCATGGTCACCAAGGCAGCAAAAATACGCGGAGTATAAGGCACTAGAGCAAAAACTAATTGGACCAATGGAGGAGTCACTTACCAAGGAGTAATTTCCCCAAAACAGTTCGGAGAACCGTGATTTGAGCAAAGAGATCGAAAATCCCAGCAAGAGGAGCAAGAACATGGGTTTGAGCTGCGAAACGATTTTTTCTGGAGGTAGGAGAAGCGGATGAGAGCAAGAATGAGTGGAGGGGGTGCCTGTGGGCTCCACAAGCCTGGGTGGCGTGGCCAGGGGGTGCCCGCGCCCCTAGGGCTTGTGGCCCACTGGTGTGGCCCCTAGACAAACACTTTGTCCTAGTATTTTTCAAAAAATCCATAAAAAAATCATACTTGATTTTCACAGCGTTCGGAGAACATTTATTTTCGGGGTAATTTTCTACCGGACGCTAAAACAGAAAACAGGGAAAACTAAACTAAACCTATCATTTTTCTTCTAAGCAACCGAAGGTGAAAGCTTGGAACAGAGGTTTGTGACTCCTCGATTCATCCATCTCATGGTCATCAAAAGAAAATCCGCCAATGAGGTTGATCAAGTCTCCTTGACAAAACTTTTCGAATCGCAAAAGAGAACGGAGAATTTTCGAACAGTCACTAGGTTACCTCAATGGGGATGTGTATCTCCCCAACAAGCAAGTCATACTTCATCTTGACACGAGGAATAGGGCATTCAAAGCTCCCAAAAAGAATTGATGAAGTTTTTTCGATAGCATTGATGCAATGTACTCGATATTGTTTCTTCGGAAAGTGCACCGTATGCTCATTACCGTAGACATGGAAAGTGACATTGCCTTTGTTGCAATCTATAACAGCCCCTGCCGTGTTTAAAAAGGGTCTTCCGAGGATGACTGCCATGGCATCGTCCTCAGGAATATCCAAGATAAAGAAGTCTGTTAAGATAGTGGTGTTAGCAACCACGACAGGCACATCCTCACAAATGCCGATAGGGAAAGCAGTTGATTTGTCGGCCATTTGCAGAGAGATTTCAGTGGGTGTCAACTTATCCAGTTCAAGTCTACGATAAAGAGAGAGATGCATAACACTAACACCGGCTCCAAGGTCGCATAACGCAGTTCTAACGTAGTTGCCTTTAATGGAGCAAGGTATAGTGGGCACACCGGGATCACCTAGTTTCTTAGGAGTTCCACCCTTGAAGGTATAGTGGGCATGGCGGAGATCTCAGGATCAGGTATCCTCCTCTTATTAGTCACAATATCTTTCATGTACTTAGCATACGGAGACATCTTGAGCATATCCATCAAACGCATTTGTAGAAAGACAGATTTGATCATTTCAACGAAGCGCTCAAAATCCTCATCATCCTTTTTCTTGGATGGTTTGGGAAGAAAGGGCATGGGTTTCTAAACCCATGGTTCCCTTTCTTTACCGTGCTTCCTAGCAGTGAAGTCATTCTTATCGTATCTCTTAGTCTTAGGCTGTGGGTTATCAAGATCAACACTAGGTTCAATCTCCACATCCTTTTCATTGCTAGGTTGAGCATTATCATGAACATCACTATTGATATTATCATTAAGCTCATGTTCATCACGAGATTGTGTTTCAGCATCAGAGGCACAGGCATCGTTTGGACTCTCAGGTGTAGCAGCAACTGGGTTGCTAGCGTGCAGGTTCCTATCATCTTTCTTCTTCTTTCTAGGACGACTAGGTGCATCAGTGATAACTCCTTGAGAATCTTGTTCAATTCTCTTCGGATGACCCTCAGGTTACAGAGGTTCCTGGTGAAGGGGAACGTCGCATGGGAAACAAAAAATTTCCTACTCGCACGAAGACCTATCATGGTGATGTCCATCTACGAGAGGGGATTTTCGATCTATGTACCCTTGTAGATCCCACAGCAGAAGTGCTAGTGAACGCGGTTGATGTAGTGGAACGTCCTCACGTCCCTCGATCCGCCCCGCGAACCGTCCCACGAACCGTCCCGCGATCCGTCCCACGATCTAGTGCCGAACGGACGGCACCTCCGCGTTCAGCACACGTACAGCTCGACGATGATTTCGGCCTTCTTGATCCAGCAAGAGAGACGGAGAGGTAGATGAGTTCTCCGGCAGCGTGACAGCGCTCCGGAGGTTGGTGGTGATCTATTCTCGGCAGGGCTCCGCCTGAGCTCCGCAGAAACGCGATCTAGAGGTAAAACCGTGGAGGTATGTGGTTTGGCTGCCTTGAAAAAGTTGTCTAAAATCAGCCCTAATTGCTCCATATATATAGGAGGAGGGAGGGGAGGCTTGCCTTGAGGCTCAAGGAGCCCCAAGGGCTGCGTCACCAAGGGGAGGAGGAGTCCTCCTCCAATCCTAGTCCAACTAGGATTGGAAGGTGGAGTCCTTCTCTCTTTCCCCACCTTTCTTTTTTTTTCTCTTCTTTTGGTTTTTCTTTCTCTTGCGCAAGATAGACTTGGGCTGACCCCACCTACTTGGTGCGCCACCCCCAAGGTCCCTGGGCCCTCCCGGGTGGGTGGTCCCCCCTCCCGGTGAAGATCCGGAACCCATTCGTCATTCCCGGTACATTACCGGTAATGCCCGAAAACCTTCCGGTAACCAAATGAAGTCATCCTATATATCAATCTTCGTTTCCGGACCATTCCGGAAACCCTCGTGACGTCCATGATCTCATCCGGGACTCCGAACAACATTCGGTAACCAACCATATAACTCAAATACGCATAAAACAACGTCGAACCTTAAGTGTGCAGACCCTGCGGGTTCGAGAACTATGTAGACATGACCCGAGTGACTCCTCGGTCAATATCCAGTAGTGGGACCTGGATGCCCATATTGGATCCTACATATTCTACGAAGATCTTATCGTTTGAACCTCAGTGCCAAGGATTAATATAATCCCGTATGTCATTCCCTTTGTCCTTCGGTATGTTACTTGCCCGAGATTCGATCGTCAGTATCCGCATACCTATTTCAATCTCGTTTACCGGCAAGTCTCTTTACTCATTCCGTAATACAAGATCCCGCAACTTACACTAAGTCACATTGCTTGCAAGGCTTGTGTGTGATGTTGTATTACCGAGTGGGCCCCGAGATACCTCTCCGTCACACGGAGTGACAAATCCCAGTCTCGATCCATACTAACTCAACGAACACCTTCGGAGATACCTGTAGAGCATCTTTATAGTCACCCAGTTACGTTGCGACGTTTGATACACACAAAGCATTCCTCCGGTGTCAGTGAGTTATATGATCTCATGGTCATAGGAACAAATACTTGACACGCAGAAAACAGTAGCAACAAAATGACACGATCGACATGCTACGTCTATTAGTTTGGGTCTAGTCCATCACATGATTCTCCTAATGATGTGATCCCGTTAGCAAGTGACAACACTTGCCTATGGTCAGGAAACCTTGACCATCTTTGATCAACGAGCTAGTCAACTAGAGGCTTACTAGGGACAGTGTTTTGTCTATGTATCCACACATGCACTGTGTTTCCAATCAATACAATTATAGCATGGATAATAAACGATTATCATGAACAAAGAAATATAATAATAACTAATTTATTATTGCCTCTAGGTCATATTTCCAACAGTCTCCCACTTGCACTAGAGTCAATAATCTAGTTCACATCACCATGTGATTCCAACGAATCCAACACCCATATAGTCATGGGGTCTGATCACGTCTTGCTCGTGAGAGCGGTTTTAGTCAACGGTTCTGAAACTTTCAGACCCGTGTGTTCTTTACAAATCTTTATGTCATCTTATAGATGCTGCTACTATGTGCTATTCGAAAATACTCCAAATATCTACTCTACTATACGAATCCGTTTCACTACTCATAGTTATTCGGATTAGTGTCAAAGCTTGCATCGACGTAACCCTTTACGACGAACTCTTTAACCACCTCCATAATCGAGAAAAATTCCTTAGTCCATGAGTTACTAAGGATAAATTTTGACCGCTGCTAGTGATTCAATCATGGATCACTCTGTGTACCTCTCAACAGAATTTGAGTCAAGGCACACATCAGGTGCGGTACCCAGCATGGCATACTTCAGATTCTACGGCCAAGGCATAGAAGACGACCTTCGTCTATTCTCTTTATTCTGCCAGGGTCGGGTTTTGAGTCTTACTCAAATTCACACCTCACAACGCGACCAAGAACTCCTTCTTTGCTGATCAATTTTGAACTCCTTCAAAAACTTGTCAAGGCATGCATCTTGTTGAAACTTACATTAAGCGCTTTGGATCTATCTCCATAGATCTTTGATGCTCAACGTTCAAGTAGCGCAATCCAGGTACTCCTTTGAAAACCTCTTTCAAACAACCTTGTATGCTTTAAAGAAATTCTACATTACTTCTGATCCACAATATGTCAACCACATATACTTATCAGAAATTCTATAGTGCTCCCACTCACTTCTTTGGAAATACAAGTTTCTCATAAACCTTGTACAAACCCAAAATCTTTGATCATCTCATCAAAGTGTATATTCCAACTCTGAGATGCTTGCACCAGTCCATTGAAGGATTGCTGGAGCTTGCATACTTGCTAGTATCTTTAGGATCGACAAAACCTCCTGGTTGTATCACATACAACGTTTGCTCAAGGAAACCGTAGAGGAAACAATGTTTTGACATCCTATGTGCAATATTTCATAAATAATGCAGCAACTACTAACATAATTCTAACAGACTTTCAGCATCGCTACGAGTGAGAAAGTCTCATCATAGTCAATTGTGTGATCTTGTCGGTAACATCTTTGCGACAAGTTGAGCTTTTCTTAATAGTGACTTATCACCATCATCGTCTGTCTTCTTTTTAAAGATCCATCTTTACTCAATAGTCCTATGACCATCAAGTAGTTCTTCCAAATTCTACACTTTGTTTTCATACATGGATCCTCTCTCGGATTTCATGGCTTCCAGCCATTTGTCGGAATCCGGGCCCACCATTGCTTTCTCCATAACTCGTAGGTTCACTGTTGCTCAACAACATGACCTCCAAGACAGGGTTACCCTACCACTCTGCAGTAGTACGCGATCTTGTCAACCTACGAGGTTTGTAGTAACTTGATCCGATGCTTGATGATCACCATCATCAGCATTCACTTCAATTGGTGTAGGCGCCACAGGAATAACTTCATGCGCCCTGCTACACACTGGTTGAAGTGATGGTTCAATAACCTCATTAAGTTCTACCACCCTCCCACTCAATTCTTTTGAGAGAAACCTTTCCTCGAGAAAGGATCCGTTTCTAGAAACAAACACTTTGCTTTCGGATCTAAGATAGGAGATGTACCCAACTGTTTTGGATATCCTATGAAGATGCATTTATCCGCTTTGGGTTTGAGCTTATTCGACTGAAACTTTTTCACACAAGTGTCGAAGCCCCAAACTTTCAAGAAACGACAGTTTAGATTTCTCTAAACCTCAGTCTATACTGTGTCATCTCAACGGAAATACGCGGTGCCCTATTTAAAGTGAATGCGGTTGTCTCTAATGCATAACCCATAAATGATAGTGGTAATTCGATAAGAGACATCATAGCATGCACCATACCAAATAGTGCGTGGCTATGACATTCAGACACATCATCACACTATGATGTTCCAGGTGGCATGAACTGCGAAACAATTTCCACATTGTCTTAACTGTGTACCAAAACTCATAACTTAGATATTCATTTCTATGATCATATCGTAGACAGTTTATCCTCTTGTTACGACGAACTTCACTCCTGAAACAGAATTGAACCTTTCAATATTTCAGACTTGTGATTCATTAAGTAAATACTCTTGTATCTCCTCAAATCGTCATTGAAGTAAGAACATAATGATATCCACTGTGTGCCTCAGCACCCATTGGACTGCATACATCAAAATGTATCACTTCCAACAAGTTACTATCTTGTTTCATCTCAATGAAAACAAGGCCTTGCTCATGCGGTATGATTTGCATGTCAATAGTGATTCAAAATCAAGTGAGTATAAAGATCCATCCGCATGGAGCCTCTTCATGCAATTTACACCAACATGACTCAAGCGGCAGTGCCACAAGTAAGTGGTACTATGATCATTACCTTGTATCTTTTGGCACCAATATTATGAACATGTGTAACACTACGATCAAGATTCAATAAACCATTGAAGGTGATTTATTCAAGCAAATAGAGTAACCATTATTCTATTTAAATGAGTAATCGTATTGCAATAAACACGATCCAATCATGTTCATGCTTAACGCAAGTACCAAATAACAATTATTTAGGTTTAACACCAATCCCGATGGTAGATGGAGTATGCGACGTTTGATCATATCAACCTTGGAAACACTTCCAACACGTATCGTCACCTCGCCATTAGCTAGTCTCCGTTTTATGCCGTAGCTTTCATTTCGTGTTACTAATCACTTAGCAACCGAACCGGTATCCAATACCCTCGTGCTACTAGGAGTACTTGTAAAGTACACATCAACATCATGTATATCAAATATACTTCTTTCGACTTTTGCCAGCCTTCTTATCTACCAAGTATCTATAGTTGCTCCGCCTCAGTGACTGTTCCCCTCATTACAGAAGCACTTAGTCTCGGGTTTGGGTTTAATCTTGGGTCTCTTCATTAGTGCAGCAACTGTTTTGCCGTTTCATGAAGTATCCCTTCTAGCCCTTGCCTTTCTTGAAACTTAGTGGTTTTACTAACCATCAACTATTGATGCTCCTTCTTGATTTCTACTTTCGCAGTGTCAAACATCGCGAATCGCTCAAGGATCATTGTATCTATCCTTGATATGTTATAGTTCACCACGAAGCTCTCACAGCTTGGTGGTAGTGACTTTGGAGAACTATCACTATCTCATCTGGAAGATTAACTCCCACTTGATTCAAGCGATTGTTGTACTCAGACAATCTGAGCACACGCTCAACGATTGAGATTTTCTCCTTTACGTTGTGGACAAAGAATCTTGTCGGAGGTCTCGTACCTCTTAACAAGGGCACAAGCATGAAATCACAATTTCATCTATTTAGAACATCACTTATGTTCCGTGACGCTTCAAAACGTCTTCGTCGCCTTGCTTCTAAGCCATTACGTATTTTGCACTCAACTATCGTGTAGTCATCAGAAACGTGTATGTCGGATGTTCACAGCATCCACAGACGACGCTCGAGGTGCAGCACACCGAGTGGTGCATTAAGGACATAAGCCTTCTGCGCAGCAACGAGGACAATCCTCTGCAAAGTTTGCTACTATCAACTTTCAACTAAATTTTCTCTAGGAACATATAAAAACAGTAGAGCTATAGCGCAAGCTACATCTTAATTCGCAAAGACCATTAGACTATGTTCATGACAATTAGTTCAATTAATCATATTGCTTAAGAACTCCCACTCAAAAAGTACATCTCTCTAGTCATTTGAGTGGTACATGATCAAAATCCACTATCTCAAGTCCGATCATCACGTGAGTCGAGAATAGTTTCAGTGGTAAGCATCTCTATGCTAATCATATCAACTATAGGATTCATGGGCGACCTTTCGGTCTCATGTGTTCCGAGGCCATGTCTGCACATGCTAGGCTCGTCAAGCTTAACCCGAGTGTTCCGCGTGTGCAACTGTTTTGCACCCGTTGTATGTGAACGTTCAGTCTATCACACCCGATCATCACGTGGTGTCTCGAAACAAAGAACTGTCGCAACGGTGCACAGTCAGGGAGAACACAATTTCGTCTTGAAATTTTAGTGAGAGATCACCTCATAATGCTACCGTCGTTCTAAGCAAGATAAGGTGCATAAAGGATTAACATCACATGCAATTCATAAGTGACATGATACGGCCATCATCATGTGCTTCTTGATCTCCATCACCAAAGCACCGGCATGATCTTCTTGTCACCGGCGTCGCACCATGATCTCCATCATCATGATCTCCATCAATGTGTCGCCATCGGGGTTGTCGTGCTACTCATGCTATTACTACTAAACTACGTCCTAGCAATATAGTAAACGCATCTGCAAGCACAAACGTTAGTTTAAAGACAACCCTATGGCTCCTGCCGGTTGCCGTACCATCGACGTGCAAGTCGATATTAACTATTACAACATGATCATCTCATACATCCAATATATCACATCACATCGTTGGCCATATCACATCACAAGCATACCCTGCAAAAACAAGTTAGACGTCCTCTAATTGTTGTTGCATGTTTTACGTGGTGACCATGGGTATCTAGTAGGATCGCATCTTACTTACGCAAACACCACAATGGAGATGTATGAATTGCTATTTAACCTTATACAAGGACCTCCTCGGTCAAATCCGATTCAACTAAAGTTGGAGAAACCGACACTTGCCAGTCATCTTTGAGCAAGGGAGTTACTCGTAGCGATGAAACCAGTCTCTCGTAAGCATACGAGTAATGTCGGTCCAAGCCGCTTCAATCCAACAATACCGCGGAATCAAGAAAAGACTAAGGAGGGCAGCAAAACGCACATCACCGCCCACAAAAACTTTTGTGTTCTACTCGGGAAGACATCTACGCATGAACCTAGCTCATGATGCCACTGAAGGGGAACGTCGCATGGGAAACAAAAATTTTGCTACGCGCACGAAGACCTATCATGGTGATGTCCATCTACGAGAGGGGATTTTCTATCTACGTACCCTTGTAGATCACACAGCAGAAGCGTTAGTGAACGCGGTTGATGTAGTGGAACATCCTCACATCCCTCGATCCGCCCCGCGAACCGTCCCACGAACCGTCCTGCGATCCGTCCCACGATCTAGTGCCGAACGGACGGCACCTCCGCGTTCAGCACACGTACAGCTCGACGATGATCTCGGCCTTCTTGATCCAGCAAGAGATACGGAGAGGTAGATGAGTTCTCCGGCAGCGTGACGGTGATCCGGAGGTTGGTGGTGATCTATTCTCGGCACGGCTCCGCCTGAGCTCCGCAGAAACGCGATCTAGAGGTAAAACCGTGGAGGTATGTGGTCGAGCTGCCTTGAAAAAGTTGTCTCAAATCAGCCCTAATTGCTCCATATATATAGGAGGAGGGAGGGGAGGCTTGCCTTGAGGCTCAAGGAGCCCCAAGGGCTGCGCCACCAAGGGGAGGAGGAGTCCTCCTCCAATCCTAGTCCAACTAGGATTGGAAGGTGGAGTCCTTCTCTGTTTTCCCACCTTTCCTTTTTTTTCTCTTCTTTTGGTTTTTCTTTCGCTTGTGCAAGACAGCCTTGGGCTGACCCCACCTACTTGGTGCGCCACCCCCAAGGTCCTTGGGCCCTCCTGGGTGGGTGGTGCCCCCTCCCGGTGAAGATCCAGAACCCATTCGTCATTTCCGGTACATTACCGGTAATGCCCGAAAACCTTCCGGTAACCAAATGAAGTCATCCTATATCTCAATCTTCGTTTCTGGACCATTCCGGAAACCCTCATGACGTCCGTGATCTCATACGGGACTCCGAACAACATTCGGTAACCAACCATATAACTCAAATACGCATAAAACAGCGTCGAACCTTAAGTGTGCAGACCCTGCGGGTTCGAAAACTATGTAGACATGACCCGAGTGACTCCTCGGTCAATATCCAATAGCGGGACCTGGATGCCCATATTGGATCCTACATATTCTACGAAGATCTTATCGTTTGAACCTCAGTGCCAAGGATTCATATAATCCCGTATGTCATTCCCTTTGTCCTTCGGTATGTTACTTGCCCGAGATTCGATCGTCAGTATCCGCATACCTATTTCAATCTCGTTTACCGGCAAGTCTCTTTACTCGTTCCGTAATACAAGATCCCGCAACTTACACTAAGTCACATTGCTTGCAAGGCTTGTGTGTGATGTTGTATTACCGACTGAGCCCCGAGATACCCCTCCGTCACACTGGAGTGACAAATCCCAGTCTCGATCCATACTAACTCAACGAACACCTTCGGAGATACCTGTAGAGCTTCTTTATAGTCACCCAGTTACGTTGCGACGTCTGATACACACAAAGCATTCCTCCGGTGTCAGTGAGTTATATGATCTCATGGTCATAGGAACAAATACTTGACACGCAGAAAACAGTAGCAACAAAATGACACGATCAACATGCTACGTCTATTAGTTTGGGTCTAGTCCATCACATGATTCTCCTAATGATGTGATCCCGTTATCAAGTGACAACACTTGCCTATGGTCACGAAACCTTGACCATCTTTGATCAACGAGCTAGTCAACTAGAGGCTTACTAGGGACAGTGTTTTTTCTATGTATCCACACATGCACTGTGTTTCCAATCAATACAATTATAGCATGGATAATAAACGATTATCATGAACAAAGAAATATAATAATAACTAATTTATTATTGCCACTAGGGCATATTTCCAACACCTGGGTCATTCTACCGCGTCTAGTGACGACTCTGATGCCATTGTCATTCAACTCATTGAGCAAGTCATTCTGAGCTTTAAGTACTTGTTCTACCTGAGTAGTAACTATAGAGGCATGTTTACTCAGCAATTTAAGATCATTGACATTTCTGTCCACACAAGCACTTAAATGACTAAGCATACGAGCATTCTTTTCCAATTGTCTGCTAACATAATCATTGAAACTATGTTGTTTGGCAACGAAGTTATCAAATTCGTCCATGCATAAGCTAGCAGGTTTATCAAAAGGAATATCACTCTCATCAAACCTACACAGAGAATTTACTTCTACTACCCGTATCGGGTTATCGAGACCATGGAGCTCTTCGATAGGTGGTAGATTTTTGACATCTTCAGATTTAATGCCTTTCTCTCGCATAGATTTCTTGGCTTCTTGCATATCTTCAGGACTGAGGAATAGAATACCTCTTTTCTTTGAAGTTGGCTTAGGAGGTGGTTCGGGAATAGTCCAATCATTCTCATTGCACAAGATGTTATTCAGTAGAATCTCAGCTTGTTCTACAGTTCATTCCTTAAAAACACTACCGGCACAACTATCTAGGTGGTCTTTAGAAGCATCGGTAAGTCCATTATATAAGATATCAAGTATTTCGTTCTTCTCAAGAGGGTGATCAGGCAAAGCATTCAGTAGCTGGATAAGCCTCCCCCAAGCTTGTGGGAGACTCTCTTCTTCAGCTTGAGCAAAGTTGTATATTTCCTGCAAGGCAACTTGCTTCTTATGGACAGGGAAATATTTTTCAGAGAAATAGTAGACCATATCCTGGGGGCTATGCACACATCCAGGAGCAAGAGAAGTGAACCAGGTCTTAGCATCATCCTTTAGCGAGAAAGGAAACATCTTGAGCATATAGTAGTGGCGGATCTTTTCCTCACTAATGAATAGGGTGGCTATATCGTGCAGTTTGGTAAGATAGGCCACAGCCGTTTCAGACTCGTAACCATGAAAATGATCATATTCGACCAGAGTGATTAACCCAGGGTCGACAGAGAATTCATAATCCTTATCAGTCACAAAGATAGGCGAAGTGGCAAACTTCGGGTCGTATTTCATCCTAGCGTTCAGAGATTTTTCTTTCCACTTGCACAGTAATTTCTCAACATCATAGCTATCCTTACACACAAGAAAGTCCTCAGCTATCTCTATAGGATCAACAGTTTCCGAAATATCATCACACCAAGCAGCAACTCTAGCAATATGTGCATAAAGGAATGCACCAAGTGGCAAAGCAGTATCAGGCATAGCATCATCAGGCATAGTATCAAGCATAGCATCATCAGGCATAGTATCAAGCATAGCATCATGGGCAGCAGAAGTAGCATCATCAAGCACAGGAGACATATCAAGATTTCTAGCAGGAGGTGATGTCTCAAACTTACTCATAACTGAAGGTGAATCAAGTGCAGAGCTAGATGGCAATTCCTTACCTCTCCTCGTAGTGGAAGGCAAGATTTTAGTTCTTGGATCTTTCGGATTCCTCATAGTGATCAGCAGACGTAAATCCCAAGTGACTCAGAGAATATAGCTGTGCTTCCCCGGCAACGGCACCAGAAAAAGCCTTTGATAACCCACAAGCGTATGGGATCGCAGCAGTTTCTGAGGGTAGAGTATTCAACCCAAATTTGTTGGTTCGCCAAGGGAAGCGAAAGAATATTCTCAAGTATTAGCAGCTGAGTTTATCAGATTCAACCACACCTGAAAAATTAGTGTCTGCAAGAAAAGTATCAGTAGCAAAGTAGTATGATAGCAACGGTGCCAGAAACGATCTGTTGACGGCAGACTATTCCTAACTGTTGGATCAATGGCGCCAGTAAGTTGCTCGTGGACGGGAAATATTCTTCCCCGGCAACGGTGTCATAAAAGATCTTGCAACAAGTAACAGAGAAGTAGCAAGGAACAACAGTAGCAGCAGCAGCAAAGTAACAACAGTAGCAACAGTAGCAGCAACAGAGTGGCCCAATCCCTTTTGTAGCAAGGGACAAGCCTAGACAAAGTAACGTAGTGAGGAACAGTAGTAAAAGACTCGTAGGCAGTGGATCGGTGATGGATGAGTATGATGGATTGGATTCATCATGTAACAGCTATAACACGGAGAGATAAGTAACTAGCTCCCGTTCGTCAATCTAATGTAGGCATGTATTCCGTATGTAGTCATACGTGCTTAGGGAAAAAAACTTGCATGACATCTATTGTCCATCCCTCCCGTGGCAGCGCGGTCCTAATGGAAACTACGAGATATTAAGGTTCTCCTTTTAATAAATAACCGGACCAACGCATTAACACGCGGTGAATACATGAACTCCTCATACTATGGTCATCTCCGGGAGTGGTTCCGGCTATTGTCACTTCGGGGTTGCCGGGTCATAACACATAGTAGGTGACTACAACTTGCAAGATAGGATCTAAAACACACATATATTGGCGACAACATAATAGGTTCAGATCTGAAATCATGGCACTCGGGCCCTAGTGACAAGCATTAAGCATAGCCAAGTAGTAGCAACATCAATCTAGAACATAGTGGATACTAGGGATCAATCCCCGTAAAGAACTAACTCGATTACTTGATAGATCTCGTCCAACTCATCACCGTCCAGCAAGCCTACGATGAGATTACTCACGAACGATGAAGAGCATCATGGAATTGTCGATGGAGAAAGGTTGATGATGACGATGGCGATGATTTCCCCTCTCCGGTGCCCGAAAGGGACTCCAGATCTGCCCTCCAGATGAAGAACAGGATGTGACGACACCTCCGTATCGCAAAACGCGATGAAACCTTCTCTTTGATTTTTTTTCCGGGCGAGACGGAAGATATAGAGCTGATTTTGGGGGTGGTGGTGCCACCTGGGCCCCACAAGCCTGCACGGCGTGACCTAGGGGGTGGCCGCGACCTGTGGGCTTGTGGCCCACTGGCACGCCCCCTCCGGTGGATCTTTGCGCATGTATTTTTCTTTTATTCCAGAAAAAATCTTCAGAAATTTTCAGGACATTCCGAGAACTTATATTTCTGCACAAAAACAACACCATGGCAATTCTGCTCAAAACAGTGTCAGTTCGGGTTAGTTCCATTCAAATCATGCAATTTAGAGTCCAAAACAAGGGCAAAAGAGTTCGGAAAAATAGATACGACGGAGACGTATCAGGCCAGGTACGTCCTCCCCATCACACGGCGAGACAGGAGTCGCCACGCCTTCGTCGGTTTTACGCAGGGAAACGACATACAGGACGAATTGGTGGTCCAGGAGAGAGTTATAATACTTTGAAGATACGTCCATGAATCACCCGAATAGCGGGTTATGATATATGTCAACCATTGGCGAGTCACCAAATCCTTTTCGAACATACCGTAGACCCATACCGTCGAGTTAGAGTGCTTTCTAGTCGTTACTGAGTCGCCTCGTTCCCCTCTCTTTTGTACTCATCGCCATTACAAGGTGCGACTGGCTACCGGCAAAACTTGATGATGCCACTCTCGAGAAGTTTGTCAAGGCGGGTCTTCTTGACAATAAAGAAACCATTGGTTGGAGAACTGCCCCGGGCGAGATGACTCCCAACCCCGCTCCAGGAGAAGTAGTCATCTTTACCGATTACATTGAGCGAGGTTTTAAACCGCCCGGGACAAAGTTTCGTGAGTAGTTCACCACAAACCTTCGGGTCCATAGCTAGTAGCTAGATGGCTTCTTCTCTCTCTTGGATCTTCAATACAAAGTTCTCCATGATCTTCATGGAGATCTACCCGATGTAATCTTCTTTTGCGGTGTGTTTGTCGAGATCCGATGAATTGTAGATTTATGACCAGATTATCTATGAATGTTATTTGAGTCTCCTCTGATCTCTTATATGCATGATTTCGTATCCTTGTAATTCTTTCCGAGTTGTGGGTTTTGTTTGGCCAACTTGATCTATAATCCTTGCAATGGTAGAAGTGCTTTGTTTTGGGTTCATACCGTGCGGTGTCCTCACCTAGAGACAGAAGGGGTAGCGAGGTACGCATCGTGTTGTTGCCATCAAGGGTAAAAAGATGGGGTTTATATCTATTGCATGTATTTATCCCTCTACATCATGTCATCTTGCTTAAGGCGTTACTTCGTTTGTTATGAACTTAATACACTAGATGCATGCTGGATAGCGGTCGATGTGCGGAGTAATAGTAGTAGATGCAGAAAGTATCGGTCCACTTGTCTCGGACGTGATGCCTACATGTATGATCATTGCCTTAGATATCATCATGACTTTGCGTGGTTCTATCAATTGCTCGACAGTAATTCGTTCACCCACCGTAACACTTGCTATCATGAGAGAAGCCTCTAGTGAACACTATGGCCCCCGGGTCTACTTCACATCATATTTTCAGCTCTACACTTTTACTTTGTTGCACTTTCCACCTTCAGATCTCACCTTGCAATTAATCGTGAAGGGATTGACAATACCTTTATAGTGTTGGGTGCAAGTTTGTTTGTTTTTGCGCAGGTACATTGGTGACTTGTCTTGATACTCCTACTGGATTGATACCTTGGTTCCCAGATTGAGGGAAACATTTACTGCTACTGTGCTGCATCACCCTTTCGTCTTCAAGGGAAAAACCAACGCAAGCTCAAGAGGTAGCAAGAAGAATTTCTGGCGTCGTTGCCGGGGAGGAGGATCAAGTCAAGAATAGTCTCCCGTCAACGTGCCAATTTCTGGCACCGTTGCCGGGGAGTATCAAGTCAAGAATAGTCTCCCTTCAACGTGTCAATTTCTAGCTCCGGGGACTATTCTAAGTGAAGCTTATCCAAGTAACTATCGCAAACTCATCTCTTGCATTTACTTTTTTGCCTTTTGCCTCTCGTTTTCCTCTCCCCCACTTCTGAAAAACAAAAATTACAATAATATTTACCTTTTTCGTTTGCCTTTCCTTTGCTTGTGTGCTACGTGCCTTCAATATGCTTGCATCTTCGCTTGCTAAAAATCTATTGATATGGATCCTCATCCACTTGCTAATCTCTTTAAGATCCAATTATGTTGAACCAATTGCTATTGAGTTGAGTGCACTTGACTATCTTTATGAAGTTTTGCTTGACATGTGTGAATCTGAAAATTGTGTTGAAGAAATTTATGACGTGATTCAGGAGGGCTCCTTGAATGAAAAAGCATGATTGCAATGGTTTCACTATGAATTCTATTAATGTCAATCATGCTAAAAATATGCAAAACCCTAAGCTTGGGGATGCTAGTTTTTCTATGTCCACTACTTGTTGCAATGATCATGATTGGGGTAATGATTTTTCTTATGATCTTGAAAATTTGTGTAAGCCTCATGATGATTATGATATTTGCAAAAATATTGAAAGTGGGATTGGAGAAGTCATGACTTTAGTTGATGATAATCCCACTATTTTTGAAGAGCGTCAACTTTGCATGCATGTGGATCATGAAAACAATATCATATGTGATAGCTATATTCTGGAATTTGAATATGATCCCACATGTAATTGTTATGAGAGAGAAAAATATTGTGGTAGATACTTTCATGTTACTATTTTACCAGCCGATCTACAGCATAGCATAGCCCGAATCAAAGGCGTCGCTCACCCACTGTGTTTCACGGATGACGTCATGCAGCACCAGATTCCGGAAGGGTTTAAACCCGTAAACATTGAAGAGTACGATGGGACAACAGACCCTGCCGTGTGGATAGAGGACTTCCTTCTCCACATTCATATTTACCACTAAAACTTAAACGACTGGCACGACATTCGCTAAACAGCCTACCGGAAGATTCCATTGGATGCTGGGAAAACCTTGAGAAGGCTTTCCTATCTAACTTTCAAGGAAAATATGTTCGGCCACCAGATTCATCTGATCTAAGCAACGTCGTCCAGAAAACGGGGGAATTAGCCAGAGAATTCTGGAACCGGTTCCTCACCAAAAGAACCAAATCGTAGACTGTTCGAACGCCGAAGCAATAACATCTTTTCAGCACAACATCTGGTACGAATGACTTGCGAGAAAGCTTGGCCATGACATGCCGAGAACAATGCCTGCTCTTACCTCCCTCATGACCCGCTTTTGCTGGATTTTGCAATACAAAACCTGGATAGCAAGAAACCGTTTGAAGGGAACAGGGACGGACCAACCCCATGGGATAAAATGATTAACGACCCTGCTAGATTCATGGCACCCATGACAAGCTCGTCACCCACACCAACCGTAATTGTTGTGTGTTCAAACAGGCAGGCAAGCTTGCCATTGATGACCAAAACAGGGGCCTTCTACCTCTTGAACTTGCGTTGGTTATTCCCTTGAAGAGGAAAGGGTGATGCAGCATAGTAGCAGTAAGTATTTCCCTCAGTTTGAGAACCAAGGTATTAATCCAGTAGGAGTATCAAGACAAGTCACCAATGTACCTGCGCAAAAACAAACAAACTTGCACCCAACGCTATAAAGGGGTTGTCAATCCCTTCACGATTAATTGCAAGGTGAAATCTGAAGGTGGAAAGTGCAACAAAGTAAAAGTGTAGAGCTGAAAATATGATGTGAAGTAGACACGCGGGCCATAGTGTTCACTAGAGGCTTCTCTCATGATAGCAAGTGTTACGGTGGGTGAACGAATTACTGTCGAGCAATTTATAGAACCTCGCAAAGTCATGATGATATCTAAGGCAATGATCATACATATAGGCATCATGTTCGAGACAAGTAGACCGATACTTTCTGCATCTACTACTATTACTCCACACATCGACCACTACCCAGCATGCATCTAGTGTATTAAGTTCATAAATAACGGAGTAACGCCTTAAGCAGGATGACATGATGTAGAGGGATAAATTCATGCAATAGATATAAACCCCATCTTTTTACCCTTGATGGCAACAACACAATGCGTGCCTCGCTACCCCTTCTGTCACTGGGTGAGGACACAACACGGTATGAACCCAAAACCAAGCACTTCTCCCAACATAATCTTGATCATCATATTTGTAGAAGCATTTGTATGTTGAGATCTTAGCACTCTAAACATAGGCATGATAGATATAATTATAACAATGAAACTTAGAAACCATGTTGCAACTTGAAAAGTAACACAAACAAAAGATCATGAATAATAATGCACTTGAAAGTTATGCGTTTGTTTCGATCATAAATAAAACATAGCAAAGTGGTATTTCGCTTGTCCTTCAGAGTGGGGCAAAACATAAATGCCAGGACACCCTCGAAGTTCAAGTGGTGACTAGATACAAATAATTGGAGAACAAGTAATAACATAATCATGAATCAATCAATAATAAATTTTGGGACTATGCACATTATACTCAGAATGACAACTATGATCTCTTAATTGGTGCATAAACTTAGAAGCTGAAGACTTAACATAAAAATAAAAGAAAGACCCTTCGGAGAGGGAAGCAGGGATTACTCATGTGCTAGAGCTTCTAGAGATTTTTGAAATCAATAAGATTGTAAAACAAGCTTTTGGGAGGTACATAATTCGTCAACAAATGCTAGCAGATAGCCCAATACTTCTCATGTTGGACAAGTTTTGAGGAACGGATCCCAAAGTGGGGACGATCACATCCCCTTAGTCTCCTTTGTTTATCACTATTCTGATTTCTCATGAACAAAGCGTGAAGGAGGTTTTGTTTGTTGCTATTATCTTTTATGAGCAGGGCGCACTCATGCCAGTCCCTCCGCGTATTAGGGGTTCGCAGATTAGACATGCAAACCCAAGATAAAACTTGTCAAGTATGAGAGTATCATGAATTATCTACTACTTCCTCATGAGCTAAAACAGAGGCATAAAACAGGGATAATTTTGAAAGTTTTAACGGTAGCACATGAGAAAATTACTTGGAGTGGCGGTTAAATACCACATGTAGGTAGGTATGGTGGACACATTTGGCAAACTTTGTTTCTTGGGGGGAGGGAGTTGGATGCACGAGTAGAGCTCATACTCAGTATAGGTGGAGGCTAGTAAGAGACCCGGAGCGACCAACTAAGAGAGAAATAACGGCCATAATCATGCATAGCGACAAAACATTATTAATCGAAGCATAAATAATATTACAAGTCAAGAACTAAATTATCATAGAGGCTAGAGTTGACTGGTTTGTAGTCATAACATGGTGTGAGCATGCGCCAAGTCAACCCAAATGAAGCAGTAAAGGAGAATACCACAATAGTATGCTTCGATATGATAAAAACAACACATGATTCTTTCAATGGCATATTAAGCACTCTCAGCTATTTGAGACAAGTCATGCTACATCAATAACTACTAAGCATATAATTAAGATAATATCTAACATGTCATGTTAAATTCTAAGCCACAGTCTAAACAAGCTTCCTATTACACCACTATAAGCATGAAAAATTTTACTCTTCTCCAACATCAATCAACTTTCTTGAACCAACTCTCATAGATAATATTAATTAAAGACCATAGAAATAATCATATATAACTGAATCAAACTAACAAGCTCTAAACGAAATATGAGTGGAAAACAAGAGCTAAATGCAGTACTAGCAAAAAGTGAACACTCACAGAACAATAAGAATGAAAACCAGAGTGTTCTAAGCAATTAAAACGGAGCGTGTCTCTCTCCCAAATAAGAATGATAGGATGTAACTTATTTATGACCAGCAAGCAAAACTAAAAAAACTAAAAAAGTAAAGAGCGGGACGCTTCAAGCATAGCACATAACATATGAGGTGATAAAAATATAGTATGGAGAAAGACGAACTAATGATTGTTGATGGAGAAGGGGATGCACGAGGGAATCCCCAAGCTTAGACGCTTGAGTCTCCTTGAATATTTCTTGGGGGTGCATGGGGGCATCCCGAAGCTTGAGCGCTTGACACTCATGGATCTTCTTTCATCATCTTTCATCGCATACTTGAAAACTCCCTTCATACGAAACTGATCATAAGCTGATTAGAGTGGTTAGTACCCATAATAAAATATTTTTTATCCACTGGAAATAAAGATTTTCATGAGGATCTACTGTTTCTCAAGATTGCCAAAAAGTTTTTGCAAAGAAAAAGCAAGCTTAAGATTTGCAAAACGATGAAAACGCAAAACTTGGCAGAATATGTGAAAAACAGACCAGCATCTAGTAAATAATTTCTTGAGTGCACTTCTGCAACTCAAATAAAAAAAACCCAATTGTATAGATCATACTGTCAAACAAATTCAGATCAGAAATATGATTTGGTGATTTGTGGTGAATTGTTCCGTCAAGCAAACATAATCTGTTTCTGGACAACATGTCACAACTTTTGAACTTTCTTGCAATCGGAGGCTAAAACTTGGCACAAAGCTTAAAAATAAAGATACAATGATGTTGCTACAGTAGTAACACACATCAAGACCAGGAGGCGTCTAGTTTGGAAGCTTGATGTACTCCTTCTGCCATAGACATGTACTCCTCACAGCATGAACCAGCTTATTCTCCCCTTCACATGTAGGATGGCCAAGCTCGAGCTCCTCAAGTCCCTCCATTACTTCATACAGCATCACAACAACAAAGCCATGTGGAACCGGAAGGCAGTGAAAAGTTCCGTTGGGTTGAGGAGGTGCAACAGAGGCGATAGTAGCCTTGAAAGTGAGGTTCCGACATTTCGTCATCAGCTCGCAGTGTTGAGCCTCCGTGATAGTATCCACGGGGTAGCCAGGAGCCGCGAAGTCAGGCTGAACGAGATCCGTGGAAGCCACGCTGATTCTCCGATGAGATGGTGGGGTACCTTTAGCGAACTAAATCCCTTGTCAGAAACAGCATTGTCTTCCTTCCATTGCAGCAATTCCAGTGTGGTACCGAGCATTGTGTTGTCATCTTCACAATTCGGGTACAACCCTTTTTTGTGATCCTCTAACATGCGATCGAACTTCAACTTCTCCCTTTCACATTCGCATTCTCTATGTGCATCAACAATGACCCGACGAAGATCGGCATCGGGCACATCGTATGGTTCCTCTTGATCTTCAGCTTCCTGATACGTCTCCATCGTATCTACTTTTCCAAACTCTTTTGCCCTTGTTTTGGACTCTAATTTGCTTGATTTGAATGGAACTAACCTGGACTGACGCTGTTTTTAGCAGAATTGCCTTGGTGTTGTTTTTGTGCAGAAATGAAAGTTCTCACAACGTCCTGAAAATTTACGGAGAATATTTTTGGAAAATATGAAAAATACCTGCGCAAAGATCCACTGGAGGGGATGGGCCAGTGGGCCACAAGCCGTGTAGCCGCCACCCCCCTGGTGGCAGCTAGCAACCTTGTGGGGCACACTTGGCTCTACCGCCCCCAAAATCAGCTTTATAAATTCACTTTTGTCCCAGAAAAAATCAAGAGAGAAGATTTCATCGCGTTTGCGATACGGAGGCGCCACCACATCCTGTTCTTCATGTGGAGGGCAGATCTAGAGTCCGTTTTGGGCTCCGGAGAGGGGAAACCGTCGCCATCGTCATCATCAACCTTCTTCCCTCTCCAATTCCATGAAGATCTTCATCGTTCGTGAGTAATCTATTCGTAGGCTCGCTGGGCGGTGATGAGTAGGATGAGATCTATCATGTAATCGAGTTAGTTTTGACGGGGATTGATCCCTAGTATCCACTATGTTCTGAGATTGATGTTGCTACTACTTTGCCATGCTTAATGCTTGTCACGAGGGCCCGAGTGCCATAATTTCAGATCTGAAATTATTATGTTGTCACCAATATATGTGTGTTTTAGATCCGATCTTGCAAGTTGTAGTTACCTACTATGTGTTATGACCCGGCAACCCCGGAGTGACAATAACCGGAACCAATCCCGGTGATGACCATAGTTTGAGGAGTTCATTTGTTCACGAAGTGCTAATGCGTTGGTCCGGTTCTTTATTAAAAGGAGAACCGTAATATCCCGTAGTTTCCTTTTGGACCCCGCTGCCACGGGAGGGATGGATAATAGATGTCATGCAAGTTCTTTTCCCTAAGCACGTATGACGACACACGAAATGCATGCTTACATCACATTGACGAACGGGAGCTAGCCACATATCTCTCCGTGTTATAACTGTTGCATGATGAATATCATCCAAACTAATCACTGACCCATTGCCTACGAGTTTGTCCCACTGCTGCTGTTACTTGTTTTGCTGTGCTGCTCTTAGTACTGTTGCTGCTCGTGTTACTACTGTTGCTGCTGTTGCTACTTGCTACTGCTGTTATTTGCTATTGTTGCTACTTGCTACTGCTGTCACTACTGTTGTTCCTTGCCACTTCTGCTACTCGTTACGCTACTGCTACCTGCTACAATTCTGATTCGCTCGGCGTTGAAGGGAAAAGAAAATTTCCGTCAATGGGCAACTTTTGGCGCCATTGATACGACAGTTAGGAATAGTCTGCCGTCAACAGATCATTTCTGACACCGTTGCTATCATACTACTTTGCTGTTGATATTTTGCTTGCAGATATTAATCTTTCAGGTGTGGTTGAATCTGACACATTCAGCTGCTAATACTTGAGAGTACCCTCTCACTTCCTATTGGCGAATTAACAAATTTGGGTTGAATACTCTACCCTCGAAAACTGCCTCGATCCCACGCGCTGGTGGGTCATTGCAAGACAATTTCTAATTGTTGAGCAATCGAGAATAGCATTCGTCTAGCCATTGCTAGAGATTGCCATCAGCATTTTTCTGGCGCCATTGCCGGGGAAGCGATTGCTATATTCTTTGAGTTACTTGGTATTTATATCTGCTGATCACTCTGAAGAATCTGAAGGATCCGAAAACCAAAGTCTTGCCCTCAACTACGAGGGGAGGTAAGGAACTGCCATCTAGCTCTGCACTTGATTCACCTTCAGTTATGAGTAAGTTTGCGACACCACCTCCTGCTAGAAATCTTGATATGTCGCCTGTGCTTGATGATGCTTATGATGCTACTATGCCTGATACTGCTAGAGATGCTATGCTTGATACTGCTATGCCTGATACTGCTAGAGATGCTATGCCTGATGATGCTATGATTGATACTGCTAGAGACACTACTTTGCCTGATGTTCCAGTAGGGGTGTTCCTTGATGCTCATATTGCTAGAGTTACTGCCAATGCTCGTGATGCTTCTGAAATTGCCGATACTATTGAGATAGAACCTGGTTTTGCTCCTGCTAGATCTAGCTCTCCTAGATATGAATTGGCTGATATACCTGAGGGTTATGTTATGGAGGGAGAGATAGCTGTGGATTTTCTTGCGTGTAAGTATGCCTATGACGCTGAGAAATTAGTTCTCAAGTGGAAGGAAAATTCTTTGAAAGCTAGGATGAAATACGACACGAAGTTTCCCACTTCACCTATCTTTGTCACCGATAAGGATTATGAATTCTCTGTCGATCCTGAGATAATCTATCTAGTCGAATCTGATACTTTCCACGGTTATGAGTCTGAGACGGTCGTAGCCCATCTTACCAAACTACACGATATAGCCACCCTTTTCACTAGTGAGGAGAAGATCCGCCACTACTACATCCTTAAGCTGTTTCCTTTCTCTTTAAAGGATGACGCTAAAGCCTGGGTCACCTCTCTTGCTCCTGGATGTGTGAGTAGTCCCCACGATATGGTCTATTACTTCTGTGAGAAATATTTCCCTGCCCATAAGAAGCAAGCTGCCTTGCATGAAATATACAACTTTGCTCAACTCCAAGAAGACAATCTCCCACAAGCTTGGGGGAGGCTCATCCAGCTACAAAATGCTTTGCCTGATCACCCTCTTAAGAAGAACGAGATACTTGATATCTTCTATAACGGACTTATCGATGCTTTTAGAGACCACCTAGATAGTTGTGCCGGTTCTGTTTTTAGGGAACCAACTATCGAATAACCTGAGATCCTTCTGAATAACATCTTGATCAACGATAATGCTTGGACTATTCCCGAACCACCTCCTAAGCCAACTCCTAAGAAAAGAGGTATTCTATTCCTCGGTCCCGAAGATATGCAAGAAGCCAAGAAATCTATGCAAGAGAAAGGCATTACATCTGAAGATGTCAAAAATTTACCACCTATCGAAGAGATCCATGGTCTCGATAACCCGATACAAGTAGTAGAAGTGAATTCTCTGCGTAGGTTTGATGAGAGTGATATTCCTTTTGACAAACCTACTAGCCTATGCTTTGATGAATTTGACAACTTTGTTGCCAAACAACAGAGTTTCAATGATTATGTTAGCAGATATTCGGAACAAAGTACTCGTATGCTTAGCCATTTAAGTGCGTGTGTAGACAGAAATGTCAATGATCTGAAGCTTCTGAGTAAACATGCCTCTATGATTACTACTCAGGTAGAACAAGTACTTAAAGCTCAGAATGACTTGCTCAATGAATTAAATGACAACTCTGTCAGAGTCATTACTAGAGGAGGCAAAATGACTCAGGAACCTTTGTATCCTGAAGGTCATCCTAAGGAGAAGAAGAAGGATGATAGAAACCTACATGCCAGTTCACCAAATACTGTCACACCTGAAGAACCTAATGATATTTTTGCGTCTGATGCAGAAACACAATCTGGTGATGAACATGACCCTGGTGATAATATGGACAACGATGTTCATAATAATGCTCAACCTAGCAATGATGAGGATGTGGAGATTGAACCTACGGTTAATCCTGATGACCCACAACCTAAGAGATACGATAAGAATGACTTCACTGCTAGGAAGCATGGTAAAGAAAGGGAGCCCTTGGTTCAGAGATCTATGCCCTTTCCTCCTAAGCCATCCAAGAAAAAGGATGATGAGGATTTTGAGCGCTTCGTTGAGATGATAAGACCCATCTTTCTACAGATGCGGTTAACTGATATGCTCAAAATGTCTCCGTATGCCAAGTACATGAAAGATATCGTGACTAATAAATGGAAGATACCATATCTTGAGATCTCCACCATTCTTGCCAATTACACTTTCAAAGGAGGAACTCCTAAGAAACTTGGTGATCCCGGAGTGCCCACTATACCTTGTTCCATTAAAGGAAACTACATAAGAACTGCCTTATGTGACCTTGAGCCGGTGTTAGTGTTATGCCGCTCTCTCTTTATCGTAGACTTGAATTGGATAAATTGACACCCACAGAAATTTCTCTGCAAATGGCCGACAAATCAACTGCTTTCCCTATCGGCATTTGCGAGGATGTGCCTGTTGTGGTTGCTAACACCACTATCTTAACAGACTTTGTTATCTTGGATATTCCCGAGGACGATGCCATGGCTGTCATCCTCGGAAGACCCTTTTTAAACATTGCAGGGGCTGTTATAGATTGCAACAAAGGCAATGTCACTTTCCATGTCAACGGTAATGAGCACACATTGCACTTTCCGAAGAAACGATATCAAGTACATTGCATCAATGCTATCGAAAAGACTTCATCGATTCTTATTGGGAGCTTTGAATGCCCTATTCCTCGTGTCAAGATGAAGTATGATTTGCTTGTTGGGGAGATACATATCCCCATTGAGGTGACTTAGTGGCTATTCGAAAATTCTCCGTTCTCTCTTGCGATTCGAGAAGGTTTTGTCATGAGGACTTGATCAACCCCATTGACGGATTTCTTTCGATGACCATGAAATGGATGAATCAAAGAGTCACATACCTCTGTTTTGAGCTTTCATTTTCTGTTGCTTAGAAGAAAAATGATAGATTTAGTTTAGTTTTTCCAGTTTTCTGTTTTAGCGTCCCGGAGAAAAATACCCTGAAAATAAAAGTTCTCCGATGGTCCCGAAAATCTAGTATGATTTTTTCTGGAATATTTGAAAAATACTGGGACTGAGAGCTTGCCTGGGGGCCAGACCAGTGGGCCACAAGCCCTACAGCCGCCCCCCCTTGGTGGCGGCTAGCAAGCTTGTGGGGTCCACAGGGACCTCCTCCACCCATTACAGCTCCCATCCTCTTCTTCCACCTCCAGAAAAAATTGGTTCACAGCTCAAACCCGTGTTCTTGCTCATTTGGGTGTGATTTTCGATCTCCTTGCTCAAAGCACCATTCTCCGAACCGTTTTGGGGAAATTACTCGGTAAGTGACTCCTCCATTGGTCCAATTAGTTTTTGCTCTAGTGCTTTATCCTTCACGTATTCTTGCTACCTTGGTGACCCTATTCTTGAGCTAGAAATGTTCATTTAGCTGGTCCCAAGTAGTTTTAGCACGTGATACGGTCTCTAGGCACTAGTAGGAGTAGTTGCTACAAGGTGTGGTTGGTCTTCATTCACTTTTCTCTTGAACTTCAAAAATTTCAGCAAAAGGAAATTATGTTCAGGATGAAGTTTCATGGTGGTTCCTCAAGTAAGAAGGGTCCCCGTCTTTCTTTTCGGGAACCCGAACCTTATCAACTAAGGGACGCACCGGTACAACCATGTGACTGGCCTTCCGATGAGTTCATTATCGAAGCAGGTTTCAAGGATGAGTTTGATACACTTGTCTGCAATGCCGGATTAGAAGAATTCCTCTCAGATAAATGTGAACAGTATGCTATGCTCACTGCCTCTTTCGTGCGTAGATTTAAATTTTCAGTTGGCCGTGACTCATCCATACTGTTTGATCTGTATGATAAATCCTACACCATGGATTTGGAGGATTACAATAGGATTTGCAAGATACCCGATGGGGGTAGTATTAATGATCCTGCTAAGTCTTCGGTCAGAGACTTTTGTCTCCAGTATAACTATTGGAGAAACTAGAGATATCACGCAAGCTACCATAGGAAGCATTCATTTCCCTGCCTTGCACTACTTTGCCCTCATCATAGGTAGGTGCATTAACGGCAAGGGTGCACATTGTCACCTACGTGCATCCGACCTTAGTATCCTTAAGAGCGCAGTAACAGGTGACAGGAGCTTCAACATGGGAGCTATAATAGCAAGGAGGCTGAATAATAATGCCATTGAGGGGGATTTCTTTGGTGGAATTTATGCGACACGCTTAGCAAATTTTCTTGGAGTATCCATCCGTTCAGAAGACCCTCCTCTCCGTATAGCTTACCTTGATCATGTCACTCTAACACGCTACCAGTTCCTTGAGAGGGATCATGGATCCTTCCTATACCGCTTGATATTTAACCGGCAGCGTGTTTTCCATATTACCCTTCCTGCTCCTGCTTTCTTTGACTTTCAGGTAAAACGAAGATACTACATAACCATAGGAGAGGCGGAGGAGTATGAGAGGGAGGCGATGGCTGCTCGACTTCGTGAGACAGCTATTCAGGAGTGGCTGCAGCACTCCCGTATAACACCCATTATGATTTTGGGTTTCGCCAGGACCATCCATGGGAGTAGACCAAGCTAGGCCAAAAGCCTAAGCTTGGGGGAGTACGTGTTCTCACCGACCTTACATTCATGCTTATGCTTTCGCTTTGTTAGCCGGTGTTTACACTTTGCCACTGTATTATCCATGCTAGTTTATTTTTATTTTCTTGTTTTGTGTCCTTTTGAGAAAACCCAAAAAGATTTTTCTTTCTTCTTTTGCTTGTTGGGAGCTTTCCCGTGTAAATAGTTTTCTTTTTCTTTGGGTCAAGGTAGAAGATATTGGTTACAATGTTTAGTGGCTCTTGCATGCATACCTGTTTAGCTTTCAAAGAGCCATATTACTTTGTCTTCTCCTTTGTGTTTGCCTGCAGATTCAGCTTAGTCCAATGTACGAGCACTCTTATTATTGTTTACATCGTTCGATCGTGCAAGTGAAAGGCAATAATGATGATATATGATGAAGTGACTGAGATTGGAAAAGCTGGTATGAACTCTATCTATTTTGTTTTTGTAAATATGACTAGCTTGTCATGCCTAATTCAGCTTTGTTGTGAGAGAACCATGTTTGCAATGACAACTTAGAGATCATAGTTTCTGATGCCATGCTTAATTAGCAAGGAGCTTATAATGGTTTCTCTTGAATGCCAACATAGATTTTGAAATGACTATGATGTAGTATGATAGGATGGTATTCTCCTTTGAATGATTCAAGTGGCTTGACTTGGCGCATGTTCATGCATGTAGTTGAAACAAAATCAACATAGCCTCTATAATGTTTGTGTTCATGGTGATTTATATCTTGTTCATGCTTGCATTCAATGTTAGTCAAACTCATTGCATCTTGATGACTGTTGTCGCTCTCTAGTTGGTCGCTTCCCAGTCTTTTGCTAGCCTTCACTTGTACTAAGTGGAATACTGCTTGTGCATCCACTTCCATAAACCCAAACGTTTTCCCATGAGAATCCACCATACCTACCTATTTGCGGTATCTACCTGCCGTTCCAAGTAAATTTGCATGTGCCACTCTCTAAACCTTCAAGAAATAATCCGTTTTGCATGCCCGAACCGCTCATGTGGTGACATGGGGCTATTGGTATCTTCCATGCTAGGAGTGTTATCCTCGACATGTGTTTATTCACTGTCATTCACGAGAAATGGGCTGGTAATTGGAATGCCCAGTTCCACGCTTAAATCGAAAACATAACTGTAAAACAAGACTCCCCCCGGATAGATGTTAGTATGGACGGTACCCGAGGATTCGGCTAGCCGTGGAGTGTGATTGATTGGTGGTGGGGGAGTTAAAACTTTACTTTTATGTTTGGGAACCACCTATAGCATGAGTAGCATGGAATATATTGAGAACTCTTGGTCATTGCGTTGACAATGAAAGCATGCCACCCAAAATTATTATCTCTGTTTTCAAAGCTTGAGCTCTGGCACCTCTGCAAATCAATGCTTCCCTCTGCGAAGGGCCTGTCTATTTATTTTCCTATTGAGTCATCCTCCTCTTGTATAAGCACCACTTAGAGCACCTTTGTCATTTTTATGCTTTGCTTTTGATTGATATTGAGTATGACTATGACTGGATCTTCGTTGCTATGAATTACAATGTTTAGTCAGCCCTTGATCTTTGAAAGTGCTCTGCATTTATGTTTTGCGGTCTCAGACAGAGCTAGCAAGATACCACCTATTCATATTATGCCATTGATATTAGTTTACCGTGAGACCTTTGAGTCACTTGCTTATGTGGTTAACTTGTGATCTTGCTAAAATTCTGGTTATGAGTTAGACATAGTTGCAACAACAAGATCAAACAGAGTTTGTCAAAGTTTTTCTTTCTCTCTCAGTTTGTCAACTGAGTTGCTTGAGGACAAGCAAGGTTTTATGCTTGGGGAGTTGATACGTCTCCATCGTATCTACTTTTCCAAACTCTTTTGCCCTTGTTTTAGACTCTAATTTGCATGATTTAAATGGAACTAACCTGGACTCACGCTGTTTTCAGTAGAATTGCCTTGTGTTGTTTTTGTGCAGAAATGAAAGTTCCCAGAACGTCCTAAAAATTGACGGAGAATATTTTTGGAAAATATAAAAAATACCTGCACAAAGATCCACCGGAGGGGATGGGCCAGTGGGCCACAAGCCCTGTAGCCGCTGTTGGTGAACGTCGCATGGGAAACAAAAAATTCCTACGCGCACGAAGGCCTATCATGGTGATGTCCATCTACAAGAGGGAATGAGTGATCTACGTACCCTTGTAGACCGTACAGCAAAAGCGTTAGTGAACGCGGTTGATGTAGTGGAACGTCCTCACGTCCCTCGATCCGCCCCGCAAACAATCCCGCGATCAGTCCCACGATCTAGTACCGAACGGACGGCACCTCCGCGTTCAGCGCACGTACAGCTCGACGATGATCTCGGCGTTCTTGATCCAGCAAGAGAGACGGAGAGGTAGAAGAGTTCTCCGGCAGCATGACGGCGCTCCGGAGGTTGGTGATGATCTCGTCTCAGCAGGGCTCCGCCCGAGCTCCGCAGAAACGCGATCTAGAGGAAAAACCGTGGAGGTATGTGGTCGGGCTGCCATGGAAAAGTCGTCTCAAATCAGCCCTAAAACCTCCGTATATATAGGTGGGAGAGGGGGGGCCTTGCCTTGGGGCTCAAGGAGCCCCAAGGGGTTCGGCCAAGCCAAGGGGGGAAGGTCTCCCCCCCCCTAAACTGAGTTGGACTTGGTTTGGTGGGTGGGAGTCCTTCCTTCCCTTCCCACCTCCTCTTTTTTTCTCTTTGATTTTTCTTCCAATGCGCATAGGGCCCTTTTGGGCTGTCCCACCAGCCCACTAAGGAACAAATACTTGACACGCAGAAAACAGTAGCAACAAAATGACACGATCAACATGCTACGTCTATTAGTTTGGGTCTAGTCCATCACGTGATTCTCCTAATGACGTGATCCAGTTATCAAGCAACAACACCTTGTTCATAATCAGAAGACACTGACTATCTTGGATCAACTGGCTAGCCAACTAGAGGCTTGCTAGGGACAGTGTTTTGTGTATGTATCCACACATGTAAATGAGTCTTCATTCAATACAATTATAGCATGGATAATAAACGATTATCTTGATACAGGAATTGTAATAATAACTATACATTTATTATTGCCTCTAGGGCATAATTCCAACAGTCTCCCACTTGCACTAGAGTCAATAATCTAGCCCTCACATCATCATGCGAATTACATTGCAATAAATCTAACACCCATACAGTTCTGGTGTTGATCATGCTTTCGCCGTGGAAGAGGTTTAGTCAGCGGGTCTGCTACATTCAGATCCGTGTGCACTTTGCATATATTTACGTCCTTTCCTTCGACGTAGTCGCGGATGAGGTTGAAGCGTCGTTTGATGTGTCTGGAATTCTTGTGAAACCGTGGTTCCTTTGCTAAGGTAATGGCACCCGTGTTGTCACAGAACAAGGTTATTGGATTCAGTGCGCTTGGCACCATTCCAAGATCCGTCATGAACTGCTTCATCCAAACACCCTCCTTAGCTGCCTCCGAGGCAGCCATGTACTCTGCTTCACATGTAGAATCTGCTACGACGCTTTGCTTGGAACTGCACCAGCTTACCGCACCCCCATTAAGAATAAATATGTATCTGGTTTGCGACTTAGAGTCGTCCGGATCTGTGTCAAAGCTTGCATCGACGTAACCTTTTACGGCGAGCTCTTCGTCACCTCCATACACGAGAAACATCTCCTTAGTCCTTTTCAGGTACTTCAGGATATTCTTGACCGCTGTCCAGTGATCCAATCCTGGATTACTCTGGAACCTACCTGCCATACTTATGGCCAGGCTAACGTCCGGTCTAGTGCACAACATTGCATACATGATAGAACCTATGGCTGAAGCATAGGGGACGGAACGCATATGCTCTCTATCTTCATCAGTTGTTAGGCATTGAGTCTTACTCAATCTCGTACCTTGTAAAACTGGCAAGAACCCCTTCTTGGACTGTTCCATTTTGAATCTCTTCAAAACTTTATCAAGGTATGTGCTTTGTGAAAGTCCTATCAGGCGTTTTGATCTATCCCTATAGATCTTAATGCCTAGAATGTAAGCAGCTTCTCCTAGGTCCTTCATAGAGAAACTTTTATTCAAGTAATCCATTATGCTTTCCAAAAACTCCACGTTGTTTCCAATCAGCAATATGTCATCCACATATAATATTAGAAACGCCACAGAGCTCCCACTCACTTTCTTGTAAATACAAGATTCTCCAACCACTTGTATAAACCCAAATGCTTTGATCACCTCATCAAAGCGTTTGTTCCAACTCCGAGATGCTTGCACCAGTGCATAAATGGATCGCTGGAGCTTGCACACCTTGTTAGCATTCTTAGGATCGACAAAACCTTTGGGTTGTATCATATACAATTCTTCCTTAAGGAAACCGTTAAGGAACGCCGTTTTGACATCCATCTGCCAGATTTCATAATCGAAAAATGCAGCTATTGCTAACATGATTATGACGGACTTAAGCATCGCTACGGCTGAGAATGTCTCATCGTAGTCAACTCCTTGAACTTGTGAAAAACCCTTTGCCACAAGTCGAGCTTTATAAACGGTCACATTGCCGTCAACGTCTGTCTTCCTCTTAAAGATCCATTTGTTCTGAATAGCCTTGCGGCCCTCAGGCAGTACCTCCAAAGTCCACACTTTGTTCTCATACATGGATCCTATCTCGGACTTCATGGCTTCTAGCCATTTGTTGGAATCTCGGCCCACCATTGCTTCTTCATAATTTGCAGGTTCATTGTTGTCCAACAACATGATTCATAAGACGGGATTACCGTACCACTCTGGAGCAGTACGTGGTCTCGTCGACCTGCGTGGTTCCACAGAAACTTGAACCGGAGTTTCATGATCATCATCATTAACTTCCTCCTCAACCGGCGTCGCAACGACAGAGGTTTCCCCTTGCCCTGCGCCACCATCCAGAGGGATCAGAGTTTCGACAACCTCGTCAAGTTCTATCTTCCTCCCACTCAATTCTCTCGAGAGAAACTCCTTCTCGAGAAAAGCTCCATTTTTAGCAACAAACACTTTGCCCTCGGATTTGAGATAGAAGGTGTACCCAACTATCTCTTTTGGGTAACCTATGAAGACGCACTTTTTCGCTTTGCGTTCCAGTTTTTCAAGATGAAGCTTTTTGACATAAGCATCACATCCCAAAACCTTAAGAAACGACAACTTTGGCCTTTTGCCATACCACAGTTCGTATGGTGTCGTCTCAACGGATTTTGATGGTGCCCTATTTAAAGTGAATGCAACTGTTTCTAATGCATAACCCCAAAACGATAACGGCAAATCGGTAAGAGACATCATAGATCGCACCATCTCTAATAAAGTATGATTACGACGTTCGGACACACCATTACGCTGTGGTGTTCCAGGCGGTGTCAACTATGAAACAGTTCCATATTGTCTTAAGTGAGCACCAAACTCGAAACTCAGATATTCACCCCCACGATCAGACCGTAGGAACTTGATCTTCTTGTTACGATGATTTTCAACTTCACTCTGAAATTGGTTGAACTTTTCAAATGTTTCAGACTTGTGCTTCATCAAGTAGACATAACCATATCTACTCAAATCGTCAGTGAAGGTGAGAAAATAACGATATCCGCCGCGTGCCTCCACGCTCATCGGACCACACACATCGGTATGTATGATTTCCAACAAGTCACTTGCACGCTCCATTGTTCCGGAGAACGGAGTCTTAGTCATCTTGCCCATGAGGCATGGTTCGCACGTGTCAAGTGAATCAAAGTCAAGTGACTCCAAAAGTCCATCAGCATGGAGTTTCTTCATGCGCTTTACACCAATATGACCTAAGCGGCAGTGCCACAAAAATATGGCGCTATCATTGTTAACTCTAACTCTTTTGGTCTCAATGTTATGTATGTGTGTATCACTATCAAGATTCAATATGAACAATCCTCTCACATTGGGTGCATGACCATAAAAGATGTTACTCATAGAAATAGAACAACCATTATTCTCTGACTTAAAAGTGTAACCGTCTCGCAATAAACAAGATCCAGATATAATGTTCATGCTCAACGCAGGCACTAAATAACAATGATCTAAGTTCATAACTAATCCTGATGGAAACTGAAGTGAAACTGTGCCGACGGCGATTGCATCAACCTTGGAACCATTTCCTACGTGCATCGTCACTTCATCTTTCGCAAGCCTTTGTCTATTCCGCAGTTCCTGTTTCGAGTTGCAAATATGAGCAACAGAACCGGTATCGAATGCCCAGGCACTACTACGAGAGCCGGTTAAGTACAGATCAATAACTTGTATATCAAATATACCTGATTTTTCTTTGGCCGCCTTCTTATCTGCCAGATACTTGGGGCAATTGCGCTTCCAGTGACCCATACCCTTGCAATAGTAACACTCCATTTCAGGCTTAGGTCCAGCTTTGGGTTTCTTCGTCGGATTGCCAACAGGCTTGCCGCTCTTCTTTGAATTACCCTTCTTGCCTTTGTCGTTTCTCTTGAAACTAGTGGTCTTATTCACCATCAACACTTGATGCTCTTTACGGAGTTCAGACTCTGCGACTTTCAGCATCGCAAACAACTCGCCGGGAGACTTGTTCATCCCTTGCATGTTGTAGTTCAACACAAAGCCTTTATAGCTTGGCGGCAGTGATTGAAGGATTCTGTCAGTGATAGCCTCTTGCGGAAGTTCAATCCCCAGCTCAGCTAGACGGTTTGAGTACCCAGACATTTTGAGCACATGTTCACTGACACACGAGTTTTCCTCCATCTTGCAAGCATAGAATTTATCGGAGGTCTCATACCTCTCGATCCGGGCGTTCTTCTGAAAGATAACCTTCAACTCCTGGAACATCTCAAATGCTCCATGACGCTCAAAGCGACGTTGAAGTCCCGGTTCTAAGCCATACAAGACTGCACATTGAACTACTGAGTAGTCCTCCTTACGTGCTAACCAAGCGTTCTTAACATCCTGATCAGCCGTAGCGGGTGGTTCATCTCCTAGCGCAGCATTAAGGACATAATCCTTCTTCCCAGCTTGTAAGATTGGCTTAAGATTACGAGCCCAGTCTACAAAGTTGCTTCCATCATTTTTCAACTTAGCTTTCTCTAGGAACGTATTAAAATTCAGGGTGACTGTCACGTGAGCCATGATCTACAACACAAATATATTCAAAGTGGACTTAGACTATGTTCAAGATAATTAGAGTTTAACTTAATCAAATTATTCGCTGAACTCCCACTCAAAAAGTACATCTCTCTAGTCATTTGAGTGGTTCATGATCCACTTACACTAGCTCAAGTCCGATCATCACGTGAGTTGAGTATAGTTTCAGTGGTAAGCATCCCTATGCTAATCATATCATCTATATGATTCATGATCGACCTTTCGGTCTCATGTGTTCCGAGGCCACGTCTGCACATGCTAGGCTCGTCAAGCTTAACCCGAGTGTTACGCGTGCGCAACTGTTTTGCACCCGTTGTATGTGAACGTTGAGTCTGTCACACCCGATCATCACGTGGTGTCTCGAAACGACGAACTGTAGCAATGGTGCACAGTCGGGGAGAACACAATTTCGTCTTGAAATTTTAGTGAGAGATCACCTCATAATGCTACCGTCGTTCTAAGCAAAATAAGGTGCATAAAAGGATTAACATCACATGCAATTCATAAGTGACATGATATGGCCATCATCACGTGCTTCTTGATCTCCATCACCAAAGCACCGGCACGATCTTCTTGTCACCGGCGCCACACCATGATCTCCATCAACGTGTCGCCATCGGGGTTGTCGTGCTACTCATGCTATTACTACTAAAGCTACATCCTAGCAAAATAGTAAACGCATCTGCAAGCACAAATGTTAGTATAAAGACAACCCTATGGCTCCTGCCGGTTGTCGTCGACGTGCAAGTCGATATTATCTATTACAACATTATCATCTCATACATCCAATATATCACATCACATCGTTGGCCATATCACATCACAAGCATACCCTGCAAAAACAAGTTAGACGTCCTCCAATTTTGTTGTTGCATGTTTTACGTGGTGACCACGGGTATCTAGTAGGATCGCATCTTACTTACGCAAACACCACAACGGAGATATATGAGTTGCTATTTAACCTCATCCAAGGACCTCCTCGGTAAAATCCGATTCAACTAAAGTTGGAGAAACCGACACTTGCCAGTCATCTTTGAGCAACGGGGTTACTCTAAGCGATGAAACCAGTCTCTCGTAAGCGTACGAGTAATGTCGGTCCAAGCCGCTTCAATCCAACAATACCGCGGAATCAAGAAAAGACTAAGGAGGGCAGCAAAACGCACATCACCACCCACAAAAACTTTTGTGTTCTACTCGAGAAGACATCTAAGCATGAACCTAGCTCATGATGCCACTGTTGGTGAACATCGCATGGGAAACAAAAAATTTCCTACGCGCACGAAGACCTATCATGGTGATGTCCATCTATGAGAGGGGATGAGTGATCTACGTACCCTTGTAGACCGTACAGCACAAGCGTTAGTGAACGCGGTTGATGTAGTGGAACGTCCTCACGTCCCTCGATCCGCCCCGCAAACAATCCCGCGATCAGTCCCACGATCTAGTACCGAACGGACGGCACCTCCGCGTTCAGCACACGTACAGCTCGACGATGATCTCGGCCTTTTTGATCCAGCAAGAGAGACGGAGAGTTAGAAGAGTTCTCCGGCAGCGTGATGGCTCTCCGGAGGTTGGTGATGATCTCGTCTCAGCAGGGCTCCGCCCAAGCTCCGCAGAAACGCGATCTAGAGGAAAAACCGTGGAGGTATGTGGTCGGGCTGCCGTGGAAAAGTCATCTCAAATCAGCCTAAAACCTCCGTATATATAGGTGGAAGAGGGGGGGGGGCTTGCCTTGGGGCTCAAGGAGCCCCAAGGGGTTCGGCCGAGCCAAGGGGGGAAGGTCTCCCCCCCCCCAAACCGAGTTGGACTTGGTTTGGTGGGTGGGAGTCCTTCCTTCGCTTCCCACCTCCTTTTTTTTCTCTTTGATTTTTCTTCCAATGCGCATAGGGCCCTTTTGGGATGTCCCACCAGCCCACTAAGGGCTGGTGTGCCACCCTCAAGGCCTATGGGCTTCCCCGGGGTGGGTTCCCCCCCCCCCCCGGTGAACTCCCGGAACCCATTCGTCATTCCCGGTACATTCCCGGTAACTCCGAAAACCTTCCGATAATCAAATGAGGTCATCCTATATATCAATCTTCGTTTCCATACCATTCCGGAAACCCTCGTGACGTCCGTGATCTCATCCGGGACTCCGAACAACATTCGGTAACCAACCATATAACTCAAATACGCATAAAACAACGTCGAACCTTAAGTGTGCAGACCCTGCGGGTTCGAGAACTATGTAGACATGACCCGAGAGACTCCTCGGTCAATATCCAATAGCGAGACCTGGATGCCCATATTGGATCCTACATATTCTACGAAGATCTTATCGTTTGAACCTCAGTGCCAAGGATTCATATAATCCCGTATGTCATTCCCTTTGTCCTTCGGTATGTTACTTGCCCGAGATTCGATCGTCAGTATCCCCATACCTATTTCAATCTCGTTTACCGGCAAGTCTCTTTACTCGTTCCGTAATACAAGATCCCGCAACTTACACTAAGTCACATTGCTTGCAAGGCTTGTGTGTGATGTTGTATTACCGAGTGGGCCCCGAGATACCTCTCCGTCACATGGAGTGACAAATCCCAGTCTTGATCCATACTAACTCAACGAACACCTTCGGAGATACCTGTAGAGCATCTTTATAGTCACCCAGTTATGTTGTGACGTTTGATACACACAAAGTATTCCTCCAGTGTTAGTGAGTTATATGATCTCATGGTCATGGGAACAAATACTTGACACGCAGAAAACAGTAGCAACAAAATGACACGATCAACATGCTACGTCTATTAGTTTGGGTCTAGTCCATCACGTGATTCTCCTAATGACGTGATCCAGTTATCAAGAAACAACACCTTGTTCATAACCAGAAGAAACTAACTATCTTTGATCAACTGGCTAGCCAACTAGAGGCTTGCTAGGGACAGTGTTTTGTCTATGTATCCACACATGTAAATGAGTCTTCATTCAATACAATTATAGCATGGATAATAAACGATTATCTTGATACAGGAATTATAATAATAACTATATTTATTATTGCCTCTAGGGTATAATTCCAACAACCTCCACCCCCTGGTGGCGGCTAGCAAGCTTGTGGGGCCCACGTGGCTCTGCCGCCCCCAAACTCCGCTCTATAAATTCACTTTCGTCCTAGAAAAAATGAACACAGAAGATTTTGTCGCGTTTGCGATACGGAGGTGCCGCCACATCCCGTTCTTCATCTGGAGGGCACATCTGGAGTCCGTTTTGGGCTCTGGAGAGGGGAAATCGTCGCCATCGTCATCATCAACCTTCTTCCCTCTCTAATTCCATGAAGCTCTTCATCGTTCGTGAGTAATCTATTCGTAGGCTCGTTGGACGGTGATGACTCGGATGAGATATATCATCTAATCGAGTTAGTTTTGACGGGGATTGGTCCCTAGTATCCAGTATGTTCTGAGATTGATGTTGCTACTACTTTGCCATGCTTAATGCTTGCCACTAGGGCCCGAGTGCCATGATTTCAGATCTGAAATTATTATGTTGTCACCAATATATGTGTGTTTTAGATCCGATATTGCAAGTTTTAGTTACCTACTATGTGTTATGACCCGGCAACCTCGGACTGACAATAACCGAAACCACTCCCGGTGATGACCATAGTTTGAGGAGTTCATGTATTCACAAAGTGCTAATGCGTTGGTCCGGTTATTTATTAAAAGGAGAACCTTCATATCCCGTAGTTTCCTTTTGGACCCCGCTGCCACGGGAGGGATGCACAATAGATGTCATGCAAGTTCTTTTCCCTAAGCACGTATGACGACACACGGAATGCATGCCTACATCACATTGATGAATGGGAGCTAGCCACATATCTCTCCGTGTTATAACTATTGCATGATGAATATCATCCAAACAAATCACCGACCCATTGCCTACGAGTTTGTCCCACTGCTGCTGTTACTTGTTTTGCTCTGCTGCTGTTACTACTGTTGCTGCTGATGTTACTACTGTTGCTGCTGATGTTACTACTGTTGCTGCTGTTGCTACTTGCTAGTGCTGTTATTTGCTACTGCTGCTACTTGCTACTGCTGTCACTACTGCTGTTCCTTGCCACTGCTGCTACTCATTACACTGCTGCTACCTGCTACAATTCTGATTCGCTCGGTGTTGACGGGAAAAGACAATTTCCGTCAACGGGCAAATTTTGGCGCCATCGATACGACAGTTAGGAATAGTCTGCCGTCAACAGATCGTTTCTGACACCGTTGCTATCATAATACTTTGTTGTTGATACTTTGCTTGCAGATATTAATCTTTCAGGTGTGGTTGAATCTGACACATTCAACTGCTAATACTTGAGAGTATCCTCTCACTTCCTATTGGTGAATTAACAAATTTGGGTTGAATACTCTACCCTCGAAAACTGCCTCGATCCCACGCGCTGGTGGGTCATTGCAAGACAATTTCTAATTGTTGAGCAATCAAGAATAGCATTCGTCTAGCCATTGCCAGATATTGCCATCACTTCCGCCGTTGCAGCATCACCGTATTCAGGGGGCGGGTAGTTGTCATCATCCTCGTCTTCTACGTTGTCTTCCATCATAACCCCTCTTTCTCCGTGCTTGGTCCAAACATTATAGTGTGGCATAAAACCCTTCTGAAGCAGGTGGAAGTGAAGGGTTTTATAGTCGGAGAAAGCCTTCATATTCCCACAGACAGTACATGGACAATGCATAAAACCATTCTGCTTGTTTGCCTCAGCCGCTTCGAGAAAATTATGCAGGCCCTTAATATACTTGGAGGTGCGTCGGTCACCGTACATCCATTGCCGGTTCATCTGCGTGTGTTATATCATAAAGTGTATTAAAACCCATTACAACATATCATGAATAGAGAAGTGACAAAATTAATACAAATTCATCATGACATTAAAGCCAAAGTACAGTATTGACCAAAATAAATACATAACGTTCATACATAGTTCTCATTATTGAACAACATATAGCTCTCTAGAGCATCTAATTAGAACATACATTGAAACTATAAAATTTAAATGCAACAACAAATGCGATCATAACCGCAACTAAGGTACCAATTGATCCAACGGCATAATGATACTAAGCCTTAGTATGAATGGCATATTTTCTAATCTTTCTAATCTTCAAGCGCATTCCATCCATCTTGATCTTGTGATAGTCGACGACATCGACAACATCCAACTCCAATATCATCTTCTCCTCTTCAACTCTTTGTAATTTTTCTTTGAAGTAATTTTTTTATTTTTCAACAAAATTTAACTTCCCGGCAAGAATTTCTATGTCGGTTTGAATTTCTGGTTCACATACCTTCTAGATTAAAAAATCTATGTCACATTGGTCGGCATAATTGTCACAAACACTAAATAAAACAAATAGTTATAAAATATAATATATACCACATCTGAATCATAGACAGGACGAGGGCCGACGGTGGCGGATACCAAAATCATTGCAATATATAATAACAAACAATAATAAAAGTAAGAAAATTACATAAGTATCTATCTAAATCAAACAAGTAAGAACTTTTTTCTTTTAGAAAGAAGATAAGAAGAAGAGACTAACCACGGTGGTGCCGGCGTCGAGATGGCCGCGGGCGATCGATGGCGGCGAGGTCGGGGACGGGACAGGACGGACCGCTGAAGCTACACAAAACTTAAGGAAAATGGAGCTTGGACAAGGAGATTCGAGAGGAAAAAACTTAAGTGTGGCTCGGGCATTTCATCGAACACCTCATGTGCGTAGGAGGTGAGCTAGAGCACCACAAAGCTCTCCCACGACCGGCCAAAAAAACAGAGCAATGCACTGCTCTGCTCGCGGGCAGGGGGTATATATAGGCCAACCATTGGTCCCGGTTTGTGGCTGGAACCAAGACTAAAGTTCAATATTTGGTGCCGGTTCCAGCCACAAACCGGGACTAATGGTTGTGGGCCAGGAGCGAGGCACATTGGTCGCGGTTCATGTGTGGAACGGGACCAAAGGGGTCATACGAACCGGGTCCAATGGCCCACGAGGTCCGGTCGGCGCCCTGGCCTCACGAACCGGGATCGATGCCCCCATGGGTCCCGGTTCGTGAGTGAACCGGGATTAATGGGATGTCATCAAGTGGACCAAAGCCCTCTTTTCTACTAGTGTTAGTAAACAAAGTAGCAATATCATTCAATTTGATGATGTGTCCAATAACAGATTCATTTCATAACCATGGAAGAGATCATATTCAACTATAGGTATTAACTCAGGGTCTATAGATAATTCATAATCCTTATCAGTAAAAAATATAGGACAAGTAGCAAATTTAGGATCACGTTTCATTTTCTCCATCATATATTTTTCTTTCAGTTTCGACACTAGTTTCCTCAAGTCATCTAAATTCTCACAAGCAAGAAGTTCCCTAGATATTTCCTCATCCACTACATAACCTACACATACATAAGGCAATTCATAATCGATAGGAGATCTAGGTGTATTAGGTGATTCAAAATCTTCATCAGTTTCTACATTTTCATGTTCCCTAGCTTTAGCAATATGAGCGTCGAGTAATTCACTTAGTGGCACAGTTTAAGTTTCATCAAATGTGGTAGTAGTAGCATCATTAATTTCAGAGGTAGCATCATCAAGTTCATGTGACATATCAGGACGGTCCATAGGTGGTGGTGTAACAAGCTGATTCAAAACAATAGGTGAATCAAAAGCAAAGCTAGATGGCAGTTCCTTACCAACTCTCGTGTGAGAGGGAACGATCTTAGTTCGAGTATCTTTCAGATTCTTCATAGTGGCAATTGGATACCCTCAAATTAACACAATAAATATTTCTATGCTCCCCGGCAACGGCGCCAGAAAAAGGTCTTGAAAACCCACAAGTGTAGGGGATCGCGAGAGTCTTCACGGGTAGTATTTTACCCTAATTTATTGGTTCGACACAAGGGGATCCAAAGAGTATTTATTGGCCTTGACAGTTGAGTTGTCAATTCAATCACACCTTGGATATCTCTCTGCAGCAAGGATTTAGTGACACGGCAAATAGTAGTAGTGACACCAGCAGTTTTAGTAGTAGTAGTAACAGTAGCAATTTAGTAGCAAGTGTGATAGTAGCAGCAGTAGTAGTAACTTAGCAAGATTCAGTATATGAAAAGCGTAGGCACGTGTATCGGTGATGGATAATGATTTAGATGACATTGACCATGTAACAGTTACACACTAGGGCGACACAGAACTAGCTCCACTTCATCAATATAATGTAGGCATGTAATTCGTATATAGTCATACGTGCTTGCGATAGGAACTTGCATGACATCTTTTGTCCTACCCTCCCTTGGCAGCGGGGTCCTATTGGAAACTAAGGGATATTAAGGCCTCCTTTTAATAAAGAACTAGAACAAAGCATTAACACATGGTGAATACATGAACTCCTCAAACTACGGCAATCACCGGAAAGAATCCCAATTTGTGTCACCCTGGGGGATGCGTATCATGACACGTAATAGGTGACTACGATTTGCAAGACAGGATCCAAAACACTCTTATATTCATGAAAACATAATAGGATCAGATCTGAAATCATGGCAATCGGTCCCTAGTGACAAGCATTAAGCATAGCAAAGTCATAGCAAGATCAATCTCCGAACATAGTGGACACTAGGGATCAAGCCCTATCAAATTTAACTCGATTACATGATCAATATCATCTAATCTCACCACCGTCCAGCAAGCCTACAAAGGAATTACCCACTCCCGGTGGTGAGCATCATGGTGGTGTAGATGGAGAAGGGTTGGTGATGACGACGGCGACGAATCCCCCTCTCCGGAGCCCGAAATGGACTTCAGATCAACCCTCTGGAGCAAGAACAGGAGGTGGCGGCAGCTCCGTCTCGTGAAACATGATGAAATATTCTCTCTTCCTTTTTTCCTCGGTGAATAGGAATTTATAGGACTGGAAATAGGGTCAGACGAGCTACGGGGCCCCACAAGTCATTAGGCCGCGGCCAGGACCTAGGTCGCGCCCTGTTGGCTTGTGCCACCGTGGCACACCTACTCCAGCAGGTCTTCGCTCCATAATTCATTATAATTCCCATACAAAATTCACAAAAAGTTTCGTCCAATTCCGAGAAATTTAGTTTCTGCACAAAAATAACACCAAAGTAGTTCTGCTGAAAATAGCGTCAGTACAGGTTAGTTTCATTCAAATCTTACAAATTAGAGTCCAAAACAAGAGAAATAGTGTTTGGAAAAGTAGATACGTTGGAGATGTATCACTCCTCAACCCTTTGTCTATAGGAATAATACCCAAAACTTGAAAACTTCGATCACATAAAACTCAACAAAACTTCGTGAGATCCGTTAGTATAAGCAACATATCAAATACTTTCAAGTTCTATTAGAAATTGAATCTTATTTTATTTTAGCATAGGGTACTGTATTCTAACTTCTCCATGTCTTACAACCTACGATACAATCCATAGCATCATCAAAACAAGCAAACCACGTAAGCAAAAAACAGAAACTGACCGGAACAGAACAATATGTAGTAATATTTATAGAGCATATACTTCTGTGACTCCAAAAATTCTGACAAATTAGGACAACCTGAGGAATTTGTATAGCAATATTATGTAGAAAACATCTTAAAAAGATGTTCTAGTAAAACGAGAGAAATTCTGAACTGGACGTCAAAGTTTCTGCTTTTGCACCGTATCAATTCTACTCATTATGCAAATCATCACAAAGGCTTTACTTGGCACAAACACTAACTAAAAGATAAAAACACAATCAGTACAGAACCAATAATCATGTTATCACAAACAAACACAAATAAATAAATGATAATTATTGGGTTGTCTCCCAACAAGCTCTTTCTTTATAGCCATTAAGCTAGGCTTGAAATTTCAATAATGCTCACATAAAAGACAAGAATTGAATCAAAAGAGAGCATAATAAAACATGGTACAAGAAAATTTAAGTCTAACGTACTTCCTATGCATAGGCATTTTATAAGCAAACAATTTATCAATACAAGAAGTATCAAGCATAAGCAAGTAGGAAGAATGAAACATTAACAATTTGAATATCACGAGAGGTAAGTGACTAACATGAAATTTTCTATAACCATATTTGCCTCTCTCGTAATGATTACATCTAGGATCATATTCAAATTCAACAATATAGTTATCATCCTTTTCATTCAAGGAACTATCATGATTCACTTTATAAATTTCACAATTTTTGGAGTCATGATTTTCAAGCAAGACCTCACAAAGATAATATAGTGCACTCTAACTAGCAATTGTTTCAACATAAACGGGTCTTTTGAAAATATTAGCTAGTGGATGAGGATCCATTTATCTTAATCTTTGCATTTCACTTTCTATTTTGGTGTGACAAAGATAAAGATAGCATAGCTAGGCAAGTAAACTAGAGAGCAAAGATCCAAAGTAGTAACAAGCAAAGATAAATATATTTTGTATTTTTATTTTTTATGAGATAAACTTAATATACCAGCAAATAAAAAGAGGAACAAGTGAATGAAAATTTGTGCGGAGTTACTTGGTAGTTGGTGATGATATTCCCCGGCAGCAGCACTACATATCCTTCATGATACTTGTGATCTGTGTTGGGTTTTCCGTGAAGAGGAACGGGTTATCACTACACAATGTGGGTAAGTATTTCCCTCAGTTATGAAACCAAAGTTTATCAAACCAATAGGAATATCAACCACAACCGTCTTCAGCAGCTTCACACAAAAGAACAAACAACTTGCACCCAACGCGGGCTAGAGGGTTGTCAATCCTCTTGTTCTTGTTATTTGCAAGGGAGTGAGATGTGTATATAATTGTAGATAGCAAGATAAAATACAAACAAGTAAATGGAAGCAAGGTATTGAAGGTTTCATCAATATGTTGTGAATAGACTCGGGGGCCATAATTTTCCCTAATGTCATCTCTCATGAAAAATAGCATATGATGGGTACACAAGTTACTGTTGGGCAATTCACAGAAAAGCGGATAGTTATGCGATATTCATGGAAATGATCATGTGTATATAGGCATCACGTCCATAAACAAAATAGGCCGACTCCTGGGTGGACCTATTACTATTACTCCACTCATCGACCGCTATCCAACATGCATCTAGAGTATTAAGTAAAACAGAGTAATGCATGGAGAACAATGACATGATGTAGACAAAGTAAACTCAAGCAATATGAATAAACCCCATCATTTATCCTTAGTAGCAGCAACACAAATATGCATCTCGTCCCCTTCCGTCACCGGGATAAAGAAATTCGCCAGTTTGAACCTACTACAACGCATCTCTCTCACCGAAGAAATATCAATCTAGTTGGCCAAACTATTTCAATAGATTGGAGAGAGTTATGAAGCTATCACAATCATCCACATAAGAATCATATGAGTATTCCTTGGAGACTCAAATATTTATCATGAATAATCTGAACATAAACCCACAATTCATCAGATCCCAACAAACGCACCTCACAAAAGGAATTACATCATCTGGATCAAAGCAAAGATGTGATGATCATTGTATTAAAGATCAAAGAGAGAGAGAGAGATTGCCATCCAGGTACTAGCTATGGACCCGTAGGTCTGTGCTGAACTAGTAACACATCATTGTGAGGGTAGCAAGGTTGATGAAGAGGCCTTCCATGATCGATCCCCCTCCGGTTGGGTGTCGGAACAAAGCTCTAGATGGCCTCATATCAGTACGGAGACTTGTGACGGCGTAAACAGTGTTTCGGGACTCCCTTTTTGTGTTTCTAGGGTATAAGAGAATTTATAAGCTAGATAACAGAGTCGGGAAGGCCACGAGGGAGGCACAAGCCATCAGGGTGCCCCCCAGACCGCGCCTTGTTGGCTTGTCGGCCCCTCGTGTCGCTTTTAGCCTTCTTCCGATACTCCTTGGTCTTCTTTTGGTCCTGAAAAAATCAACAAAAAGTTTTAGGTCAATTGGGCTTCGTTTGGTATGGAAAACGTGAAAACTGAAAAACATGCACAAAACAATAACTCGCACTAGGCAATGGATCAATAGGTTAGTGCTAAAAAAATATAAATAGGTAAATAAATACCCCAAAAGTATTCTGAGATGATAATATATGAGCATGGAAACAATCAAAAATTATAAATACGGTGGAGAGGTATCACGGGGAGATTGGGTAATCTTTACGAATTCATCATTGATGAATTTCTAGATTAAGAAATTGTGGAGTGACGACAATTAAAGTAGCGTACAAAGTACTCAAAAGCATGATAAACATAGTAGTAGAAAAGTAATGAGGATGAAATGAAGCATACAGGAAGTATAAGTAGCATGTGATCAGGATAAGAACGAAGGTAAAGTCGCTGAAGAATTTGGATTGAAAATTTTGATAAAGTCTTGAGCTAAAGTATTCGAACAACATGGATCAATTTTATCAACATGTAAATGAAGGAATGAAAGGGTTGAAGAAATAGAACTAGGAGCTCGGTGAAGACAAGGATTTGGTCTACCAGTTCCAACAGTTGTGACCATTGTACGTCTGGTTGGAGCAGCTTGGTATTCAAACCAAAGGACACACAGTCCTGACTGTATTCTCCTTGAGCTAAAGTCACACAGACTTCCCCCAATAACTTGTGGTAAGTCTTCAAGCTAGACTTCTAAACCTTCACAAACTCGGTCACCGGACAATGCACAATTTCTCCTGGATGCTCTGGACCATGACGTCTAACCGTCTCGAAGATGCACAATCTTCAAAGGTAACAGCCGTCGGTACCACATAGGATAATCTCTTGAGTGATACAAAATCACTTTGTGGCTTTAGGTGTTTGGATTTTCCTCACTTAGGTTTGTCTCTAAGTCGACGGGGGAAGGGTTGCTATAAATGAAACTTGTCAATCTCTCTACGAGCAGCCAACCAGCTAGTGGTTGAGGGGAGCGGGTATTTATAGCCAGGGTGCAACCCGACATGATATGCCATAAATGCCCCTAATGGAATGACCATTGATAGGATAAGATCCTTTAGAAAGTTGGCGCTAAGCACATCAATGGTCGGAAATTTTAACTCTCAAATTCTTCAGGGCTATCAATTTCTGCACAATAAGTAACTTGCACTGGCGGAATCCTAACTCCTTAGTGAGACCAAAGTCATCAGTGACTAGAAGAACTTCGTCTGTGTCAGTCAACACCTTGTGTGCATTGTAAGAGATTTCCAATGGCCTCACTCGAAGGATTAGGTTGTTGTAGTTTTTAAGATGAGCATCATTTGGAAATATGCCTTAGTATTGCCTCGGCCCCCTTCAACAATACGGTGTTTTCTAAGACTCGATAAGAGAAAAATGAAACTAAGAAAACAAAGTCTTCAAGCTTCAAAGTTCTTGCGTCAATATCTTCAAGGTCACGATGAATCTTCACTTCAATTTCTTCACAAAGAACACCAAGGTCTTCACTTGAAGAAATACATTTTTAGGGGTCATCTTTCGTCGGTTAAGCCAAACTCTTCACGGACTATAACACATGTGTATACTCACAATCACATTAGTCCCTTAACCCATTTGTCTTTAATATTCCAAAACCACTAAGGGGGCACTAGATGCACTTATACACACCCAATACAATGAAAAATTTATAGGTGCACTAATTTGGCGAAGAGATGGTGATAAAGAGTAGCGTGGATACTAGATATCATTATTCGTAGTCTGAAAATATAAAATTAACAAGGTAACAAGTAGTAAACAACGAGAAAATGATATATCAATTCTTAAAAATAGGGCCTATGGTTCATACTTTCACTAGTGCAATCTCTCAACAGTGCTAACCACTGGTGGAGCTAGAAAATTTACTCATTGGGTTCACTTGTTGACCCATGAGCATTTGATATGACTTAGTTAAACTTAAAAGCTATTTTAGACCATTTGACAACACCCAAAAATAACATAACAAATAGAAATATGATAGTAACTATTACACATTTTGTTATGTTAATAGTTGAAGAGTATAAGACAAGCTAGTTGCATGAAATCCTAAAACCACTTGTTTAGATACTATAAATAAAGTAGCACCAAAATAACGGACATGGAGATAAACAGTAAAATCAAAAACAATAGTAAACAAATTCAAAAAAATCTAATATTATTTTATGGTAAACTTTGACAAATGTTTTGTATACTCGCAAGATTTCAGATTAAAATAACATTTGTGGAAGTTATGACAAAAAAAATAAATGCTAAAAAATGCTAGTTTTCAATACATATTGGACTGCTCATTTTGGTTTTTTCGTCACAACTTGCAAAAATTTTATTTTGTACTGAATTTTGGTATGCATGTAAAACATTTATCAAAGTTTATCAAAAACAAAATTCAGTTTTTTTTTTAATTTTTTACTATTTTTCTCAATTTTTTTGTTCACCCCGGAGCATTTGAGCTCGGGAGTAGAATAGGATTTTTGCCAAATACCTTCATAGCTGGAGTGTAGCTCCTCGTCTTTCTCGGAACAGTAAAAAGTAGACAAATTAGTTTGACAAGTTTAATACAAGTAACATCAAGCCAAAAAAGTGAAGTCGGTCACATTTTAGAGTGTCTTCTTTTTATTTATCTCGTTATCTTAAAAAGACCAAACACTAGATCATTACGAATGATAGAAAACATGTACTTCTTCCCATAGTAAATTATACAAGCATTTTATAGATCGATCACCCATTTTATTGCGCAACTTTTCTTTGACATCATTAAATCACCGTTGAGTATCTTCAAAATTTTCTCTATTGATAATCAAACTTAGCTGGTGGCTTGTAATTCACATCGTTAAATATTTGTGTGTACTCTCAACTTGCTCCTCGGGTTTACGGTACTTGTGTATTATGAAATTCTCTGCCTACCCGTCAGATCAAAAGTTAACTGATCTAAACTAATTTCTCCAAGGCGTGAGAAGACTACTTGCAATGACATTTGATGAATTTTGCCAACTTCTTACAGGTCATCTTAATATATATGCATCCTTGTCTTGATGTGGTGATCGATTCCTCTGTGAAAAATAGCGTTCCATGCTCTAGATTAATCAAAGTCCGTGATTTATTATAGCAAACTAGGGCAAAAATATTGTCATATTAGACCATTGTGTTAGACAGAACATACACAAGAGGGGAATATGAAACGATGCGATCTCACTAGTGAGTACCTTCAATTTGGAATTGAATTAACGGCTTGCCGCTGGGGTCCGATGATGGATGGATGGACGAACAGAAGATACGAGAGGAGAGAGGCCAAAGGTGAATTGGTGAATTGAACGACTAAATGCATTGCGGTGGTGCATAGGAATCATATGAGTACAGTTCATGATTGAGACATGGGTAGTTGAGTGTTGGCTTTAGATGGCTGATCATAGATGGCTGATCAAATCCTTCCGTCCACGTACGTGCAAGCTAGCTAGACAAGCTAGCAAGCAAGCACCTGAATGGATATGAGCAGCGTAACGTGCTTAGCTAGCGATCGGACGGGAGAACTAATCGGTGGCCGTAGGCTCGCATCGAGCCTGTTAACTTTGTATTGCTTTTCAATTGATCTTCTTGATCTTCTTGGTACAAAGACTACACAGGGGTATACGTATATATATTGCTAAGCTAGGCCTACTGCAAACCGACTCGGTTTGGAATACTACTACTAATCCTATTCGGTTTGCAATACTAACCAAATTAGGACACACGTGTACATTTAGACTACAACTAGGTTAATTACTACATTCACCTCCTTAACCTTGTTGATATGTCTTCATTGCTTGCACTCCGACTTTCTTCCTCATCTCGATGAACTTCTGTCGACCGAGGGACTTGGTGAAAATATCGGCAAGCTGGTCCTTCGTATTCACGTGCAGAACTTCTATCATCCCTTCTTCGCCTTTCTTCTCGTAGCCGAGGGGTTGTTCCACGTACACTTCTTCTGTGAGATCACCGTTGAGGAAAGCGGATTTAACATCCATATGATGAACCTTCCAATCCTCTTGTGCTGCCAAAGCTAGGAGCACTCTCACCGTCTCGATTCGAGCAACCGGTGCAAACACCTCATCATAGTCAACTCCTTGACGTTGAACGTAGCCCTTTGCAACGAGTCTTGCCTTGTACTTCACAATGGCACCCTCCGTGTCCTTCTTTAACTTGTAAACCCACTTCAAACCTATCGTCTTTTGGTTTGGAGGTCGGGTTACCAAAGTCCACGTGCCATTGCTCTCAATTGCCTTCATTTCCTCATCCATGGCGTGCGTCCAGCTAGGACTTTTTCTGGCCTCTACGAAGTTCGCCGGCTCCTCAACTCCGAACAGACATAGTCCGGAGTACTCGAGCGTAACTGGCTTTGTGTACTTGTAGACTTTCTTGAGGGTCTTGTAGCGACGAGGCCCTGAGGAGTCCGTTGTGGCTTGCGAAGGAGGCGACACAAATTGTGTCGGTGTTGATGCACTTGAGGAAGACGGCTGAGACCTTGGTGTGTCATCGACATCCGTGTCGTCGGCGTAGTCGTCGTGACCGTGACCATCATCTTGATTGTCGTCGTCACTATGCGCCTCGTTGTCGATGTTGTCGTCGAGATCTCCGCCTGTGTCGTGCGCGGCGTTGTCGCTATCTCCTTGCGACCTATGCGCGTCGTCGTCGGTGTCGGCACCATGATGATCACTACCATTGTGGTCACCTTGGTTGGGCGTCTTGCCAATCACCTGGACATCCTCCCCTGCATCATCATCAGTTGGAAATTCAACTGCAAATATGTTACTGTTTGGAGCATCGTCGGCTGCGGCGCTCCAATTCCACGCTTGGTTTTCTTCAAACACGACGTCGCGTGAAATCCGTAGACGCTTGGTTTGTGGATCGTAGAAACGGTATGCCTTGGTGCCAGAACTGCTCTCGTATCCGATGAACACCATCTTGGTGCTACGATCGGCAAGCTTTGAGAGGTGCGGCTCCGCCGTCTTCACATGTGCCACGCACCCCGAATGTCCGTAGATGAGACACATTCGGCTTACGTCCGTAAATTGCTTCATACGGAGTCTTGCCGATCACCGCCTTCGTTGGAGCCCGGTTGAGAAGATAGACCGCCGTCGAGACAGCTTCTCCCCAAAAAGTCCCTAGCAGGTTCTTGCTCTTGAGTAAACTCCTTGCCATGTCAACGACGGTTCGATTGCGCCTTTCAACGACCCCATTCTGCTGCGGCGTGTAAGGTGCCGTGAGGAATCTCTTTATGCCAATCTTCTCGCAGTAGTCGTTGAACTCATTCGACGTAAACTCTCCGCCGCGATCTGTCCGTAGAGCGCGAACCTTCAGCTTGTGTTCCATCTCTGTTGCAGCCTTCAATTTCTTGAACGCTTCAAACGCCTCATCTTTAGATCGTAGGAGAATGACCCACATATATCTCGAGTAGTCGTCTACCACAAGGAAGAAATACTTCTTTCCAGCGTGAGTTGCCGGGGTGATAGGGCCACATAGATCACCATGGAGCAGCTCGAGTGCATCACTTGCACGATAGGTAGACTGAGCAGGGAATGGCCTGCGGTGCTGTTTTCCAACCAAGCACCCGTCACATACTCGATCAACATGGTCGATAACTGGCATCCCGGATACCATCTGCATCTTTGACATCTTCTTCAAGGCGTAGAAGTTAACGTGTCCAAATCTAGCATGCCATAACCACGAATCATCATCACTCTTGGCAAGCCAACACTCCGGTTGAGATTGATCAAGGTTGAGGATATAGAGCCTATTCCGTGTGCGATTAACACGAGCTAGCACGTTTCGGAGGTTGTCGAAGATCGTCATCACTCTGCTCTCTATATTCACCTTGCATCCATTCTCGTCAAGCTTCCCAATAGAGATGATGTTGTTGCGCAGCCGTGGGATGAAGTACACTCCGGTGAGTATGCGATGTTCGCCTGTGAGACCCTCAAAGAGGACAGATCCTTGCCCGCAAATCTCCACGGTTGAACCATCACCGAACTTGACCGAGCCTTCAACATCGTATTCGAGCTCGAGGAATTTCTCCTTGCACCCCGTCATGTGGTTACTGGCACCCGTGTCGAGATACCACGACACGTTCTGATCACCGGATAACTTAGATGTCACATTCTTCTCATGAAGTAGCACCTTCCGGCTTGGTTTCACAACCACTGTTTCAGCGAGATCACAAACTTCGGCCATCAGAAGACCTGGACCTTCGTCTTCCTCCTATGCCAAATTTGCCTTGATCTCCCGCTTGTTAGGCTTTGGACAATCCTTCGCAAAGTGACCCATCTTATTGCAGTTATAGCACTTGACCTCAGACAAGTCCAAGTTCCGTGGTTTCTGCTCTTTAGATTGGCCCGCCTTACCACGACCTTGTGGTTTGCCTTTTCCTTTGCCTTTTCCGGTTTGTCCATCGCCCTTCGTGTTGCTTGAGCCTTCGCCACCGTCACGCCTTCCTTTGCTACTTGGGGCCTCCCAATCTGTGCGCGAGTACATGAGTTGGTCACTACCTCCTCCTTTGCCTTTCCGACAGCCACGAGCATTCTCTTCCCATGTCCGCAATTGTCCGATCGCCTCCGTTATGGTCATGTCGTCGATGTCGTAAAGCTGCTCGAGCGTGCCGATGATGTACGTGAATTTATCAGTGACAGAACTGAAAAATTTCTCCACGATCTCGGTCTCATCGAGCTTTGCGCCAAGCGCGCGGATCTCTCCCACCAAAGTAGTAAGACGCATGGCGTAGTCATTCACAGATTCAGTTTCCTCCATCTGCAACTTGTGAAATCGGCGCTTCAGCACTTGTGGCCGAGCCTTGGTGACGCGATCTTCTCCAATCCTCATCTCCTTGAGTGCGTTCCACGCCTCTCTTGCCGTCTCGAACTCCGCCAATGTCATCAGCACGGAATCCGGCACAGACTGGGCTATGGCGGCCATGGCACCTTCGTCGCGCTCCTCGTCGACGTCATCGTCCGTGATGGCCTCCCACACTCGAAGGGATCGAAGAATAATCTTCATCTTCACCGCCCACACGTCGTAGTTGGCGTCGGTGAGCATCGGGTACTAGATGGGGATGTTGCGATGCGCCTGGACGTTAGCGCCGCTCATTCCTCCACCACTGGTCGCTGACTTGACGCCCTTCTTCACCATGTCGCCGTTCTTGTTCGCCTTGGCACCGCCTCTGCCGGACTTGACCGACTCAGCGTCGCTGTCCGTCATCGTAGATCGTAGATCGTTGAGGCTCTAGATACCATTGAGGGCACTAGGCAATTTACATATGGGCTTTTCGGCCTTTTTAGCCTAGTAAAATGATTGATGGGTCAGCATAATCCTTTTACTCGGTTCAGGCCTAAAAAGACCGTGAGCAACCAGTTAGGGAGCACTCCTTAGACTGGTTATAATGGGTAGCATCATATACTAGTATCATGCATATGATACTAGTTTATGATACCACATCTGTAATGCATAGTATGATATGTTAGTATCATAAGATAGTTTATTTATTGCCATGCAAGACACATAGTAGCACATCATTTAATATGATACAGTATCATGATATGATAAAAACCCTTTCTTTCTTCATTTAATTCTATGCCACCTCATCTACGTTGTCTTGTTGGCATGCATGATACTACCTATGATACTTCCATTACGGGCAGCCTTACAAAGCTTTCCCATGATCGGTCCTACGTTCGGCCAATTGGTGCCCTCTCAGCCGTCGTCATGTGTCGCGCTTTGAGTGTTTTCTTTTGATTTTATTTTTTTATTCTTTCACGTGTGTTTTCTCCTTTTTAGATTGGGGTTTTTAGGTTTTTTTCGTATTTCGGTTTTTCACCTGTCTTTCTTAGCTTTTCGACGTAAAAATCAATTTTTTTCACACGAATTTTTTTAATTTTTTTTTATTCTACTAGCATGATTTTGCTTTCGCATGCCTCACAAAAACGAAAAAATGTATTTTCTGTTTTTTCTACGAGAGGCACGGTTTTGCATTTGCGAGGATTACTGTAATGGCCAAGAGTGTAACTTGACTTATTTGGAACCTTCTGTATGTGGGTCCATCTTGTCATTGCTATGAGAGTTATATTCCATGTGGTATTTCATGTGCATGCCTTGTTTTCCTTTTGCATGGATGCATCCATTTCATTCCTTGCCTTCTTTGTGATTGTTGCCATTTGTGATCCATGCATGTGGTGGATATGTGATGGCATGTGATGATATGTGGTTCTATGTGAAGTGTTGTGGAGTGGTGCAATTGTAAGTAGGGTGCAACTATGATAGGTTTTAAAAAAACTCCCCTTCTCTATTTTCTTAAAGCTCAAGATTCACTTGCTACATCCATGTTTCAAAAATGTTGATGTTTTAGTATGAATTGTGGTGGATGTGATGCTATGTTTTTGGTGTTTTGAAACTTGGTTTTAGTGGTGCAAATATTCATAAAACAGATCAATTAATTATGTTTCGTAAATATTTATATGCTCCAAAAATTCCTTTTAAGTTTTATTTAAATAGGTCATAATTCCTTATGTCCAGGGGCATTTTCGTTTTATTTTTAGCTTCTACAGTATTGCATGTGCATTTGTTTTGCCTCTGTTTGTTTTGTAAATAGAAAACCCAAAGGGTTTTCTTTTCTTTTCCTGACACCTCCAGGTGGGCCTTCTCCCCCTGTCTGGCCCAACCTCCCTCTCGCGCGTAGCTTTCCCTGTAGACGGCGTCTCCTTCCTCTGTCGCCTTTCCGTCAGTCTCCTTCAGAGACAGCGTGCCAGAGACCGACGCCGTCTCACGGACGTCGAGGCCGCGCGTCCCTCGCCTCGTCCTCCTCCTATAAAGAGCCCTTGGCGTCCATGCAAGGCCTAGGATTCCTCCAAGCCGCCACCGCTCCTTCCCTCTTCCTCCTCCCTCTCCCCAGATCGAAAGCAGTCGGGCCGAGATCCTCCTCCGCCATGGCCGTGACTTGAGGAGCTCCTCGCCGTCGTTGTCGTGCGTCTGCGTCCTCTCCAAGCCTTCGGCGAGCACGCGGGGCCTCAAGGGGATCCATTCCCGTAGCCAGGAGGAGCAGATCGGGTCTGCTTCCCCTACTTCGACGACGCCCTGCTTCCTCTCTGTCGATCCCCTCCACCACGGCTTCTTCCACTTCTTCCTCTACTTCCTCTCCAACATGCACGACGTCCTCGTCCAGTGGGTGAGCACGAGCCATCCTCCCCCTTCCTGTCGGTAGATCTAGCGCATAGGGCCGTTACTTCGCTGCCGTGCGCCCCTCTGTCACCGGCGCCGCCGCTCGTAGTGGAGTCGTAGCAGTAGACCTTCTCGTGGCGATCTTAGTTTAGAAATGGAACCCTGGGAGCCCCTTCCCCTTCCATCAACGAGCCGTAGGCCAATTTGATGTAGATCGCCGGCATTGTGCCTCCCTTGTTCCGGCCACCGTCGGGCATAGGTGGATCCAAAGGGGGTTGCTCAAAAGAGCAGAACCCCCCTCTCTGTTAACATCCATACACATAGCAGAGTGGTAGGTGGGTTTTGGTGCAGCTGTTGGTTGTGGGTTCGAGTCCCACAGCGCGCAGCCCTTTTTGCTATTTATTCTCGGCACAATAACTTCAGGGGAGCATAACCTGCATTACCCCTCTCTTCTGTACAGCGAGAGAGATGTAGTGTAGTGGTGCTAGATGCTAGTGGTGAACCAGGGGTCTTGGGTTCGATTCCCCCCAAGCCCTTTTGTTTTTTTGCCTTTTCCTTTGCTGTTTTTCTTTTGTTGTTATGTTAGTTGATGTGGTGTGCTAGGACACCTTGTGTGGTATTTTTTTTACCTGACAACTAGTAGGTTGTCCCTAGTTATTTTGCTAGCAAGTGTAGAAATGCATGTGTAGGTATTTGAGTGCAAGTGTATGTGTGAGCAAGCAACCATGTATGTGTTTGTGTGTTAGTATGTGTGTTTTGCACTAGGATAGTGATGTATGTATGTGTGTGCTACTCATGTGCATGAGTGATGAGCTTATGCACTAGGTTGTGCAAGTGTGTGAGTGTGTATGTGTGTGGGTCCCCCCCCCCCACATACCTTGTGGTAGTTGTAGGTGATCATGTGGTGTGTGTGTGTGACACCCACATGCCCAAGGCATGGGTTGCCTTGATAAGCACTTATGTGAAAGCTTGTGTGTGTAGGTGTAGGAATGCATGATGTGAGTGTAAGTTAGTGAGGGTGTTTTAACTAGCATGTGTAGGTGCTTGATATGTGTGTGTGTGTGTGGTGGTGGTGTGCTAAGGCACATGAACATGAGGTCTACCCCTCATGTGCACCAATGGAGATATGAGAGTGTGCAAGTGCATGTGTAGGTGATGATCTGGTGACAAGCACATGTGATATAGCATGGTGGTTTTGTTTTATGCTTAGGAGTTTATATGTGCAAGTTGTGCTTTGCCAAAGTAGGCATGTGGCAGAAAATCTGTGATTTTCACTAAGTCTGAGAAACTGCTCTTATTTTCTTCCCTTGTAGTTCTGCTTGCAAAAGTTCATGTGTTGGGAATCAGCCCTTGCAATCAACTGGAAAGTTTGAGCTTTTGTGTTTGTCTAGCTCTCTGTCAATTTTCATTCCATTTGACTTCCTGTAGATATTGCTTTGGGTGCTGTCAAAATGCTTCAGAGCATAAACAGCTAGTGAGAATCTGAGATTTTCACGAAGTCCCTGAAAACTAATATTTTTGTCCAAGTTAGCAGCTATAGAACTTTCTGTGTGAAACTCCTTTGTATTATCTTTTTGCTCATGCTTGTAGAGATTTTGAATAGCTTCTACCACATATCTTAATTGGCACATTTGGGTGGTTGTAGGTGATTTGCATGTAGCTCTCAAACTGCTATGATGTTGTTTAGGACAGAATGTATAGTTTTGATGTTTTGATGCTTGTGAGTGCATAGTTGATGGTGTGGTGAGTTTATTTGCACCACCCCATCCGTACATGCTTGTTTGGTGATTTGGCAACCTGGGAATACCTGAAGTATGTCATTGGAGAATGCTTGTGGTATATTTGATCCGTAGAACTCCAGTTCTTGTTTCGTAGTTTTCGGTTGATCCGTAGCTCCGTTCGTATCATTTTTTTTGCATAGTTTTCGCATGATGCACCTGTTCATGCCATCTTCATGCATGTAAAGATAGCTTAGAGAGAAGTTCTGTCCATAAGTTTGTAGTTTCTTCTCATGCATGTGCAAGTGACTAGAGTAGAGATGCATGTTCATTCTCATCTCATGCATCATGTGTTTGTTGCATCATGTGGTGTTGTTGTTCATTGGATGCTATTTTTATGTTTGGTAGCACCGAGCTCAGAGAGAGAGTACGTGGATCTGGGAGAGTACGTGCAGGACGAACAAGAGCAGTTCCAAGCTGAAGACATCCCAGACAAGATGATATGACCTTGATACCATCTCTAGTCTTGTTGTGCCTAGATTTACGTTTCCTTCGTCATATGATCGCTGCCTACCACTGAAATAATTGCCTCCTGATATTGCCATGAAACCCAAACACTTTCCCCTCCTAGCAAACACTGAATGGCTAAGTAGGCTTGCTCAGCTTCTAATGTTAGCGTTGCTAGTTGCAGGTGCTTTTGTCTCATGTGATAACATGAGTTTGATATCATTATGTTAAATCTGTTATTTAATTAATGCACCTATATGCTTGGTATATAACGGAAGGCCTAGCCTTTGCCGAGTGTTTTGTTCCGTTAGTGCTGCCATAGTTTCCGGCTACCGGTGTTTGATTCCATAACTGATCGCTCCTAACACGTTCGGGGTTGTTATGGGGACCCCCTTGATAAATCGTGTAGTGTTAAGACTTGTCCGGTAGGACCCAACATTGGTTTTAATTGCTAATCACTTAAAAATAATCTTCATAGGGAATAGTTACCCCGAGGAATTAATCAACAACCCGGGTCAGTGCTCCTCATGAGTGTTGGTCCAAACTAGAGCACTGTGCGGGGCCAACTGAGGGCAACTTGAGAGATTTCTATCAGGCCAGTGTACGCGTCGCTCATCCGTCGTGTCCTGAGACTGAGATACGCGGCTCTTATCGGGGTCGTCGACACGACGGGAGGTCCTGCTAGTCTTGTCTTACCTTAGCGATATATCTTGCGTATAGGAATCCCGGTGAAGCTTTGTTTCTCCCCACAGTTAAGGTTTTCCTCTAAGGAATCCGACAAGATCACGAGATTCGTGATAGAGGATTACTTTGCGGCCCGGGACCGTTTGTGATGGACTAGTTGGAGCACCCGTGCAGGGTTTAATCTTTCGGAAAGCCGTGCCCGCGGTTATGTGGCAACTTGGAATATTTGTTAACATCCGGTTATAGATAACTTGAACTTAATCTAATAAAACTGCCAACTGAGTGCGTAACCGTGACTATCTCCCTCGAAGACCTCTCTTCGATCGGGAACACGGTGGGGTTATGTTTGACGTAAGTAAGTGTTCAGGATCACTTAATGATCAGCTAGTCTTCGCCCGCTAGTATAGACTACCTTCAATAACTTGTTCTACATAAGTTAGCCATCATAAATGCTTAGGATGTTGCAACCTAAACACTAAACCTTCCTTACCTAATAACTTGACTAGTTCTGGCACCGAGGTCATAGATTGCTGAGTCCTCGTGGCTCACAGATTACTTCAACACCCCAACAGGTACAGGTACGCCCGACACAGGTGATCCAAAGAGCACGTAGCTGGCGTGGCAGTACGATGAGGAGAACGACCGCCTGTACGTGAACTATCCAGAACACTTAGGTGTGTTCGTGATCGTGGACAAGCATGCAGGGTAGCATAGCCTTTTCTCGTGTTATTTAGTCCGTAGCGGAACTGCCTTATCTGAATAAATGTGTGTTGTAAACTCTGATATTATCTATGAGATGGCAAACGATTCCCTCTTTGTCATTCTTTATTATGTATGTGCTATGTTATCGTGCTTGCGAAACGCTTAGATGCGCTTCTTTCCATTTTGGGGCCTCGTTCCCTAAATCGGAAAGGACCGCATCTTAGTCGTTACAAGTTGGTAATCACAGCCTTATGACCATAGGATCCTTTGTGTGATCGTACTTGGCCGATCGAGTCTAGTAAAATGTTTTGAGTCTTAGTTATATCGGAGAGTAGGATTCTTTTTTCTCCTCTTCCATGCTCTGGTGAGGTTCTCGGCTTAGGAAATCTTAAATCTACTCCTCTTCTCACTCAAACAAAAATTAGGATCACGCGGCTATTTTTGAAATATATATGATATCGATGTGACGGAGTTCTGTCTTGGTGCGTGATACGTCTCCAACGTATCTATAATTTTTGATGGTTTCATGCTATTATCTTGTCAAACTTTGGATGTTTTGTATACCTTTTATATATTTTTTGGGACTAACTTATTAACTCAGTGCCAAGTGCGAGTTCCTGTTTTTTCCATGTTTTTGACCCCTTTTAGAGGAGATTTTGAAAGGGAGTCCAAAAGGAAGAAAATCCCCGAAAAGATTTTTTATGGAACGGAAGAAGATCGGGGAGCTTGGGAGCCAAGGCAGGGGAGCTCAAGGGGCCCCACAAGCCCCCACCCCGCGGCCAGGGGAGAGGACACGCCATCCAGGTTTGTGGTCCCCCTGAGCGTCCCCTGACATAGGGGTTGCGCCTATATATTCCCTAAAAATACCAAAAAAATCGGGAGATCATCAAAATTACTTTTCCGCCGCTGCAAGCTTCTGTCTCTGCAAGATCCCATCTAGGGCACGTTCTCGTGCCCTGCCGGAGGGGGCATTTGGACATGGAGGGCTTCTTCCTCAACACCATGACCTCTCCGATGATGCGTTAGTAGTTCACCATAGACCTACGGGTCCATAGCTAGTAACTAGATGGCTTCTTCTCTCTCTTGGATCTTCAATACAAAGTTCTCCATGATCTTCATGGAGATCTATCCGTTGTAATCTTCTTTTGTGGTGTGTTTGTCAAGATCCGATGAATTGTGGATTTATGATCAGATTATCTATGAATCTTATTTGAGTTTGTTCTAATCTCTCTTATGCATGATTTCATATCCTTGTATTTCTCTTCGAGTTGTGGGTTTTGTCTGGCCAACTAGATCTATGATTCTTGCAATGGGAGAAGTGCTTGGTTTTGGGTTCATACCGTGCGGTGACCTCACCCAGTGACAGAAGGGGTAGCGAGGCACGCATCGTGTTGTTGCCATCAAGGGTAAAAAGATGGGGTTTTCATCATTGGTTTGATATTATCCCTCTACATCATGTCATCTTGCTTAAAGCGTTACTCTGTTCTTCATGAACTCAATACACTAGATGCATGCTGGATTGCGGTCGATGTGTGGAGTAATAGTAGTAGATGCAGAAAGTATCGGTCTACTTGTCTCTTACGTGATGCCTATATGTATGATCATTGCCGTAGATATCATCATGACTTTGCGTGGTTCTATCAATTGCTCGACCGTAATACTTGCTATTTTGAGAGAAGCCTCTAGTGAACACTATGGACCCCAGGGTCTACTCCACACCATATTTTCAGCCTCACACTTTTAACTTTGTTGCACTTTCCGCCTTCAGATATCACTTTGCAAACAATCTTGAAGGGACTGACAACCCCTTTGAAACGTTGGGTGCAAGCTTGTTTGTCTTTGCGCAGGTACTTTGGACTTGACGAGGCCCTCCTTCTGGATCGATACCTTGGTTCTCAAACTGAGGGAAATACTTACTGCTCCTGTGCTGCATCACCCTTTCCTCTTCAAGGGAAAAACCGACGCAAACCAGAGCAGTAACAAGAAGAATTCCTAGCGTCAAGGAAGGACTTTTGTTGCCGCAGCAGAAGAATTTCTGGCGCCGTTGCCGGGGAGGAAGATCAAGTCAAGAACTCATCCAAGTAGTGTCTCAAACTCATCTCTTGCATTTACTTTGTTTGCCAGTTGCCTCTCGTTTTCCTCTCCCCCACTTCACCAATTTGCCTTTTTTGTTCGCCTTTTCGTTCGCCCTTTTCTCTCGCTTGCTTTCTGCTCATCTGTGTGGGATAGTCTTTCCTGATCGCTAGATCCACCACTTCAAACGATACTCCCGAGAGCGAGGTCCTCAATTTCAAACAAATTGCGGAAGAAAACTTAAAGGACGCTTGGTATAGGATTTGTAACGCTCAGAGTAGATCTACTCATAAGCAATCCACTGCCGTCTTGCTTCGCAGTTTTTATGTGGGTGTTTCTCCTTGGAATAGGTATATTCTTGACACCATCGTAGGTGGAAATTTCTTGGGTAGCCATACCGTTGATTCTTACGGAGCTGTGATAAATTTGGTAGGCTCACCCCCACTATTGGTCAATGGAACTACCTTAACTCTGGAACATGTGATGCGTAGACTGGACGTTATTGAAAATAAAGTTGCTACGATTGAACTCATCGAAGATTTGGATAAAAAGATCCACAATCAAATCACTCAGTATGGATCCAAGGTGGGAATGGTTTTGAAAAGTTTAAAGGAGAAGGAACCCACAGTTAACGAAAAGCTAGGTCATGATTCCGCTAGAATTGGCAAACTAGAGGATGTTATAGCCAACTTGGGTTCCGCTTTTGCCGCTATGCAGAATACTCCAAATTTTGCCCACAATAAAATCACCAAGTCTATCTTTGTCCCTAAAAGTAGTGGTGAATCATCCAGCAAGAAAGATGAAAACCTTAAGAATCTTAGTGATCACGCCACTTATGTTTGAGCACCAAAGACGACGATACGTGATTCTATCGCTTTTATGCCTAGCTAAGGGTGTTAAACAATAGCGCTTGTTGGGAGGCAACCCAATGAATTTATCTTTTTCTTTCTGTTTTGTTGCGTCCACACTTTCATAATTCTGTTGTGATTGTGTTTTTGTGTTTCTTTTTGTGTTTGAGCCAAGCAAAGCCTTTATGACTAGTCTTAAAATGGTTGTTTGATCCTGCTGAAAAAAGACAGAAAATTTTCGCTCACGATATTATTTTTCATTTTTATTCAGAAAGATATTTTGTGTTGATTCTTTTTGCTGCATATTTATATGCTTTTTTCCCAGGCTGTCGTAATTGTTCAGATGTTTTGAGGTACCAGAAGTATACGAAGTATACAGATTGCTACAGACTGGTCTGTTTTTGACAGATTCTGTTTTTGTTGAGTTGGTTGCTTGTTTTGATGAAACTATGGTTAGTATCGGGGGGTACTAGCCATGGAAAAGTGAGAATACAGTAGCCCATCATCAATATAGATGGAATTCAAGTTTTGTACAGTACCAAAAGAAGTGGTAGTTTGTTTTCTTGTGCTAATGTTATCACAAGTTTCTGTTTAAGTTTCGTGTTGTGAAGTTTTCAAGTTTTGGGTGATGTTCTCATGGACGATGAGATAAGGAGTGGAAAGAGCTCAAGCTTGGGGATTCCCAAGGCATCCCAAGCCAAATTCAAGGACACCAAAAATCCTAAGCTTGGGGATGCCCCGGGAAGGCATCCCCTCTTTCGTCTTCAATCCATCGGTAACATTACTTGGAGCTATATTTTTATTCACCACATGATATGTGTTTTGCTTGGAGCGTCTTGTATCATAGGAGTATTTTCTTTTTGTTGTGTCACAATCATCCTGGCTGCACACCTTTTTGAGAGAGAGAGACATGCACTCATCGTGATTTTGCTAGAATGCTCATAGTGCTTCACTTATATCTTTTGAGCTAGATACTTTTGCTCATAGTGCTTCACTTATATCTTTTGAGCTAGATACTTTTGCTCTAGTGCTTCACTTATATCTTTTGAGCTAGATACTTTTGCTCTTGTGCTTCACTTATATCTTTAGAGCACAGCGGTGCGTGATTTGGTAGTTGGCTTATGCTATGAAAGTAGTCCCAAAAGTGCTAGGTACCCAAAGAGGATGCAAAAACCTCCATCTTCATGCGCATTGAGTAGAAAGAGAAGTTTTGATTCCTCTCAATTAGTTTTGAGACATGGATTCGGTAAAATTAAGAGTTATGTTAGTAGGGTGTTGTGAATCTAGAGATACTTGTGTTGGAGTTAGTGATTCCCGTAGCATGCACGTATGGTGAACCGCTATGTTAGGAAGTCGGAGGATAATTGATCTATTGATTGTCATCCTTTGTGTTGAGGTCGGGATCGGGCGATGGTTTACACCTACCAACCCTTCCCCTCGGAGTATGTGTTTAGCACTTTGTTTCGATTACTAATAAAAACTTTCGCAACAAGTATGTGAGTTCTTCATGACTAATGTGAGTCCATGGCATAGATGCACTTTCACCTTCCACCATTGCTAGCCTCTCTAGTGCCGCGCAATTCTTGCCGGTGCACAAATGCACCAAATTCCTTCCTCAAAACAGCCACCATATCTACCTACTATGGCATTTTCATAGCCATTCCGAGATATATTGCCATGCAACTACCACCGTTCCATCTCATGACTTGTGCCGTCACTCTCAAACTGCCATTGCATGATCGTAAGATAGCTAGCGAGATGTTTCAACGTCATACGCCATGCTAGATCGTTGCACATCTCGGTACACTACCGGAGGCATTTCCTATGGAGTCATCATTATTGTGATCTTTGAGTTGTGAGTAAATAAAAGTGTGATGATCATCATTATTAGAGCATTGTCCCATGTGAGGAAAAAAAAGAGGCCAAAGAGCCCAAAAACACAAAAAGGGGAGAGAAAAGAAAAAAAAAGAGGCCTAAGAGCCCAAATGAAAAAAAAGAAAAGAGAGAAAAAGACAGAAGGGACAATGCTACTATCTTTTTCCACACTTGTGCTTCATGTTAGCACCATGTTCTTCATCATTGAGAGCTTCTTGCTTTGTCACTACCATATGCTAGTGGGAATCTTCATTATATAACTTGGCTTCTATATTCCAATGATGGGCTTCCTCAAAATTGCCCTAGGTCTTCGTGAGCAAGCAAGTTGGATGCACACCCACTAGTTTTCCTTTTGAGCTTTCACATACTTATAGCTCTAGTGCATCTCTTGTATGGCAATCCCTACTCATTCACATTGATATCTATTAATGGGCATCTCCATAGCCTATTGATACGCCGAGTCAGTGTGACCATCTCCTCCTTTTTTTGTCTCACAACCACCACCACACTCTATTCCACCTATAGTGCTATATCCATGGCTCGCGCTCATGTATTGCGTGATAGTTATAAAAAGTTTGAGAAAGTAAGATTGTGAAAACAATTACTTGGCCAATTCCGGGGTTGTGCATGATTTACATTAATTGTGTGAGGATGATGGAGCATAGCCAGACTATATGATTTCGTAGGGATAACTTTCTTTGGCCTTGTTATTTTGAAAGTTCATGATTACTTTGCTAGTTTGCTTGAAGTATTACTGTTTTCATGTCAATATCAAACTATTGTTTTGAATCGTACGGATCTAAACATTCATGTCACGTGAAAGAAGTTGCAAATGAAAAACTATGCTAGGTAGCATTCCACATCAAAAATTCATTCTTTATCACTTCCCTACTCGAGGACGAGCAGGAGTTAAGCTTGGGGATGCTTGATACGTCTCCAACGTATCTATAATTTTTTATGGTTTCATGCTATTATGTTGTCAAACTTTGGATGTTTTGTATACCTTTTATATATTTTTTGGGACTAACTTATTAACTCAGTGCCAACTGCCAGTTCCTGTTTTTTCCATGTTTTTACCCCTTTTAGAGGAGATTTTGAAACGGAATCCAAACGGAAGAAAATCCCCGAAAAGATTTTTTCTCGAATGGAAGAAGATCGGGGAGCTTGGGAGCCGAGGCAGGGAAGCCCCAGGGGCCCCACAAGCCCCCACCCCGCGGCCAGGGGGAGAGGCCGTGCCATCCAGGCTTGTGGGACCCCTGAGCGTCCCCTGACCTAGGGGTTGCGCCTATATATTCCCCAAAAATCCCAAAATAATCAGGAGATCATCGAAAGTACTTTTCCGCCGCCGCAAGCTTCTGTCTCCGCAAGATCCCATCTGGGGCACATTCTGGGGCCCTGTCGGAGGGGGGGATTCGGACACGGAGGGCTTCTTCATCAACACCATGCCCTCTCCGATGATGCGTGAGTAGTTCACCATAGACCTACGGGTCCATAGCTAGTAACTAGATGGCTTCTTCTCTCTCTTGGATCTTCAATACAAAGTTCTCCATGATCTTCATGGAGATCTATCCGATGTAATCTTCTTTTGCGGTGTGTTTGTGAAGATCCGATGAATTGCGGATTTATGATCAGATTATCTATCAATCTTATTTGAGTTTCTTCTAATCTATCTTATGCATGATTTCATATCCTTGTAATTCTCTTCGAGTTGTGCGTTTTGTCTGGCCAACTAGATCTATGATTCTTGCAATGGGAGAAGTGCTTGGTTTTGGGTTCATACCGTGCGGTGACCTCACCGAGTGACAGAAGGGGTAGCAAGGCACGCATCGTGTTGTTGCCCTCAAGGGTAAAAAGATGGGGTTTTCATCATTGGTTTGAGATTATCCCTCTACATCATGTCATCTTGCTTAAAGTGTTACTCTGTTCGTCATGAACTCAATACACTAGATGCATGTTGGATGGCGGTCGATGTGTGGAGTAATAGTAGTAGATGCAGAAAGTATCGGTCTACTTGTCTCGGACGTAATGCCTATATGTATGATCATTGCCTTAGATATCGTCATGACTTTGCGCGGTTCTATCAATTGCTCGACAGTAATTTGTTCACCCACCGTAATACTTGCTATTTTGAGAGAAGCCTCTAGTGAACACTATGGCCCCCAGGGTCTACTCCACACCATATTTTCAGCCTCACACTTTTTACTTCGTTGCACTTTCCGCCTTCAGATCTCACTTTGCAAACAATCTTGAAGAGATTGACAACCCCTTTGAAACGTTGGGTGCAAGCTTGTTTGTGTTTGCGCAGGTACTTTGGACTTGACGACGCCCTCCTTCAGGATCGATAACTTGGTTCTCAAACTGAGGGAAATACTTATTGCTCGTGTTCTGCATCACCCTTTCCTCTTCAAGGGAAAAACCAACGCAAACCAGAGTATTAACAAGAAGAATTCCTAGCACCAAGGAAGGACTTTTGTTGCCGCAATAGTGCCTCCTGTCTGCCTTGATTTCTTCCGAGGATTTGAGCTCCAGGGGATTCTTGCGCACATCGCCATCATTCAGATTTCTGAGTATCTCAGAACGAAGGATGTTGTAATTGCTTCAATACTAGTAGTGGCGAGATAACCCCGATTTCCCAGTACTGGTGCAGATTGTTCGGGAGTACTGCCATACATTGTATCATTGTGATCACGAGGGTCTGTAGTAGATGAAGGTCCGAGATTCTGGTTATGTGTTGACGGATGTGATACAGTGGTCGGGTTAGTATAGGAGTTGTCTGAATATTACTCCTTGTATCCGTGTACCAGATTGCATGACCAGATATTTCGGGAATTCATAGGTGGGATATCAAGTAGTGACTTATGGGACAATCTTCCTACAGATGCATGATGTGAGGTTGGGATTCGACATTCAGTGGGTATATTTGTTCACGGTCGTCTTACATCGGTTCCCGTTGTATCTTAAAGAGTCCTTGTAGCTTGCTTCGACTCGGGGATACTTCGTAAGTCGTGTGCACTACCTTGCACAGGATGGCTACTGTTAATTCGAGCCCGTGCGATCTTATCCACGAAGATATCGGATGAAATCTCGATGATATGTTTGTTCCGAGCGGTTCTAGCTCATACTTGTTTGCAAGTGGTCTTAATTAGAATTTTTTCGACAGTCACTTTGAGGAAGCATTCTTACTATTTGTTCGAGTGCAATTGATAATATTCATGTTCAGATATTCCGGCCTTTTTGATTCAGCTATACATTCAATTTATTCTGTGGGCTAATGTGTTGTCCGTCTTCAGGATGGCTCCACCAACTCGTCAGAATCCAGGTCGTGAGGATGTGCCGCCGCCACCTCCTCCTCCGGAGCATCCTCCTCCGTCGCCGCCTCCTCCTGCACAGGCTTGGCAAGCGGTGATGGCTGCTACAAATGCAAACACTCAGATGCTGATACAGTTGTTGCAAGAGAGGACTAATCAGTAGCAAGGCAACTTCAATCATGGTGGCAATCAGTTTGCTAATCTAAGCCAGTTCCTGTCAAATCAACCGAAGACTTTCACTTCATGTGACCAGCTGTTTGATGTTGAGGATTGGATCCGCGACATGAACAAGCACTTTGAATGCAGCAATGTTCGTCCAGAGGATTTCGTCAAGTTTGCAACATCCCAGCTGAAGGGGCAAGCATCTATCTGGTAGCAACAGTTGAAGGATTCCAGGGGAGCTAGAGTGATCACTTGGGATGAGTTCTGCCATGACTTCAGATCCCGCTACATCCCGTCCAGCTTTGTGGAGGAAATGCATGAGAAGTTCAGGCGCTTGAAGCAAGGTGGTAACTCCGTGTACAAGTACAACGTTGAGGTCCACGAGCTAGCCCGATACGCCTTGCAGGATATCCCTGATCAGAAGAGCAAGATTTATCAGTTCAGAGGTGGCTTGAAAGAGGATTTGCAGTTAGCTCTCGCTTTGCACGATCCTGAGGAGTTCGATAAGTTCTACAACTTAGCTCTCACGGCTGAGGCAGCTTTGCTCAGGGTGGAGAATTCAAAGAAGCGCTTCTGAGATTCCAGCTCGTCTTCCTCAACTCAGGTGGTGCAGAAGCAACAAAAGTATTGGGTGTCTCCTCCTCCTCGGCACACACAGCAGTTCAAGCATTCAGGTGGTTGTGGTTCTTCCCACCCACCCAACCCAGCTTTCCAGCAGAGATTCTAGCAGCAGAAGCAAGGGCCTCCTCAGACACAGTATCGTCAACCGGCAGATGTTACTTGTCACAAGTGTGGGCAGAAGGGTCACTATGCCAACAAGTGCACTCCTCCTCCAGGCAAACCTCCAAGCAATGCTCTCCAGGTCTGCTCGAGTCAACATGGCGAATGCGGCTGAAGCAGAAAACTCGTCAGATGTGATTATGGGTAACCTCCTAATTAATGATATTCCTGCTAAAGTGTTGTTTGATTCTGGTGCTTCTCATTCGTTCATGTCTAGAATGTTCTTTGCCGAGCATGATTTTGATTCTGAGTATTTGAAGAAGGCATTATGTGTGGTGTCACCCGGTACTCTTATGAGCGCCAACAAAGTGGTTCGAGATGTCTCTAACAAGATAGGAAGTTATTCTTTTCTGGCGTCTCCTATTGTCTTGGGCAATTCCGATATTGATTTGATCCTTGGTATGGACTGGTTGGCCATGAACAAGGCATCGATTGATTGTGAAGCTAAAGAAGTGAAGCTTACTCACTCTTCGGAGGACGTGATTACCTTCACGGCGTGCGATGATACAATACGTCTGTTCTCTTTCAATGAAAAGGGTGAGATTAATCCTATTTCGCAAGTCCCAGTGGTCTGCGAATATGAAGATGTGTTTCCAGAAGAACTGCCAGGAATGCCTCCGCACCGAGAAGTTGAATTTGTTATTGATCTTGAACCAGGTACTGAGCCTGTGTGCAAACGGCCGTACAAATTGGGTCCAGAAGAGCTGAAGGAACTTAAGATGCAACTCGATGAGCAGGAGCGTCTGGGTCTGATCAGACCAAGCTCGTCTCCTTGGGGCTATGGAGTTCTGTTTGTCAAGAAGAAGGATGGCACGGACCGATTGTGTGTCGATTACCATCCATTGAACAAGAAGACAATCAGAAACAAGTATCCACTTCCGAACATAAATGAGTTGTTCGAACAGTTGAAAGGGGCTAAGATCTTCTCCAAGCTCGATCTCAGAATGGGCTATCATCAAATTCGCATTCGCGAAGAGGATATTCCGAAGACTGCTTTCAGGACAAGTTTTGGCTCGTATGAGTATACGGTCGTGTATTTTGGTCTGGAAAATGCTCCTCCGACATTTTGTTGAATGATGAACTACATCTTCTCTCCGTTCAACAATGAGTTCATCTTGCTGTATCTCGACGATATTCTGGTCTTTTCAGAAACTAAGGAAGAAGATGAAGAACATCTCAGGCTAGTGCTTGATAAGTTGAGGGAGTACAAATTCTATGCCAAGTTTTCCAAATGTGAGTTCTGGTTGAAAGAAGTCGTCTATCTTGGGCACAACAACTCTGCCGAGGGCATCAAAGTTGATCCGTCGAAGGTGCAGGCTATTGTTGAGTGGGAGCCTACGCATAATGTGAAGCAGCTTCGAAGCTTTCTCGGGCTTGCAAGCTATTGTAGAAGGTTCGTTGAGAACTTCTCCAAGATTGCTAAGCCTCTCTCAAGTCTTCTTCAGAAGGGTATGAAGTATGCCTGGTCGCCAGAGTGTCAGTTGGCCTTCGACACACTCAAAGAGAAGCTCACCTCTGCTCAAGTCTTGGTTCCTCCTAATGACTCCAAACCTTACCAAGTGTTCTGCGACGCCTCTCTTCAAGGTCTTGGTGCAGTTCTGATGCAAGAGAAGAAAGTGGTTGCTTATACCTCCAGGCAGTTGAAGCCAACTGAGCAGAATTATCCTGTGCATGATCTTGAGCTGGCAGAAGTGGTACATGCTCTGATGACTTGGAGACACCTCTTGTTGGAGCGAAAGGTTCAAGTGTTCACCGATCACAAGAGTCTCAAGTACATCTTCACCCAGCCTAACCTGAACCTCCGGCAAACTCGTTGGGTGGAGATGCTCCAAGATTTTAATCCGAGCGTTGAGTACACGCGAGGCAAAGCTAATGTCGTGGCAGATGCTTTGAGCAGGAAGGCTTACTGCAACAATCTCATTCTGAAGCCTCTCCAGCCTGACCTTTGTGAATCTTTCAGAAAGCTCAACCTTCAGTTAGTATCTTAGGGATTTCTTGCAAATCTTCAGATCTCTCCTACCTTGGAAGATCAGGCCGAGCAGCACAGCTTCTTGATGCAATGGTGAAGAAACTCAAGATTGGCTTGGCAAAGGGACTTCCCAAATATAAGTGCTTCAGTGTTGATGCGAGAGACATGTTATTCTTTGAGGATCGTCTTGTCGTTCCGAAAGGTGATCTCAAAAAGGTAATCATGGAAGAAGCTCATGACTCTCTGCTCTCAATACATCCAGGAAGCTCCAAGATGTATCAGGACTTTAAACAGACCTTTTGGTGGACTCGCATGAAGCGTGAGATTGCTCAGTTCGTAAATGAATGTGACGTATGTCGAAGGGTGAAAGCAGAGCATCAACGTCCAGCAGTTCTTTTGCATCCATTGCCCATTTCCGAGTGGAAGTTCGACCACATTGAGATGGATTTCATCACCGGGTTTCCGAAGTCCAAGAAGGGTAACGATGCCATCTTCGTCGTCATCGACAAGTTGAGTAAAGTGTCTCATTTTCTTCCACTCAAGGAATCCATCTCCGCAGCTCAGCTGGCAGAGTTGTACAATTCCAGGATAGTGTCTTTGCACGGCGTGCCTATGATGATTTCTTTGGATCACGGAAGTATCTTCACTTCCAAGTTCTGGGACTCTTTTCAGTCTACGATGGGCACGAAGATACGCTTCAGCACAGCTTTTCATCCTCAGACTAGTGGTCAAGTGGAGAGAGTCAATCAGGTCCTTGAGGATATGCTGAGAGCGTGTGTTATCTCTTTTGGCATGAAGTGGGAAGACTGCCTGCCTTTCGCTGAGTTCTTGTATAACAACAGTTATCAAGCTAGTTCAGGCAAAGCTCCGTTTGAGATTCTCTATGGAAGGAAGTGTCGTACCCCGCTCAACTAGTCCGAGACCGGCGAGCGTCAGATTCTTGGGAATGACTTGATAGAACAAGTTGAAGAGATGTGTCGGGTCATTCGGGATAATCTAAGGGCAGTGCAATCCCGTCAGAAGAGCTATTATGATAGCAAGCATCGTGACATGTCTTATGAGCTTGATGACTTCGTCTATCTCAAGGTGTCCCCTATGAACGGTACACAACGCTTTGGCATCAAAGGCAAGCTTGCGCCTCGTTTCGTTGGTCCTTTCAGAGTTGTTGGCAAAAGAGGCGACCTTGTGTACCATCTTGAGCTCCCTTAAAACTTTGCAAATGTGCATGACGTGTTCCATGTCTCTCAGCTCCGGAGATGCTTCAAGACTCCCGAGCGCACTGTTCATCTTCAAGACATCGACCTTCAACCCGACCTATCCTATTGTGAGCATCCAGTTGCGGTTCTCGAGGCCACCGAGCGCAAGACCCGCAACAAGACTGTCAAATTTCTCAAGGTACACTGGTCACACCATTCCGATAAAGAGGCCACTTGGGAACGCGAGGATCACCTCCGTTTTGAATTCCCAGAGTTCTTTCAGTCCTAGATCTCGGGTCGAGATCTTTTTGTAGTGTGGGAGAGTTTGTAATGGCCGCGAGTGTAACTTGCCTTATTTGGAACCTTCTGTATGTGGGTCCATCTTGTCATTGCTATGAGAGTTATATTCCATGTGATATTTCATGTGCATGCCTTGTTTTCCTTTTGCATGCATGCATCCATTTCATTCCTTGCCTTCTTTGTGATTGTTGCCATTTGTGATCCATGCATGTGGTGGATATGTGATGGCATGTGATGATATGTGGTTCTATGTGAAGTGTTGTGGAGTGGTGCAATTGTAAGTAGAGTGCAACTATGATAGGTTTAAAAAAACTCCCCTTCTCTATTTTCTTAAAGCTCAAGATTCTCTTGCTCCATCCCTCTTTCAAAAATGCTCATGTTTAGTATGAATTGTGGTGGATGTGATGCTATGTCTTTGGTGTTTTGGAAGTTGGTTTTAGTGGTGCAAATATTCATAAAATAGATCAATTAATTCTGTTTTGTAAATATTTATATGCTCCAAAAATTCATTTTATATTTTATTTAAATAGGTCAGAATTCCTTATGACCAGGGGCATTTTTTTATTTTTAGCTTTTACAGTGTTGTGTGTGCATTTGTTTTGCCTCTGTTTGTTTTGCAAATAGAAACCCAAGAGGGTTTTCTTTTCTTTTTCTGGCGCCTCCAGGTGGGCCTTCTCCCCCTGTCTGGCCCAACCTCCCTCTCGCGCGTAGCTTTCCCTATAGACGGCGTCTCCTTCCTCTGTCGCCTTTCCGTCAGTCTCCTTCAGAGACAGCGCGCCAGAGAGCGATGCCGTGTCACAGACGTCGAGGTCGCGCGTCCCTCGCCTCCTCCTCCTCCTATAAAGAGCCCTTGGCGTCCGTGCAAGGCCTAGGGTTCCTCCAAGCCGCCGCCGCTCCTTCCCTCTTCCTCCTCCCTCTCCCCAGATCGAAAGCAGTCGGGCCGAGCTCCTCCTCCGCTATGGTCGTGACTTGAGGAGCTCCTCGTCGTTGTTGTCGTGCGTCTGCGTCCTCTCCAAGCCTTCAGCGAGCACGCGGGACCTCAAGGGGGTCCATTCCCGTAGCCAGGAGGAGCAGATCGGGTGTGCTTCCCCAACTTCGACGACGGCCTGCTTCCTCTCTGTCGATCCCCTCTGCCACGGCTTCTTCCACTTCTTCCTCTACTTCCTCTGTGATAGGCACGACGTCCTCGTCCAGTGGGTGAGCATGAGCCTTTCGCTCCCTTCCTATCGGTAGATCTAGCGCATAGGGCCGTGACTTCGCTGTCGTGCACCCTCTGTTGCCGACGCCGCCGCGCGTAGTGGAGCCGTAGCAGTAGACCTTCTCATGGCGATCTTAGTTTAAAAATGGAACCCTAGGAGCCCCTCCTCCCTTCCATCGACGAGCCATACGCCAATTTGAAGTAGATCGCCGGCGTTGTGCCTCCCGTGGTCCGGCCACCATCGGGCAGAGGTGGATCCAGAGGGGGTTGCTCAAAAGAGCAGAACCCCCCTCTCTGTTAACATCCATACGCATAGCAGAGTGGTAGGTGGGTTTTGGTGCAGCTGTTGGTTGTGGGTTCGAGTCCCGCAGCGCGCACCCCTTTTTGCTATTTATTGTCGGCATAGTAACTTCAGGGGAGCATAACCTGCATTACCCCTATCTTCTGTCGAGCCAGAGAGATGTAGTGTAGTGGTACTACATGCTGGTGGTGAACTAGGGGGTCTTGGGTTCGATTCCCCCCCAAGCCCTATTGTTTTTTGCCTTTTCTTTTGCTGTTTTTCTTTTGTTGTTATGTTAGTTGATGTGGTGTGCTAGGACACCTTGTGTGGTATTTTTTTACCTCACAACCAGTAGGTTGTCCCTAGTTATTTTGCTAGCAAGTGTAGAAATGCATGTGTAGGTATTTGAGTGCAAGTGTATGTGTGAGCAAGCAACCATGTATGTGTGTGTGTGTTAGTATGTGTGTTTTGCACTAGGGTAGTGATGTATGTATGTGTGTGCTACTCATGTGCATGAGTGATGAGCTTATGCACTAGGTTGTGCAAGTGTGTGAGTGTGTATGTGTGTGGGTTCCCCCCCCCCACATACCTTGTGGTAGTTGTAGGTGATCATGTGGTGTATGTGTGCATCTGTTCATGCCATCTTCATGCATGTCAAGATAGCTTAGAGAGAAGTTATGTCCAGAAGTTTGTGGTTTCTTCTGATGCATGTGCAAGTGACTAGAGTAGAGATGCATGTTCATTCTCATCTCATGCATCATGTGTTTGTTGCATCATGTGGTGTTGTTGTTCATTGGATGCTATTTTTATGTTGGGTAGCACCGGGATAGGAGAGCGAGTACGTGGATCCGGGAGAGTACGTGCAGGATGAACAAGGGCAGTTCCAAGCTGAAGACATCACAGGCAAGATGATATGATCTTTATACCATGTCTAGTCTTGTTGTGCCTAGATTCACGTTTCCTTCATCATATGGTCGTTGCCTACCTCTGAAATAATTGCCTCCTGATATTGCCATGAAACCCAAAAACTTTCCCCTCCTAGCAAACACTGAATGGCTAAGTAGGCTTGCTCAGCTTCTAATGTTAGTGTTGCTAGTTGCAGGTGTTTTTTGTCTCATGTGATAACATGAGTTCGATATCATTATGTTAAATCTATTATTTAATTAATGCACATATATACTTGGTAAATAGTGGAAGGACTAGCCTTTGCCGGGTGTTTTGTTCCGTTAGTGCCGCCATAGTTTCCGGCTACCGGTGTTTGATTCCATAACTGATCGCTCCTAACACGTTCGGGGTTGTTATGGAGACCCCGTTGATAAAACGTGTAGTGTTAAGACTTGTCCGGCAGGACCCAACATTGGTTTTAATTGCTAATCACTTAAAAATAATCTGCATAGGGAATAGCTACCCCGAGGAATTAATCAACAACCCGGGCGAGTGCTCCTCATGAGTGTTGGTCCAAACTAGAGCACTGTCGTGTCCTGAGACTGAGATACGCGACTCTTATGAGGGTCGTCGACACGACGGGAGGTCCTGCTAGTCTTGTCTTACCTTAGCGATATATCTTGTGTATAGGAATCCCGGTGAAGCTTTCGTTCTCCCAGAGGTGAGGTTTTCCTCTAAGGAATCCGACGAGATCACGAGATTCGTGATAGAGGATTACTTTGCGGCCCGTGACCGTTTGTGATGGACTAGTTGGAGCACCCGTGCAGGGTTTAATCTTTTGGAAAGCCGTGCCCGCGGTTATGTGGCAACTTGGAATATTTGTTAACATCCGGTTATAGATAACTTGAACTTAATCTAATAAAACTGCCAACTGAGTGCGTAACCGTGACTGTCCCCCTCGAAGACCTCTCTTCGATCGGGAACACGGTGGGGTTATGTTTGACATTAGTAGGTGTTCAGGATCACTTAATGATCAGCTAGTCTTCGCCCGCTAGTATAGACCACCTTCCATAACTTGTTCTACGTAAGTTAGCTATCATAAATGCTTAGGATGGTGCAACCTAAACACTGAACCTTCCTTACCTAATAACTTGACTAGTTTTGGCACCGAGGTCATAGATTGTTGAGTCCCCATGGCTCACAGATTACTTCAACACCCCAACAGGTAGAGGTACGCCCGACACAGGTGATCCCGAGAGCATGCAGCTGGCGTGGCAGTACGATGAGGAGAACGATCGCCTGTACGTGAACTATCCAGAAGACCGAGGCGTGGTCGTGATCGTGGGCAAGCATGCAGGGTAGCATAGCCTTTTCTCTTGTTATTTAGTCCGTAGCGGAACAACCTTGTGTGAATAAATGTGTGTTGTAAACTCTGATATTATCTATGAGATGGCAAACGATTCCCTATTTGTCATTCTTATTATGTATGTGCTATGTTATCGTGCTTGCGAAACACTTAGATGCGCTTCTTTCCATTTTGGGGCCTCGTTCCCTAAATCGGAAAGGACCGCATCTTAGTCGTTACAATTACGACCGTGAATTATTCGTGCGATTTAGGACGAATTATGAGCAAGGACCCGTCGGAGAAATGGTACCAGGGGTCACAACCCAGCAGGGCACCCCCCCCCCCCCCCTGCCACGCCGTGATAGCTTGTGCGGCCCACGTGGCTCCTCTGACCCTAATCCCAGTCCTATAAAATCACATCTTCGGAGAAAAAAATGAGACAGAAGTTTTCATTGTGTTTCACGAGGCGGAGCCGTCGCAACCTCATGTTCTTCCTCCGGAGGGTTGATGTAGAGTCTGTTTGGGGCTTCAGAGAGAGGGATTCGTCGTCGTCGTCATCAACAACCCTTCTTCGTCAACACCGCCATGATGCTCACCACTTCGAGTGAGTAATTTCTTTGTAGGCTTGATAGACAGTGATAGGATTGGATGAGATAGATCATGTAATTGAGTTAAGTTTGATAGGGCTTGATCCCTAATATCCACTATGTTCCGAGATGGATGTTACTATGACTTTTCTATGCGTAATGCTTGTCACTAGAGCCCGAGTGCCATGATTTCATATCTGAACCTATTATGTTTTAATGAATATAATAGTGATTTGTACCCTATCGTGCAAGTTATAGTTACCTATTACGTGTCTTGATCTGCATACCCCAATCTGTCAATAATTGCGATTCTTTCCGGTGATTGTCGTAGTTTGAGGAGTTCATGTATTCACTATGTGTTAATGCTTTGTTCCGGTTTTCTATTAAAAGGAGGCCGTAATATCCCTAAGTTTCCAATAGGACCCCGCTGCCACGGGAGGGGAGGACAAAATATGCCATGCAAGTTCTTATCGCAAGCATGTATGACTATATATGGAATACATGCCTACATTATATTGATGAATTGGAGCTAGTTATGTGTCGCCATAGTGTGTAATTGTTATATGATCAATGTCATCTAAATCATTATTCACTGCTGATCCACGTGCCTACGCGTTACATATACTGAATCTTTCTAAGTTCCTACCATTGTTGTTGATGTCACACCTGCTACTCAAATGTTACGGTTACTACAGTTACCAAATTACTCCTATAATTATTACTATCTACTACTACATTTGATGTACTACTAAATCCTTGTTGTAGAGAGATATCTTTGGTGCGGTTGAATTGACAACTCAACTGTCACGGCCAATAAGTATTCTTTGGCAACCTTCTGTCGAATCAATAAATTACGGTGAAATACTACCCGTGAAGACTGTCACAATCCCATATACTTGTGGGTTATCAAGACATTTTTCTGGCGTCATTGCGGGGGAGCATAGCTTTATTTATTGTGCTGACTTGAGGATATCCAATTGTCACTATGAGAAATTTGAAAGATAATCAAACTAAGATCGTCCATTCTCGCACGAGAGGAGGTAAGGAACTGCCATCTAGCTCTGCTTTTGATTCACCTATTGTTTTGAATCAGCTTGTTACACCACTACCTGTTAATCGTCCTTATATGTCACATGAACTTGATGATGCTACTTCTAAAATTAATCATGATACCATTGCTACACGTGTTGAACCTGAAACTATGCCACTCAGTGAATTACTTGATGCTCATATTGCTAGAGTTAGCAAACTTGAGTATATTTAACCTGATGAAGGCTTTGAATCACCTATTACACCTCATCCTTCTAATAGATATGAATTTCCTTATGTACCTGAAGGTTATGTTATGGATGGTGAGGTAGCTAGGGATTTTATTGCTTGTGAAAAATGAGATGATGTGAAGAGATTACTATGCAAACTAAAAGAAAAATCTATGATGGAGAAAATGAAACATGATACTAAATTTGCTACTTCTCCTATATTTGTCACTCATAAGGACTATGAATTTGCCATAGACCTTGAACTAATTCTTATAGTAGAGTGTGATCCTTTCCATGGCTATGAAAATAAACTATGGTCGTACACCTTGCGAAACTAAATGATATTGATGTCTTGTTTACCAATGATGAAAAATACGCTACTATTATATCCTTAAGCTTTTTTCCTTTCTCGCTAAAAGGTAAGGCCAAGGAATGGATCCTTTCTCTTGCTCCTAGTTTTATGCATAGTCCCCAAGATACGCTTTATAACTTATTTGAAAAATATTTTCCTGCTCACAAGAAACAAGCTGCTTTACTGGAAAATTTTAACTTTGTGCAAATTAAAGAAGAGAATCTCCCTCGAGCTGGGGGAGGCTTCTCAACTTACTTAGAGCTTTGCGTGATTGTCCTCTTCAGAATGAAATTCTTGATATCTTTTATAATGGACTAACAAATACTTCTAGGGATTTCCTAGATAGATGAGCTGGTTGTGTTTTCAGGGAAAGAACCGTTGTACAAGCACCAGGATTATTCAATAATATATTGCAAAATGTCGATGATTGGAAGACACTTTGTGAACAACCACCGGAACCTATTTAAAAGAAGAGAGGTATCCTATTCCTCGGCCCAGAAGATATGCAAGAAGCAAAAAGATCTATGAAAGAGAAAGGTATTAAAATTGAGGATGTCAAGAAATTACCACTGATTGAAGAAATACATGGACTTGATACCTCGACACAGGTAGTAGAGGTAAACTCTCTCAATTTCTTTACTGAAAATGATATTCCTTATGCGAAGACTCCTGATCAATGCATGGATGAATTTGATAATTATGTTGTTAAGCAAGAGCACTTCAATAACTATGTTAAGAATCAATTGAAAAATAATGCCATGATGATACACCGCTTAAGTGACTTGATTTTGAGAAATTCTAATGATGTGAAAGGTCTAGGTAAACATGCCTCTATGGTTCACATCCAACTAGATCAAGTAGCTAAGTCACAAAATGATTTGCTTGCAGAAATGAATAATAATATGAATGATCATATTGTTAGAGTAATGACTAGAGGAGGTAGAATAACTCAGGAACCTCTTTACCCTAAAGGTCACCCTAAAATAATATAACAAGATTCTTAGAGAATTAATAATGATACACCTAGTCCCACTAAAAGGAAAAAGAAAAAGAAAAATTATAGGACTTTGCATGCTCCTAAAGAACCTGATATTGAGAAACCGGCTGAGAATCATAATGATGTTTCTATTTCTTATGCTAAGACACAATCTGGTAGTGAACATCAACTTAATGATAATCATAATGATAATAATGATGTTCTTGTAGAAGATCCACGATGTAGTAATAAGGAATCTAAAAATGATGTCGAGATAAAACCTGATGAGGGTCTTTATAACCCACCTCCTAAAAATAAATGTTGTGATAAGAGAGACTTCATTGCTAGAAAACATGGAAGGGAAAGAGAACCACGGGTTCAAAAACCTATGTCATTCCCTCAAAAGCCCTCCAGAGGAAGAGACGATGAAGATTTTGAACGCTTTGCTGAAATGATTAGACATGTCTTTTTGCACACTCAGTTGACTGAGATATTGAAAATGCCTCCCTATGCTCAGTACATGAAGGATATTATTACGAATAAAAGAAAGATACTCGAAATAGAAATTGCTACCATGCTTGATAATTACTCTTTTGATGGTGGAATACCTAAGAAGTTAGGAGATCCACGTATACCCACACTACCTTGCTCTATTAAAAGAAATTATGTTGAAACTGCTTTATGTGATTTAGGAGCTGGTATTAGTATTATGCCTTTCTCCCTTTATAAAATACTTGAATTGTATAAGCTTACACCCACTGAGATATCTTTACAAATGGCTGGTAAATCCATTCCTTTACCTATTGGAATTTCAGAGGGCGTTCCCATTGTGATTGCAAATGTTACTATCTTAACAGACTTTATTATTCTTGATATGCCCGAGGATGATAATTTGTTGATCATCACTGGTAGACCCTTTCTAAATACTGCAGGGGTGGTTATTAATTGCAACAAAAGCAAGGTCACTTTTCATCTTAATGACAAGCAACATACTGTGCATTTTTCGAAGAAGAAAACTTTGGTTAACAATACTAATGTCATTGTGCCTATTCCCACGGTCACCATTGGAGATTTTACTAGTGCCAAGAAAAAGAAATGTTATAATCTTATTGTTGGGGAGATGAAAATGCCCATTGAGGTAACCTAGTGATATGTCTCCAACGTATCTCTAATTTTTCATTGTTCCATGCTGATATATTATCATTCTAGAATACTTTTGGGGTATTTATTTATTAATGTATATAATTTTTGAGGAGTAACCTATTGACCTAGTGCCCAGCTCCAGTTGTTGTTTGCTACAAGTTTTCACTTTTCAGGTTTTCCATACCAAACAAAGTCCAATTGCCCTGAAACCTTTTGGTGATTTTTTCTAGACCAAATGAAGACTGAGGAGTATCGGAAGAAGGTTGGAGGATGCACAAAGGACCACAAGCCAACAGGGCGCGACCTCGGGGCAGGGGGGCTAGATGGCTTGTGCCTTCCTTGTGGCTCTCCTCACTTTGTTCTCTTTCTTATAAATTCTCATCTACCCAAAAAAGATCAGTGAGAGTCCCGAAACACTTTTTACGCCGCCACAAGTCTCTGTTCCGATGGGAGGCCATCTGGAGTTCCGTTCCGGCACCCTGCCGGAGGGGAGATCGATCATCGAGGGCCTCATCATCAACCTTGCTGCCCTCATCATGATATGTGAGTAGTTCACCACAGACCTACGGGTCCATGGCGAGTACCTAGATGGCAATCTCTCTCCTTTTGACCTTCAATACAATGATCATCGCATCTTTGCTTTGATAAATATGATGTAATTCCTTTTGTGCAGTGCATTTGTTGGGATCCAATGAATTTTGGGTTTATGTTCATATTATTCATGATAAATATTTGAGTCTTCTCTCAATACGTAAATGATTCTTATGTGCATGATTATGATAGCTTCGTAATTTTCTCCGATCTATTGAAATAGTTTGGCCAACTAGATTGATATTTCTTAAGTGAGAGAGGTGTGTTGTGGGAGGTTCAACCTGGCGAATTTCTATATCCAAGTGATAGAAGGGGACAAGATGCATATTTGTGTTGCAGCTACTAAGGACAAAACAATGGGGTTTATTCATATTATTTGAGTTTACTTTGTCTACATCATGTTATTGTTCCCCTTGTATTACTTTGTTTTACTTAATACTCTAGATGCATATTGGATAGCGGTCGATGAGTGTAGTAATAGTAATAGGTGCATGCAGGAGTCGGCCTATTTGTATTTTTACTAGAACGTATTTTTAAGCTGGATTTTTTAGAGATTTTCTTAGATTTTACTGGAACGTATTTTTAAGCTGAATTTGTTTACGCAGTATTGCTATAGAAATTCATGAGGTCTCCTAATTATTCAGAATTTTTGGAGTTGCATAAGTATATGTTCATTACAAGTTACTATAGATTGTTCTATTTCAGTCAGATTTTGTTTTTGCATGTGTAGTTTGCTTGTTTTGATGATGTTATGGATTGTATCGGGGGGTATAATCCATGTAGGAATTAGGATATGGTACCCTATGCTAAATTAAAAATAAGAATCAACTTATAACAGCACCTGGAAGTATTTGATATGTTGCTTATACTAACGGATCTCACGAAGTTTTGTTGAGTTTTATGTGATTGAAGTTTTCAAGTTTTGGTTGTTATCCCAATGGACAAAGGTTTAAGAAGCAGTGAAATCCTAAGCTTGTGGATGCCCAAGGCACCCCAAGGTAATATTCGAGGAAGACCCAAGCGTCTAATCTTGGGGATTCTCCGGAAGGCATCCCCTCTTTTCGTATCAATCCATTGGTATGTTACTTGGACCTATATTTTTATTCATCACATGATATGAGTTTTGCTTGGAGCATCATTTTCTTTTGTTGTCTTTTACTTTCAGTTTGTCACAATCATTGTTTGCTGGATACACCTATTTGAGAGAGATACGACATAGTCACAATTTTTTAGAATACTCCATGTGCTTAACTTATATCTTTTGAGTTTTGTAATTTCTCTAGTACTTCACTTATATATTTTTAGCATGGTGGCATGTAGATTTTATAGAAATGTTATGCTCTCCTTCTTCACCTATATTTGTTTGAGAGGTGTACAAATAGAGAAGGTAATTTGCATGGGTCATAAGACTATATATAAAATAATGGATATTCAGTGAGTGTTAACTAAAACCATCATGTAGCACATATAGAGAAATTATGGGTTAATGATACTGATGTGGTGATATGAAAAAGGTGTGAGTGTATTATTATTAATTCAGAGAAGTGTTGATATTAAGAGATGTTAAACTTCTTGTTCATCTAAAAATTTAAAAGGGCATGGTGATGATGTCTTAGCATTTATATTCCTTGTTGAAATGCTAGTGTTGTTTTGAGTCGGAGTCGCGCGACGGTTAATTCCTACCAACCCTCTTCTTCGGGGCATGCGAGTAGTACTTGGATTTGTGATAAAAACTAATAAAACTTTGCAATAAGTACATGGGTTTTTCATGACTAATGTGACACCACACACATACGCAATCTCACCTCCTCATATTTGGTTTCCTCTTCGGTATCGTGCATCGCCCATTCTCACCTTGAGGACATACGCAATATGTGCAACTTTCGCCGGTGCATCCAAACCCCGTGACATGACATGCTCTGTTGCATATAAACCTTGTTATATCCTCCTCAAAACAGCCATCGTACCTACCTATCATGGCATTTCCATAGCCATTTTGACATATATTGCCATCAAATGCCATCGTAACTTCACATGCCTAGTTCGTCCATCATCATAATACTTTGCATGATAATATAGAGATGACATAGTATTTGTGTTAAAGCCACTGTTCATCATAGTTTTGATACATTTCATGCTAGATCTTTGCACATCCTTATACACTGCAAGATGCATTCATACATAGTCATATCATCCTATCAGTTTTCATATTAAGTTGTAAGTAAATAAAAGTGTGATGATCATCATTATTAGAGCATTTTACCACTGAGGAAATAATATTTGGGAAGGCCAAATGAGCCCACCATAATAAATGAGAGAAAAATGAATGAGAGAAAAAGATAGAAGGTACTTTGCTACTATCCTTTACCACACTTGTGCCTCAAAGTGGCACATTGTTCTTCATATAGAGAGTCTCATGTTATATCAATCATATGCTAGTGGGAATCGGTTTTTCATAAACTTGGCTTGTATATTCCGATGACGGGCTTCCTCAAATGCCCGAGGTATTCATGAGCAAGCAAGTTGGATGCACACCCCGCTTAGCTTCAGTGGAGCTTTCATATACTTATAGCTCTTGTGCATCAATTGCATGGCAATCCCTACTCCTCGCATCGATATCTATCGGCGGGCAACTCCATAGCCCGTTTAGTACGCCTAGTTGATGTGACAGAAGGAGACAAGTTGTGTCTTTGTGTTGCTACTACTAAGTGTAAAACAATGGGCTTTATTCATATTGGTTGAGTTTACTTTGACTATATCATATCATCTTACTCCAATCATTACTTCATTTGTCATGAACTTAATACGTAGAGAGTCAAGCATAGAAGCGCTCTTGAAGTGAAGTAATAGTAATAGGTGCAGGCAAGAGTTGACCTATTTGTTTATGGGTGTGATGCCTACATTTGCATGATCATTGCCGTGAAAATCGCATAACTATCCACTCTTCTATCAATTTCCCAACAGTAATTCGTTAACCCACTGTGTGCTATTTTTATGAGAGATGCCATTAGGGAAAACTATGGCCTCGGGGTCTATTCACAACATATTACTAAAACCTCCAATACCTTGATGCCATTTATTTTATTTTATTTTATTTTGAATTTTACAATTATCTACACACCCCATTCTCTTGCAAATAACGAGACCAAGGGGATTGACAACCCTCTTGCCCGTGTTGGGTGGAAGTTGTTGGTTCTTTTGTGTGCATCCGGTGAAGACGGTTGTGGTTGATATTCCTATTGGTTCGATAAACCTTGGTTTCATAACTGAGATAAATACTTACCCATATTGTGTTGCGACAACCCGTTCATCTTCATGCAAAACCCAACGCAGATCACAAGTATAACGCCGCCGCAAGTCTCCATTTCGATGGGAGGCCATCTCGGGCTCCGTTCCAGCACCCTGCCGCAGGGGGATCAATCATGGAGGGCCTCTTCATCAACCATGCTGCCCTCACAATGATATGTGAGTGGTTCACCACACACCTACGGGTCCATGGCCAGTATGTAGATGGCAATCTCTCTCCCTTTGATCTTTAATACACTGATCATCGCATCTTCGCTTTGATCCATATGATGTAATTCCTTTTGTGCAGTGCGTTTGTTGGGATCGGATGAATTGTGGGTTTATGTTCAAATTATTCATGATAAATATTTGTGTCTCCTCTGAATACTTATATGATTCTTATGTGCATGATTATGCTAGCTTCGTAATTCTCTCCGGACTATTGAAATAGTTTGGCCAAATAGATCGATATTTCTTCGGTGAGAGAGGTGTGTTCTGGTAGGTTCAACCAGGCGAATTTCTATAACCCAGTGACAGAAAGGGACAAGATGCGTCTTTGTGTTTCTGCTACTAAGGATAAAATGACGGGGGTTATTCATATTGCTTCAGTTTACTTTGTCTACATCATGTCATTGTTCTACATGCATTACCCTGTTTTACTTAATACTCTAGACGCATGCTGGATAGTGGTCGATTCGTGAAGTGATACTGATAGATGCAGGCTAGAGTCGAGCCATTTTTTTATGGACGTGATGCCTATATACACATGATCATTGTCGTGAATATTGCATAACTATCCGCTTTTCTGTCATTTGCCCAACAGTAGTTTGTTTACCCACCGTATGCTATTTTTTATAAGAGATGCCATTAGGAAAAACTATGGCCCCCGGGTCTATTCACAACTTGCTGCCATTTACTAATTCATATTTTCTCTTGCTATCTACAATTATCTACACACCTAAGTTGTTTGCAAATAACAAGACAAGAGGATTGACAACCCTCTTGCCCGCGTTGGTTGCAAGTTGTTTGTTCTTTTGTGTGGAGCCGCTGAAGACGGTTGTGGTTGATCTTCCTATTGGATTGATACACCTTGGTTCCATAACTGGGGGAAATACTTACCCACATTGTGCTACGATAACCCGTTCCTCTTCACGGAAAACCCAACGCAGATCACAAGTATCACCTAGTGATATACAAAAATTGTGAGGTTTCATGTTAATCGGAAACAGTTATTAATGAGACTAGATCAACCTTATTAATGTATACTTTTAAAAATACATGTGATTTATGAATTGAGTATTCACAACTTTGTGTATCCCAAGATTATTCTCTGTTCTCTTAGCTAAACAAAAATAAAAAGCGATGATTACCATGTTTTCTCAGTTTTCCGTACCATACAAAAATGACCCAAAAATAAAAGGTCTCACAATGCCACTACATTTTAACATGATTTTTTCTGCATTATATTAGAATTTTTGGAATGAAAATAACATCAAGGAGACGCACCTGTGGGCCACAAGCCAACAGCGCGCCCACTGGCCATGCTTCGATGGCTTGTGGGGCCCACAGGCCCCCTGCCTTATCCCTTCAGCTCAGACCATTGCTGCCTCTTTAGCTTGCGTTGGTTTTTTCCTTGAAGAGGAAAGGATGATGCAGCACAGGAGCAGTAAGTATTTCCCTCAATTTGAGGACCAAGGTATCAATCCAGTAGGAGAATCGAGGTCAAGTCCAGAGTACCTGCACAAACACAAAAGAGCTTGCACCCAATGCTATAAAGGGGTTGTCAATCCCTTCAAGATTGATTGCAAAGTGAGATCTGAAGGCGGAAAGTGCAACGAAGTAAAAGTGTAGGCTGAAAATATGGTGTGAAGTAGACCCGGGGGCCATAGTGTTCACTAGAGGCTTCTCTCAAAATAGCAAATAATACGGTGGGTGAACAAATTAGTGTCGAGCAATTGATAGAACCGCTCAAAGTCATGACGATATCTAAGGCAATGATCATACATATAGGCATCACGTCCGAGACAAGTAGACCGATACTTTCTGCATCTACTACTATTACTCCACACATCGACCGCTATCCAGCATGCATCTAGTGTATTGAGTTCATGACAAACAGAGTAACGCCTTAAGCAAGATTACATGATGTAGAGGGATAAACTCAAACCAATGATGTAAACCCCATATTTTTACCCTTGATGGCAACAACACGATGTGTGCCTTGCTACCCCTTCTATCACTGGGTGAGGTCACCGCATGGTATGAACCCAAAACCAAGAACTTCTCCCATTGCAAGAATCATAGATCAAGTTCGCCAAACAAAACCCGAAACTCAAAGAGAATTACAAGGATATGAAATCATGCATATAAGAGATCAGAAGAAACTCAAATAAGATTCATAGATAATCTGATCATAAATCCACAATTTATCGGATCTCGACAAACACACCGCAAAGAAGATTACATCGGATAGATCTCCATGAAGATCATGGAGAACTTTGTATTGAATATCCAAGAGAGAGAAGAAGCCATCTAGCTACTAGCTATGGACCCGAAGGTCTATGGTGAACTACTCACGCATCATCGGAGAGGTCATGGTGTTGATGAAGAAGCCCTCTGCTACTTCTCAAACAACAACGCCAAAAATTGACACGTTATGGAGACTTTCTTGCGTCGGTTTTTCCCTTGAAGAGGAAAGGGTGATGCAGCACAGGAGCACTAAGTATTTCCCTCAGTTTGAGAACCAAGGTATCAATCCAGTAGGAGAATGTCGTCAAGTCCAGAGTACCTGCACAAACACAAAGAGCTTGCACCCAATGCTATAAAGGGGTTGTCAATCCCTTCAAGATTGATTGCAAAGTGAGATCTGAAGGCGGAAAGTGCAACGAAGAAAAAGTGTAAGGCTGAAAATATGGTGTGGAGTAGACCCGGGGGGCATGGTGTTCACTAGAGGCTTCTCTCAAAATAGCAAATATCACGGTGGGTGAACAAATTACTGTCGAGCAATTGATAGAACCGCGCAAAGTCATGACGATATCTAAGGCAATGATCATACATATAGGCATCACGTCCGAGACAAGTAGATCGATACTTTCTGCATCTACTACTATTACTCCACACATCGACCGCTATCCAGCATGCATCTAGTGTATTGAGTTCATGACAAACAGAGTAACGCCTTAAGCAAGATGACATGATGTAGAGGTATAATCTCAAACCAATGATGAAAACCCCATCTTTTTTCCCTTGATGGCAACAACACAATGCGTGCCTCGCTACCCCTTCTGTCACTGGGTGAGGTCACCGCACGGTATGAACCCAAAACCAAGCACTTCTCCCATTGCAAGAATTATAGATCTAGTTGGCCAAACAAAACCCACAACTCGAAGAGAATTACAAGGATACGAAATTATGCATAAGAGAGATCAGAAGAAACTCAAATAAGATTCATAGATAATCTGATCATAAATCCACAATTCATCGGATCTCGACAAACACACCGCAAAAGAAGATTACATCGGATAGATCTCCAAGAAGATCATGGAGAACTTTGTATTGAAGATCCAAGACAGAGAAGAAGCCATCTAGCTACTAGCTATGGACCCGTAGGTATATGGTGGACTACTCACGCATCATCGGAGAGGTCATGGTGTTGATGAAGAAGCCCTCCATGTCCGAATCCCCCATTCGAAAGGGCACCAGAACGTGCCCCAGATGGGATCTTGCGGAGACAGAAGCTTGCGGCGGCGGAAAAGTACTTTCGATGATCTCTTGATTTTTTCTGGGATTTTAGGGAATTTATAGGCGGAAAACCTAGGGCAGAGGTGGCCCAGGGAGCCCACAAGCCTGGGAGGCGCGGGCCCCCCCCCTGGCGCGGCTAGGGGGCTTATGGGGTCCCTGCAAGCCCCTTGCCCTGATTCTCAGGCTTCCCGGTCTTTTTCTGTTTCGGAGAAAATCTTTTTGGCAGTTTCGCTCCGTTTGGACTCCGTTCAAAATCCTCCTCTGAAAAGGGGTCAAAAACATGGAAAAAGCAGGAACTGGCACTTGGCACTGAGTTAATATGTTAGTCCCAAAAAATATATATATGGCATGCAAAACATCCAAAGTTTGACAAGATAATAGCATGAAACCATCAAAAATTATAGATACGTTGGAGACGTATCACCCTCCGTATCCGAATCCCCCTCCGGCAGGGCACCAGAACGTGCCCCAGATGGGATCTTGCGGAGACAGAAGCTTACAACGGCGGAAAAGTATTTTCGTGGATCTCTCTCGCAGTTTTGGAATTTTTCCTGAATTTATAGGCGGAAGAGGTAGGGCAGACGAGCCACAGGGGGCCCACAAGCCTGCTAGGCGCGGGCCCCCCTGGCCGCGCCTAGGGGGCTTGTGGGGTCCCCTGGTGGCCCCTGCCTTGGTTCTCAAGTCTCGTGCGTATCTTCTGTTCCGGAAAAAATCTTTTCGAAAGTTTTATTCCGTTTGGACACCGTTTAAAATCCTCCTCTGAAAAGGGTCAAAAACACGGAAAAACAGGAACTCGCACTTGGCACTGAGTTAATAAGTTAGTCCCAAAAAAGATATAAAAGGCATACAAAACATCCAAAGTTTGACAAGATAATAGCATGGAACCATAAAAAATTATAGATACGTGGGAGACGTATCAACCATCCTCTACCTGTAGAAAAAAGTCCCTAGCTATATCTCTCTCCCGTGTTCTTCCTATAAAAATTGAAAGTTTTTATCTCTTTGCTTGGAACTTTGTTTTCGAAACTGTTTTGAGGATATTATTTCTTGGTATGTGACTCCTCCATCCCTCCAATTAGTTTTTGCTTTAGTGTTTTATATTTTGCACATATTTATTAACTTGGTGCTGTAGAAAATGAGATTGCATGTTAAATCCTTGAGTTCCAAGTAGTATGAATGCTTGATATAGCCTCTAGGTATCCATATGAGTAGTGCTATCATTCGCGTAAAGTTTATTGACATCAATTTGTGGATCAAAAGTTTCAAAAAATTCTGCTAAGGGAGATGAGTTTCTTTAGGACGAGCTCCTCGAGAAAGCGTACATTGGGTGAATAATCGAGTGAGGGCTCGATGCGACAAGCTTACATTGAGCCTCGGGCCAATATGATAGTCATGGCTGATTCCAAATCATGTCGATGGCCAAGTGATGAGTTCATTAAGAATGAAGAGGTACTATATTTTTGAGAATGAAGTGCGGAAGTACAATGTTGCACTGGAGGCTGCTTGCTTGGCAGAAGATGCGGCCAGGAATGCTCCCACAAGCTACCATCTCAACCAGTTTCCAGACTACCCGTGGTGATTACCAAGCTAGGCAAAAGCCTAAGCTTGGGGGAGTATGTATTTCTCACCAAAATTTCATTCATGTTCACACACTTCATACGAATTGTTGGTCTCCATCCTCTTTAATTGTTTATCCATGTTACCTTTATTTTTCCCCTTTCTTCTTGTGTGTTTGAAAATCTTTGAAAATCCAAAAATATTTCTCACTTCTCTTTGGTTTTTCTTTCCCATTTAATTAGCTGTAGTATTAAAAAACACCAAAAAGATGTCCTCTTGCGTGTTGGGAGTTTTCCCGTGTAAATAGTTTTTCTCGTTCTTGTTTTCCTTTAGTTTATTTTTGCTTGCTTAAGAAAAACAAAAAATCCAAAAATATTTCATTGTGCTTCTCTGAATTTATTTTCCTTTTTGTTGAGTTGTGAAAGGAGAAGACCATGATGAAAATGCTGAGTGGCTCCTATATGCTTTGTCGTCAATATAACAAGGAGCCAATGTTACCATGTCTTCTCCTTTGTTTAAAACTGCGCTGCAGATTTCAGTTTAGTCCACCGCACCCTTGCGCTTTTATTATTATCACATCATTCGGTCGTGCAAGTGAAAGGCAATAATGATAATATTTGATCAAGTGATCGTGGCAAAGGAAACGGGTATGAACTCTTCTTATTCTTTGTTTTTGTAAATATGTTGGCTCGTTCGATCTTGATTCAGTATATCATGAGTGAACATGTTTATGATGACAATTAGAGATCATAGTTTTTCATGCCATGCTTAAATATCTAGGAGTTGATAACAATTTACCGTGTGTGTCAACATGGATTAAAATGGTTATGATGTGATATGATAGTATGATATTTCCCTCTGAGTAATTCGAGTGGTTTGACTTGGCCCTTGTGCAAACATGTAGTTGATTCAAAACCAATGCAGCCAACATGATATATAAATTTAGAATGTTTATATCTTACTCATGCTTTGTCCAAATTTGATTGTTTTCAATGCATGCTCATGACCGTTGTTACTCTCGAGTTGGTCGCTTCCCAATCTTTTGCTAGCCTCCACATGTACTAAAAGGGAATGCTGCTTGTGCATCCAATATTCTTAAAACCAAGTGATTCCACATGAGTCTACCTATATGTGGTATTACCCTCCCGTTCCAAGTAAATTTGCATGTGCTACCTCTAAATATTTAAATAAACATCAGTTTTGTGCACTACCGCTCATGGAGCGACGGGGCAATCGGTATCTTCCATGCTAAGTAAGTTATTATCAAGACGGACGCTTATTCACCGTCATTGCACGAGAGAGGTTGGTAACACGGATGCCCAATCCTGCATAATCAAAATTAAATTGAAACAAAACTCCTTGCGAAAGTTGATATGTTGGAGGGCACCCATGAATTCGACTAGCCATGGTTGTGTATGGATGGTGGATAAGAGTAACACTTTTCAATTCTGTTTGGAAACCACCAATAATGAGTTTAGCATGGAAGATACTGAAAACCTTTGTTGTAATGTTGACAGTAAAGAACACAATTCAAAAATTATATTTCCAATCATGCTTTAAAACTTGAGCTCTCACACCTCTGCAAATCAATGTTTCCCTCTACAAAAGGCCTATCTATTTACTTCTATGTTGAGTCATCACCCTCTTACCTACAGCACGAGACTGGAGAGCACTATTGTCATCTTTATGCATTGAGTCTAGTCAATCTTGGATATGAGCATGACTAGGATCTTTTCTATTCTAAATTATAATATTTAGTCAATGCTTGAATCTCACAGATACTCTGCAATTATGTTCTACGCTCTCAAAAAGGGCTAGCGAGATACCATGTCACCATATTATATCGTGATTGTTTTGACAAATTGTTGGCATGTGAGATATCTTATTATTGCTTGCTAGTTGGTTATGTATTGCCACGATTGAATATGATGCTTAATTGTTATCATGGGTGTGGTTATTTATGATTTATGCTAAAAACTTGAACACTGGCTAAGCATATGTATAACGACAAGAACAAAAAAAGTTCGTCAAAGTTTTCTTTATCAGTTTACTTTATCAATTGAATTGCTTGAGGACAAGCAATGAGTTAAGATTGGGGGAGTCGATACGTCTCCAATGTATCTACTTTTCCAAAAACTTGTGCTATGGTTTTGACCTCTAATTTGCATGATTTGAATGGAACTAACCTAGAGTGACATTATTTTTAGTAGAACTACCTTGGTGTTATTTTTTCGCAGAAATAAAAGTTCTCATAATTGGACGAAACTTTTTGTGAACTATTCCTCGGATTTATGATGAATTATGGAGCAAAGACCTATCATAGAAATGCTACCCGAGGGCCACAAGCAAATAGCCCCCCCCCCCCCCCGTGGGGGGGGGTCATGCCCTGATGGCTTGTGGGGCCCATGTGGCTCCTCGGACCCTAATTCCAGACCAATAAAATCACATCTTCAAAGAAACATTCAGAGAGAAGTTTTCATCACGTTTCATGAGACGGTACCACCTCCACCTCATGTTCTTCCTCTGGAGGGATGATCCGGTGTCCGTTCGGGGCTCCAGAACACATTTAAGTCTAACATGCTTACTATGCATAGGAATATTGAAATAGAATAATTCATTAAAGCACAAAGCAATAAACATAGGAAGGCAAAACAAGTGCAGCTTCAAAACCTTCAACATAAAGAGAGGGAACTTGATATTATTGGAATGTCTATAAGCATATGTTCCCTTCTCATAATAATTTTTAGTGGGATCATGAATAAACTCAACAATATACGTATCACATAAGCCATTATTTCCATGATCCAAAAGCATAAAAGTATCATTACTCTTCTTATAAGAAAAGTCTTTCTTATTAGGAATAGTGAGAGTAAAGCAATCATTATCATCATGGTAATCATCATTTTTAGGAGGCATATCATAATCATAATAAAATTTATCCTCTATAGTAGGTGGACTAAAAATCTCACATTCATCATCATCATATATAGGAAGCATAGTATCAACAAAGCAAATTTTCTCCTCAAAAGTTGGGGGACTAAAAATACCATGTTCATCAAACCCGTCATCCCCAAGCTTAGAGATTTCCATGTCATTAGCAATACTGATATTCAATGGAAGCATGCTATTAACATTCCCAACATCATAATTGTTATGCAAATAATAAAGTTCCATAGGTTTTTTAGTTTTCTCCTCAAACACTTCATGTCCTATTTCAAGATGAAGTTTATAAAGCTCTCTCATATTTTTGTTGTTTTCCATTAAGCCTAACTAGTGAAAATAAAAACGAGAAACGAAAAGATTTACTTGCAAGATCTAAAGATATACCTTCAAGCACTCACCTCCCCGGCAGCGGAGCCAGAAATAGCTTGATGTCTACGGACACTTCTATTCTTATAGACTATGTTGGGCCTCCAAGCAGAGAGGTTTGTAGCACAGCAGCAATTTCCCTCAAGTGGATGACCTAAGGTTTATCGAACTCAGGGAAGTAGAGGTGGAAGATGGTCTCTCTCAAGCAACCCTGCAATTAAGATACAAGAAGTCTCTTGTGTCCCCAATACAACTAATACAATTGTCAGTTGCATAGGTGCACTAGTTCGGCGAAGAGTTGTTAAAAGGCAAGTGATATGGATGGTAAAACAAGGTATTGTAAAACTGAAATAAAAATGGCAGCAAGCAAACGTGAAACAAAACTGAAAGTAAACGGTGTTCAATGGTGGAAAACAAGGCCTAGGCTTCATATTTCACTAGTGGAAACTCCCAACAACATTAACATAATCTAATCACATGATATTTCCACTAAAACATGCAATGGAGACGTACTTGGAGGTCATTCCTTTGTGATCAAGAGAGGATGAGAATTATGTGAGCACGAACGGTATTGCAATGCGTGGAAACAAGGCCTAGGGTTCATACTTTCACTAGTGGAAGTTCTCTCAACAATGATAACGTAATTGGATCATATAACTAGCCCTCAACATGCAACAAAGAGTCGCTCCAAAGTCACTAATAGCGGAGAACAGACGAAGAGATTTTTTCGGGTACGAAACCACCACAAAGTTATTCTTTCTGATCGATCTATTCAAGAGTTCGTAGTAAAATAACACGAAGCTATTCTTTTTGTTCAATCTATCCTAGAGTTCGTACTAGAATAACACCTTAAGACACACATCAACCAAGACCCTAATGTTACCTAGATAAACCATTGTCACCTCAAGTATCCGTGGGCATGATTATACGATATGCATCACACCATCTCAGAATCATCTATTCAACCAACACATAGAACTTCAAATAGTGCCCCAAAGTTTCTACTGAAGAGTCAAAACGTGTGCCAACCCATATGCATAGGTTCCCGATGTCACGAAACCCGCAAGTTGATCACCAAAACATACATCAAGTACTCACATGAATATCCCATTGTCACCACAGATAGACACATGCAAGACATACATCAAGTGTTCTTAAAGACTCAATCCGATAAGATAACTTCAAAGGAGAAACTCAATTCATTACAAGAAGGGAGAGGGGGGAGAACATCATAGGATCCAACTATAGTAGCAAAGCCCGCGGTACATCGAGATCATGACATCTCAAGAACACGAGAGAGAGAGAGAGAGAGAGAGAGAGAGATCAAACACATAGCTACTGGTACATACCCTCATCCCCGAGGGAGAACTACTCCCTCCTCGTCATGGAGATCGCCGGAATGATGAAGATGGCCACCGGAGATGGATTCCCCCTCCAGCAGGGTGCCGGAACGGGCTCCCGATTGGTTCTTGGTGGCTACAGAGGCTTGCGGCGGCGGAACTCCCGATCTAGGTTTATTTGTGGAGGTTTCTGTATTCATAAGACCAGATGGCATCGAGAACAAGTCAGGGGGGCCCACGAGGGAGCCACGAGCCCCCAGGCACGCCCAGGGGGGTGGGCGCGCCTCACTGGCTCGTGGCTTCCTCAGGACTCCTCTCCGGTATATTTTTCTTCTGATATTTTTTATATTTTCCATAAAAATCAAGGCGATAGTTTTATTCCGTTTTGACTCCGTTTGATATTCCTATCTAAAAAGGTCAAAAAGAAGGAAAAAACAGGAACTCGCACTGGGCTCTAGGTCAATAGGTTAGTCCCAAAAATAATATAAAATAGCATATTCATGCATATAAAACATCCAAAGTTGATAATATAATAGCATGGAACGATCAAAAATTATAGATAAGTTGGAGATGTATCAAGCATCCCCAAGCTTAATTCCTGCTCGTCCTCGAGCAGGTAAATGATAAAAACAAAAATTTTGATGTGGAATGCTACCTAACATATATTGTAACATGAATATTCAGATCCGTATGATTCAAAGCAAAAAAGTTTAATATTGACATAAGAACAATAATACATCCAGCATGCTAACAAAGAAATCATGTCTTCTCAAAATAACATGGCCAAAGAAAGTTATCCCAACAATATCATATAGTATGGCTATGCTCCATCTTCCCCACACAACGTATTTAAATCATGAACAACCACGATCTTAGTCAAGCAATTGTTTTCACACTTTTACTTTCTCAAACCTTTTCAAGTCTCACGCAATACATGAGCGTGAGCCATGGACATAGCACTATAGGTGGAATAGAATATGGTGGAGGTTGTGAGGCAAAAAGGAGGAGATGGTCACATCAACTAGGCGTATCGACGGGTTATGGAGATGCCCATCAATAGATATCAATGTGAGTGAGTAGGGATTGCCATGCAACGGATGCACTAGAGCTATAAGTGTATGAAAGCTCAAAAAGAAACTAAGTGGGTGTGCATCCAACTTGCTTGCTCACGAAGACCTAGGGCAATTTGAGGAAGCCCATCATTGGAATATACAAGCCAAGTTTTATAATGAAATTCCCACTAGTATATGAAAGTGACAATATATGGGACTCTCTGTCATGAAGATCATGGTGCTACTTTGAAGCACAAGTGTGGTAAAGGATAGTAGCATTGTCCCTTCTCTCTTTTTCTCTCATTTTTTTTGTTTGGGCTCTTTGGCCTCTTTTTTTCTCTTTTTTTCATTTCCATTTTTTTTTGTGGGCTATTTGGCCTCTTTTATTTTATTTTTATAGTCCAGAGTCTCATCCCAACTTGTGAGGGAATCATAGCTTCCTTCCTTTCCTCACATGGGACAATGCTCTAATAATGATGATCATCACACTTTTATTTACTTACAACTCGATTCTTAGAACAAAAGATATGACTCTATATGAATGCCTCCGGCGGTGTACCGGGATGTGCAATGACTCATGTGTGACATGTATGAAAGATATGAACGTGGCTTTACCACAAATACGATGTTAACTACATGATCATGCAAAGCAATATGACAATGATGGTGCGCGTCATAATAAACGAAACGGTGGAAGTTGCATGGCAATATATCTCGGAATGGCTATAAAAATGCCATGATGGGTAGGTATGGTGGCTGTTTTGAGGAAGGATATATGGTGGGTGTACTGCACAGGCAAAAGTTGCGCGGTACTAGAGAGGCTAGAAATGGTGGAAGGGTGAGAGTGCGTATAATCCATGGACTCAACATTAGTCATAAAGAACTCACATACTTATTGCAAAAGTTTTATTAGTAATCGAAACAAAGTATTAGACGCATGCTCCAAGGGGAAGGGTTGGTAGGAGTTAACCATCGCGCGATCCCGACCTCCACACAAAGGATGACACTCAATAAAAACATTATGCTCCGACTTCCTAACATAGCGGTTCACCATATGTACATGCTACGGGAATCACAAACTCTAACACAAGTATTTCTACCAATCCATAATTACTAACTAGCATGACTCTAATATTACCATCCTTATGTCTCAAGACTATATGCAAAGAATCAAACTTCTCATAGTACTCGATGCACTCTATATGAAAGTTTTTATTATATCCATCTTGGATGCCCATCATATTAGGACTAGATTCATAACCTAAGCAAATTACCATGCTGTTTAAGACTCTCAAAATGATATAAGTGAAGCATGAGAGTAAAAGAAAAACTACTCCAAAAGATATAAGTGAAGCTCAATGAGTAGTGAAAAATTATTTGGCTATGTGAATACTCTCCCATCTAAGAATTTCAGATCTTAAGTACCTTATTCAAACAAAATAAAATGACACTTCAAGGATAGCACGAATCATGTGAAGAAGCAAAAACTTAGGTTCAACCGATACTAACCGATAATTGTTTAAAGAAGAAAGGTGGGATGCCATCTGGGGCATCCCCAAGCTTAGGTGCTTGAGACTTCTTGAAATATGAATTGGGGATGCCTTGTGCATCCCCAAGCTTGAGCTTTTGTCTCTCCTTAATTCCTCTCATATGGTGGTTTCCAAAATCTTAAAAACTTCATCCACACAAAACTCAACAACAACTCGTGAGATAGGTTAGTATAAGTCAATGCAAAACTTTATCATCCTCTACTGTAGTAAATCACTAAAATTATTATTTGACATTGCATACTAAATGCCTCTGCATATTTAAAACTCCTATCCTCCAATAGGATCATTAAACAAGCAAACATATGCAAACAATGCAAACATAACAGCAATCTACCTAAACAGAACAGTCTGTAAAGAATGCAGAAAGATCCATACTTAATTAACTCCAAAAAATCTGAAAAACATTACACGCTGTAGAGAATTCATAAGATCATATTGTGTCCAAATTTCAAGTTATTCTGACATACAAAACATTCTAGGGAATTTTTGCACTCCAAGCAAACTTTCTGTTCTGGAACAGCAACTCCCGCACTTGCAAATTAAGCATGGTAAAGGTTATCCTTGACATTTTGTTTGCACTAAATGATGCAAAACATTAATATAAATAACAGAAAGCAAGTACTAATAAAATAAAATTACGCTCCAAGCAAAACACATATCATGTGGTGAATAAAAATATAGCCCAAAGTAAAGTTACCGATGGATTGAAGACGAAAGAGGGGATGCCTTCCCGGGGCATCCCCAAGCTTAGGCTTTTCGGTGTCCTTTAATATGCCTTTGGGGTGCCTTGAGCATCCCCAAGCTTAGGATATTGCCACTCCTTGTTCCTTAGTCCATCCGAACTTTACCCAAAACTTGAAAACTTCACAACACAAAACTTAACGGAACTTCGTGAGATGGGTTAGTATAATAAAGACAAATCATTCATTTTGGTACTGTCAAGACAAGATTCATAAATGTTCCCACACAAATCCTACTCTATATTATCATTTACACAATTTATATCACTTAATATAATCTATGGAAACACTAAAACAAGCAAACTATGCTTTGAAAACAGAATCTGTCAAGAACAGAACAGTCTGTAATGATCTGAACAATAACCATACTTATGCACCTCCACAAATTCTGAAAAAATTATGAAAATTAAGGAAATTTGGATTAAGGGGTCCTCGGGCGGTCGGGTTGTACCTTATGGGGCCGATCATATGAGCTGCGTAACTGAAGACCGGATTACCCGACGACTATGTAATCGAGATATAGAGCTCCGAAGACTAGGCGTGCACTCCAAGGCAGGAGGACCAGTTCAAACCATCTACCCCCGATCTATGTCGGTAACATGTAACCCTAGGGACCCTGGTGTCTATATAAACCAGGGGCCCTTATGCGTAGAGGGAGGTTATCTCATCTATGGTTTAGCTTGTACGATCTCGAGGTAGATCAACTCTGTAACCATCATTCCCCATCAATATAATCAAGCAGGATGTAGGGTTTTACCTCCTCAAGATGGCTCGAACCTGGGTAAACATCGTCTTCCCCTCTCTCCTGCAACCAATCGATCTAAGCTCCATAGTTCGGGACCAATCGATATGCTTTACATATACTAAATGTTGCTAAGTTACTACTGTTGATGCTCCTATCATACCTACTACTCAACTGTTACTATTACTATTGCTGCTAGCACCGTTACTGTTACTACTATCATTTGTTGTGCGACTAAATCCTTGCTACAGAGAGATATCTCAGGTGCGGTTGAATTGACAACTCAACTGTCACGGTCAATAAATATTCTTTGGCGCCCCTTGTGTCGAATCAATAAATTACTGTGAAATACTACCCGCGAAGACTATCGCTATCCCCTATACTTATGGGTTATCAAGTACCCCAAAGTTTCTATCGGAGAAAGTAGGATGAAAAGGTGTATCAACGTATGTGTCTAGACTACCCCATTCTCACCACGGGAATCCGCGAGTTGATTATCAAAACATACATCAAGTGACTCAATAGAATACTCCATTGTTACCACGGGTATGCACATGCAAGACATACATCAAGTGTTCTTAAATGCAAAATATTCAGTCCAACATAACGAAACCTCAAAGGGAAAGACTCAATTCATCACATCAAGATAGAGAGAGAAGAACACCATATGATCCAACTATATCAACAAAGCTCGTGGTACATCAAGATCGTGCCAAATCAAGAACATAAGGGAGAGAGAGAGATCAAACACATAGCTACTAGTACACACCCTCAATCCCGAGGGTGAACTACTCCCTCCTCGTCGCGGAGACCACCGGGGTGATGAAGATGGCCTACGGTGATAATCCCCCCCCCCCGACAGCGCATCAGAAAAGGGCTCCAGATGAGATCACTTCGGAACAGAGGCTTGTGGCGAAGGAGCAGCAGTTCTAGGTTTATTTCCGGGGTTTCCCTATTTATATGATTTTTCAGCGTTGATTTCACGCTAGGTGGGGTCCCGAGGGAGTCACGAGCTCTCATGGCACGACCTACCCCAAAGGGCGCGTGGGGTGAGCTCGTCGCTTCCCTGCACTTTGTCTCGTCCTTCCATGAAGCTTCGGGGGTCTCTTATGTTCAAAAAAAACTACCAAAAAGTTTTGTCTTGTTTGGACTTTGTTTGGTATGGATTTTCTGAAAAACAAAAAATGGCCAAAAATAGGAACTGCACTGGACACTAAGTTAATAGGTTAGTCCATAAAAACATATAAAAGCGCATCACAACCGTGTAGAACTTAGGTAAATATGACATAAATACTTCATAAATTATAGATACATTGAAAATGTATCAGTCGCAAGGACAGCCACCTCGTGCTTCATCTCCGTGGATCCCACAGAGCTTCCCCGTATGCATTCATGGAGGATGTGGTGCAATAGAGGAGGACGGGAAGCGGCTTGGGTCGTGGTGTGGAGTTAGGCGGGTGTGGCTGCCTTTAATAGGGGATTCCCGTGAGGCCACACGTCAATGCCCGCGTCGGAGTGGGTTTCTCGGTTGGCGAGCCTGTTCAATGATGGGATATGGACGTACACGAGCATAGTAGATACACGTCCCGTCTAGTAACGCGTCGTCGGCATTGAAGAGGCGCGAACATTGGGACGTGTTGCTTCAATAGCGGAGGCAGTAAAAGGTCGTGTCCGCACTGAGCCATCTTCCATGTGAAGCAGCGCGCTCTGCAACGGCATGAATGCGGGCAGCTGACGCCAGACAGAAACACACGCGGACGAGGAATGAGGTGTTGAGATGGACGAGGATGTCAGAAGCGGGCTTAAATGTTATTCGGACACCCGCAAAGCCTTCACGTGTGTCTCCGCTTTACTAGAGAAAGTACATTCAGACTATGTCTGAACCACCGTTCGGATCGATACTGATCCACATCGGATGTGCCCAGACATATGCACGCGGCTTGCTGGTCGTCATTGAAGATGCCCGTGCAGCAGTTATATAGTTCTAAATTAATCACTCTGCCAAATTGTAAAGATTTAAGGAAACGACTACAGCAATTATATGGGCCGAATAAAAACCATCACCTATATTTCCGATTAAACTGCAAGTTGAAGGAGTTGATCATCATCGGTTCTGCTAACCTATTAGGATATTACTCTATATGTTATGAACGGATGGAACTGTGCATGCCTAGCAACCTGATCGGTGAAGAGGGTCATGGCGTAAGATGCAAACTGCCTGAATAAACAATATCTCGATTAACGAGTTGACTACGGGCCACTTGCACTCAAGTGCATATCTTATCAAGCAGGATAATCCTATTTTAGGACCCCAGTTTTCAGATGAATGCAAGGCCAAGTACAGTTGATTAGCATCATCTACAGTTGAACTGTCGTATTCTTCAAGCAGACCTGTCGTGTTCTTCAATCAGTCTAATATGTATTTCATCCGTCCCAAAATTCTTGTCTTAAATTTGTTTAGATATGAATGTATCTAGTCATTTTATCTTAGCAATGTTCAAAAATGAATGTGTTAAATTACTAAAATATGACTAGATACATTTATATCTAAACAAATTTAAGACAAGAATTTTGGAACGGAGGGAGTACTAGTGTACTCATTTGCCCATTTTACACTATCCTAAATGCTATGTGGATGAGCTCTCAAACCCAAGTTATCGCAATGATGGTCTCTTCAGAGATTTGAAACAAACGAAACGAGTGTCTTCAAAATGTGGCCACTTTACCGACTATCGTCATCAACAACAAAATGAAGGACAAGGCGGGCATAGGAATGTACTGTGGCCGCAAAGCACTCGGGTTCCTTGATGGCGTGACTGTGGCAGTGTTTTTCCTTTTGGTGTAACCGTTGTGGCCATGGCATTATATGAAAATTCCTTGTTAAATTACTGTTTTGCTAGGTCACAGTCGATTAAGACTTCGTTTTGTCCGAGTCTGATACTATATTCTTTTTCATTTTGCATGGAGATTTGTATATATTTTATCTTTTTAGTTTTTAGTTTTTTCTTCTTATACACCATGTCACTTACTGAGCCTTGGTTAAGTCTTATTGACTGAGATCTAGCCACACCTGTTAAATAATACTAAAAATACAAGTGCTAAACCTTGTTAAAAAAGTTCTATGATACCACTGTAGTAGTATGTATGATCTTTCATATGTGTCCTTGGATGAGAGCAAAAGCAACTTCCATGGCGGCCGAGAGCACGACGTCTGATTTTATTTATGTGGTGTGCAGAGTTAGAAATGCCGAAAAACACTAGGAAGAGAAATCAATTCGATCTCCCGGGCCAATCCGAAGACGGCTACGAGAAGGTTGTTTAGATGCTCTTTACGAAAAGGTCGTTTGAAGTAACGAAAAGTTTGCTTGGGATAGAAAACCTCGGAAAACGCTTGGAGAGATGACACGATAATAGTGGGAATGTTACAGATACACTGCCAACCATTCGATGGCACTCCCGACCCTATTGCACCAAGACTTTCCACCCTCGCCACACTATTGTCTAAAACTCTCGTCTTATGTAATAAAAAGGCAAGTTTTAACATTGCCTAAATAAAAGTTTCGCAATACCATTGTAATAATATGTATGATCTTTCCGTGGGTTGTGAGATGAAACCAGAAATTGTTTATTTGACAACAAAGAATAGGGTGTTTAGTTTCACTTTTGTGGTGAGAAGGAGAACTAAAACGTTGCGGAAAACAATGGATGCAGAGCGTAGTCAGACCTTCCGTTGCGCGGGCCATGGACTAGGGTATGGCGGTCGAACCCTTCATACATACTCCCTCCGTTCCTAAATATAAGTCTTTTAAGCGATTTTACTAGTGGTCTACATACGGAGCAAAATGATTGAATCTATACTCTAAAATATGTCTATATACATCCGTATGTAGTCCATTAGTAAAACCTCTAGAAAGACTTATATTTAGGAACGGAGGGAGTAGAAGCTATTTTAGCACACTTAAGCGAATGTAGCTATTGTAGGTATAGGGGGTAGCATGGGGGCATATCCTAAGCCTTGGCTATACAACTGACGGGGTAAAGACGAGACAATGATGGGGCGAACATTACAGATTGGTGGGGGCATTAGGGGCCACCGCGCCTGTCGTGGGTATAAGTCTGACAGTAGATGTATAGAGTACGAAAGGATGGGCAGAGCCTTAGCTACAGCGAGGTTGTATGAGTTCAGGCCCTCTACGGTGGAGGTAAAAGCCCTACGTCTCAGTGCTCTTGGGAGCTTGATGTCGAGTGGAATATGGATTACAGTGAATTGCTAACCCCTGCACCAGTGGGGAAGGGCGACTTATATAGAGTGCGCTGCCCTTCACAACGGTTCGGTGCACAGGGATGGAGTAGTGGCGATTAAATGTCTACGTTACAGGTAACGTGTGCCTTAAATGCTAATAAAGGTACATGAAAACGTATGACCGTTGCCCTCCAGGGGGGTTACGATGTACAGAGTGGAATCGAGTCGGTAAGTTTGATACGCTCCGAATGCTCATCTCCAACTGGATGATGGAGGAATCGTCACCGACTGGATGATGGGAAGTCCTTAATTCAGTCGGAACTGACTAAGGGCCTTGTCCCTTATGAAGGGTAGTCCTTGGGTAGGACCTATAGGGCAGGCCTATGACCCTACCCTAGGACTATAACCCCATCATTAGTCCCCGAATGGATCGGGGTTGGAACGACGAAGCGATGCTTGGAGTACGGATCCGACTGGTATGGATGCGACTTTGGCGTTGTTTGCCTCGATCCATTTTATCCTCTTGACCAGTGATCCGAGTGGATATATCTGTGAAACGAACCGTCAGAGACCGAGTGCTTCCCTGGAATCTTTTGACGTGACCGGTCAACTGACAGCGGCGGATTTTCTGGGATCCTCAAATTTCGGTTGCCGCGCGCTCAGCGGGGATGACGACATCGTCATCGAGTAGTATCTGCCGCCTCGATTTCCGCATCTTCATCTCCTCCACTAATATCGCAGCAACCGGTCGGGGGATAAGATTTCGGGGCCACCTGCTAGTGACCCAGTCGGAACCTTATTTAAACCTCTCCAGCGAGGGTTTCTCGTTGCACTCGCCTGATAACCCGCACTCGCCCCGCTCTCCTGTGGCTTCCTGCGCACCCCAAGCTCCTTCCTTCTTCTCCTCATCGGATCTGCAGCCTCCACCATGACGAAGGGGCAAACGAGCAAGCTCGAGGCGCGGAAGAAGAAGAAGACGGCGGCTCCCGCTCAACGGCGACAGCGGGCACTGCCGGCGGGTTGGATCCAGGGGGATTTCCTCCCCTCCACGGTGACGAAGAGCGACATGCTGGATCTGGTGGAGCAAGGCCTGATCGAGAACAAGACGTGGAGGCTGCCGGCGGAGGGCGAGACGGAGCCGGCGCCCCAGGAGGGGGAGCGCGTCTTGCTGCTCAGTCACGTGTACCGAGGCTTCTCTCTGCCTCATCATCCCTTCTTCAGAGGTATAATGAACCACTTCAGGGCGCAGCTCCACCATTTTCCTCCCAACGCAATAGCTCATCTCTCTGCCTTCGTCGTGCTTTGCGAGTGTTTTATCGGTTGTCCTCCTCATTGGGGGCTCTTTAAACACATCTTCTCCGCTAGATCCCAAACCATCAAAAGACTTAGTCAGTCGGACGACAAAACTCATCTCCTCCAGCTCTGCGGAGGCTTAGGCTTCCAGAAGAAAAGCAAAAGTAGCTATCCCGCTCTCCAGTGGTCTGAATCCGTTAGGAACTGGCAGTCGACTTGGTTCTATTGCCAGGACGTCGCTTGTCCGAATGCCGCAACTGGACTGCCACCTTTTAGCCTAGACCGACCGGCTCTGCCTAGGCAGCTTGCGCTCACGAAGATGGAAAAGATCCAGATTCAGCCTCTGGTCGACGCGCTAGTAGATGTCGTCCGCAAGGGAGTCACCGGCATAGATTTGTTAGAGATTTTTCTGGGTCGGCGTATCTAGCCTTTGCAAGCTCGACACCACGCCATGTGGCACTACACGGGGCCTGAGGACTCCACTCGGACTCACCCCGAGTGCATGAACGAGGAGGTTGTGACGGCGTGGGTCCGCGGCATCACAGGCGCGTGCGATAACCCCAGAGGAGCCTGGCGAGTGAAGCCCTTCCGCGCGACAACCCTCCTCCGAATGAGGTGAGTATAACTTGTCGAGTGCTGAAAATTGTCTTAGATTTATCGCTTTTTCTTATATCAATGCCTGACGTCTGATGTTGTCGACTGTATCTCGTGCAGGCGTGGACCAACTGGTTTTCTCCCGTCTCGAACGGAAATCCGGCTGAGGAAGAGGAAGGCAGCCAGGAGGGCAGCATGGAGAGCGTCGAGTACGTCTCTGACAGTGGGGAGACGGAGGAGGAGTCCGAAGAGGAAGAGGGGGAAGATGAGGAACAGAACTCGCCACCCCCACCACCAGAGCCTCGAACTAAGCGTCGTCACGAACCCGTGACCCCGTCAGCTCCTCCAGCGGCCCCGAGTGCCCCGCCAGCTCCTCCTGTGGTTCCGAGTGCCTTGCCAGCTACTCCCGTGGTTCCGAGTGCTCGGAGCACAAAGAGGACCAGGGACTCTGCTGCTGAGCCCGCAGGCCAGCCTTCTAAGGTGGCCAAACCGAGTGGATCCAAGCCTCGAAAGGCTTTGCCGCGGATGAGGATCGCCGTTCCCGTTGCCTCAGCGTGAGTGTATTGTTCTCCTATCTTCTTCTAGTATCTGATTGAACTCATGCTTATTGGTCGAGTGAACTTTACTCGACAGAGCTGCCACCTCCGCCACTTCTCTGCCACGCCAGGAAGACGATCCCATGGATACGGACAACGTTGCCACATCCCAGCAAGGTACGTCGTGGCGACTCTGAGAGCTTACATTATTGTTTCACGAATTTTGTCTTTGATCTTGCCCTTTTTCCTGTGGTCTCACGTCGTTCGGTCGGGCTTCCTTCAGAGGTGATTCATGTGGAGGAGGACGACCAGAAGAGGTCCGAGCAAGCTGCGGTGCCTGTCCTTGAGGCTGTTCCATCTGCTACTACTCCCGCCATGGACGCGTCGCCAACCGAGACGATGTCGTCGACTGAAACGGCGCTCATCGCTGCTGAACCGACTGGAGCAGGACTTGGGATGCCCAAGGAGTCTCTTGTGGTGCCAGGTCCGTAGACCGTCCATTACGACGCCCAACGCCTCCCGGAAGATCAGGTGGGAGCTGCCAAGGGGGGCATGGTGCAAGCGGAGTTGATGGCGGGGGATGCCAAGAGCGCGTACTACTCCATCGCGTCTGTGTACAAACGAAGCTTGGAACTCCGGGACGATATCCGAGTAAGTGGGCTAGTAAGTATTTACTTTCCTCTTGTAACCCAGTGGGTGTTTAAGCAATATACTCGGATGTAGTATGATTATTTTGTAGTGGGTTCACTCTTAGTGAACCCAGTGGGTGTAGTCCCCGAGACTTCTGTCGAGTGCTTGCACCGGCAGTTGTCTTTATATACATTTTCTTTAACTTGATCAGATCAAAACTAATCTGTTCGAATGTTACCGGTGGGGGCACTCCGAGTGCACCTACTGGAAGTAGTCCCCGAGAGTAATTTTACTCAGATCGGGTAGTAGTAGCCTCATAGGCTTGTTTTTGTTATTTAGCTCAATAGGGCGGACCTGTTTGAGCTTCATGGCAGTGAGGTCACTCTTAGTGAACCCACTGGGTGTAGTCCCCGAGGCCGCTGTCGATTGCTTGCGTCGGCAGGGGTCTGAAGAACTTCGAGCTTTTATTGTTTTCCTTGTTGAATTTGTCTGATCTTCTCTTTGCGCTGATTTGCAGAAGACTTGCGAGATGGGATCAGCGTACAACGCTCTGAAGGCTGAAAAGATTCAGCTTGCTGCGGAACTGGAGGCAGCTGTTCATGACTTGGCTGGTGTGAAGGGCGCTCTGGCTAAACGAGAGAAGTCCTTGGAGGAGTCCCGTGAGGCAAACAAGGCATTGGTGGCCGAAATGGAGAAAATGGGGAAACAAAGAATCGAGTTGATGGGACAGATGAAGGTGATGAACAAGCGTTGCATATCACACGAGAAGTACGTCAGTGACTCGGCAAGGAAGATGATTGCGCTTCTCGGTGGTAAGTTCTGTTTTTCCGAGTGCTTCTTGACAGTGTATTTCATTCTGCGCTTACTTTCTGCTCGTCTTGTCTTTGCAAATTTTTGTATGGACGCTGAGGCTGAAGCAGCTAACGTTGAGCGGTCGGTTATTCCGAACGTTCCACTCGGCGACGACGCCAATCGAGACATGCTCCGAGCGCACATTCGCCTGGGCAAAGTGGGACCTTTCATCGGTCGACTGAGAGAGGTCGTCGGCCGAATCGACAAGGAGCTGTGGCCCGAAGACGAGTCCCGGCAAGAGATGGAAGGGTTGATGACTCGGCTGGAGGACGTCTCGAACCGAGTGCAGGCGTGGAAGAAGTCTGCTGCTCGCTGTGGTGCGGACGTGGCGCTGTCGCTGGTCCGAGTGCACTGCAAGGAGGCTCGTGAAGAGAAGCTGAAGGCGCTGCAGGTCGCCAACACCAAGAAGCTTCGATTCGAAGATTTCATGGAGACCTTCCTTGAGAGCGCCACTCGCATCGCAGACGGGATCGACCTCGACACTTTCGTGGAGCCTGCCAGTCCCAGTGCCAGTCCTGACGACGCTTGAGAAAACTTTACCTCGGTATGCCGAGTCTTACTTGTATCGAACTTTGGCCACTGCTGTTGGCCGTCACATTCATGGTTAAGTGTGGATAAGCTTGATCTACATCGAACCGACTATCTTTAAACCAACTTTGAATTGGAACCGAATATTTTGCTCTTCCTTTGCCAAAGAATTGTTGACACGATTTTGGCTCGTGGTTTTTGTTTGGCGTTTCTTGGTGAAGCCAATGGCAAACATGCGGAGCATGTAATTGTCAGTTGTCTTGACATCTGCATGAGCCTCAATGAGGGTCTGCTAAGCCTCTGAGTGGATCTCTAGGATACACTCGAAGGGAGTTCTTTACTTAGGCGATTCGTTATCGCAGCTAAGTCTTAAAGCGCGACCGTAAGGTCGCACTCGGAGCGAGTTGCTACTCATGTAATTGTCAGTTGTCTTGACATCTACATGAGCCTCAATGAGAGTCTGCTACTCATGTAATTGTCAGTTGTCTTGACATCTACATGAGCCTCAATGAGAGTCTGCTACTCATGTAATTGTCAGTTGTCTTGACATCTACATGAGCCTCAATGAGGGTCTGCTAAGCCTCCGAGTGGATCTCTAAGATACACTCGAAGGAAGCTTTTTACTTAGGCGATTCTTGATCGCAGACAAGTCTCCGAGTGCGACGTTTAGAGCACACTCGGAGAAAGTTGTTGCTTAGGCGATTCTAGATCGCAGCTAAGTCGTCGAGTGTGACGTTTTAGTGCACACTCGGGAAAAGTTTGTACTTAGGCGATTCTTGATCGCAGCTAAGTCCCCAAGTGCGACGTTTAGAAAATTAGTACTTAGGCGATTCTTGATCGCGGCTAAGTCCCCGAGTGCGACGTTTAGTGCACACTCGGAGAAAGTTTGTACTTAGGTGATTCTTGATCGCAGCTAAGTCCCCGAGTGTGACGTTTAGTGCACACTCGGAGAAAATTAGTACTTAGGCGATCCTTGATCGCAGCTAAGTCCCCGAGTGCGACGTTTAGTGCACACTCGGAGAAAGTTTGTACTTAGGCGATTCTTGATTGCAGCTAAGTCCCCGAGTGCGACGTTTAGTGCACACTCGGAGAAAGTTAGTACTTAGGCGATTCTGGATCGCAGCTAAGTCCCCGAGTGCGACATTTAGTGCACACTCGGAGAAAGTTTGTACTTAGGCAATTCTTGATCGCAGCTAAGTCCCCGAGTGCGACGTTTAGTGCACACTCGGAGAAAGTTTGTACTTAGGCGATTCTTGATCGCAGCTAAGTCCCCGAGTGCGACGTTTAGTGCACACTCGGAGAAAGTTTGTACTTAGGCGATTCTTGATCGCAGCTAAGTCCCCGAGTGCGACGTTTAGTGCACACTCGGAGAAAGTTTGTACTTAGGCGTTTCTGGATCGGAGCTAAGTCCCCGAGTGCGACGTTTAGTGCACACTCGGTGAAAGATTGTACTTAGGCGATTCTGGATCGCAGCTAAGTCCCCGAGTGCGACGTTTAGTGCACACTCGGAGAAAGATTGTACTTAGGCGATTCTGGATCGCAGCGAAGTCCCCGAGTGCGACGTTTAGTGCACACTCGGAGAAAGATTCTACTTAGGCGATTCTGGATCGCAGCTAAGTCCTCGAGTGCGACGTTTAGTGCACACTCGGAGAAAGTTAGTACTTAGGTGATTCTGGATCGAAGCTAAGTTTTTTTTTGAGACCGGAGTCTGCGAACGCGGAAGAATTTTGAATCTGCAAAAACTCAATCTGCTTTGTATTACTTCAACGATACTTGTTCTTTACATTGCTTCAGTCGACGGTCACGTGTAGAAGCGCTTCAGGAGAACTCCGTTCCATGCTCGCGGCTCGTCCCTTTCGCTGTCGAGGTTGTAGAGTCGATATGCTTCGTTGTTCAGCACCTTGGAGATGATGAAGGGTCCTTCCCAGGCGGGAGCTAACTTGTGAGGTCTCTGCTGATCCACTCGGAGCACTAGGTCGCCTGCTTGGAATGTACGACTCCTCACGTGTCGCGCGTGAAAACGCCGCAAATCTTGTTGATAAATGGTTGAGCGAGTCAGTGCCATCTCGCGCTCCTCCTCTAGAAGATCCACTCCGTCTTGCCTTGCTTGCTCTGCTTCGGCTTCGGAGAAGAGTTCAACTCGTGGAGCGTTGTGAAGCAAGTCACTCGGAAGGACCGCCTCTACTCCGTAAACGAGGAAGAATGGGGATCGCCCTGTAGATCTATTTGGGGTTGTACGGAGACCCCACAGCACCGAAGGCAGTTCCGTGACCCATGCGCCGGCAGCATGTCCCACTTCTCGCAGGAGTCGAGGCTTCAAATCTTGCAGAATAAGTCCATTCGCCCGCTCTGCTTGCCCGTTTGTTTGGGGATGCGCCACAGATGCAAAATCTACTTGGATACCCTGGCCTGTACAAAAACCTTTGAATCTGTCCGAGTCAAAGTTTGTGCCATTGTCAGTGATTATGCTGTGCGGTACCCCGAATCTGGAGATGATGTCCCTGACAAACTTGATGGCTGTAAGGGCGTCGAGCTTCTTGATGGGCTTGGCTTCAATCCACTTTGTGAACTTGTCGACTGCCACCAACAGATGTGTGAATCCCCCTTGGCCTGTCCTGAATGGACCGACTGTATCTAATCCCCACACTGCAAACGGCCAAACAAGAGGGATTGTCTTCAACGCAGATGTTGGCTTGTGGGACTTGTTAGAGTAGAACTGACAGCCTTCGCATCGGTCGACCATGTCCTTTGCCATTTCATTCGCCTGCAACCAGAAGAAACCGGCTCTGAATGCTTTGGCGATGATTGCCCTTGAGGAGGCGTGATGACCGCAGGTTCCTGAGTGAATTTCTTTCAGGATTAACTGTCCCTCCTCAGGGGAGATGCATCGTTGATCAATGACAGTGAACGACTTTGACCTGCGGACGATCTGTCTGGCTTGGACTTCGTGTTCTAGTAATTCTTGCCTCAGGATGTATGCAATGAACGGCACAGTCCAATCGGGGATGATAGCAAGAATCTCCATGATCAAATCAACCACAGCAGGGACTTCGACTTCAGTCGGATCTGTCGAGCTCTTTGGTTGTATTGGTTCCTCTGTGAAAGGATCTTCTTTAACTGAGGAAAGGTGAAGGTGCTCGAGGCAGACGTCACTCGGGACTGGTCTCCGAGTGGATCCAAGTTTCGCCAATTCATCAGCTGCTTGGTTTTTCAGTCGCGGAACATGGTGGAGTTCCAGACCTTCAAACTTTTTCTCGAGCTTCCTCACTGCATTGCAGTATGTGGTCATGGTGGGGTTCCTTACGTCCCACTCCTTCATCACTTGATTAACTACCAAATCTGAATCGTCGTAGACCATCAGGCGACGGACGCCGAGTGTGATGGCCATGCGCAATCCATAAAGGAGAGCCTCATACTCTGCCTCATTGTTGGAGGAATCGAAGTGTATCTGCAACACATACTTGAGTTTGTCACCCTTTGGCGATATGATCACAACGCCAGCGCCGGAGCCATTCAACATCTTGGACCCATCGAAGAAAATTGTCCAATGAGCCGAGTAGATGTGGGTCGGTTGCTGTTGTTCTACCCATTCTGCTATGAAGTCAGCCAGAGCTTGAGACTTTATAGCTTTCTTGGCCTCGAACTTGATGTTGCAGTATAACATCTCCATCGCCCACTTCGCCACTCGGCCCGATGCGTCCCGATTGTGGAGGATTTCCGACAACGGAGCATCAGAAACGACAGACGCCGAGTGGTCTTGGAAATAATGAGCCACCTTCTTCGCAGTCATGTAAATCCCGTAGATAAGTTTTTGATAGTGGGGATACCTCTGCTTGGAAGGAGTCAGGACTTCGGAGACATAATACACTGGCCGCTGAACCTTGTATGCTTTGCCTTCTTCTTCGCGTTCGACAGTGAGAACAGTGCTGACGACTTGATTTGTAGCCGCGATGTACAGAAGAAGGGGTTCTTTACTGAGCGGAGCAGTAAGAACCGGCTGGGTGGAAAGTAGGACTTTGAGGTCGTCGAATGCGATTTGGGCTTCGTCTGTCCACTCGAAAGTATCTGATTTCTTCATGAGTCGGTACAGAGGAAGTGCCTTCTCGCCGAGTCGACTGATAAACCTGCTCAAAGCCGCTAGGCAACCTGTGAGCCTTTGAACATCGTGTATTCTGACCGGCCGCTCCATTCGGACGATGGTCCCGATCTTTTCGGGGTTGACATCGATCCCTCATTCAGAAACAAAGAAACCGAGTAACTTTCCGCTGGGAACACCGAATGAACACTTGGCTGGGTTGAGCTTGATATCGTACCTACGAAGGTTGGCGAATGTTTCTGCCAAGTCAGTCAGCAGGTCGGAACCATTGCATGACTTGACTAAGATATCATCCATATAGGCCTCCACATTTCGACCGATCTGGTGAAGGAGGCTTTTTTGGATCATGCGCATAAAGGTTGCTCCTGCATTCTTCAAACGAAATGGCATAGTGATGTAGCAGAAGCACCCGAATGGGGTGATGAAGGCTGTTTTTAATTCATCGGGGCCATACAGACGGATCTGATGATAGCCCGAGTAGGCATCAAGGAATGACAAACACTCGCAACCCGCAGGCGAATCGACAATTTGATCGATGCGGGGGAGCGGGAAATGGTCTTTCGGGCAGACCTTATTGAGATGCTTGAAGTCGATGCACATTCGGAGAGACTTGACCTTCTTGGGCACCATGACAACATTGGCGAGCCACTCGGAGTGGTGTACCTCGCAAATGAAGTTGGCTGCCAAAAGCTTAGCCACCTCTTCTCCGATTGCCTTCCTCTTGTGCGCGGCGGACCGACGCAGGCGTTCTCGGACAGGCCGAGCAGCAGGATCCACATGCAGTCGGTGCTCAGCCAACTCCCTGGGTACACCTGGCATGTCAGCGGGCTTCCATGCGAAAATGTCCCAGTTCTCACGGAGGAATTGGATGAGCTCGGCTTCCTATTTAGGATCGAGGGTGGTGGATATGTTCGTCGGGGCAGCGGCGTCATCTGTCGGGTGGATGCTGACCTTCTTCGTTTCTCCCGCCGACTGGAATGCGGATTCCGAAGCTGGCTTCTTCAAACGCATCAAGTCAGCGAGGTCGACTGTCTTCTTGTACTCGTCAAGCTCAAGGACAGCCATCTGCTGATCGGCGATCCTCGATCCCTGCTGCAGACACTCCTCGGCCCGCTGCCGATTCCCTGTGATAGTGATCACACCTTTTGGGCCTGGCATCTTCAGCTTCAGGTACACGTAACATGGACGGGCCATGAAACGCGCATACGCCGGGCGGCCCAGAATCGCGTGGTACGCACTCTGGAAGTCCACCACCTCGAACGTCAGTTTTTCCTTGCGGAAGTTCTTGTCGGAGCCGAAGACGGCGTCCAACGCGATCTGGCCGAGTGACTTGGCCTTTCGTCCGGGGACGACTCCATGGAACTGCATGCTGCTCTCGCTAAGTTTGGACATCAGAATGCCTATCCCCTTGAGAGTGTCAGCATACATGATGTTCAAGCTGCTGCCGCCGTCCATGAGGACTTTGCGTGGTCGAACTCCTTCCACCACCGGGTCGACGACCAGGGTCTGCCTTCCTCGGGTGGGTACGTGTACTTTGCGTGGTCGAACTCCTTCCACCACCGGGTCGACGACCAGGGTCTGCCTTCCTCGGGTGGGTACGTGTACTGGATGATCCGACTGGTCAAAGGTGATCGCAGTCTGAGACCATTTGAGGAACGTGGGATTGGTTGGGGTGGCCATGTTCACCTCCCTGTTCACCAACTTCAGTCGACTCTTACTTTCAACGTCAGCAAAAATCATCAGTGTGGCATGGACTTGGGGGAACGGATCCTCCTTGTCCTCCTCATCCTGTTCATTGTCCTTTTCACTCGGCTGCCCTTCACCGAACCCCTGGATCAGGAGGCGACATTGCCGAGTGGTATGCTTCGGAAATATGGCGTTGCCCTCTTCATCCATCTTCGTGTGGATTGGACATGGCTGGTCCAGGATGTGGTTTCCGAACTGCTTCTTCTTGGGGGTGAACTGAGCCTTCCCCTTGCCCTTGAACTATTGGTAACGGCTGCGGCCTCTCCCTGCGGAGTGGACGGAGCTTTCTGCTTCTGCTTCCGAGTGTTGTTCCCATCTCCATCGGTGACTCCTTTGTGCTTGCCGCTACGAATGCGGTCCTCTTCTTCGCCATTTGCATAGCGTTCCGCTATCTCCATCATCTTGCTCATGGAGATGTTGCCTGTTCGACCGAACTTCAGGTACATATCTCTGTATCGCACGCCTGCCTTGAAGGCGCAGACTGCTTGGTGCTCTATGACGTTCTCCACCGTGTGGTAGAGGGTTGTCCAACGCTGGATGAAATCACGCAGGGGCTCGTTCTGCTTCTGGACACAGTGCTGGAGCTCCACGAGACCAGCAGGGCGTTTGCACGTCCCCTCGAAGGTCCTGATGAAGACTCGGGCCAGATCTGCCCAACTATAGATGCTTGAAGGAGCCAACTGGTTCAGCCACGCTCGAGCCGAGCCGTCGAGCATCAGGGGGAGATGTTTCATGGCAACCTGGTCGTCTCCACCACCGATCTGGACCGTCACTCGGTAGTCGTCCAGCCACGTTTCTGGCTTGGATTCTCCTGTAAACTTGCTGATTCCCGTCGCCAATCGGAAGTTGGGAGGGATGTCAGCTGAACGGACGGCTCGACTGAAACACTCGGGGCCAGAGACAATGGTCCTGCTTCCACTCGGACGGTCTATATCATGACCATCGCGGTGGGCCCGGCCCCTGTCGACCCTCCTCTAGGCGATATATCCTCTTGCGTCAGGCCTTGGATCATAAGTGTCACCGACCGAACGCCGATCATCATGAAGTCGGGGCCCGTAGGGCCCACCCCGCGGAGGGGTGCGTGAACGGCGACGATCCTCGGGATTCATGGAACGGTTGGCTCCCCTGTGTCCACTAGTAGAAATAAGGGCTTTCGTCCCAGCTCGAAAAACACATTAGTCGTGGTTCCTTTATGAACCGGGACTAATGTTAGTATTAGTCCCGGTTCGAGCGGCAAAGGCGCCGGTCGGGCATTAGTCCCGGTTCGAGACGTGTCTCGAACCAGGACTAAAGGGTTTGGAGGATTTAGTCCCGGTTCGTGTCTTGGACCTTTAGACGCGGTTCGTGTCTCGAACCGGGACTAAAGGGTTTGGAGGATTTAGTCCCGGTTGGTGTCTTGAACCGGGACTAAAGGGTAGACCTTTAGTCCCGGTTCGTGACACGAACCGGGACTAAAGGTGTTCAGATTTTTTTTCTGTTTTTAAATTCTTGTTTGTAGTTTCTGTTTTAAATTGCTTATATCTTTTAGGATATTTGATGTTTTTTATTGATTCTTTTTGCATTAGATTCAAAATTTTGTCTAGTTTCTGTTTGTGCCATTAGTTTTCAAATTTGAATGGTTTAAATTTGAATTTGTTTAAATTTGCTTCAAACGCATTTTTTGAATAACTTGAGTTTACAAATAGTTTTTAATTTAATTCTTTTTGCTCCCATCATGTGTTAGATTGTTGTCACAGTAAGATTTATTTGGTTATTTTTAGAATAATTTAAATTAGGATTTTAATTAAAGAAATATTGTTTTGCTTATATAGTTGTTTTAGTCATTTAATTGTTGTTTTTTATTATTTTTAGTTAGTTCTTTCTGAAGATTTTAACATGTTGTAGTATGGTGCATATTTAATGCATAAAAAAATCTATAGTTCAATTAATTTTAAAAAAATGCCTTTGTAGCAGATGGGTTTTCGTCTGAAACCTTGATACTTTTAGTTTTGTATAAAATAAACAAAAATGATAAAATCTTTAAAAAATAAACAAAAATGATAAAATCTTCAAAAAATAAAATCCTTTGGGTTGTTAGGTTTTAGTGTCTAGTCGGTATAGAAATTTTGAGATATGAATTTTGACCGTTTTTGCAAAAAAAATACATAAATAAACGGCCATAACTTTTACATACGATGTCCAAAAAAATTAATATATCAAAAAAAACTAGAAAAAATAGGTACTCGATTTCACCCGGGCATGCCCGGTGAAGTTTTCTCACATGCTCAAAATTCCAAATGGAAAAAAAGTTATTTCAAAAAGAAGTTTTTTCCAAAAAAAAGAAAACTAATTTTATTTAAAAATATTTTTTTGTTTTCATTGAAATTCACTATTATTGTTACTTATTAAGTTTATTGTAATAATTGTTTGTAATTCAAAAAATTAAATCATGTGACATGACATCAAGACTCAAGTTGTTTAGGATTGATAGCTTACTATTGTCAGGAATACAACAAGTGCACACTTGGCAACTAGGGACGATAGAACCAGAAAGTTAAGCGTGTTCGGGCTGAAGCAGTGAAAGGATGGGTGATCGGCCGGAAGTTAGACGATTTGAAATGAGTGATCCACGCTAGAGCAGTGAGGATGGGTGATTAGAGATTAAATTGTCAAATAATTCAAAGATTAGAAAATTGGAATAAAACATAAAATATTCAAAAATAAAAATTGAAAATTTTTTAAAAAAATCTACCTTTTCGTGTCAAACAAACAAAAAAAACAGACGGATCCTTTAGTCCCGGTTCGTAAGTAGAACCGGGACTAAAGGTACTCCCTCTGAGGCGGCCACGTGGAGCACCTTTGGTCCCGGCTTGGAACAGGGCCGGGACTAAAGGTTAGGCCTTTAGTCCCGCCCCTTTAGTCCCGGTTGGTGAACCGGGACTAAAGCCCCTTACGGACCGGGACTAAAGGCCCTGTCCCCACTAGTGGTCGTTGATGAGAACCGGGGCTGTGAACTGACCGATGCGTGTTCGCGCGAACAGAACTAATGTGGATCCTGTTGTGCGACTCGGAGACCGCCGAATTTTGCTGCTGCGCCGTGTGCAGCAGGGCACGGATCTGCTCGATCCCTCTGCCAGCCTCTGAGTCAGTCGGCTGGAGGGAATCGACTATCTTGGCGGCAGCAACCAGGTTGAGGACGGGTGTGCGGAACACCTCCACGTTACTCTGACGAGTGCGCCGACTAGCAGAACGGCGGGGCTGACGGCGAGCGCCGGATGTCTCGCCGACCTCGTGCTCGTTCAGGCCGGTTTGGCGGGGAGTTTCATGGGAGTTGGCCATGTGCACTTCGGCTGCAGGCCCGCGACCCCAGTACTCGGAAGAAACTCAGTCGGAACTGAGTCCGAGCGCTCGGACGGCGGCGCAACTACAACCGACTCGAGGACCGCCACTTGTGAAGACGCGCTCTGGCGCGCCTGAGCGTGTTGCACCCAACGCTGGAGCCGCGGATGGCGAGACCGCTTGTTGCGGCGCGTGACGGGGGCGAAGGTCGACACCAGAGCCGACTGCTGGAGAAGAAGGATGTCGCGGGCGCCGGCACGGAAGTGCGTAGCCCTGCGACTGGGGAGCGCCTCGACGTCGAGAGGAGCATCCCGAAGCCATGCCGAATCGTCGACGATGAAGGAGAGAGCGTCGAAGAGGATCTCATGACCCATGCACAAATCTCCACCGGACGACGTGATGAAAAGATGTAGTCGCAAACTCGCCGAAAGTCGCGTAGACGCCTGCCCCAAGGTGGGCGCCAACTGTCGTGGGTATAAGTCTGACAGTAGACGTATAGGGTACGAAAGGATGGGCAGAGCCTTAGGTACAGTGGGGAAGGGCGACTTATATAGAGTGCGCTGCCCTTCACAACGGTTCGGTGCACAGGGGTGGAGTGGTGGCGATTAAATGTCTACGCTACAGGTAACGTATGCCTTAAATGCTAATAAAGGTACATGAAAACGTATGACCGTTGCCCTCCAGGGGGGTTACGATGTACAGAGTGGAATCCAGTCGGTAAGTTTGATACGCTCCGAATGCTCATCTCCGACTGGATGATGGAGGAATCGTCACCGACTGGATGATGGGAAGTCCTTAATTCAGTCGGTAAGTTTGATACGCTCCGAATGCTCATCTCCGACTGGATTATGGAGAAATCGTCACCGCTGAATGATGGGAAGTCCTTAATTCAGTCGGAACTGACTAAGGGCATTGTCCCTTATGAAGGGTAGTCCTTGGATATGACCTATAGGGCAGGCCTATGACCCTACCCTAGGACTATAACCCCATCAGTGCCCTTGCCATTGTGGCTGCAATACTATCTAAAATTCTCATCTTGATAAGTAAAAAAAGAAAGTTTTTTCTTTGCCTTCTTTAAAAATAACTTTTGCAACAACATTGTAACACTATGCATGATCTTTTAGTTAGTTGTTGAATCAGGACATATTCATTATTTTATGGCGGAGGACAGGACATCCGATTTTACTTCTAAGTTGAGAAAGAACATAAAACAGCGCAGAAGACATGGCTGGCGACAAGGCATCCAATTTCACTTCCACGGTGAGAAGGAAAACTGAAAGTACTCATAAGATGTTGTCCTCTGGTCATTGTGGCCACAATATAATCTAAAACCCTAAGCAGGCAAGTTATTTTATATGTTTAAAAATAAATTTCAGAACACCACTATAGCACTATGCATGATCTTTTGGTTAATCAAAGGATGAGACTATAATGGTTCCTTTGGCAGACGAGAACGAAGCTTCCCGTTTCACATCCACGGTCAAAAGAAGAACTCAAAACACCGCGAAAAACACTGTCGAGGGCCAGACACCCAGTTTCACTTTCATGGTGAGAAGGAGAACTGAAAATATCGCGGAAAATGCTGCTGAGGACACGGCGTCCATCCGGGGTTCACTTCTGCCATGAAAAAGGAAAACTGGAAACGTTGCGGAAAAAACTCCGCTCAGACGACACAATGATTGGGCAAACATTACAGATTAGCCGCTAGTCTTTCAGGGGCACTCAAGACACCACGACCTTGCCACTGTGGCCATAGTATTATCTAAAACCATCGTATTCATGATTGAATGGTAAGTTTTTGCCTTGTTTAGGTACAACTTTCGCAATGCTATTTTATGATCATCCAGTAAGTCGTTGGATGACACAGTTATGATTTCTTTGACGGTAGTGCGTCAGGTGTTACTTCCACAGTGAGAATAACTTAAAATAACACAGGAAATGCACACAAGGTGTCTGATTTTACTTCCGCAATGAGTAGGAGAACGAAAAATGTACAGAAAATGTTGTCGTCGGGCAACTACGGCTATAGTATTATCTAAAACTTTTCTCTTAATGAATGAAAAAGGGAAGTTATTCTCGTCTTAATGATCTTTCAGTTAATCAATGGATAAGGTTCTAATGTTTTAGTTGAGAGTCGTGCACACAGCATTCGGTTTCACTTCCACGATGAGAAGGAGAACTGAAAATGGCGCAGGAAACCTTGCAGAAGTCCGGGCGTCAGATTTCACTTCTTCAACGAAAAGTAGAACTGAAAATGGTAGGAAAAACCCAACAGAGAACCGGGCATCATGTTTCACTTTCATGGTAAAAAGAAGAACTGAAACTGACGCGGAAAACCCTGCCGATGACTAGACGTCCATTCAGTTTCACTTCCGCGGTGAGAAGAGAACCGAAAACACGCTCGGAAAAAGCGGCAGAGGACACGTTGTACGGTTTCACTTCCATGGTAAATGAAGAACTTTCTATGGAAGATGAAGAATCCAACTCTTTTTTTGTAAAAGAAAATAACATTTTGGTTTTTCACACGAGGAAGAACCTTTTTTCTCAAAATGCGAAGAACATTTTTTGGTAAGAAGACGAAGAGCGGACAACGGCGCGGAAACCTTTCGGACAGAGGCGGCACGATGACGAGGCGAGCGTCAACCAGACTGGCCGCGGACGGTTCGGGCCGCGCTGCACCGCGACACGTACCACCACACCGCGCACATGCCGCGCCTTCTCGCCTCGCTCGGCTCCACCTGTCTCGCCGTCCCGTCGGGATTCAAGAGCCGCTCTTCCTTCCCCCATATGCGTCCCTCGTTTCTCTCTCTTGGACTTTTGGCAGTACAACTGGGCGAGCGAGGGAGGCAAGGCTTTGCGAAAGCGCTCAGTTTCTCCCAGTCTCCGGCTTCGAGATCTCAAGAGAGAGAGAGAGGGGGGGAGGCAGGAGGACAGCGGGTCAGGGAGGAGGGGGCGTGGGATCCTACTGTGGAGCCAGCCAGTGTGGCGGATTCTTGGGGGGAGGCGCCTACGTGCATGGCCACCGGCAGCAGCAAGTGGTGGCAAGGGCCAATGGACTTCCCGCCGCAGCCGCAGCAGATGCAGCAGCATCAGCACCAGCAGCTGCAGTTGCCGGCGGTGACCATGCCGGCGCCGGCTCCAGCGGTTGCCGCCTCGCCGGAGAACAAGCAGCAGCAGCAGCAGCAGCAGGGCCAGGGGCAGGGCGAGGGGCAGATGGGCGCGGCGGCAGGGGCCATCGTGCCGCTGCGGAGGCCGCGGGGGCGGCCGATGGGGTCCAAGAACAAGCCCAAGCCGCCGATAATCATCACGCGCGACAGCCCCGACGCGCTCCACTCGCACATCCTCGAGGTGGCCTCGGGCGCCGACGTCGCGGCCTGCGTCGCCGAGTACGCGCGCCGCCGCGGCCGGGGCGTCTGCGTGCTGGGCGCGTCCGGCTCCGTCGTGGACGTCGTCGTGCGCGGCGCGGCCGCGCCCGCGCCCCTCCCGGGCCGCTTCGAGCTCCTCTCCATGACCGGCACCGTGCTCCCGCCCCCGGCACCGTCCGAGGCGTCCGGCCTCGCCGTCATGCTCTCCGCCGGCCAGGGCCAGGTCCTCGGCGGGTGCGTCGTGGGGCCGCTCGTCGCCGCCGGGACCGTCACCCTCTTCGCCGCCACCTTCGCCAACGCCGTCTACGAGCGACTGCCCCTCCAGGACGCCGCCCCCGACGCCGACGTCAAGCCCGACCTCTCCGCCGCCCCCGACGCCTCGGTCTCGCAACAAGTGCAAGCGCAGCAGCCACTCGCCATCTCCCAGGCCATGGCAATGGGCGCGGGCTACCCCGACCACCGCTCACCTCAGTACCCGTGGGGAGGCCACCAGGGAGGCGGCATCTGATGAGAGGATGACCAGCCTGTGGATCGATCGTTAACTCTTTTTGTTGGTGTTCTTGCTCCTAACATCCATCCATCCTCTAGAGAAGTAGGTTTTGGCAAGTTGATTCATTCATGGAGCGCTCTTCTTGGGCTCTCATCGTGATTTTGTCGTGCGAGGTCAGCAGAATATGGCGACGAATATGGGCACACATCAGGCGGTCGAGCCACATTTTGTGTGGTTAATTGGAGGTCAGTGTTCTAGTGTTTTTACAGCTTCTCAGGCTGAGTCAGTGCACAACTGCTAGTGTATTTGCTAGCACTGCAAGCATGTGAAATGTGATTAATGACTGGGGGAATTGGAAATTTGTTGTTGATGACTTGCGAAATTGGAAATCTGTTGCTACTTGAGATGTGCTCGCCTTGCTATTTCATTTTCCGTTTGGGATGTTTTCTATGCTTGTTGGCTTGTTGCCAGTGTGCAAAACCTCTGCCTGTCCCATCAAATTTAGGAGTACAGTACTACGCCGTATGAAACCCAATGGTCAATGTTCAGTCCTACTGTCTGCATCTGCATGTGTCCCCTCCACAAGGAAAGAAACAAAACAGCAAAATATATGTTGCGTCATGTACTACTGTATGTATCTCATAGACATAGGGCAGGGGCAAATTAATCTAGGACTAGCATAGGGATATAGTATGTTCAAAATGTTCTAGCATAGGGATATAGCAACAGAACAAAGGATTGAAGAAAACACATATAAGTATTTGTAGTAGAATGGATAGCAGAAGAAATACCGGAAAATTGTCTTTGCAAAGTAAAAGCCCGGAAAATTGTCTGAATTGCCAGGTTAACGAGAAAGAAAAGGGAACACAATTGAGAGAGTATTCGGTGGAAACCAAGTTTCAATGAAAACCCTTGAAAACCAAGTGAAAATCATGTTTCAAAAGTTCTGAGAAAATACAGAGTGCTGGAGAGGTGACGTTCTACAAACATTTCAAATTTTAGGTTCACTTGGAAGCTACCTCCCACTTGAAATCGAATTTGAAATATTACATGTTTGTGAAGCTTGTGACCCTTTTTTTTGAAAAAATTGAAACATTTTGACTTTGCTATCATCGATTTATACCGAAACTTGGTTTTCATCGGATATTCTCTCTGCAATTGGGGCCTCTTTGATTATCAGGATTTTCAGAACAATGCAATAGAAAAAAATGTGGGATTGGAGTGTCATGTTGTATTGAGTCCAATGTGGTTCGAAAATTACATGGTTTTGCACCAAATAGTGTTTCACACCAAACGAAAATGAAATGAATTGTAGAAAGAGGTTAGAAAACCACATGGTTTTAGCCTTCGATTCACAGGATTATAAAATCACGTGGAAGGAAATATCGCAAAAATGGATAAGAACGCACGTGTAATACAGAGTATGGAAAAACATATAATTTTTGCAGAGCTGGATGTTTGATTCATAGAAATAGTTAAAACACGGCAATCCCAATAAATAGTCAAATCAAAGTCAAACCACATGAAAATGTATAAACAACTTGTTACTATACCACTAAGGATCCCAATCTAATTCTTGCGAGGGAACTTGAAAAGGTCCAAGTGGATTGTAAGATTCTTGTGTTTACTTATTTTTCTGTTCCTATATTCCCTTAAATCAAAGGCTTGAATAGTGTCACTATAGGAAAATTATCCATTCATATGTGTTTCCTCCGCTTTTCTTTCGAACCGAACGAGGCCCAAGTTACCAAATCCATAGGAACCAAAGAGGCCAGAAATTCTAATAGAGGTTTGAGGAATGTCATTAGATTATCTAACTCCCATTTCCTAATTGCGGCTTTGAGTAATGTCATAAACTAGCAACCCATCCTAGAGTTGTTGCGATAGAGTGTCTAAATTACTGTACAACTATTGTAATAGATTGTCCAAATTATCTATTAGGAGGTTTGAGAGTTTGTAATTTTACTCTCCCTCTCCTTTTAGAGGTTATGTAATGGCTGTTGATTTATGTTCTATGTGGAAAAGAGTAGCTACGCTTATCTTACAATCATTGAGTATGTCCTTGGAAGATGAGGATGTGCTATTGAGGCCCTTCACACTTTGTAGCAAAACATAGTCATAATGATACTTGTCGTGCGGGCGAGCACGACACCTGGGGGCGAGGGACACCCCCTTTATGTCTTCGACAAGGGGTTAAAACGACTATAGCGTGGCGATGGAGATGTAGGGAAACGATGATTTTTACCCGGTTTTGAGCCGCTAGGAAGCGTAAGACCCTACACGTGCTAATGATCTTCACTTTATATAAGGATGTTGCTTACAATGGTTGATCACTTGATGCTGACCATCCCTTGTAGGCTCAACCAACAACAACTTTCATGGGACGGCTCTTCACAGGAAGGTTTTTTGACGGGATGGCTTGCGCACGCGCATTGTCGTGATGACTTCCCAACAATTCATCGGTAATTGTTCCCATGAATGTAATGACTTGCTTTGGTGATCTTGACCTTAACATCGTTATGGTGTTGGAGGACTCCTCCTCAAGGACGATGGTCTTGTCAGCGAGTTTCATCACAAAAATCTGCATCTTGAGGACATGTCTTGATGAAGATCGGCATGCCACCCTGGAAGGGGCATGTTGACAGGAGGTAATCGTCAATCACCCACCTAGCGGGACTGTCACGACCCACGCTTGATGGGTGTATGAGACGTTGTTCTTCATAGGACCAACAACGTTGTTCTCATGAGATGCGGCCACCCTCACACATTTCTTGTGCGACGAGTGGGTTGGCATCCACGTATATTTTATTTTATATAGAACTGTGTGTGTTCTAGATAAGGACATGAGTCCTCTAAGAGCAAGTACAATAGAGCTGAGTCAGCTGGCTATAAGGAATAAACTAATATATTTTTGTTTAGTTACAGGAAAGAGAAGAGAAGAGAGAAGGTAAGAGCAAGTACAATAAGGTACAGTCAGCAGGCTGTAAGGATTAAAATACTATATTTTTGCTGAGTTGGATGAGAGAGAAGAGGAGAGAGAAGGGAAGCGGGCTCTTCGTAAAGAGCCAGCTCTAGCACGTGCTCCTAGGTGTTTTGTGAGAATGAAAGGTGGGCCATATATGATAAAAGTAGTACTCTTTTGTAGCTAACTATTGTACAAGCTAGCTATAAGGTGGGCTATAAGATTGCTTATAGTCAGCAGTTGGCTATACTATTAACCATGCTCTAAGCGGGCTCTTAGCTAAGAGTCAGCTCTAGCACGTGCTCCTAGGCATTTTGTGAGTATGAAAGGTGGACCATATAATAAAAAAGTAGTACTGCCTCCGTCCCGGTTTATAAGTCATTCGCGTAGTTCTAGATCGACAATTTAACTATCTAAATATGTTTCATATGTGATAAAAAATATATATTTAAAAACTACATCCGTGTAGAAATCTAGTGATATACTTTTCATGACATATAACACATATTTAATTCCTCAAATCGGTGACCTAGAACTACGCGAATGACTTATACACCGGGACGGAGGGAGTACACGTTTGCAATAAACTATTGTACATGTTGGCTATAAGGTGAGCTATAGATGACATGGCAATGGCTTATAGCCAGCAACTAGCTATACTATTGTACTATTGTACTTGCTATACTATTGTACTTGCTCTAATGTACTCCCGGGTGTAGTGGCCAACTGGGGTAACTACATGCAACTCTATAGGAGTTGTGCCCCCCTCCCCCACGTCCCTCCCATAATCTATACCCCTAATAATAAAGAGGCTATTGCTTTCGTCGAAAAACCCACCGCAGCATTTTTATAAAAAAGCCCCTGTAATTTTTGTTATTCAACCCACGCTCCATCATTTATCTGCAACGCAAAAGGAAAAAACGATTCGCTGCAAAAATTATACCCGTACGCATCGCCTCCTCCCGTCGACCCCCGGCCACCCTGGCATGTGCCCAAGCCGCCGCCACACCACTCGCCGTCGCGGCCGACCTCAACCGCCACCGCTGCCGATCTCAACCCACCCGCCTCCGCGGCCGTACCTCTCCCCGCTCACTGCCCCCGTTGCGGCGCTCGAGCGCATCGCGTCGACCCCTGGTCCACCCTGGCATGTGCCCAGGCCGCTGCCACACCACTCGGTGCCGCGTCCGACCTCAACCACCATTGTTGTCGATCTCAACCCACCTGCCTCCGCGGCCGTACCTCTACCCGCTTGCTGCCCCCGTTTTGGCACTCGAGCACAGCTTCTGGATCAAATCAACGCGACAGCTACAGTGACTGAGGATGATGCGTCTGCTCAATGCAGAATGGCGGCGGCGCGGCGGAGCGAAGTACTTGCAGGTGGAGCGGGCCTCCATGGCTCACACGGGGAACTTTGAGGTTATGACGCGGCAACGGCGACTCCTTATGGCCAGATAGAGGCGCCTAACCCTCTCCCCTCATCGTATCCCCTCCTCTGGCGGGAACTCATCATCTGATGAGATCCCCTCTCCATGCCTCCTCATGATAGAAGTGTGGCCTTTTAAAGGCCACAAGGTAAGATTCGAAATATGACATCACACATCAATGCTTAAATTATGTAAAACCTACAATTTTGGGATGCAAAATCATGTAAGTTTTCTCTAAATTACTTAAATTTGATAAAACTTGTGACAGGCAGGCGAGAGATGGAAACTCTCTATTTGGAAAGAATTTGTTTAACTTCTTGTGTACGATCCCCCAACATGACCGAGCTTCACTATGAACGATAACGAAGCAAAACAAATGGTCCGAGTGCAATGAGATAAGAAAAGAGAGTTCAGTTGCCGCCAAGCGCTATCAGAAAAAAAAAAGGGAAATCAAAGCAAACTAATAACCGCCATCATGTCTAACCTCTGGTCCTCTGACGATAAGCGAAACAAAGCAAATAAAACGGTTCAACTTGGTTCTGGTTTGCATTATTGTCCATTCGATCCTTGAACTTGAGCGAGCAGTAGCATCGGCCAGCAGCATTGTTGTTCTTTCATCATTGTCCATCCGGCACTTGAACTTTATTTTGTAAACGGATGTAAAAGATTTGTCTCGTCGATTAATTAAGAAGAAAAGAATGACACAGTTACTTAACAGAAAATCGGACGAAAACCAATACGACAAATCATTTGTGGACTACTGAGAGCATGCACCCCTAAAAGTGCATGATCAACCCGACAGCTATAACCAACACATAACGATCACCAACCCTTATACTGCTACTCCTTGAGCTTGAACTAGAACTACTTGCATCGGCACTTGAACTTGGTAGAGACGGTCCTACTTGGTGCACTGGCCATTCGGCACTTGGACTTGAACTAGCAGCACTAGCACTAGCATCGGCCAGCGGTGTTGTTCTTCCTAGGCTGGAAACCGAAGCAGCATCAATCATGGTTGCGAGCGACAAAGCACCGTAGCCTGGATGTTTTGTAAAGGAGGAACCAGCCTGCCATTGTAACTTCCAAAGGTTAGGCTTTTGCATGTGCATCAGTGCATCGAACCGCGCACCCTCCCTCCCCTCCTCGGTTCTTGCTCCCCTTTTTTCACTTTTGTTGACGCAGAAAGGATCACCACCCTCCAAGCTGATTACCTAGGCCATTGTGAATGGAACTTGACGAGCGTGATGGAGGGGAGAGAGAGAGAGAGAGAGGGAGAGATGCTTGTAACTTTGTCGCAGCACAGAGAGTCTAAAGTAATGGCAGAGTTGATCCGAGATCTAAACCCACCGGAAAGCCTCGTATGTTCATGGCAGCAAAAGAAAAGTGCGTCCTAGCAGGCCTGAGTTCGAGAGTGTTTTAGGGGGTGTAAAGAGGAACTAAAGCGATCAAAGGAAGCGGATAAAGAGGGCCGGTGGTGGGTCAAACCACACCACAGGGAAAGGAACCGAGTGCTGTGCTGTGCCCTCGGCGCAAGAAAGGAACTCCGGCGTCTGTTTTTGTTTTCTCCTTGTTTCGTCCTTGTTTGGCCACCCCTTTGCCAAAGGGATCTTCTTCTTCGGAACAGTGCTAGTCAGTGTAGGCAGGCATGGAGCCAGCCAGCCAGCCAGAAAGAGAGAGAGAGAGAGAGAGAGGAGTGTCCATGTCTCCATGAGATTTGGTGCCGAGGAGGGGCCCAGATTGACCGCATGGTTCCGCAGCTTTTGGCACTGCCTCCCCCTGCCTTCCATCGGTGATCGGTCCATGGGCCGGCCTTCTCTCTCTTTCTTTCTTTCGCCTGCGCTTGCGCTTGCGCTTGCTTCCTGCTGCGTCTTTGCTCGTCCCGAGTACGGCTCCCTGGCGCTCTGCTGCGAGGAGTGTCCCTGCCCGGGCCTTCTCCTCTGGGACGGCGGGCGGTGTCGGTCTCAGCGCCATGCTTCTGCTTCGCTGCCCCTGCGTACTGCCTACACCCTCGACGACGCTCTCTTTGACCGCTGCGCGGCGTGCGAGCCTGCTGCCTGCGTGCTGCGGCGCTCGGTTTCCAGCGTTCGACGTGACTCTTTGTAGTACTTGGCTGGCGAGGTGCGAGTGTGTGTGTGGCCGTGTCGGTGTGATTGCGTGTCCTGGAGTTGGTGGATGGCGTGTTGACCTGACCACATGCATGCATGCGGACGGGGGTGGCCCGTGCTCGGGCTGTGTTTTTGGCTGGGGAGTCGGGGCAGCGAGATACTACGATGGGACGCCGATGCTTGACGGAGTTTCGTTTTCCGGGTCCGAGTTTGAACAGGTTTTGGGCTGCTAGTACCAGTAGCACGTTTCGACTGAGGTTTCACGTGCTTTGGAGGTTCAAAACGAGAACCAAGGGTACAAAAACAAGAGGTAAAGAGCATGGGAGGCCACAAACTTGCAAAGGCACGTGGCGGTTCACTCCACAAACTCGCAAGAGTTAAAATGGTTCGTGATTTGCACACATGATTTGTGTAAGGCCAATTCCAACGCGCGATGCCATCCAGACGTCCGTTTGGTCCGGATCCTGTCCGTTTGGGCAGGCAATTGGGTCATGTCCAGACCTGTTTTTGGGATGGGGTGGCCGTGCGCCCAACGCGCAGACGCATCCTTAACCGCATTATGTCCGTCTGATTTTCGAACACAAGCATTCGAATAGCCACGTCTCATGGTTCATGCAAGTGGCCCTAGATCATGCCGGCAACACAGCGAGTCTACACGTCCTCGCCAGCAACACAACCGGCCTCCAAAAAAGAATAGGTTTTTCGCCGGCAACACAGTTAGTGGCCGGCTCACCATGCGAGCCTCTAAAAAAAGAACGATCACGGCTGATCTGACGCCCTAATTCAAGCCATCGGCATCGAACATCACTTTCTATCGGGCCTCGAACCAGTTCTTTGTCTTCTCTATCATCTTGCTCAAGTCCACGCTCATGATCGCCAGCGCCACCTCCTTTGCTTTGGTTGCGGCATTGGCGGCCTCGATGTCGAGCTGTCTTTGCCTGGCCGCGGCATTGGCGGCCTGGATGTCGAGCTGCCTGTGCCTGGCCGCCTCCTTGATGTTGAGCTGCCTCTGGCTGGCCGCGGCATTGGCGGCCTCGATGTCAAGCTGCCTCTGTCTGGCCGCCTCCTCGATGTCGAGCTGCCTCTTCCTGGCTGCCTCCCCGATGTTGATCTTCCTCTTCTTGGCCGCCTCCTCCATCTCAAGTTTCTTTGTTTGCAGCTCCATGTATTGCTTCATTTGCTCCTCCTTGTCTTGTCGCTTCTTCTTGTCCCTCACTTCCTTTTGAGACATCATGCCATGCAAAGTCTCATGCAAAGCATGCGATGCCGCATCACGTTTGTCGTCCACCTTGGAGTTGGTCTTGCCCCTCGGCCTCTTCAACGTCTCACCATCTCCACATCCGGCCAAGGCGACAGCCTTCTTGCCTCTCTTCCTTTGAAGCTCACGGTATTGATCTTTGAACTTAGGGCAATTGTTGATGATTTGCCAACAATGCGTGAGACTGAATGGCTTGTCGTTGTGTCGGGCCTTGAATGCCTCCAAAGATTGAAATGCCTACATGATCAACAACAATTGGACATGCAAACACAATTAATCATAGAGGAGGCCGAGGCACGGCCGTAGCAAAGGAAAGAGAAGAGGTCATACCATGTCCCCGATGCCAAGACCACTCACAGGACGTGCTTCAACGCTCTCAAGTCACCACGGTCGGCCTCAAAGTCTTCATCGGCCATGTACTCGCCACGACCATCTTGACTCTCGGTCTCCTCCGGATCGAAGGTCCCGCCCTGCCCACCCATATGAAAGGCCTCGCCATGGCCCTCGAAGATAACATTCTCCATGGATTGGGCGTAGTAGGGGTCCTCGACCGTTGGCGTCGGTGTTGGCATTTCGCCAAACAGGACGCGTGGCGAAGACATGGTGGCTGTAGATGGCGATCGGGCTTGCTTTCTTTGCATGTCCACAGACGGGCGGCCGCCGCTGCAGGACCCCGGCGTAACATTGAGGTCGATGACGGCCGAGGGGCGCGGCATGGATGGCGTGATCAAGCTGACTTCCGGCGACCCCGACAAACGGGTCTGGGCTTGGCACCTTCGCGGAGGCAAACCGGGTGACAATGGCGTGGTCGACGACGTCAGGGAGGGGCACTACGGAGGCCGGACGACTGATGAGCCTGTGCTCGCCGGCCCGACGGGCGCAGCCGCGAAGCTCGTCGGACGGCACAACCCCATCATGAGGAGGGGTGCGCTTTGCTGATGATGGCCTCCTTCTCTTCAGCATCAGCCTTCTACCGCGCGGCATCCAACACAGCACGCTTGATGACGTACGCGGCTGCGGCGTCCTTCCTCTTCGCCTCTGCTCGATTCCGCCATTTGGCCGATTCCGCGTCTAGCTTTGCGATCTCCTCCGATGTGAGTTCCGACCGCGGCTTCTTCGTACACTTGGGCGCATTCTTCTTCTTCGCCTTGGTGGCTGGGATGACGACCGGGTCACCGGAATTCGGTGGGCGATCGGCCATGGCGGGAGGATGGCGGGCGGAGGGGAGGGCGGGCGTGGGAGTGTTTTGGTGGGAAATGAAATGGAATGGGGCGTGGGGGCGGGAAGGTCGTGCTACTTTGTGCCACCGACGGGTGGGCCAGGGGAGGACAAGCGCGCGTGTCCCGCCCGTCCGCATGAGGTCCGCGTGTTGTCCGTTTCACCTCAAAACCGGACCAAGTTTGGGTCGGGAATGGGTCGAAAGCGGACAGGAAATGGACAAACGTCCGTTTATGCCCGCGCGCTGGGCCGCCTGGTGTGTCCTTTTGCCCCAAACGAACGCGGGCGGACACGATAGGGTCGCACGCTGGAGTTGGCCTAAAGGGGTGTAATTGTTATGACATAAACTTGTCTATCATCAAGGCCCACACAGGCGAGCACCTATACATATAGGTAAAATAGCAAAGAAGCCCCTATACCATATGATAACTACACACAACACAACACCTAGTTCTACCACCCCTCCCACCCCCTGTATCTTAATAGTGTTCCTTGCTGATCGTAGGATGTTTTTTCTACTACATTTCCTAACAGTGGCATCATGAGTGGTTCTATGTGTAGAAACAGGTTGCGATCTAGATCACATGTGGATGTGAGGGTTTGATGTTCTTGCTATGATTCCCTTGAGTGTTGCTTTGGTTCAGTTCAGTGATGGCATGATGTGGCTTTGTACAAAGTTCTCACAGTGGCTCGACTCTGGCTATCGACGATCCGCTAAAAATTATTTGGGCTTCATCATAGTCAAGAATAGTAAACCGCCACATACACAAAAGGGCAATGAATATGAAATATCTTCTAGGGGGTCACGTGTATATGACGAAGTTTAGTGTGGGGCTAGAGATATTTAATTAAGTCTCTTCCCTCACACATCCCCAAAGTTAATCCAGCAACAAGAATTATCACCTTAATTGGAGACGTAGGTAGCTAGTATTACTTGTTAAAACTGGTAACGTGTAACTAAAATTTACCAGAATCGATTAGAGGACATCTAACTTGGTTTTGTAGGGTATGCATATGATGGTTATGTATGGGACGGCTATATATTGTAATGTTAAGCGGCCTGCACGTCACCTCATGATGGCTGGAGCCACATGATTGCCACGTTAATGTAAATATCTTAGAAATGGCCTCCAAGTTACACGCGATGATGGCAAGCATACATGGAAGACCCCGACGGTGAGAAGGTGTACTAGGGGTAGGACGAGGAGCTATAATTTCATGCCCCGGAGGAATAACTGAATTTGGTACCACGAGAACGTTTTCTGGAAAGGTCGCCACGACAACATTTTCTGAAACTGCCGCCACAACAACATTTTTGAAACGGTTGCCATGACAATGAAATATTGGTCATCACGACAATTCAATTGAAGATTGAAGATCATAAAGGATACCTGGCGCCCATTGTTTTTATGAATTGCCTAAGATATTTATCCCTATTGTTTGCACCCTTTGATTGCACGATGATACATCTCCAACGTATCTATAATTTTTTATTGTTCCATGCTATAATATTACCATCTTAGGATACATTTTAGGGTATTTATTTACTGATTTATTTTATTTTTGAGCACTAACCTATTAACCCAGTGCCAAGTGTCAGTTGCTGTTTTCTGCGTGTTTTTTGCTTTTCAGGCTTACAGTACCAAATGAAGTCCAATTGTCACAAAACTTTTTGACATTTTTTTCTCGACCAAAAGAAGAGTTGGAAGCTTTCGAGGAGATCGGACACTGCATGAGAGACGAAGCACACATCAGGGCATATCCAGGGGTGGTCGCGCCCTGTTGTGTGATGGCCCTTCCTCGCGTCTCCCGACGTCCCTCTCTCGTCTATAAATTCTAATATATTCCAAAACCCCTAGGGAGCCTCCCGAAATAGTTTTTCCACCACCGCAACCTTCTGTTCCGCCGTGTGCCCATCTGGAGCCCTCTTCCAGTGCCCTGCCGGAGGGGGGATCAATCACGAAGGGCCTCTACATCATCCTTCCTGCTCCCGTGGTGATGCGTGAGTAGTTCACCATAGACCTACGGGTCTGTAGTTAGTACTGAGATGGCTATCTCTCTCTCTCTCTCTCGATCTTCAATACAATGATCATCACATCTTCGCTTTGATCTATTCGATGTAATCTTCTTGTGCGGTGCGTTTGTTGGGATCCGATGAATTGTGAGTTTATATTCGGATTGTTCATGATATTATGTTGAATTCCTTGTTGTCCTTTCTTTATGTATAAATGATTATATGATAGCATCATAATTCTTTCCGATTTATTGAGATAGTTTGGCCAACTAGATTGTTATTCTTTAGTGGGAGAAGTAATTTGCAGTGGGTTTAATCTGGCGGTACTCTATATCCCAGTGACAGGAAGGGACAAGACACATGTTTGTATTGTTTTCACTATGGATAAAACGATAGGGTTAATTCATATTAATTGAGTTCTCTTTGTCTACACCATGTCAAAGTTCTCCAAGCATTACTATATTTTACTTAATACTCTAGATGCATGCTCGATAGCGGTCAATGGTGGAGTAATAGTAATACGTGCAGGCAGGAGTCGATCTATTTGCTTACGGACGTGATGCCTATATGTAATGACCATTGTCATGAACAAATATAGCATAACTGTTCGCTTTTCTATCAATTGCCTAACATTAATTTGTACCCACCGTATGCTTTATTCTTCGAGAGAGATGCCATTAGGGAAAACTTTTTAATCACAAAAATATCAGTTACCTTGTTGTTCTTACTTATCTTTTATTTTATTTTGCAATTTACAATTATGTACTATCATCTACACACTTCATTTGCTTGCAAATAAGGAGTCCAAGGGGATTGACAACCCTCTTGCCGGTGTTGGGTGTAAGTGTTTGTTTCTTTGTGTGCAGTCACTAAAGACGGGGGTTGTGTGCTACTCCCATTGGTTCAATAACCTTGGTTTTAACTCTTCACGGAAAACCTAACGCAGATCACAAGTATCAGAAAGGATTTCTTGCGCGGGAGTATCACCAACCTACTATCAAGTAAATTCACACACATTAACATTCACTTGTTCTACTATTTATTTGTTGTTATATTTTGCTTGCTATAAAAAAAATAAAAAAAAGTATTTATCTTTCCTAGTTTCTAGTTTAATTCCTTGTTTGCTTGTTGCTATGTCTAGTTCTTCTTTTGTTCTATTTACTCCCGATAGCGAGGTGCTTAATTTTAAACAAAGGGGGGAGAAAGTTTAAAAGATGTATGGTATAGGATTTGCAATGCTCAAAATAAACATACTCATAAGCAATCCCCCAATATCTTTCTTTGTAATTTCTATGTTGGTATTACTACTTGGTATAGATTTGTAGTTCATACTATCACCGGTGGTAATTTCTTAATGAGTCACACTTTGGATGTTTCCAAGGCCATGGAAAATTGAGTTGGGCCACTATCGGTGTCAAAACTGGCAGATCTGTGCTAGGGGGTCCTGAACTGTGGATCTTGGATCGACGAGTTACATGAGACAAGGGAGACGATGTTTTACCCAAGTTCGGGCCCTCTTGATGGCGGTAATACGCTACGTCCTGCTTTGTTGTATTGATGATGAAGTATCGAGTACAAAGTTGATCTACCCCGAGATCGTATGTTGTGGTCTAAACCCTAGGAGTAATGATCTTAATCTAACCTACTGACTAAAACTCTCTGGTTTATATAGATACCAGGGTTGTCTAGGGGCACACAATGTCGGTTACATCATAGAAGGAATATGCGGAATCCATCATTGTGTTCTTGGAGTACACGCCACGTCTTAGGAGATTTCCATCTTGGACATGTCATCATCATAGACTTTGGTCTTTCAGCGACGATCACAGAGCGACCCATTGTCCGGCCCATAGAGATAAGCCAGTGGCTCAAGGACCCCTTAATCATGGACTCCCTCAATAGCCCCGAACTGGCATCCAATGTCGTTGCCTTGATCTAGCATCCTTTCGAGTCCACGCTCTTCAGCTTGCGGGGCGAATTTCCCTCCTTTCAATGTTCGACTGAATTGAGTTCGGCTTGGGAGCATTCCCGATTGCCGAAGCATCACATGGTGAAAAGACCTCGATGACGCCTAGAGGGGGGGGTGAATAGGCTATTGAAAAACTTCTTCGGATTTTGCTTGAACCTAATGCGAAAATAAACTAAGAGGGTACTTGTCAAGCACAAATCCTAAATGCACTAGGCACTGCAACGTGTATCAACAACACGATCTACCAAGATGGACACAATACAGTTACTAACAAGCACAAGTAAGTTACACAAACTTACTTGAGCTATATCACACGACAAGTAGCTGAACAACACAAGATACTAGATCACACTATATCACACGATATATCAAGGGCTGCAAGTATGAACGTGTGGATATAGAGGGTATGCTTGAATGATTAATCTTGTACAAGAAATGGCCAACACAATATAATGAGCACAACCAATATGCAATGTATGTATGCTCAAATAACACAAGTAAACCACAAGTAAGGAGTTAGGGTTAAGGATAACCAAGGTCACTGAGACGAAGATGTATCCCGATGTTCACTTCCTTGGAGGGAAGCTAGTCACCGTTAGAGAGGTGGATGTTACCACGAAGGCACACCAACGCCACGAAGGCTCACCCTATTCACCCTTTGAGATAACACCACGAAGGCATTTCTCAACCACTAGTGGTAAGCCTTTGAGGTGGCTTCCAAACCCTCACAAACTTTTCCGGGGGAAATCACACGGATTGATTCCTCTCCGAAGAACTCCTACCGCCTAGGAGTCTCCAACCTCCAAGAGTAACAAGATCACGGGGAATGCTCAAAACTTGCTCAAATCACAAATAGCTTGGGTTGAGAGAAGGAGAGGGAGAAGATCTATCTTTTGATTGGAACAACTCTCAAAGGGGCTCATAAATGCTCTTGGGATCTAAGATTTGGAGTGAGAAAATGTGTGTGAGGTGGAAATGTGTTCTTATGAGGATAAGGCTGTGTTGGGCAACCCTCTCACGAAGTGGGAGGGGGGTATTTATAGAGTGGAGAGAAAAAGAGTCGTTGGGGACACTTTAAGTCACACAGGGGCCGGACGTCCGACAGTTGTCGGAAGTCCGGGCGACCACGAGGGGTCGGACGTCCGACACGGGTCGGTCGTCCGGGGCCTGTAGATACGACTGAAACTATTTTGAATTAAACAGCGACCGGACGTCCGAGAGGGGTCGGTCGTCCGAGGCCAGTAGGTGTGCCTGAACATATTTGAATTCATCAGTATACGGACGTCCGGAGTGGCCCGGAAGTCCGTGTTATACAGCACAAGTTCTACTGGTGGTGGCTTCCGGATTTCCGATGAGTGTCGGACATCCAGTGGTCGGGCATCTAGAGGAAGCCGGATTTATGAGATATAGTGCACACATTCTACTAGTGTTGACCTCCGGATTTCCGGAGCCTGGCCGGACGTCCGGCCCTCGGGCGTCCGGAGGGAGTCGGATTACCGAGATATAGACTCAACTTCTACTGGTGTAGGCTTCCGGATTTTCGGGACTTGGCCAGACATCCGGGCCTCGGACGTCCGTAGGGAGCCGGAAGTCCGAGTTAAATGGCTCTGATTTCTCTGGTATAGGATTCCGGATTTCCGAGGTAGTCGGTCGTCCGGCCCTCGGACGTCCGGAGGAAGCCGGATGTCCGAGGCACTAGTTCTGTTTACAGATAACAGCAAAGCAGTGGAGATGTGGTCTGTGCAGAAAGTGATGATGTAGTTTGAGCAAGTTCATCGCAAAACCTGTGATCCCCTCTTAATAGTGCGGGATCCCTAAGGACTCAAGAATCATAAAAGAGTACTGATGATCCATACTTGAGTGTATACTTTTATTCGCTGATCATCACTCCGCACAACTAACGTCAAAGGAACTGATACCTTTGAGTTAGCCCTTTCACCTGAGCTTGATGTCGTTGTTCCTTATTGGCTCAAGTTGAAAGCAAGACATGATGAAGTCTTCAAGTAGCTTTCCCATACACAATGCGGAAAGCCTAGCTTATGTATTCATCTTCATTTGTCCACCATGTGAACATCCACAAGAATCAAGCATGAAGTTCTCAAGAATGTTTATCTTGATCTTGTCCTGTCCACCATGTGTACATCCACAAGAATCAAGCATGTAGTGCTCAGGAATGCTTATCTTGATCTTGTCCTTGTTAGCACATGAGGTTGTCCTTGTTAGCACATGATCATTGACAATAGTTTCAATGATATATTCGTGCTGATCCGCTTGAACTTGCACACCACAATCTTGATGACGATCACCACTTGACGTCATCCTTCATGGGTTGTATGAGATCTTCCTTTTGACGCAAACCCAATGGAAGCACACCTAACCCCCACATAGGAGTCTCACAAAGACCATGGGTTAGTACACAAACACGTAATGGACAATGCTTACCATACCATGGGATCACTTGATCCCTCTCGGTACATCTTGTACGCTTTGTGTGTTGATCATCTTGATTTACTCTTTGTCTGAGATCTTGATCAACCTAGTATTTCTATGACCATTCTTTGGATAGTACCTTGAATAACATCTTGGTCATCATATAAAATCCTTGAACCCAACAGATGGACTTCAAGAAGTGTCTATGGACAAGTCCTATAAATATAACTTAAAGCAACCATTAGTCCATAGGAGTTGTCATCAATTACCAAAACCACATATGGAGATATATGCTCTAACAATCTCCCCCATTTTGGTAATTGAAGACAACCACTTCAAGAGAGTTTATATAAGGAGATAAGCATAACCAAGCGCACACATACGAGGTAATAATGCATGTGTGCAAGATGTAAATGCTTACGCAATAAATTGAGAACCCTCTAAACATATCCAAAGTAAACTCTCTAAACTTCTCCCCCATTGGCATCGATTGCCAAAATGGACGACAAGTTTAGAAAGCCAAAATAGTAGGTGGTCCTCCAAAAAGTGTGTACTTCTCAGCAAATGAGTGCAGAAAAATACACAAATACAATGATAAGTAATTGGAGGAAAACAAACTATATTGAGGACCCAAAGATTGCAAATAAAAGGATTGTATGCCACAAAGACATACAAAGATGGAGGCAAGCAATCAAAGAATTCCAGATGGAACAAACAATCATATGGTCCTCCGAACCACATGAATAATAGATATTATGATAGAGGCAACATAGTGCTTTATCAAAAACTAGAGAAGCTCCCCATGATTTGTGCACTAATATGAGATTTTTGTATTTGACATAGGTGCACAAAATAGGATCGTTGCTCCCCCAGAATTAATAGAAACACACAACGAGTGCAAGAAGATAGATGAGACAATAGGAATATCAATTGCACAAAACTAATGGTTGAGCAACATGTAAAGGAAGCAACTTAACAATAAGCTCAACCAAAGTAATGTGTGTGAGTCATGGCAAAGCACTTGAGAAGACTTAAGATAAGGATGAGCATTGCTCATCAACATAGTCTTGATGAATATGAGATACAAAGTGCAAGACATATCATTCCCACACACACATACTAGAAAATGGGTGCACCAGCTTACTAATAAACAAAATAAGAACCAACGCTTGTGACAACCCATTGTGAAGATAGGAAGTAAGAATCTTGTCAAGAGGAGGGATACTAATTGAAAAAGGCAAAACCCTCATCAAGACAAGCATGAGGAAAAATAATCTTCACGGCCAAAGAGTGCACCAAGATGTAGGAAAATAGGATACACACTCAAAACAAATCCTTTCACGTTGCCACCAAAACCGAAAAAGGAAATGCAGCGATGGACGTGAAAGAAAAGAGGATATCAATTAGAGATGTAACTTCTCTCATGTGACCAAGATTCTAAGTAGAAGACAATCATGATGATATATATATATCCACAAAGAAGGATGTACACACGAAATGGTTACAAGAAGGAAGAACACTAGATATCCAAAAAGGGAAGTCATAAATATATCAATGAGATCTTTTGCTTGGAAGCATAGCACATGGCCTAATATTTTCTTATTGTATAATATGAACTTCCAACATACGAACATCAAAGACATCCCAACTAGCAGTAAGACATCATCGTTCGGATGCTTTGAGAAAGCAAACAAGTACTACGAGAACAAATCAAGAGATTCATGCCATGATGCAACCTGGACAAGAAAAGACAGGTTGGGTCCTTTGCAAGAAAAGAATGCATGAAGTGGATACTTGTTACCGAGACAACATTGGATTGATGTAGTAGATAGTTGTTCTTTGATCATCCTAACTTGGCTTCAATAATCACATGGTCTCAACATCTTCCTTATAGGTGAGCCGAGCATCCAATGCATCTCCAGTTGTTCCTAGAACAACAAAACAAACAAAATGGTGCCCAAACTCATTGGGGCCAAAGAGTTAGAAAACCAGCAATACATAGGACAAACTCCACACACATATGTGCATATAGATATGAATTTGAATTTCATGCACACTTTAGCCAATTTATGACAGGGTGGAGTTTCCCTTATATATATTGGGTCAAAGGAGGAAAGCAAGCAAAAGAAGTTGTATATAGTAGCTAGATACGCATGCTCAAGACTCTCAAGAATCAACTCAACACAAAGTTGATAAGTCACCAAAAGACAAGGTATCAAGTGATAATAAGATCTTAAAACAAAAGAACTATCACTTGAAGGATATCAATTAAAAGATACCTCAAGGAATGAGATATCCATTGACATATGCCAAATAGAAGGCAACAAGAAACCAATTGAAGGAAAACAAACACGAAGTATTTAGTTTCCAAGAGAGAGCTAGGTTCCAACAAACAAAGCCCTCTACAAATTTTCATGATGGCACAAAGCATCATAAAGAGCAAGACTTGCCTTCCATCAACACACACTTGATGGGGATCAAATGATTTTATGATGGGTGAATAAAGAGAGTGTTTTAAAGAGAATAGGATAGCTCCCCCAAGGGACGTGCATTATATAGAACTTGCATTTGAATACAAAACGCACGATGGGGTCATCACTTTCTCTATATCTATAAAAACACTAGACATGTTAAAAATAGATTCATAAGAAGCAAGGAAGACAAACGAAACACAAAATCCAATGTAAAGATGATTAGCAATTCCAATCACATGATGGGAATACCAATTGTCAAGGACAAGAAGTATTTTTGAAATGATACTCATTGGTAGATCACAAATATATCCAAGATCATCTTTACCCATAAAACACAAGCAAATGACACTTATAGAGCTAACATGCCACCTAGGAACAAGATAATTTACAATATCAACACTAAGTGGCAATACGTTAAATGTACACATTTTCTAGGTTTGTAATATGCACATAGCATATTACTCCCCCATAATGTGATAAACCAATAATATTAACAAGTGGCAAATTGAAACCAACAAGAGATAATTAATGGACCATATAGAATTTGAATTTCTCATGAGTAAGCCATACCACATAGAAACTAGATAATCTTGAAATATCAAAACTAAGTGGTATTCCCCATGTATACACATTTATAGGATTGAGAGGTGTGCAAAGCACATCACTCCCCCACAATGGGATAATCCATTAATCTCTCACAAGAGCCAACAAAAATACAATCAAGACACAAAAGGCTCAATACATGACTCACATGTACATGATATGCAAACCAACATACCCATACTCGATTACTCAAGATAAGCAAGTTGGAAGCACAACATATACAAACGCATGCAAGGTACAAAACCACAACATGCAGAGGGGCAAGCACCTAACAATGTAAACAGTTTAAGTATAAGTTACCGTAAGGAGGCACATTGGATATAAGATAGAAACTCGATAATCCAAATGACTTGGCTTGAGATAATATGAATGATGAAGACCCCTTAATTCTTCATTATGTATCCAAGTCTCTAATGTCCTCCATAGTCACCTATTGATCAAGTTTGAGCTTGTTGGTCCCCAACTACGTTGGGTCCTAAGAGGTTAATCACAATAGGCTTGGAAACCCAAATGGTTCTTTTCTTGACACCATTTTGAGTACCAACAAACTTGGCAAACACATTGCCAACCTTATCCTTCCCAAGGGAATATGTATCATCAATAGTGATTGGGTTGGATAAGTTACCTTTCGTGCAAGACAAAGCGACGTGACCCTTCTCACGACATAAGTAGCAACATCTACCCTTTGTTTTCTTCCCAGTTGATTTCTCACCTTGGGGAGTGTTGGCTTGGGTCTTATTGGGAAGAGGCCTTCCTTCAACTTGTAGTTGAATATGTGATTGAGTTTGTGGCCGCTTCCCTTGTTGCTTGTGACTTTGAGACTTCGTCTTCAGAGGGCAAGATCTAACATGGTGCCCTTTAACTTTGCACTTGAAGCAAATGATTTTGGCCGAATTCTTGACTTGTTCTAGGCCCCTCTTGTTCTTGTTTGAGTTTACTCCAAACTCATTTTTTTCATTCGGAGATGTTTGCTCACACAGGACGTTGTTGAGTGTGGGCATCCCTTCATGACACTGTTCCAAGTCTTTCTTCAAAGAAGTGACTTGGGCCTTGAGCTCTTTGATTTCCTTTGCACGGTTAGTATCAATGAAAGTACTAGAGGAAGTGTAGGCTTCAATGTTAGAGCAACAAGGCAAGGAAAGTAATTCATCACATGAGGTAGCAACATTATGAGTAGACGAATTACGAGGACTAGCACATGGAAATATAGTACTTTGACCAGAAGTAGTGCCATTGTCCACATGAGGCTCGCTTGATGTTACCTTCGTGATGATAGCCTCATGAGCTAACTTTTGCACATTATAGGATGTTAGAAGATCGGCATGAGAGCTTGTGAGCATTACATGGTTTTCTTCCAACTTCCCATAATTGCTAGTTAGTAAATCAAGTTGAGCACGTAGCTCAATATTCTCCTTCAATGTTGATACTTCAAAAGAGGTAGAGTTAGATGTACAAGTATCATCAACAATATGAGAGGAGTACGTAGCAAATAGAGACTTCTCATGAGTAGATTGAAGATCCTCATAGATCTTAGAGGTTTTGATGAGCTCTCCCTTGACATTATTGCATTCAAGGAGAAGGACCTCAAAATCCCTTTTAAGTTTATCATGAGCAACTTCAATCTCTCCTTTTGAAGATCTTAAGTATCTACATGCTTGATGACTCTTCTCAAGTTCATGTTCAAGTTGTTCACTTTTAGCTTGTTCATGATTAAGTGAATCATTACAGTTTTCAAAGTAAGCAAGAACATCTTGGAACCTTCGAAGAGAGTTATTTTTAGCTTTATGAAGAATTTTACTGATCACATAGATATTTTCAGTCAAGTCATCATCATCATCCTCATAGCAAATATCATCGTTATTACACAGGGAAGATGATACCTCATTATTACCTCTTGCCATGAGGCACATGTGAACTGGAGGAGTTGATGATGATTCTTTTGGTGAATCAGATTCTTCATTAGCCAAAAGTACTTCATATTTCTTGATTTCCCCTAAATGGTTAGTCATAGAGCAACTAGGGAGAAACAAGATATTTTGATCAAGAGGACACGAGGAAGCAGGCATATCACCACAGACATTTGTCAAAGAATCTTTAGGTGAAATGCATGACCTATCAGCACAATAATTTACACTATGTGTAGTGCTAGATATGCTCGTGTCCATAGAGGCTATTCCATTTTCATCAACATATATTTCTTCACTCACCATGTCATTACCTTGTGAGATTGAAGATGCTGAGGTGTGCAAGCAATCAGATATGGGAGTAGTGGTGGACTCTTTAAGATCGAAAAGAGTGAAGAGCTCATGCACCAACTCCTTCATCATAATACTGTCTTCATCAAGATTGGGCCCACCATATATATCTTCAAGTTTAGTCCAAACTTCATGAGCTGACTTGCAAGTCGAGATAGACTTGAACACTTCAGGACTTATGGTTCGATGAATGGCAAGAAAGGCCTCACAATCAAGATACATTTCATTAGTAGATGAAGATGCATCATCCTTTTTGTCGGCAATCCCTACAAGAACAATTCGTAAAGTATTTGGGCCCATGGCCCGAAAGTGATGAAGCATACGAATTCACCATAGGGTATAATTTGTGCCATCAAAGTCAAAGATGCCATTGTGCACTAATCCAATAGTCGACATCGATACTATCTAGGTCGTGAAACCTAATTAAAGAGAGACTTAGCTCTGATACCAATTGAAAAGACCTCGATGACGCCTAGAGGGGGGTGAATAGGCTATTTAAAAACTTCTTCGAATTTGGCTTGAACCTAATGCGGAAATAAACTAAGAGGGTACTTGTCAAGCACAAATCCTAAATGCACTAGGCACTGCAACGTGTATCAACAACACGATCTACCAAGATGGACACAATACAGTTACTAACAAGCACAAGTAAGTTACACAAACTTACTTGAGCTATATCACACGACAAGTAGCTGAACAACACAAGATACTAGATCACACTATATCACACGATATATCAAGGGCTGCAAGTATGAACGTGTGGATATAGAGGGTATGCTTGAATGATTAATCTTGTACAAGAAATGGCCAACACAATATAATGAGCACAACCAATATGCAATGTATGTATGCTCAAATAACACAAGTAAACCACAAGTAAGGAGTTAGGGTTAAGGATAACCAAGGTCACTGAGACGAAGATGTATCCCGATGTTCACTTCCTTGGAGGGAAGCTAGTCACCGTTAGAGAGGTGGATGTTACCACGAAGGCACACCAACGCCACGAAGGCTCACCCTATTCTCCCTTTGAGATAACACCACGAAGGCGTTTCTCAACCACTAGTGGTAAGCCTTTGAGGTGGCTTCCAAACCCTCACAAACTTTTCCGGGGGAAATCACAAGGATTGATTCCTCTCCGAAGAACTCCTACCGCCTAGGAGTCTCCAACCTCCAAGAGTAACAAGATCACGGGGAATGCTCAAAACTTGCTCAAATCACAAATAGCTTGGGTTGAGAGAAGGAGAGGGAGAAGATCTATCTTTTGATTGGAACAACTCTCAAAGGGGCTCACAAATGCTCTTGGGATCTAAGATGTGGAGTGAGCAAATGTGTGTGAGGTGGAAATGTGTTCTTATGAGGATAAGGCTGTGTTGGGCAACCCTCTCACGAAGTGGGAGGGGGGGTATTTATAGAGTGGAGAGAAAAAGAGCCGTTGGGGACACTTTAAGTCACACAGGGTCCGGACGTCCGACAGTTGTCGGAAGTCCGGGCGACCGCAAGGGGTCGGACGTCCGACAGGGGTCGGTCGTCCGAGGCCTGTAGATACGACTGAAACTATTTTGAATTAAACAGCGACCGGACGTCCGACAGGGGTCGGTCGTCCGAGGCTAGTAGGTGTGCCTGAACATATTTGAATTCATCAGTATACGGACGTCCGGAGTGGCCCGGAAGTCCGTGTTATACAGCACAAGTTCTACTGGTGGTGGCTTCCGGATTTCTGATGAGTGTCGGACATCCGGTGGTCGGGCATCCGGAGGAAGCTGGATTTCCGAGATATAGTGCACACATTCTACTGGTGTTGACCTCCGGATTTCCGGAGCCTGGCCGGACGTCCGGCCCTCGGGCGTCCGGAGGGAGTCGGATTACCGAGATATAGACTCAACTTCTACTGGTGCAGGCTTCCGGATTTCTGGGACTTGGCCGGACATCTGGGCCTCGGACGTATGGAGGGAGCCGGAAGTCCGAGTTAAATGGCTCTGATTTCTCTGGTATAGGATTCCGGATTTCCGAGGTAGCCGGTCGTCCGGCCCTCGGACGTTCGGAGGAAGCCGGATGTCCGAGGCACTGGTTTTGTTTACAGATAACAACAAAGCAATGGAGATGTGGTCTGAGCAGAAAGTGATGATATAGTTTGAGCAAGTTCATCGCAAAACCTGTGATCCCCTCTTAATAGTGCGGGATCCCTAAGGACTCAAGAATCATAAAAGAGTACTAATGATCCATACTTGAGTGTATACTTTTATTCGCTGATCATCACTCCGCACAACTAACGTCAAAGGAAGTGATACCTTTGAGTTAACCCTTTCACCTGAGCTTGATGTTGTTGTTCCTTCTTGGCTCAAGTTGAAAGCAAGACATGATGAAGTCTTCAAGTAGCTTTCCCATACACAATGCGGAAAGCCTAGCTTATGTATTCATCTTCATTTGTCCACCATGTGAACATCCACAAGAATCAAGCATGAAGTTCTCAAGAATGTTTATCTTGATCTTGTCCTGTCCACCATGTGTACATCCACAAGAATCAAGCATGTAGTGCTCAGGAATGCTTATCTTGATCTTGTCCTTGTTAGCACATGAGGTTGTCCTTGTCAGCACATGATCATTGACAATAGTTTCAATAATATATTCGTGCTGATCTGCTTGAACTTGCACACCACAATCTTGATGACGATCACCACTTGACGTCATCCTTCATGGGTTGTATGAGATCTTCCTTTTGACGCAAACCCAATGGAAGCACACCTAACCCCCACATAGGAGTCTCACAAAGACCATGGGTTAGTACACAAACACGTAATGGAAAATGCTTACCATACCATGGGATCACTTGATCCCTCTCGGTACATCTTGTACGCTTTGTGTGTTGATCATCTTGATTTACTCTTTGTCTGAGATCTTGATCAACCTAGTGTTTCTATGACCATTCTTTGGATAGTACCTTGAATAACATCTTGGTCATCATATAAAATCCTTGAACCCAACAGATGGACTTCAAGAAGTGTCTATGGACAAGTCCTATAAATATAACTTAAAGCAACCATTAGTCCATAGGAGTTGTCATCAATTACCAAAACCACATATGGAGATATATGCTCTAACACATGGCCCACAAAATTGACTCTTCTTCTGCAAGGTTGATTACACCCCTTGATTCGTGTGCTCCAGTAGGAGATAAGTGGTTCCCATAATCTTTTATCATGAAATCCCTTCACGTACGAGGGGGAAATCACCCATTAAATAAGCCAGGCAGTGCTCCCAGCAGCACACCCTGTTCCCCAATTGTCGAGAAGAATACCAGAGAGCCTAAAGATATGGCGAGCGTTCGAAGCTCCTCCTCGCGTCCTCACGGTCATCTCCCAAGCGAATGGGCAAGCTGCTCCATTTCTCGTCTTTGTCTATGCGATCTGGAGGTGCAAGGATACCTTGCTTCCTCAGATCTAGCACCCTCCCGTTCGGGATTAAATTCCACAAATGGTGAGGCCTTCGCGGAAGTTCCCTACTCCATGCAAGGAAGAGAAGGTATGCTTTGTTCCCTTCCTCTTACGAGGCTTGGGTTTCCCATTCACCCTTTTAAAGGGGTTTATTAGAATTCTACGAGATTCAGCTCTGCCGTCTTACCCCCAAATCCATTCTTCACATCTGGGCTTCGTTGCCCTTTGCGAGATGTTTCTAGGTTGTGAATCCCATGTCGATCTATGGAGGATTTTTTTCTACCTCGTACCTCATACTCAAGGAGGTACGGTCTTCGAGGTAGGCGAAGCCGAAGTATGGCGTATAGCAGCGATAAGATACCTCGTGGGAACACCAAAGGAGGACCCAGAAGAGTGGACCTCTAAAAGGTTTTATACCAAGGATGTACCCTCATTCAATCCCGTTCGGAGAGGTCTACCCGAATTCTCAACCGCTCCTCCAAAGAAATGGTACAACTGGCATCCGAAGAGCCCTTTACACGCGGATAGTTTGGAAGAAAAGCAGCTGATTGCAAAAATAAGATTATTAACTCACCATAAGCTAACTATCATTGATGTGTTTTCCGCGGTCATTAGTCGATGCGTCTAGCCTCTTCAACAAAGGACACACCCCCTATGGCATTATAATGATCTGAGCGACGCGACACGCCATAAACGGCGAGGTCCCGCCGACCCGGCAGCGATGGCTGTTGTATTGGCTAATCTCTTCAATGGAGAAAAGGAAGGGTTCGCTTGCCTGAGTACCAAACAAGGCTACTCGAATCATAATCCCATCAAATGGGTGAGTATAGTCCCATTTTCATAATTCGGATGTTATAGTTGTTTTGGATAATAGAACCTTCGGGATTCTCCAAAGAGGAGTGGAGGCGCTCAACCGAGACATGAACTGTCCTCCTCCGCAACCACAAAATTATTCCCACGATGATGATTGTGGTTCCATGACGATCCAAATACATCAATCATATTTGAGGACGAGGTCTTTTTCGAGGAGAGCATTCAAGGCTCTGAGGTTGCTCTTATAGCTGATCACCCCGGGATACTCCCTTCTTACACTAGGAGCAAAAAAGAAAACATTTTCCCGAAAAGTACGCTCGTCCTCCGCCGTACTGATTCCTACTCCCAAGCATTGTTCAAGAATTCACCTGATTAATCAGTTAACGGGTCAGTTAATCACTACTCATAGAGTGTCCATGACAGGGATTTTCCATGGAAGAGTTTTGAAGAGTATCGGTCAATATTGGGTATTATCGATAAATATACATATAGGTGGAAAATGTTGTTGGGGTGTTAAATTATATATCAAATGGTATGAAAGTATTTAGAATTTTCTTATATTTAATTGAATATCAATAGGCCTAAAAAGGCCAAATGGTGGAAGGTGACTTGGGACACCAAGGCCCAAGTGGAGGAGCCCCCCTTTATGTAAGGGGAAGGCCTAATTCGACTAGGGGAGGAGGAATCCTCTCCCCCCTTGTCCACCTATGTATATTTGAGGTTTTGGCCACAATTGAACATAAGTTTTGGAGCCTTCTATAGTTCTTCTAATTCTAGTTCTAGTTGGTCCTAGTTGACTAATTAGAACTACGCCTAGTTTCTCTAATCTTCCTAGATAGTAACCCCTTGTGGCTCTACTCTCCTCCCTTTAATTCTCCGGCGACGATTAGCTTTGGATGGCGAAGTGTTGTGGGATCATGAAGAATGCATGCTTGCAACCAAGTAGAGAGGTCGTGCTTTGGGTCTTCAGTCCGAGGGATCATTCGTGGGCGGTTCACGGGTGCGTTCATCTACAGTTTGAGGGACTCCATGTATGATCGACATCATCACGTTCTTCTTCCGTTGCAACTCAGTAATGGTAACAATCATGATCATAACTATTATTGCATCTTCATAGTGTTTTTGGTTGATCATAGGGCAAATTTTTTGTTTTCTACTATGTTTCCCAACAGTGATAAACCATCCAATTAAGCCGCTACCTAGCTCTCACGTAGAGTCTTCTTCTTACTGGTTGAAGTTCCTTCCTACCCCTGCTTGTTTGACGCCCTATGCAGCCTCCCGCTTGCAGCTTGTCGTTGTCGCATGCCGGTGCAGCTCTCCACCGCTCCCCTTCTCGTCGACTGCAATGCTGCGTGCGAGGTTGCAGCTCGCCATGAAAAAACTTCCACCGATCATAGTTGCCGCACGAGAGTGGTCCGGTTCCAGCATCCAGTGTGCAAAAAAAGTCAGCCATCAAGGAAACACAACAACCAGATGCAGCTCCCCCATGGTAACAAATAATCTTGTGGGTAGAAGCTTCTACGGTGGCTGGTTGCAGCAAAAAAAATAGGGCTCCCCGTTGTTGCCACATAAATTCTCCCGTCGATGCAACAAAAGCAGTAGTTGGTACCACCTCGGGGTTTCGCCGGCTGTATAAAAAAATCTCTACTAGTTCCAGCTCGGGCTTCACCGTTGCAGCAGAAACATATGTCTATACCAGCTCCGGCGGTGGCCTGTGGTAGCAAAAAAAGAATGTTGTCTCCAGCAAACCCGGGTGTCGGTTCCAACTACTTCACATGTTAATGTAATGAGTCTTTCGTGTCGCCACAAAAAAGTTGGTTGGTTCCAGCTCATTTCCAAGGGAGTTCCACGAAAATTGATGGCTGGTTCGAGCATCGCCGGCCCCCATGGTTGCAACTGGCCTCCCTACATAGCATCTCCGCCATCGGGGAGGATGTGTGAGTGAGAGGGTGGGAGGAGGGGAGGAGGAGGTTGTGGTCCATGCCAGTGAGTGCATGGTCGCGACACTCGATAAGATTAGAGATGGGGAAAAGAAGAGATGAATGATGCGCGGGGGGGGGGGAGATAAGGGAGAGGGAGTGGGGCGGTATGTGGCCACGCTAAAAGAGGGAGCGTTTGATCGTCCCACACTGAGCAAGTCTCGCGAGGTCGACCGAAGTTTCAGTCGACGCCCCGACCTGGAAACGTTTTTCTTTCATAAATCCATTGGCACGCATAGATTGTTGGGGAATGTTTGCATGGGAAACAAAATTTTCCTACGCACACAAAGACCTATCATGGTGATGTTCATCTACGAGAGGGAGATTGGATTCACATACCCTTGTAGATCGCTAAGTGGGAAGCGTTAAGAAACGCGGTTGATGTAGTGGTACAACTTCGTGATTCAAATCACCGTCCTCCCACGATCCGTTCCGACCTAGCGCCGAACGGACGGCACCTCCGCGTTTAGCACACGTACAGCTCGATGACGATCTCCACCTTCTTGATCCAGCAAGAGAGACGGGGAAGTAGATGATTTCTCCAGCAGCGTGATGGCGCACCGGTGGTGGTGATGATCTACTCGTGCAGGGCTCCACCCGAGCTTCGCAAAAATCCAATCTAGAGGAAGAACTACGTGGTATAGGTTTGAGTTGCATATGCCAAAGTTGTGTCCCAAAAGCCCTAAAACCACTAATATATATAGGAGGAGGGGAGGGGCTAGCCTTGGGGCTCAAGGGATCCCCAAGGGCGCCGACCGAATGGAGGAGGTGGACTCCCACCCCAATACGGTTTGGGGGAAGGGTCCACTCCTTCCTTCCCACCTCCCTCTTTTCTTTTTTTCTTTCCTTTGGTATTTTCTCTTGTGGCGCCATAGCCCTCTTGGGTTGGCCTCACCAGCCCACTAAGGGCTGGTGCTCCACCCTAGGGTTACTGGGCTCACTCCCGGGTGGGTGGGCCCCTCCCGGTGAATACCCGGAACCCATTCGTCACTCCCGGTACACTGCCGGTAATGCCAGAAATCTTTCCGGTGACCAAATGAAACCATCCTATATATCAATCTTCGTTTCCGGACCATTCCGGGAACCCTCGTGACGTCCATGATCTCATCCGGGACTCCGAACAACCTTGGTCACCAACACATACAGCTCAACTATACCAAAACATCATCGAACCTTAAGTGTGCAGACCCTGCGGGTTCGAGAACTATGTAGACATGACCCGAGACACTCCTAGGTCAATATCCAATAGCAGGACCTGGATGTCTATATTGGATCCTACATATTCTACGAAGATCTTATCGGTTGAACCTCTGTGCCAAGGATTCATATAATCCCGTATAACATTCCCTTTGTCCTTCGGTTGTTGGGGAACGTCGCATGGGAAACAAAAAATTTCCTACGCGCACGAAGACATATCATGGTGATGTCCATCTATGAGAGGGGATTTCCGATCTACGTACCCTTGTAGATCGCACAGCTGGAAGCATTTAAGAAACGCGGTTGATGTAGTTGAATGTCCTCACGTCCCTCGATCCGCCCCGCGAACCGTCCCACGAACCGTCCCGCGATCCGTCCCACGATCCGCTCCGATCTAGTGCCGAAAGGACGACACCTCCGCGTTCAGTACACGTACAGCTCGACGATGGTCTCAGCCTTCTTGATCCAGCAAGAGAGACGGAGAGGTAGATGAGTTCTCCGGCAGCGTGATGGCGATCCGGAGATTGGTGGTGATCTATCTCAGCACGGCTCCGCCCGAGCTCCGCAGAAATAAGATCTAGAGGAAAAACCGTGGAGGTATGTGGTCGGGCTGCCGTGGCAAAGTTGTCTCAAATCAGCCATAATACCTCAGTATATATAGGAGGGAGGGGAGGGACCTTGCCTTGAGGCTCAAGGAGCCCCAAGGGGTCGGCTGAAGTGGGGGGGGGGGAGGAGGAATCTCCTCCAATCCTAGTCCAACTAGGATTGGAAGGTGGAGTCCTTCTCTACTTTCCCACTTCCTTTTTTCTTTTCTCTTTGATTTTTCTTCTCTCCTGCGCAAGGGCCCTCGTGGGCTTGCCCACCAGCCCACTAAGGGCTGGTGCGGCACCCCTAAGGCCTATGGGCTTCCCCCGGGTGGGCTGCCCCCCCCCCCCCCGGTGAACATCCGGAACCCATTCGTCACTCCCGGTACATTCCCGGTAATGTCGAAAACTTTCCGGTAATCAAATGAGGTCATCCTATATATCAATCTTTGTCTCCAAACCATTTCGGAAACCCTCGTGACGTTCGTGATCTCATCCGAGACTCCGAACAACATTCGGTAACCAACCATATAACTCAAATACGCATAAAACATCGTCGAACCTTAAGTGTGCAGACCCTGCGGGTTCGAGAACTATGTAGACATGACCCGAGGGACTCCTCGGTCAATATCCAATAGCGGGACCTGGATGCCCATATTGGATCCTACATATTCTACAAAGATCTTATCGATTAAACCTCGGTGCCAAGGATTCATATAATCCCGTATGTCATTCCCTTTGTCCTTCGGTATGTTACTTGCCCGAGATTCGATCGTCAGTATCCGCATACCTATTTCAATCTTGTTTACCGGCAAGTCTCTTTACTTGTTCCGTAATACAAGATCCTGTGACATACACTAAGTCACATTGTTTGCAAGGCTTGTGTGTGATGTTGTATTACCGAGTGGGCCCCGAGATACCTCTCCGTCACACGGAGTGATAAATCCCAGTCTTGATCCATACTGACTCAACGGGCACCTTCGGAGATACCTGTAGAGCATCTTTATAGTCACCCAGTTACGTTGTGATGTTTGATACACACAAGGCATTCCCCCGGTGCCAGTGAGTTATATGATCTCATGGTCATAGGAATAAATACTTGACACGTAGAAAACAGTAGCAACAAAATGACACGATCAACATGCTATGTTCATTAGTTTGGGTCTAGTCCATCACATGATTCACCCAATGATGTGATCCAGTTATCAAGCAACAACACCTTGTACATAGTTAGAAGACCTTGACTATCCTTGATCAACTGGCTAGCCAACTTAGAGGATTGCTAGGGACAGTGTTTTGTCTACGTATCCACACATGTATCTAAGTCTTCATTCAACACAATTATAGCATGGATAATAAACGATTATCATGAAAAAATAAATATAATAATAACTAAATTATTATTGCCTCTAGGGCATATTTCCAACTGTCTCCCACTTGCACTAGAGTTAATAATCCAGTTCACATCACCATGTGATTCCAACGAATCCAACATCCATTTAGTTCTGGGGTCTGATCACGTCTTGCTCGTGAGAGAGGTTTTAGTCAACGGTTCTGAAACTTTCAGATCCGTGTGTTCTTTACAAATCTTTATGCCATCTTATAGATGCTGCTACTACGTGCTATTCGGAAATACTCAAAATATCTACTCTACTATACGAATCCGTTTCACTACTCATAGTTATTCGGATTAGTGTCAAAGCTTGCATCGACGTAACCCTTTACGACGAACTCTTTAACCACCTCCATAATCGAGAAAAATTCCTTAGTCCATTAGTTACAAAGGATAACTTTGACCGCTGTTCAGTGATTCAATCCTGGATCACTCTCTGTACCTCTTAACAGACTTGTGGCAAGGCACACATCAGGTGCCGTACACAATATGGCATACTGTAGAGTCTACGACTAAGGCATAGGGGACGACCTTCGTCCTTTCTCTTTCTTCTACCGTCGTCAGGTTTTGAGTCTTACTCAAATTCACACCTTACAACACAACCAAAAACTCATTTCTTTGCTGATCTATTTTGAACTCCTTCAAAAACTTGTCAAGGCGTGCATCTTGTTGAAACTTCTATTAAGCATTTCAATCTATCTCCATAGATCTTGATGCTCAATGTTCAAGTAGCGCAATCCGGATATTCCTTTGAAAAACTCCTTTCAAACAACCTTTTATGCTTTACAGAAATTCTACATTACTTCTGATCCACAATATGACAACCACATATACTTATCAGAAATTCTATAGTGCTCCCACTCACTTCTTTGGAAATACAAGTTTCTCATAAACTTTGTACAAACCCAAAAGCTTTGATCAACTCATCAAAGCATATATTCCAACTCCGAGATGCTTGCACCAGTCCATAGAAGGATCGCTGGAGCTTGCATACTTGTTAGTATCTTTAGGATCGACAAAACCTTCTGATTGTATCACATACAATCTTTCCTCAAGGAAACCGTCGAGGAAACAATGTTTTTGTCTTCCTATGTGCAATATTTCACAAATAATGCAGCAACTACTAACATAATTCCAACAGACTTTTAGCATCGCTACGAGTGAGAAAGTCACATCATAGTCAACTCTTTGATCTTGTCGAAAACATCTTTGCGATAAGTCGAGCTTTTCTTACTAGTGACTTATCACCATCATCGGTTGTCTTCCTTTTAAAGATCCATCTTTACTTAATAGTCTTACTACCATCAAGTAGTTCTTCCAAAGTCTACACTTTGTTTTATACATGGATCCTCTCTCGGATTTCATGGCCTCCAGCCATTTGTAGGAATCCGGTCCCACCATTGCTTCCCCATAACTCGTAGGTTCATTGTTGCTCAACAACATGACCTCCAAGACAGGGTTACCGTACCACTCTGTAGTAGTACGCAACCTTTGTCGACCTACGAGGTTTGTAGTAACTTGATCCGAAGCTCAATGATCACCATCATCAGTTTCCACTTCAATTGGTGTAGGCGCCACATGAACATCTTCATGCGCCCTGCTACACACTGGTTGAAGTGACGGTTCACTAACCTCATCAAGTTCCACCATCCTCCCACTCAATTCTTTCGAGAGAAACCTTTCCTCGAGAAAGGATCCGTTTCTAGAAACAAACACTTTGCTTCCGGATCTGAGATAGGAGATGTATCCAACTGTTTTGGATATCCTAAGAAGATGCTTTTATCTGCTTTGGGTTCGAGCTTATCAGACTGAAACTTTTTCACATAAGCATCGCAGCCCCAAACTTTCAAGAAACGACAGCTTAGATTTCTCTAAACCTCAATCTATACTGTGTCATCTCAACGGAAATACGCGGTGCCCTATTTAAAGTGAATGCGGTTGTCTCTAATGCATAACCCATAAACGATAGTGGTAATTCGATAAGAGACATCATAGTATGCACCATATCAAATATGGCATGGCTATGATGTTCAGACACATCATCACACTATGGTGTTCCACGTGGCATGAACTGCGAAACAATTTTCACTTTGTCCTAACTGCGTACCAAAACCTCGTAACTCAGATATTCATCTCTATGATCATATCGTAGACAGTTTATCCTCTTGTCACGACGATCTTCACTCTGAAATTGCTTTGAACCTTTCAATATTTTAGACTTGTGATTCATCAAGTAAATACTCCTGTATCTACTCAAATCGTCAGTGAAGTAAGAACATAACGATATCCACTGCGTGCCTTAGCACTTATTGGACTGCACACATCAAAAATGCATTACTCCCAACAAGTTACTCTACTTGTTTCATGTGGCATGTTTTGCATGTCTCAAGTGATTCAAAATCAAGTGAGTCCAAATGATCCATCTATATTGAGTTTCTTCATGCATTTATACCAACACATATGGTTTGCATGTCTCAAACTTTTCAAAAATGAGTGAGTACAAAGATCCATGAGTATGGAGCTTCTTCATGCATTTTATACCAACATGACTCAAGTGGCAGTGCCACAACTAAGTGGTACTATCATTATTACTATGTATCTTTTGGCACCAATATCATGAACATGTGCAACACTACGATCGAGATTCAATAAACCATTGAAGGTGATTATTCAAGCAAATAGAGTAACCCTTATTCTCTTTAAATGAAAAATCGTATTGCAATAAACACGATCCAATCATGTTCATTCTTAACGCAAGCACCAAATAACAATTATTTAGGTTTAACACCAATCCCGATGGTAGAGGGAGCGTGCGACGTTTGATCATATCAACCTTGGAAACACTTCCAACATGTATCGTCACCTCACCTTTAGCTAGTCTCCGTTTATTCTGTAGCTTTCATTTCGTGTTACCAATCACTTAGCAACCGAACTGGTATCCAATACCCTCGCGCTACTAGGGGTACTAGTAAAGTACACATCAACATCATGTATATCAAATATACTTCTTTCGACTTTGCCAGCCTTCTTATCTACCAAGCATCTAGGATAGCTCCGCCTCACTGACCGTTCCCCTCATAACAGAAGCACTTAGTCTCGGGTTTGGGTTTAATCATGGGTCTGTTCATTAGTGCAGCAACTATTTTGCCGTTTCACGAAGTATCCCTTCTAACCCTTGCCTTTCTTGAAACTTAGTGGTTTTACTAACCATCAACTATTGATGCTCCTTCTTGATTTCTACTTTCACGGTGTCAAACATCGCGATTCGCTCAAGGATCATTGTATCTATCCTTGACATGTTATAGTTCATCACGAAGCTCTAGCATCTTTAGTGGCAGTGACTTTTGGAAAACCATCACTATCTCATCTGGAAGATTAACTCCCACTTGATTCAAGCGATTGTCGTACTCACACAATCTGAGCACACGCTCAACGATTGAACTTTTCTCCTTTACTTCATGGACAAAGAATCTTGTCGGAGGTCTCATACCTCTTAACAAGGGCACACGCATGAAATCACAATTTCATCTCTTTAGAACATCTCTTATGTTCTGTGACGTTTCAAAACGTCTTCGGCGCCTTGCTTCTAAGACATTAAGTATTTTGCACTGAACTATCGCGTATTCATCAGAAACGTGTATGTCGGATGTTCACAACATCCATAGACGACGCTCGAGGTGCAGCACACCGAGTGGTGCATTAAGGACATAAGCCTTCTACGCAGCAACGAGGACAATCCTCAGTTTTACAGACTGAGTCCGCAAAGTTTGCTACTATCAACTTTCAACTAAATTTTCTCTAGGAACATATAAAACAGTAGAGCTATAGCGCAAGCTACATCGTAATTCGCAAAGACCATTAGACTATGTTCATGAAAATTAGTTCAATTAATCATATTACTTAAGAACACCCACTCAAAAAGTACATCTCTCTAGTCATTTGAGTGGTACATGATCCAAATCCACTATCTCAAGTCCGATCATCACGTGAGTCGAGAATAGTTTCAGTGGTAAGCATCTCTATGCTAATCATATCAACTATACGATTCATGCTCGACCTTTCGGTCTCTTGTGTTCCGAGGCCATGTCTGCACATGCTAGGCTCGTCAAGTTTAACCCGAGTGTTCCGCGTGTGCAACTGTTTTGCACCCGTTGGATGTGAACGTTGAGTCTATCACACCCGATCATCACGTGGTGTCTCGAAACGACAAACTGTCGCAACGGTGCACAGTCGGGGAGAACACAATTTTGTCTTGAAATTTTAGTGAGAGATCACCTCATAATGCTACCATCGTTCTAAGCAAGATAAGGTGCATACCGGATTAACATCACATGCAATTCATAAGTGACATGATATGGCCATCATCATGTGCTTCTTGATCTCCATCACCAAAGCACCGGCACGATCTTCTTGTCACTGGCGTCACACCATGATCTCCATCATCATGATCTCCATCAACGTGTCGCCATCGGGGTTGTCATGCTACTCATGCTATTACTACTAAAGCTACGTCCTAGCAATATAGTAAACGCATCTGCAAGCACAAACGTTAGTTTAAAGACAACCCTATGGATCCTGCCGGTTGTCGTACCATCGACGCGCAAGTCGATATTAACTATTACAACATGATCATCTCATACATCCAATATATCACATCACGTCGTTGTCCATATCACATCACAAGCATACCCTGCAAAAACAAGTTAGACGTCCTCTAATTGTTGTTGCATGTTTTACGTGGTTGCCATGGGTATCTAGTAGGATCGCATCTTACTTACGCAAACACCACAACGGAGATGTATGAATTGCTATTTAACCTCTCTCCAAGGACCTCCTCGGTCAAATCCGATTCAACTAAAGTTGGAGAAACCGACACTCGCCAGTCATCTTTGAGCAACAGGGTTGCTCGTAGCGATGAAACCAGTCTCTTGTAAGCGTACGAGTAATGTCGGTCCGAGCCGCTTCGATCCAATAATACCGCGGAATCAAGAAAAGACTAAGGAGGGCAGCATATCACACATCACCGCCCACAAAAACTTTTGTGTTCTACTCGAGATAACATCTACGCATGAACCTAGCTCATGATGCCACTGTTGGGGAACGTCGCATGGGAAACAAAAAATTTCCTACGCGCACGAAGACCTATCATGGTGATGTCCATCTACGAGAGGGGATTTCCGATCTACGTACCCTTGTAGATTGCACATCAGGAAGCGTTTAAGAAACGTGGTTGATGTAGTGGAACGTCCTCACACCCCTCGATCCGCCCTGCGAACCGTCCCACAAACCGTCCCGCGATCCGTCCCACGATCCGCTCCGATCTAGTGCCGAACGGACGGCACCTCCGCGTTCAGCACACGTACAGCTCAACGATGGTCTCGGCCTTCTTGATCCAGCAAGAGAGACGGAGAGGTAGATGAGTTCTCCGGCAGCGTGACGGCGCTCCGGAGGTTGGTGGTGATCTATCTCAGCAGGGCTCCGCCCCGAGCTCTGCAGAAATACGATCTAGAGGAAAAACCGTGGATGTATGTGGTCGGGCTGCCGTGGCAAAGTTGTCTCAAATCAGCCCTAATACCTCAATATATATAGGAGGGAGGGGAGGGACCTTGCCTTGAGGCTCAAGGAGCCCCAAGGGGTCGGCCGAAGTGGGGGGGAGGAGGAATCCTCCTCCAATACTAGTCCAACTAGGATTGGAAGGTGGAGTCCTTCTCTATTTTCCCACTTCCCCTTTTTTTTCTTTTCTCTTTGATTTTTCTTCTCTCCTGCGCAAGGGCCCTCTTGGGCTTGCCCACCAGCCCACTAAGGGCTGGTGCGGCACCCCTAAGGCCTATGGGCTTCCCCCGGGTGGGCTGCCCCCCCCCCCCCCGGTGAACATCTGGAACCCATTCATCACTCCCGGTACATTCCCGGTAATGCCGAAAACTTTCCGGTAATCAAATGAGGTCATCCTATATATCAATATTCGTCTCCGGACCATTCCGGAAAGCCTCGTGACGTCCGTGATCTCATCCGGGACTCCAAACAACATTCGGTAACCAACCATATAACTCAAATACGCATAAAACATCGTCGAACCTTAAGTGTGCAGACCCTGCGGGTTCGAGAACTATGTAGACATGACCCGAGGGACTCCTCGGTCAATATCCAATAGCGGGACCTGGATGCCCATATTGGATCCTACATATTCTACGAAGATCTTATCGATTGAACCTCAGTGACAAGGATTCATATAATCCCGTATGTCATTCCTTTTGTCCTTTGGTATGTTACTTCCCCGAGATTCGATCGTCAGTATCCGCATACCTATTTCAATCTCGTTTACCGGCAAGTCTCTTTACTCGTTCCGTAATACAAGATCCCATGACATACACTAAGTCACATTGCTTGCAGGCTTGTGTGTGATGTTGTATTACCGAGTGGGCCCCGAGATACCTCTCCGTCACATGGAGTGACAAATCCCAGTCTTGATCCATACTGACTCAACGGGCACCTTCGGAGATACCTGTAGAGCATCTTTATAGTCACCCAGTCACGTTGTGACGTTTGATACACACAAGGCATTCCTCCGGTGCCAGTGAGTTATATGATCTCATGGTCATAGTAATAAATACTTGACACGTAGAAAACAGTAGCAACAAAATTACACGATCAACATGCTACGTTCATTAGTTTGGGTCTAGTCCATCACATGATTCACCTAATGATGTGATCCAGTTATTAAGCAACAACACCTTGTACATAGTTAGAAGACCTTGACTATCCTTGATCAACTGGCTAGCCAACTTAGAGGCTTGCTAGGGACAGTGTTTTGTCTATGTATCCACACATGTATCTAAGTCTTCATTCAACACAATTATAGCATGGATAATAAACGATTATCATGAACAAAGAAATATAATAATAACTAATTTATTATTGCCTCGAGGGCATATTTCCAACATCGGTATGTTACTTGCCCGAGATTTGATCGTCGTTATCCCTATACCTATTTCAATCTCGTTACCGGCAAGTCTCTTTACTCGTTCCGTAATACAAGATCCCGTAACTTACACTTGAGTCACATTGCTTGCAAGGCTTGTATGTGATGTTGTATTACCGAGTGGGCCCCAAGATACCTCTCCATCACACGGAGTGGCAAATCACAGTCCTTATCCATGTTAACTCAACGGACACCTTCGAAGATACCTGTAGAGCACCTTTATAGTCACCCAGTAACGTTGTGACGTTTGATACACACAAGGTATTCCTCCAGTGTGAGTGAGTTACATGATCTCATGGTCGTAGAAATGAATACTTGACACGCAGAAAACAATAGCAACAAAATGACACGATCACATGCTACGTTCATAGTTTGGGTCTAGTCCATCACATGATTCTCCTTATGATGTGATCCAGTTATCAAGAGACAACACTTGCATATGGTCAGAAAACCTTAACCATCCTTGATGAACTGGCTAGCCAACTAGAGGCTTGCTAGGGACATTGTTTTGTCTATATATCCACACATGTATTTATGCTTTCATTCAATACAATTATAGCATGGATAATAAACAATTATCTTGAAATAGGAAATATAATAATAACTATTTTATCATTGCCTCTAGGGCATATTTCTAATATAGATGTCTTGCTGCCATGTGTTCATGCAAGTAGGGGGTCAGGATGAAAGATTCCTTTGAGCAACTAATCAAGGGTAACCCTTGCAGGGCTCTTTCGTAGAGGTCGTTTTTGATTGCTTGAGAGCGCCCCAAGTGATGTGTTCAGTTGTCGTCACATGTCACATGTTGCATGCTATCTTATTTTTTTACTTGTTTTTTTTATTTAAGATGTGTTTTATTTGGGACTTTTGGCCTTTTGATATTCACCCGGTTTTCCCTACGTTTTATAGGGGGGAATTCATTTTTTTTTGCGTTTTTCCTTTCCGAAACGGGGCAAAGCGTGTTTTTTATTGCTTCCACGAGAAGCCTTGCTTCTTGAGGAGACACAAACATGTATTTTTCTTCTTGTCGAGACACAGGTTTGCTTTCGCGGGCTTGAATTTTTTTCTTCCACGATTAACATATATTTTCTTCTCGTGGAAGCATAGATTTGCTTCTATGAGCCCAAAAAAATAACACATGTTTTTGCTTTCATGAGAAGCAAAATTTTGCTCCTCGTGAAGGGGCAAATTTGTTTCACAAACTTATCAGAAATTAAGAAAAAATGTGATAAAAAACATGTTTCTGACTTTTTTCCCCTATTGTTTTCATGATAAATAAGTTCATCAAAATCTATTACAATGGAATCTAATTTTAAAGTATTCGACACGAAAAATCCAACGGTAAAAACGGCTCTAGATTTATACGACGATTCAAGAGATATATCATTTTGGATAAATTAATCTATGAAAATAACTTTCAGGTTACGACAAGTGGCATACATGCAATGCATCAGTTGTGAGTGTTTGAGAAGATGAGTAACATATGTAAAGAGGTACCGCTGGATTAGTGATCTCGAAGTTTCTGAGAGTAAAAACACGAGATAGCACCGAAGATCCACCAACTTGGTTGGTCCGTGATGGTTTCGTTCATGAATTTGCGAAAGCTCACCCCACTCTCAGGGGGGGGGGCAAGGGGAGTGTATTTAGGCCTTGCATGCAAGGCGTTTAGAGAAGGTGTTTAGATAAATAAACTTATTTTTTGAAGCACTAATGCCTATTTGCATAGGGTAGACAATTAGTTAAGCATTCTTCATATAGAGATAAACATTGTTGCTTAAAAAGCTTGATTTATTTACTAAATACCTCATCTAAGCATCATGCATTGTATAAGGCCTTACCGCATATCGCGGTAGGTAGTGCTAATAGTGCAAATGCATACGAGAGCGCAAGTTATCAGGCCAGTCCCGTACGACTAGCAAGGTATTTCTCACACCAGTCTTGGAATGGTTCTCAATCTGGTCTTTTCAATATATTTTTCACTCAAGCTTTTTTACTTTTCTCTTTTTTTTTGTCTTTATTTTCTGTTTCTTTTTTTTTCAACCCCAAACTTCTTTTCAAATTCATGGAATTTTTCGAATTAGTAAAAACATTACCTAATTCGCAAATATTTTCTCAAATTCATAAATTTTTGAAAATTGCAGTTTTATTTATTTATGATTTATTTGAAAAAAAAATAATGAAATCAAATTTGTGATTTTTAAATACCTTAACACTCAGATTTAGGAACATTTTTTAAATCCATGAACATTTATGAGATTCAAATTATTTTTGAAATTTGGGAACAAGTTTTACATCCGTGGACAATTTTTGAGTCAGCATTTTTTTAGATTTTGCGAAATAATTCGGTAATCTATGAGTATATTTTGAATTCATGGATTGTTTCTAAATTGACGAACATATTTGAAATTTGAGAATTTGTAAACATTTTGAAATTCTAGAATAATATTAGAATTCATAATTTTTAAAATTTTGAAAACATTTTTAAAATTCATGAAATCCTGAAAAAAAATCAGAGTTACAAAATACAAAAATAAAAGAAAGAAAGAAAGAAAGAAAATAGAGGCCGCCACACGCTTGTACATGGGCCTGCCCGAAACATGCGAGGGAGCTAGGGGTTGCGCCTTTGTGCGCTATCTTCTACTCAGATTGCTGAATTGGAGTTGGAGGACTCCCGGAGGCAAATAATCAACCCGTAACCCTTAGAGGGGCTTTCCAACTGTCAATCTCTGTGGAGCGGGGCGCCATGTGATGCGCTAGGCGCATCTTCCGTTGGAATTTTTTTATTCTATTTCCTTTTGTTTTGGGGTTTCCAATTTTTCCATATTTTTTTTGTTTGTTTTCTTGTTTTTCTTTCAGGGTTTCCGCCTTTTTTGCGGGAAAGCACAACCGTGTTTTCACAAAAGTGAAGCACTAGTTGTGTTTATGTGCTTCTCTCAAGAAAGTGAAGTACAATGCTACCGTATGTAGCATAATTATGCTTCCATGCTTTCCAAAGTAAGGCACGTTTGTGATTCATTCCGCAGAAGCACAAGTTAGTCTACGTGAAAGCATGGTTTGGTATGGTTTAGGGGCACTCACTTGAAGAACGGATTTGCTCGAGAAAATTCGTCGAAACCTATTAATATTGGATCATGTTTTGAATATCTCGACAAGGAAAGCCTAATAGTGAAAACGGTTCGTAATTTGCACACACGATTCAAGACATAAAATGTCTTAAAAAACGAATCTATGAAGAAGAAAAAACACAAACAAACCCACCCCCATGCCACCTGTGTGTGGTGTGCCAGTTGTCATAGAGCAAAGACAATGACTAAGGATCTAGCCATGAAAAACATGAAGTTGGCAAGTGGGATCAATCCTTGTGAGGCAAAAAATACAAATGAGCCAACACGAAAAGAGGTTAAGAGGGCAACCGAAAAGGAAAAACTGTTGTCTTGGGATATGATAGTGTGGGATTTGGAGCTCTTATGTATCTTGGCATGTTTGGTGTCATTGTTTGCAAGTACAACCATTTTAGAGATGTTACTCTACGGCTGAGACATGTTGATGTAATGTTGCTTGTTCAAATATAAAATGTTTTTTAGATGGTATTGAACTAAGAAATGGATACATTAGATGCCCTTGCCCAGTTCAGTGAACTAGATAAATAATAGGACCGAATTATACATTGGTACGTAGCAAACTGAAATTCTTTCAAAGTAGATAGGTAGAACTGGATGGAGGGGCGTTCTACTCCTCGACGCCGTCCAGCAAAATGTCAATGGTGTTGTCGTCATCGAATGAAATACTAAAATTTTATGTGGGCCTCTCAGATATGGTATATATAGCCACGCTAAAACGCCGAAATAACACGCTAGTTTTTTCGTTATGGCAGCGAAGGCCACGTTTGCTGCCCTTCGATCGTGTCTCGAGATGCACTCTACTTCTGCCGTCTGCCGAGTGATGGCAGCCGACCGAGTCAAAGAAACTACGACCACCTTGTTGAACTGTTGCGCAAGCCTCCAAAAAAGGCGGTACTGGGCGCTGGCGCGCCGGCCCAAAGTTGCGGCCGGCCGCACACCATTCGTACGATACGAGCGTTCCTAACCGTCTAATTAAGTCGCACAAACTCCTTTTTTCTAGCGTCTGCTTTCTTGTCGTTCCCTGTCGGGGATCCGCGCTAAGATCCCTGCACTCGACATGTGTCGGCATTTCCTTGAGATCCTTGCGCTTGTCGGGTGCCCGCGCTCGTCGGAGATCTGCGTTCGTCATGGATGCTGCTCCCCTGCCTGTCCGCGCTCGTCGGAGATCTGTGCTCGCCATGGATGTAGCTCCCCTACCTGCATGCGCTCGTCGGAGATCCACGATCTCCTCGCATGCAGCTCCGTCGCTCGCGCTCGCCATGGATACAGCTCTGCCGTCCGCGCTCATCGCCGGCGCACACCATGGATGCAGCTCCGCCTCGTCGATATTGATTGGTTCCAGCAAATACAAATGCCACATTGTATCATTTTTTGTTCTCGATGGTAGCAAACCGAAACAAAGGTTGCAACAAAAATATGGTCACCGTTGTTGCTGGTTGTAGTTCGTTGTTGGAGATACTGGTATTTGCATTAAAAAATGAAAGGATGTAGCAAAAATTATTGCCTGATGTAGCAAAAACATAATAAAGTTGCAGCAAAAAGTAGTCACCGGACCACCGTCGTTGTGGGTCGCAACTCAGCCCTGATAGATGTAGCAAAAACGTTATGTCAGTTGTAGCAAAAAAAGATGCTAGTTGTAGCAAAAACACCACGCCGGCTGCCTATATGTATGCCGGTTGTAGCAAAAGGTGACACTGGTTGTAGTAAAATGCAATGCCAGTTGAAGCATGTAGAAAAATTACGGCATTATTTTTGTTTTAGGAACAAGTTGTCCTGTCCACGCCGCCCTTGCTAGCCATAGCGCCCCCGTGCTCGTCGGTTGTAGCAAATTTCCTAACCGGTTGTAACAAATTCCATGATCAGTTGTAACACAAAATGATTTCGGTTCCTGCAAAAAAGTCGTCCAACCATGGTCACGGGGACGGAAGAGGTTCTCGCCATCAATGATGGAATGATGAGGTTGGGTGCCGAGCAAGCCATGTAGATGCACCGGTTCCAGCTTATCAGAAAGAGACTTGTCGAAGAAGAGTTCTCTGTTGAGCTCGTCATGATTGGGAGTTCGGAGGTAAGAAAACGAAAATAGAGAGACGAGCAGAGAATGAGTGGATGCGATGCTTTGCATGAGGATATGACGAGAAGAAAACGATATACTTCCTCCGTTCCTAAATATAAGACCTTTTAGAAATTGCACTATAAACTACATACGGATGTACATAGACGTATTTTAGCATATAGATTCACTCATTTTGCTCCGTATGTAGTCTTCCAGTGGAATCCCTAAAAGGTCTTATATTTTGGAACGAAGGGAGTAGGTGGGACCAAAAGCAACCTGGTCTCGTGCACGAGGGCATAAATACGTTTGCGAGCGAGGCGATCCGGCCCAACGTTCGGCCGGCGAGCCGGGTCCAAGGCCGTTTATCTCGTTGTGTTGCGCGTTCTGTCTTTATAAATGGGAGCCGGCAACGATGGATAGCAGGAAAACCTTCTTGCGGGAAGCGAGCAATGGCAACCGTGTGTCTCGTCTCACTGACATTCGTAGGGGCGGCGGAGTAGAGGAGAGAGATGACACATATTGTCATGTCAAAACCTATCCTATTACTACATAGGATGTATCCACTAGTGGAGATAGGGCCTTTAGTCCCGGTCCTGTTCCAAGTCGGGACCAAAGGTGCTCCACGTGGCCGCCTCGGAGGGAGTACCTTTAGTCCCGGTTCTACTTACGAACCGGGACTAAAGGATCCGTCTGTTTTTTTTATCCGAAAAGGTAGATTTTTTTTCCAATTTTTTTTGAATATTTTTTATGTTTTAGTCCAATTTTTGAATCTTTGAATTATTTGACAATTTAATCTCTAATCACCCATCCTCACTGCTCTAGCGTGGATCACTCATTTCAAAACTTCCCGGCCGTTCACCCATCCTTTCACTGCTTCAGCCCGAGCACGCTTAACTTTCTGATTCTATCGCCCCTAGTTGCCAAGTGTGCACTTGTTGTTTTCCTGACAATAGTAGGCTATCAATCCTAAACAACTTGGGTCTTGATGTCATGTCACATGATTTAATTTTTTGAATTACAAACAATTATTAAAATAAACTTAATAAGTAACAATAATAGTGAATTTCAATGAAAACAACCTAATATTTTTAAATAAAATTATTTTTCTTTTTTTGGAAAAAACTTCTTTTTGAAATAACTTTTTTTCCATTTGGAATTTTGTGCATGTGAGAAAACTTCACCGCGCAAGCCCGGGTGAAATCGAGTACCAATTTTTTCTAGTTTTTTTTATATATTAATTTTTTTTGGACGTCGTATGCAAAAGTTATGGCCGTTCATTTTTTTCCTTTTTCTGCAAAGACGGTCAAAATTCATATCTCAAAATTTCTATACCGACTAGACACTAAAACCTAACAACATCTCAAAGGATTTTATTTTTTGAAGATTTTACCATTTTTGTTTATTTTTTGAAGATTTTATCGTTTTTGTTTATTTTCTATAAAACTCAAAGTATCAAGGTTTCAGACGAAAACCCATCTGCTACAAAGGCATTTTTTAAAATTAATTGAACAGTAGATTTTTTTTTTGCATTAAATATGCACCATGCTACAAAATGTTAAAATCTAGAGAAAAAACTAACTAAAAATAATAATAAAAACAACAATTAAATGACTAAAACAACTATATAAGCAAAACAATATCTCTTTAATTAAAATCCTAATTTAAATTATTCTAAAAATAAGCAAATAAATCTTACTGTGACAACAATCTAACACATGAGTGGGAGAAAAAAGAATTAAATTAAAAACTATTTGTAAACTCAAGTTATTCAAAAACTGGGTTTGAAGCAAATTTAAACAAATTCAAATTTAAACCATTCAAATTTGAAAACTAATGGCACAAACAGAAACTAGACAAAATTTTGAATCTAATGCAAAAAAAATCAATCAAAAACATCAAATATCGTAAAAGATATAAGCAATTTAAAACAGAAACTACAAACAAGAATTTAAAAACAGAAAAATAAATCTGAACACATTTAGTCCCGGTTCGTGTCACGAACCGGGACTAAAGGGTAGACCTTTAGTCCCGGTTCAAGACACCAACCGGGACTAAATCCTCCAAACCCTTTAGTCCCGGTTCGTGTCTCAAACCGGGACTAAAGGTCCAAGACACGAACCGAGACTAAATCCTCCAAACCCTTTAGTCCCGGTTCGAGACACGAACCGGGACTAAAGGTCCCATTTGAACCGGGACTAATGCCCGACCGGCTCCTTTGCCGCTCGAACCGGGACTGATACTAACATTAGTCCCGGTTCATAAAGGAACCGGGACTAATGTCTTTTTCAAGCCCGAACCAAAGCCCTGTTTTCTACTAGTGATCAGCCAAGATTCTATTCTATATTCGTATCGCATTGGTAACGTACACTATGCATCTTGTTGTTTTTCATAGTTTCAGATTTGTAGAGATTACAAACCGAGTTCCACTATTTGGGTGTAAAGTATTTTTAAAATATTTCCAAAAATACTAATAGTTTTTTATTAAATACTATGATTTTAAATACTTTGAGGTGTTTGGCTTTAATTAAAATTAAAATTATAGTATTATAAACTACATGGTCACCGTTCAAAAAATAAACTACATTATCCACAGAACTGTAGTATTTTGAAGTAGTACTAAAAAAAGAGAGGTTGGGACCTCTTTTTTATAAACTGAGAAACGCAACAAAGGCCTTGTCTTAGCGGTGGCCTATTAAAATGTTGTGTACTTTAATTTCCAAACATGCCATTGTTTCTATAATACATAGAAATTCATAAACTACATTATTCATTGTCATCGGTATAAATAATTGTAGTATCGAAATACTGAGGTTTACAAGAACATTGCTTTCAAACAGAGCCAATAAGGGTTTAGGAACGCCTCTGAGATTGGAGGTGACAATTCCTAAGAGCGCAACCTCCATGGAATAAATTTAAGTTATAAAGAGAGCCTTGACTCTGGTTAGGCTTGTGTTTGTGTAGTTATAAAAAAAAGGTTTGTCCACATAGGGAGGAGTAACTTTTTTCATGAAGGCCTATCCACTTAAAAATCATTCTCGCAAAGGATAATGTTTAGAAGCAAAAGTGTAATCTTTAACTTTCAAACTCACATTTACACGGTAAATCTTCATTACTTAGAAAATTGTAAGCATTGTCTTTGACATAGAGAGGAGTAACTTTTTTTTCCAGGAATGTTGGCAGAAAAACTATCAAACGCATTAATTAGAAAGGGCAATTACAAAAACACCTCCAAGGAGGAAAGCATAGCAAAAAGGAAAAAAGATGAAAAGACTACTCAATTTATTAAGGTAAATCAGGCGAAACCCTGAACAACGGCAAAGCCATACCAAGCTAGACTAGATCCAGTTGCTAAAAAAACTAGACTAAGTCCAAAGCACCATAGACAGCACAAGGCCCATGCAAGGCTATCAAGATGCACATCGAAACCATCACATTGATCCGGTCTGCTATGAACATATTCACCAACCTCATCGACATCGAAGAATGACATGTTCGAAAGAAGGGGAGCTCCTACCTGTCGCTCATTACGAAGCGGGGTCGGGGCTTCCCACAGAATCCCAACGATCATTCCGGGAGTGGGCCGGCCTGTTTAACTGTTCGAGCGCTCCGGTTTTGGTCGGAGGTTCCTACCCGTTTTTTCTGATTTTGGGAAATTTCTAGAAGGTTTCCTGAACCGGGTTTTTTCTTTTCTCTTTTCTGTTTCTCTTTTTCTTTTTTTCTTTTCTGTTTCTTTCTTTCTTTTTTGTTTCTGTTGCAAAAATGTTTTGGATTATCAAAATGTTCCGCGTTTTCAAAAAATATTCTTCAAATTCGAAAAATGTTTGAAAAAATCGATTTAAAAAACTTTTGGACTCTTTAAATTTAAAAGAGCGAACAAATTTTTAAAGCACGAACATATTTTGAATCTTGAGAACAAATTTTCATACCAAGAACAGTTTTTGAAAGATCCTGAACAAATTTGGAAGTGCGAACAAATTTTTAAAACACGACCATTTTTCGAATCTTGAGAACAAAATTTTGAAACGGAGACTTTTTTTGAAGAAATCCAAACAAATTTGGAAGTGCGGACATTTTTCTAAAGCACAAACATTTTTTAATCTTGAGAAGAAAATTTTAATCTGAGAATAATTTTGAAAAATTCAGAACAAATTTTGGAAGCGTGTACAAATTTTTTGAATATTTAAAACAACACTTTAAAAGGAGATTTAGTTTTTTAAAACACCGAACAAACTTGAAAGCGCGAACAATTTTGAACATTTTTTTAAATGGAGAACAAATTTGAAAGTGTGAACAAATTTTTAAAGCACGAATATGTTTTGAATCTTGAGAACAAATTTTGAAACCAAGAATTTTAAAAAAATCATGAACAAATTTAGAAGCACAAACCATTTTCTACACATTTTTCAAACATTTTTAAATAGAGAAAAAAATTCAAACAATTTTTGAATTTGAAGTAAAAAAAAATCAAAATCCAGAACATTGTCTGAGAACCCCGACCAGTTTTTAAAAATCCAGAACATTTTTGGAAAATACTGAATATTTATTAAAAAGCTAAAAAATTCGAATTTGAAGAAAAAATTGAAATCCAGAAATTTTGTTATAAATGTAGAACACTTTTTGGAAACCAGAACATTTTTAAAAAATCCAGAACTTTTTTTTAAATCCTGAACATTTTTTGAAAAGTTAAAAACATTTTTCGAATTTCAAGATTTTTTTAAAAATACAAAACATATTTTGAAACAGAAAAAGAAAAAAAAGGTTCAGGAAATCTTCTAGAAGTTTCCCAAAATCGGAAAAAGGCAGCTGGGAACCTTCCCAAAACTGGAGCGCTGAAACAGTTAAATGGGCCGGCTCACTTTTGAAAGGATGGTTGGGATCCTGTGTGAAGCCCCGACACCGCTCCGCTACAAGCGACGAATAGGAAATTCCCAAAAGAAGATCTTAGAGGCAATATCATGTGCTCCAAAGGCTTATGTACTACCGTGGTACAATGCCACATAGCTAAAATTTTGAAGTATCAAAAAGTTCTGAAATAATTATGGTTGTTCACAAGATCAGTGTGGGCAACCCCTAAAAATTTCAACTCAAACTTGAAATACACATTGGAGATGTAAAAACGACAAATACTGATGTGACTAGTACCATTTTTTCTTTTGTCTTTTTAACATTATTCATATTAGATTTGTCTTTTTTATCTCTATGTGTAATTCAAGTTTGGAGTTGAAATTTTTAGGGGTTACACACACTTAGAGCATCTTTAACAGACCCCGTATAATGCCCCGATCCGTAAAATGACCCCCAAGATACAGGTCCATGCAAAAAAGTTGTTTGATCAGACCTGATGAATGCGTCGGACTCGTAAATATTATTACGGGGCACGGCATAATTCCCACCCCAACCCACGAAAATGCAGGTTCTCTCCCTCGCCCTGTCGGTGCCTTGTATATAGCGGGAGCGGTTGGCGAGGCGGGGGACACTTCATCCCACGCTTTTCCCCACCCACCGCCGCCTACGATTCCAGTCATACCAGCCGGCGGGCCGCCACACGCCCGATATTGACCTCCACCACTTCCTCCTGCCTCGGACGACCGGAAAGTTGCAGATCGGTGGCTGTTTGTCGTGGCCACCGGATTTGGCATTTTTGGCCATCGGCGGCTGCGCCAAGCCAGAGATTGGTCGGGGAGCACCTCACACAGCTCCGACAAAGCCCCAAAGCCGCATGCATGTACTGGTTCTTCCTCTAGCCGCCATCGTCGGTTTGCCAGCAAGGACTCGGCCTGCTGTCGCCTGGGCTTGGAGCTCGTGCAGCAGCTCGCCGATGCCGTTCATACAGTGCAACGACTCTGCACAGACAGTGTTGCAGCTAACACCTAGCACGCCGCAACACCCCAGATGGGTCTTCTTCAAATGCGAAAACGACGGGGTGTGTTCTTGTTTTCGTTCGGCTTTGTCAACCTATTTGGTTCAATTTACGTAACTTATTCAGATGGGCATATGTGTAGGAAGGTGGATGCTCATTTTGGTATTGGAAAGAAGAATGCGTCAATTTATTGATAGGAAAAAACTTAATAGATGTTTGTGCACTTGTTGGTAGAATTGAGGCTAATGATGCAGTTGCATGTGCAATTAAAGAAGAAACTAGACGGAAAGCAATGTCTAATTCTTTAGAATCAAAAGCGAAGAATGAAGAATGCAAGATCAAGAATCCGCAGATCAACAATGAAGGCATGAAGAAGATGTTGGTCCAATTAATGAGAGGAGTTATGAAAGTTGGATATCTTCTAAAATGCCTAATTATGATTGTTGTTTTCTTTTGTCTTGCTAATGTAATAAATATTTGATAAACTATTATGCATCAAATGCCCTTGAAGAAAATAAATAAAAATCATGCCCAAAATTAAAATGCAAATTACTGATTTATGGGCGACGGCGAACGGCGGCCGAGCAGACCCCGTAAACCGGGGTTTGCTCGGCCGCAGCCCACGCCGACTCGTAAAACCGTTTTTCCGTGTAAACTGTAAACGCATTTTGTGGATCGACATTATATATGGATATGTTGGAGATGCTCTTACCTTGTGAACATACATAAAAAATAAAAAATGATACTTTAATATTTTGATTTTGTGACATCGTATAAGGTAGAACCTAAGCCTATGTTCTCCTATCAGCAGATCAGTTCGTGCAAGTGGGTCCGAGTTACTTGTACATATGCCCTAAGTAGAACTTCGGTATTTAAATTTTCAACTTTATGCCATTTAATTTCATGAGATTATCTGAAACGTTCGAATATGGCGGGCATCGAGAAGCAACATCGTGCATTTTGGCGGGTCCAGGCTAACTCACTGGAATAGAGTTTGGAATTTATAATTCAAATTTTTGTGGCATCCAAATACTAAATATAATATTTCTAAAATCCAACTGATGGGAGCAAAACGAAATGTACACTTAATTGAGCATTTGAGCTGATATGCACGGACGTACCCGTGCTGGAGACGTTGACTACCTTGATGTAAATCATGACAGAAAATATGTCTATTAACCAACAGAACATCATATGCAGTTGACGCCATCAGCAAATAATTCTTGGGCAAATATTTTCCATATATATTATTGACATGAAAATCAGTGTATTTCCTTTCCTTTCCCCCCATTTTCGTAAGACAACATAGGTGTATATAATCTAGCCCCTATCCTTCCCTTTCTCTGTAAGGACTAAGAACAAAATACAACAAAATTGCTACAAGCATACAGAGTTATGAGGATCCGCAGTCAAGTTAGAACATTGTATAGCTGCACAGCGCCGTTACTAGCAATACAAACAAGGACTTGTGCCACTGAAATCTCCATCCAGATGAGATATCATGTGCATCCACAGTGTATATTGATCCAGTCTTGTCATCCTTGATTTTAATGCTGGACGAGCCTGAAACCAAAATGAGCAGGTTCCACATGAACTTTTGTGTTATATTCTTTCTATAAACATTCTCGTACTGTGTCATATTTTTACAGAAAAGCACAGGAAACTTACAGTTGTAATCGGTCCATCCAATAACTTGATTTTCTAAATCGTAAAGAACAAGTCTGTTTGAAAATGCTAGATCTGAAAATAAGTTGGTAAACGTTAGATGCAGCGTCTGCACAAAACTACTAGATTAATACTCCCTCCGTTCCAAAATAAGCGTCCTGGTTTCACAATCCTTATTTGGAATGGAGGCAGTAGTTGAAACCAACATGTACCTCCCAAAAGCACCATATCTTTTCCATCCTTGGTTTGTAATCCACCAGTCTGGAACCCCATGCAGTACAGCTCCTGCATAGCAGGAAATATATTCAGTACTACAAAAAATGTAATATGACAATAATTTTCTTAGCTGAATATGATTATATAACAATAACTTAATTAAAGTGGCATTGAAAATACAAATCGCCCCAATACTTGACTTGCGGATCAGTGCACTAAAAGAGGAAACAGAGGTCTACAGACCCATGGCTCTCAAGAGAGGCCACGCACCCAGGTACAACGCGATCCGACTACTCTCCAGGGATCATAGAGCGTAACCCTGATGCACCAGCTTGACACCAGGCACAAGCTTCTTCTGGATATTCAAGCAGGGATCATAGAACGCAACCCTAATGGACCAGCTTGGCACCAGGCACAAGCTTCTTCTGGATATTCAAGCTGGCAGACGTATTGCGTAGCTCCGTTGAAGGTGCAGTCATTTCAATACTTCCATAGGAGCCAAGCAGACAGCATTGATAATACAGGAAAAATCATCTTACAGGAAACAACCAGAAGTAGCAACTATTTGTCTAGAATCCTGACAAACCGAATTAAACTCCAAAAATTTCCCGACCTGTTTAACTATAAATAACCATAGCAATAAGAGCCATCACTGTCTTTCAGGGGAAAAGGAGCAAATAAAAGCAGAAATCAAAAGGATGGCTTCTGGAAATAACTCCGGGACAATATGCAACTAGGGTTCATGTCATCCCAGAATCCGAGTCGTGCTGCAAACAGAGGGACTGCAATATACTCCCTCCATCCAGAATTACTTGTCGCAAAAGTTGATTAAAATGGATGTATCTAGTAAAATACATCTAGATACATCCATTCCTCCGACGAGTATTTCCGGACGGAGGGAGTAGATACTAGAACAATTTCTTAGTGAACTTCTAAATTCAATATCGATTAGGCTGAGACCGGTACAAGCTGCTCTCACTAGTCAGGATCATTCCCGTTCCATTAACTCAAAATCCTTATTCACCAGGGTAAGCTCCTAAAAAAGGAGTGGAAGGGACAGAAGATCAGTTTTAGAAAAAAGAATCAATAGTTGAAAGGGCAAGTTGTTGTCTTTTGGACGACAACTTGTCCTGATCAATCAATGCAGTGCCGACCAATCTACCGATGTGTATGTTGTCCTTGTTAAGATACCTAAGGGGGTAACGCAAACGAATGAAATTTACTACAGATCCAAGTTTTCTAGCAAAGTGAAGAGCATAAATGGAAATATTGGTTGGCTTTTTTGGGCAGCTTGTTCGAGAAGCCCAACCAAAAATATATTTTTTAGAAGCCTACTAGTCAAGTCTTAATTAGTAGGCTTCTAAATAAGTAAATTTGGTTGGGCTTCTAGACTAAGCTGGGTAGGGGGCAGCTTATTCTATAAGCCAGCAAAAGAACTAGCCCTTAACTAAGTGGAGCATCATTTGTAGACTGGAAGTTCAAGGCGGACTTGGAATGGAGGATCTGGGGATAAATAAACAAAAAAATGGTTGCTCAACAAATAGTTGTTCAATCTGCTAACTGAAGATGGGGTATGAGCACGATTGTAGGAAATAAATATCTCCACTCCAAACCCTGTCACAAGTGGCGTTGAATGCAAAGGACTCCCCGTTCTGGATGGGCATGTTAAGAGTCAAAAGACAATTTCCGCTGTCGGGTATGCCTGAACAGTATATTTGAAGGCATCCCGGGCCAAAGGGTAGTCTGTCCGATCTGCTTAACTTTTAAACTTTTAGAAGGAGACCCCCCCCCCTCGACCCCGTGCGGCCGCCGCCGGGCCGCATCGGGCTGTCTCCACCCAAATCCCCTCGACCCCCGCGCATTTCACTCCCTCTGCCGCCGCCGGCAATGTTGCTAGGCGAAGGCCCTGTGGCGCGGCGGCGGCGGCCAGACCTGGACCCATTATGACGAGGATGGCGGGCAGCGGCGGCCGGGGCGCGTCGGGGGAACTCTGCTGCAGCCGACGAGGTCGGTAGGAGAAGACGGCAACGGCGGCCGGGATACGTCCCGGGCTCGATCTACGACCTTCAGGTCCAGGCGGGCGGCTGCATCTCGTCCTCAATCTGCTGCATCTCGTCGGCTTCAGCGACGGCTCGCGGAGGCACTCCGGGTCTGCATCGCATCACGAGGATTATGGCGGTGGTGGTCATCTCCTACATCGGAGGTGGTCGGCCTGAGGCTAGGTGATCGGATCTCCAGATCTGTCATCTAGTCCCGGCTGTGAGTCAGGGAGACATAGTTGCCGGTGAAAACCGAGCCGACGGCGGAAGATGGCGGCGTTCTGCGCCGTTACCTTGATGAAGGCTTCGTCCTGTAACTATTGTCGATCCACTCGTGCTGCTCCAGGGGAAACCCTACGATCTGGTTTTCCAGATCGGAGATGGCGGCATTGCGGTGTCGTTCCTCTCTAGGGAGCAGCGTTTGTGGAGCAGCGTTGGAAGACAGAGGCAGGAGGTGGAGCGTCTTCGTCCTGCACGGAGCTTCGGTGGTGATGTCAGGTCATGCCTGGCCGATCTTACAATGTCTTCGCGTCTGGATGGATGAGCGCAGGGAGGTGGCGCCGCTGGGCGCCGTGCTGGCGTCGACGGATGGCCGGACTAACATGGATGATGCGGATTTCTCTCCTGAAGATGGGTCCGCGGTTCGATGATGATGGCGGCTTCTAAAACGTGTGCATGTGGTGTACGCTTTAGGTCTGCTGCACCGGTTGTTAGTTCCGATACGTTATGTGGATGGGTCGGCGACAACACCGGTTTAGATATGGGGAGTGAGAGCACTTCACATTATCGCGTTTTGTAGGTGTGAGTGGGGGCTTCGAGTGGCTTGATGTATGTTCTTGTCAGACCTTTGTTGAATAAGTAATAAAGACGGTTGTATGCATCGATTGATGTAGAGGCTGGGGGTCTTAACCTTCTTTTCCAAAAAAAAGAGGGTAGTCTGTCCTGAGGATGCCCTCAGGAGTCAAGGCACTCATTTCTTCAATGCACCCAGTGTTGTCTGGTAACCCACGTGGTGGTCCGGGGGTTGGTGTAGATGGCCGAATTCGAGTCTTCCAACTTCTCTCCAGCCTTAAGAGTTTCCACCTAAATATGAGCAAGTTTACCAAAAGTATCCAAAAGGTCATGCTAGCGGGCGGGCCTCGAAGGGGCGATGGCCCTTGTAGGTGCAGGCAACACCCGACACTTTTCGGAAACCGTCGTCCGGATCCTTGATCTAGCTTTCAACCCCATGGACGGCTCTCATGTAATTTTAGACAACCGAGCGGATTTCGAGGCCTCGAACCCTTAGCCATGTTATTATGGGACTGGCAAACCAAAGGTAAGCTATCAAAGCTGACAAAAGTCCAAATCAAACAATTATGGAAACAAAGAGGGCTGACGTGTGTTGAAGGACAGCTGGCAGTATTTGACTTGCTATGAGCCAGCTATTAAATGTTTACCTTCCTTCTGGGCCCCCGATATGGCACCGCCGCGGGCTGCGCCAAGGTGACTCGACGTCTCCGCAGCTATTCGTCCTGGCCGTCGACACCCTCAGTCGCCTCATGCAACGAGCGCTCCAGACCGGCATCCTCCGGAGCCTCCACCCCCGTCGAGAGGTGTCGGCCATCTCGCTATACGCCGATGATGTGATGCTATTCTGTCACGCCACGACCAGCGAGGTCAGGGCCGTGAAGGGCATCCTAGGAGTCTTTGGTGCCGCCTCTGGCTTACACATGAACTACGGGAAGAGCTCCGCCACGGCACTGCATGGGGACGAGATGACTGCCACAGTGCTGGAGACCCTGGGTTGCCAGACGGCGGACCTGCCCATCTCATACCTGGGCATCCCCTCTCCACACGCCGCCTCTCCGCGGCCCAGATGCAACCACTCGTCGACAAGGTGGCAGGCCGCCTCCCGTCGTGGAAGGCGTGGCTCATGAACAAAGCTGGGCGACTGGCGCTCGTCAAATTGGTGCTAAGCGCCATTCCCACGCACCAAATGCTCGCCCTCGCCCCCCCGAAAAAACCCCTGAAGCAGCTCGAGAAGATTCAGCGCGGGTTCCTCTGGGCAGGACGCCAGGCAGCCCACGGAGGGCACTGCCACGTGAACTGGCGCCGGGTATGCCGTCCGATCGAGTTTGGTGGCCTGGGAGTCCGAGACCTCGAGCGCACGGGGCTCGCCCTTCGGCTCAGATGGTTATGGCTCTCGCGGACGAACACTGGTCGCGCTTGGCATGGCCTGGACATGCAGTTCACCCCAGAGGAGCACGACCTTTTTCCACGCCTCCACCACTATGCAGCTCGGGGATGGAACCACAGCGCTCTTCTGGGAGGACCGATGGCTTCTCGGCCTCTCCATCCGCGAGCACGCGCCCGCGCTGTACATGTGCATCCCCAAGAGTCGCAGGAATTCCCGGACGGTGGCGGAGGGCGTTCAAGGCAATGCTTGGGCGCGGGACATCCGCGGCACCCTTGGCCTCCAGGAGATTGGGCAGTACCTCCAACTCTGGATGCTGGTGTCTCGCGCCACCCTCTCCCACGAGCCAGACAAGCTGATCTGGAAATGGATGGCCAACGGCAGCTACACAGCTAGGTCCTGCTACCAGGCCACCTTCCACGGATCTATCACTTGTCGCTCCTGGAAGCTGATATGGAAGAGCTGGGCCCTGCCGAAGGTCAGATTCTTCCACAGGCTCGCCAGCCAGGACCGCTGCTGGACCGCGGAGCGCCTCGCCCGCCATGGCCTCACTCACCACCCTCGGTGCCTCTTATGTGATCAAGAGCCGGAATCCATGCAACACCTGCTGCTCGCATGCCCATTCGCGAGGCAGACCTGGCACGGCATCATGTCCTGGCTGCGTCTCCCGTCGCCGGTGCCCGACCAGGACGCCACGCTACACGACTGGTGGCTGCGAGCTCGCGATGCTACACCCCCCTGCTCCGCAAAGCGTTGGCCTCCGTAGCGCTCCTGGTCCCTTGGATGATCTGGAAGCATAGAAATGCGTGTGTATTCGACCATGTAGCCCCATCCTTAGTCGAGCTAGACGCTGCGATCAAGGACGAGTCCAGGAATTGGGCTAAGGCAGGAGCCAAAGGGCTTAGAGTCACCCTGCCTTCCTCCTGGGACGTCCATTGATCCACTTGTAACACCGATGTACTGGCCTCTTAGAAGGATGTTCTCCCCCCCCCTTTCAATGCAATGAAACGCAAAGGCTTTTTGCGTTTTCTCGAAAAAAAATTAAATGTTTACCTCATGTCCTAAGCAAAGACTAGCAAAAAGGGAAATGGCATGGGACAGCTTGTTTGTTCTATTTTTACTCAAGAAAGATGTAATTATGAAGACGCGAATTCTGGAAGCAAGTTACGATTACAGTTAGCTAGCAGTGGCACTGTCTAGTACTCCCTCCATCCCATAATATAAGAGCGTTTTTGACAAACGCTCTTATATTATGGGGCGGAGGGAGTAAAAGTTAGTAACTTCATGTTGCCATGAAGAGAAGTTGAACACTTTATTCCTCAAAAAAGGTCAACTTTGTGCCATTTCATTTTAGGAGAACAAATCCCACAATCAACTAACTGAACATACTTCTGAAACTGAAGACAGTTCAACAGGCAAGCATGGTACAATATTATGAGTACGTGACACCGAAGATAAATAAAACACAGGGTCAAATTGAAACTACATAAATGTAACTCACTATGAGTTTGTGATATACACCATATAGGACATAAGAGGTAATATGAGTCACAAGCACACTCCAAGGCTCCAAGCATATCACCAACACCCAAGGTATGGAATAGGAATATATATCGACTACTCAGAACATAGAAAGCCTCATGACATTTTGTACAGTCAGAAAGCAAGAAATCATGGAATGAAGTAAAAGGAGCAAAGCATAAATTGTTATGTCAACCTTAAGAATGCCAGCAAACATAGAGGCATGAAATTCCGCGCGCGCGCGCGTGTGTGTGTGTGTGTGTGTGGCCAGTTGAAAAGTTTGTTGATGCAGTTCAACAAATTGTTAAGTAGACTTTCTTAAAAACACAAGACTAAACAAATCATGGAGAAAGTAAGCATGACAACAATTGAGTTGTGCGCTTAAATTGTAGATGTAATGCTGCTAGTTATACATTTTCCTAGAAAGTAGAAACAGACCAGAGCAATGGTTTATTACCCCATTTTGGAAAAGATAGTCATGTGGATGAATATTCAGTGGAAGGCCGCCCTCAAAGTGAAAGGTGATTATAGGAAATCCATCGTCTACACTGCAAAAAGTTGGGCAGAAGCATTAGAAACATAGGAAGATAAAAATATCAGAACAACAATCTTTATTTTAATCATGATATTCATTCGCCTTAGTCTCTTGTTTAATAGAAAAAAGAGACCACATGAGGAGATAATCCCTTCGTGTTGTGCATAAGGCCACAATCGAGAAGTGAGCATACCTTCCAGAATACCGGAAACATTGGAAATCTTGATCATTTTTTAAGGGCATATCCCCATACTGAGCAAATACCTATAAACGAACAATAAGTGAAGAAGATATGATGCTTAGGACACAAGCCCTCCGCTGCAAGAATTGGTTCACATAGAAGCTTCCATACCTTAGACATTATAGCATTATAAACCACCCCTGGTAGATATGCCAATGTTGTTCCACTGTCAATAATGGTACCTTTACTTTCCCCTATATCAAAAATATTTGTTGGAAGCTGTAATTTAACACCACCAACATCAATTGCTTCCAAGTTGACATTGTAATGCGGCCTACAAAGAAAGTTCTCATAGGATGTCACAAATACAAAAAAAATCAATGACTTACATGGCAAAAGTATGCTTTAAATGTACAACCAATGTATCTTTTTTTAAATTACATTATGATAAAAAAAATATTTGTCCTTGACTAATCTCCTAAATTATGTCTAAAGATGGGTGGTTTGCCCTAGACTCTTACTACTAAACTATGCCTGTGGCTGAACTGTGATAGACATAACAAAATAGTTGCAGAAACAATTAACTGACATACAGTTAGTAGGAGCTAATTATCAATACATTTTTAAATAATTTGAGGCACATGAACAGTCGGAAGTGTCATACATGGAGATTCAACAAAATATCTATCTGATGTGGCATGCTAGAAACTAGATCTCTTGGTTAAGTTACATTTGGTTTTCCTGGTGTGGCATCTTAGAAACCAGATCGCATCCAACACCACTAAAGTCACACCTCATGTACTCGGTCTTGTTCCTATTAAGTCTAAACACCATGGATTCCAAACTCTGTCTCCATAGCTCCATAGATTCATATCATCTACTAGCACGACATCATCAGCACAGAGCACACACCAAGGAATCATGAAGAAACATCCGAAGGAAGTAAACATGGACAGTTAGATGACTTACATGCCGGGCACCAACGGCGTTGTGCTCACTTTCGGCTGCACGACATCCCCAATAGCGAAAATTCCTCCACCATTTATGGTGTCCAAGCAATGTGCGAAGACCTTCCTCACTTTTCCTGCAGCCGCTAACTGTGACAGCATGGACGAATTTGACTGACCAAATCCAAGAATCCCGTCAAGGGCCTGGCTTGACGACCCCAAATCTCCACCAATCTTAGCACCACACCTACAAATGAAGCCAAAATCAGTACCAGCTTCCAGCCCGCTGCCAGAGGAAATAGAGTTAAAAGTGTTTCCCAGAGAGCGTACCCAAACGTAATGCTTGTGTTGGCCAAGGTGGTCTGGCTATTGCCGGACACCTGGTTGTACTGCAAGAAGTCCGTGACGAAGAACCCAGTGGTGGAGCTGCCGTCTCCGTATGAGATGCTGTACTGGCACGGCGCGGCGGGGACGCAGGACGGGATCACGCCGCCGTGAGTAGCGACGCAGAAGTCCTGGCCGCACGTGACCCCGGTGCCGCTCGACGATCCACTCGGGTCGTACAGCGTCAGCTCTATCTACAACCCCCCACCACGGCCGGTCGTCAGGATTGAGGAACCAAATGAAAACGCTAACGCCCGAGCATGGATCGAATCCGAAGAGCAGAACAGAGCAGAGAAATTGCAGGGGAAACGGAAGAGATGGGAGTACCCCGAGGCCGCTCTTGCGGGGGCAGGTGTCGCAGAAGACGCAGTTGACCCAGAGTATGTCGCTGCCGGTGTCCACCTGCACGTAGTAGCTCTTGGCCGGCGTGCCGATCCCAATCTGCGTGAAGTAGAGCCTGCAGCACTTGCCAGCAGTCAGGCGCGCCCGCCGGAGAGCGAGAGGGGAAACCGCACGCTACAGTAAAAGGAGCGACGCGTGAATCGATTGGTTATTACCCGGTCTCGGTGGGGAGGCCGTTGCCGCCGAGGGGCAGGTCGACGGCGGCGGCGAGGGAGCGGCCGTGGCGGCGAGCGTCGTGCGCCCGGAGGTTCGCCAGGTGCTTGCCGCTCCCGTCGTGGCGCGGGAACTTGCGGCGCACCTCGAAGACGCCGGTGGCGGCCGCGCGGCCGGGGGCGAGCGCCGCCGACAGCGCGAGGAGGAGGAGGGCCAGGCGACCGCGAGGCGGCCCCATCCGCCGGGCCTTGCTTCGCTTCGCTAGCTCGCTTGGCTGATCCGCCGGCCGCTTGCGGCAGCGAAGAGGAGGGAGAGAAGACTGCGGGAGAAGTCAGAACTGTCCGCGTTAAGGCAGCGGGAAAGTGGGGAGCCGAGGGACGACGAAAAGAAGTGATGGGAAGGCCGGTGGAGGAAACGAGGCGAGGCGACGACCGACGGACGGAGACATCGAAATCGGGAGGGCGCACGTATTTTTAAACAGCGGCGAAATCTCCTACGGGCCACGGGCCGGAGTCGGCGCGGGCGCCGGCCGTGGGTCCCGCTGGCGGTGTCGATGTTCAATGCGTGTGCGGGCGGCGGCGGTGGGTGCGGATTCACCTGTATGTTTGGTTTTTTCGGAACGGTCGATCGATCGATTGACCCGTTTGGCCGGGTGCGTGCACGTCGGTGGTCTGCTCGTTCCACTTTCTCCCTGTCTCTGGGTGGGTTTGGCCGACCTGGGGTTCAGTTCACTGCTTCGGTGCCGCCGGCGGTCGGCGTCCGTGGCCGCGGCGGTCGTCCTGGGGAGGGAAGTGGGGAGGCTGCTGAGCGTGAGCCGTTCGCCGCTAGCACTACTACGTCGTCTCCTCCGCCGCGGTTTGTACTGCCTTCTTTACGTCCGTCGGCCAAGGGCCAGAGTGGCTTTCCTTTTCTAGCGATTTTGGGGCCCTTCCGGGTGCTTCTACGTGCAGGCCGATGTCAGATCTGGCGTGGCCAAGGTCAAGTACAATAAGATAACGTAGGCGAGCTGTAAGATTTAAAATAATATATTTATGATGAGTTAGAAGAAAAAAGAAAAACAAGGTACAAACTAACAGCCGGCTGTAACACGTGTTCCTAGACACTTTGTGAGAGAGGATAGTGGGCGAGATTTCATTAGTGGACTACATACGGATGTATATAAACATACTTTAGAGTGTAGATTCACTCATTTTACTCCGTATGTAGACTATTAGTGAAATATCTTAAAAAACTTATATTTAGGAACGGAGGGAGTAGTACTTATTTACATCTGCTTATTGTACTTGTGGGCTATAAGCTTGACTATAGATGACGTGTCAACATCATATAGCCAGCAGTTGGGTGTACTATTAGGAGCAAGTATAATAAGGTACAGTCAGCAGGTTGTAAGGATTAAAATAGAGAGCACCTAGAACTCAGCTAGCTAAGATTTATCTATGGTCTCATTCACATGACATCATCATATATGTTGGTTGGCTTTTTTTATTCTTCCCATGATTTGCACATGCCGTATTGCTTTTTTGGGCTTGGCCTTTTTACTACTCTTGTCGCCGGTGGCTAGAGCAAACATACTAACCCATAAGAAAAGTATATACATCTTACTCGGCTGGCATGTACAACATAATTTTAGTTGTCATAACGCATTTATGGAGTGTTCTCTTTGCTGTCTTAAAAACGAGTGTTTTTGCTTTTTTAGTTTTGATTTAGTTTAGCAGTAGTCACCAGCATGATGCCTCTGGCGAAAAGATCAATCCCGGTCTTGTCTCATGTTTTTTTATTTTATTGAAAAATCATCATCTTTCTAAATGATGGGGTTTGTTGTTGTGACTCGACTATGAAAATTCAGAGCTGTGACCCGACTATGAAACTTGTAGTTACGACCCGACTTCAAACTTGTACTTGCGTATTGAGATAGACGAGCAAATTGAGAAAATCAAAAGAACCAACCCAGATTGATCTGTCGAGTATCACTAACTACAACACCCAAGGTAACACTTGTGGCCTTCCTATTTTTTCGTTTTTCTATTTCTGAAGCAAGGTTTATTCGCTATCCATATTTGCTCAATTTGTTCTTACGACCCGACTGCATGCTAGGGAAAAAAATAAGAAATGCAAAAACCTCATGAACCCTTTATGTTTTTTTGCGGCAAACCCCATTGAAAGGCATGCAATTGCGGCAAACCCCATCGAAGACATGCAGTTGCGGCGATCCCGTTGCAGACATGCAATTTGCGGCGATCCCCGTTGAAGGCATGTAGTTGCGGAAAAAACACATGGGGGGCATGCAGTTACGGCGGGCACGCGGTCACATCAACAACAACAACAAACAACGTCAATTGGAAGGCATGCAATTGCGGCAAACCCCATCGAAGACATGCAGTTGCGGCGACCCCATTGCAGACATGCAATTGCGGCGATCCCCGTTGAAGGCATGCAGTTGCGGAAAAAAACACATGGGAGGGCATGCAGTTACGGCGGGCACGCGGTCACATCAACAACAACAACAACAAACAACATCAATTGGAAGGCATGCAATTGCGGCAAACCCCATCGAAGACATGCAGTTGCGGCGACCCCGTTGCAGACATGCAATTGCGGCGATCCCCGTTGAAGGCATGTAGTTGCGGAAAAAAACACATGGGAGGGCGTGCAGTTACGGCGGGCACGCGGTCACATCAACAACAACAACAAACAACATCAATTGAAAGGCATGCAATTGCGGCAAACCCCATCGAAGACATGCAGTTGCGGCGACCCCGTTGCAAACATGCAATTGCGGCGATCCCCGTTGAAGGCATGTAGTTGCGGAAAAAAACACATGGGAGGGCATGCAGTTACGGCGGGCACGTGGTCACATCATCAACAACAACAAACAACATCAATTGGAAGGCATGCAATTGCGGCAAACCCCATCGAAGACATGCAGTTGCGGCGACCCCGTTGCAGACATGCAATTGCGGCGATCCCCGTTGAAGGCATGTAGTTGCGGAAAAAAACACATGGGAGGGCATGCAGTTACGGCGGGCACGCGGTCACATCATCAACAACAACAAACAACATCTATTGAAAGGCATGCAATTGCGGCAAACCCCATCAAAGACATGCAGTTGCGGCGACCCCGTTGCAGACATGCAATTGCGGCGATCCCCGTTGAAGGCATGTAGTTGCGGGAAAAAACATGGGAGGGCATACAGTTACAGCGAGCACGCGGTCACATCAACAACAACAACAAACAACATCAATTGGAGGGCATGCAATTGCGGCAAACCCCATCGAAGCCATGCAGTTGCGGCGACCCTGTTGCAGGCATGCACTTGCGGTGACCCCCGTTGAAGGCATGTAGTTGCGGAAAAAACACATGGGAGGGCATACAGTTACAGCGGGCACGCGGTCACATCATCAAGAACAACAAACAACATCCATTGAAAGGCATGCAATTGCGGCAAAACCCATCGAAGACATGAAGTTGCGGCGACCCCGTTGCAGACATGCAATTGCGGCGATCCCCGTTGAAGGCATGTAGTTGCGGAAAAAAATATGGGAGGGCATGCAGTTACGGCGGGCACGCGGTCACATCAACAACAATAACAAACAACATCAATTGGAAGGCATGCAATTGCGGCAAAACCCATCGAAGCCATGCAGTTGCGGCGATCCCGTTGCAGGCATGCAGTTGCGGTGACCCCCGTTGAAGGCATGTAGTTGCGGAAAAAAACACATGGGAGGGCATGCAGTTACAGCGGGCACGCGGTCACATCATCAAGAACAACAAACAACATCAATTGGAAGGCATGCTATTGCGGCAAAAAAAACATGGGAGGGCGTGGAGTTACGGCAGGCACGCGGTCACATCAACATCAACAACAAACAACATCAGTTGGGAGGCATGCGAATTGCGGCGACACCATTACACGCATGCAGTTGCGGCGACCCTGTTGCACGCATGCAATTGCAGCGACCCCATTGAAGGCATTAGCATAAATCATATAAAAAACACATTCAAAACACCAGTATTCGCACAAAAAGTGCATTACATCATATATATAACCAAAGGTGTTTATTATATTGCACTTCTCCATTTTCGACATATACTTGGCCCAAAACCCTTACAGGCATACAGTTGCAACAAAATGCCTCGACGACATGCAATTCCAACAAACTCCTTTGGAGGCATGCATTTGTACATACAGTTGGAACAAAACACGTGGAGCAGATGCAGTTGGAACAACCCCGTCGAAGGCATGCAGTTGCAGCAACCCAGTGAAAGGCATGCAATTACACCAAAAATCGTGGAAGGTGTGCAGTTGACAACCACGTGGAACGCATCCAGTTGCGACAACCCCCATCGAAGGTACAAAATTGCACTGGTTCCGTCGTATGCATGCAATTGCGACAAACCCCTATAAGACGTGAAAATGCGGCAAAACCTTGGAAGGCATGTAATTGCAACCCCCATCAAAAAGACATGCAATTGCAGCAACCCTGTTGAAGGCATGCAATTACATCAAACCCATGGAAGCGTGCAATTGCGACAACCCCCCATCGAGGGTATACAATTACGACCCATCTTAAAAACATGCAATTGCGACTCATCTTACAAACATGCAGTTGCGACCCTCTTAAAAAACACATGCAATTGCGGCCCACCTTGTAAACATGCAGTTACGATCCCGTCTTAAAAACATGCAGTTGCAACTCATCCTGAAAATGTGCAGTTGTGACCCCACCTTGAAAACATGCAGTTACGTGCCCTCATGAAAACATCCAGTTGCATTCAGGTCATAACATTTACAGTTGCACGTCTAGTGGTGAACATGCAAGTGACCCCGACAACTCCCCCTCCTGAGCAGAGTTGCGGCCCCTTTTTTCCAATCTCAAGTTCATTATTGTGTTCACATGGGTATTTTTTTTTAAAAATAAGAGACATTTTTTGCAAAACTAAAAACCTAAACAATCAATTTGAAATATCCAGTAACAAATGAATTTTCTTCTAAAGCAAAGTAAATATACTAAAGTCAAGAAAAAGAGAAAATAGGGAAACAATTGTCTACTCTATATAGTGAAATAAGAAAGAAAAACAGAAAAAAATTACAACGATACATCATGAGAAGAAGATAAAAAGAAAAAGAAATTAAAATGAGCTTAGCCCTCACCCGCAAAAAAGAAAAAGAAAAAAGAAAGAACTTATTACCCCTAGAAGCTATAGTGAACAAATGACAAAACATGCACAAAGCTAGCAGCGTGGCATCTTTAGACCCCATCTTTCTTTACGTCGGTTAAAAAAGAAAAGAAAAGGCTCACAAAACTCAGCTTGTTTAAATAAGCAAAAAGGCCTGGAGAAAACTCATGCACATGGCTGATCCTCCTACGAGACGAGCCGTCCGTCATGGCTCCCGCAATTAACAAAAGACAGGGTGAATCTAGCGAGACAACCAGAGGGCCATAAAGTGACTATGACCATACTTAAAGGAAAGTCTTGAAATCATCCGACTGATTTTAGCGCTGGCGTCCGCCGCGCGTTAGACCGTCGGATTGTCCGAACACTCCGCTGTCTGATCAGCCAAGCCTAATACTACTATACCGCGGCGCACAGTGTTGCCAGGTTTGTCTATCTTCGATGAGTGGTCACCTAGGCTTGTGTGCACAACTAGCTGTTGGCTTTCACACATTTTTAGTGTCAACTCGCCCATGCACAAAGGAGTAGCCTATCTTGTTTTTAGAAAGCACTAGCTAGTGAGCTTAGAGCAAGTGCGATAGCATAATGTAGACGGGTTGTAAGAATTAAAATAATATATTTGTAATGAGTTGGAAAAGAGAGAAGAGGAGAAACGGGCTACAAATTAACAACCGGTTATAACACGTGTTTCTAGAAACTTTGTGAGATCTACCGATGGATTTGTAGAAACCATCCACCACTTTTTTAACCGTCCGATGCATACGCGTTCACCGTTTGATCACCAGCTCGGTCGCATCTGTCCATCATACAAAATCCTGAAGCAACGCTTCAGTTGCGGAAATAAGCACACTGCTACGTCGTCCGGCTGACGGGTTAAAAAATGACTGACGAGTCTTTTGCAACATAGATTATGTTGCAATTTTTTTGCAACAAAAAAGCATGTTGCGAAAACGTCCGTATATTTTTTTTGCGATAGATTTTGTTATAAAATATTTTCTGCAACAAGGATCGTGTTGCAGAATTTTTTGCAACAAAGGTCATGTTGCAAAAAACTTGCAACGTAGGTCAGGCTGTAGAAATTTTTTGCAACAAAATATTTTGGTCCAATTTTTGAAACAAAGACGGAGTTGCAGAAACTCGTCATTACGCCCTACTTGCACTATATGATCGTAGAAATCGACCGGCTGATGGGATCAATTGCTCGACAGTAATTCGTTCACCCACCGTCTACTTGCTTTCATGAGAGAAGCCACTAGTGAACACTACGGCCACCGGGTCTATTCACAACTATCGTCTCCACTTTCACTTTTACTTTGCTTTGTTTACTTTGTTGCTTTCAGTTCTCGCTTTGCAAACAATCTATAAGAGATTGACAACCCCTTCATAGCGTTGGGTGCAAGCTCTTAATGTTTGTGCAGGTACTTGTGACTTGAATGCTCCTCCTACTGGATTGATGCCTTGGTTCTCAAACTAAGGGAAATACTTACCGCTGTTGTGCTACATCACCCTTTCCTCTTCAAGGGAACACCAACGCAAGGCTCCAAGTCCGCGGGGAAATCCTTTTCATATTTGCCAAGGAAGTCCCTATAGGCGTAGTCGTAGCAGCAGGATTCCTAGCGCCGTTGCCAGGGAAGGTGTGTTGTCGCAGTAGCAGAAGGATTTTTGGCACCCCTGCCGGGGAGGAGAGATCAAGTCAAGATCTATCCAAGTAGGTGTCGCAAACTCATCTCTTGCATTGACCTTTTTTGTGAGTTGCCTCTCGTTTTCCTCTCCCCCATTTCACATTTGCCTTTTTGTTTGCCTTTTTCCGTCCGCCCTTTTTCTCGCTTGCTTTCTGTTCGCTTGTGTGCCATGTGCCTTCAATATGCTTGCATCTTCGTTTGCTGAAAATCTAGTGATATGGATCCTCATCCACTTGCTAATCTCCTAAAGAGATCCAATTATCTTGATCCAATTGCTAGTAAGTTGAGTGCACTTGACTTTCTCTATGGAGTTTTGCTTGAGATGCGTGAATCTGAAAATTGTGAGGAAGAAATTTATGAAGTGATTCACGAGGGCTCCTTGAATGAAAAGCATGATTGCAATGGATTCACTATGAATTCTATTAGTGACAATCATCCTAAAAATATGCAAAACCCTAAGCTTGGGGATGCCTGTTTTGCTATGTCCACTACTTGTTGCAATAATCATGATTGGGGTGATGATCTTTCTTATGATCTTGAAAATTTGTTCAAACCTCATGATGAATATGATATTTGCAATAATATTGAAAGTGGGTTTGGAGAAGTCATGACTTTAGTTGATGATAATCCCACTATTTTTGAAGAGCGTCAACTCTACATGCATGTGGATCATGAAAAGAATATCCTTTGTGATAGCTATATTGTTGAATTTGATTATGATCCCACATGTAATTGCTATGAGAGAGTAAAATATTGTGGTAGAAACTTTCATGTTACCAAATTACCTCTCGTTATGTGGAGATTGCTATTGCATCTTTCTTCTTCCTTGCATTTGGTAACTATTGGTTGTATTGCCAATTTGTTCTCCTATAAAATGCCTACACATAGGAAGTATGTTAGACTTAGATGTGATTTTCACATGCTTTATGATGCTCTTGTTGTGCTTCAATTCTTGTCTTTTGTTTGAGCATCATTGATTTATCAATGCCTAGCTAAGGGCGTTAAACAATAGCGCTTGTTGGGAGGCAACCCAACGAATCTATCCTTTTTCTTTCTGTTTTGTGTTTTCCACACTTTCATAATTCTGTTATGATTGTGTTTTTTGTGTTTCTTTTGCATTTGTGCCAAGTGAAACCATTATGACTAGTCTTGGGGATGATCGTTTGATCATGCTGGAAAAGACAGAAACTTCCTGCTCACGAAAAGAATTTTCATTTTTTTTCTGTGAGAGATTTTGAGTTGATTATTTTTGCTGCTGATTCCTACGCAAATTCTTCAGACGGTCGTAATGTTTTAGAATTTTTGAAGTAACAGAAGCATACGAAGTACACAGATTGATATAGACTGGTCTGCTGTTAACTGATTCTGTTTTTTGTTGAGTTGGTTGCTTATTTTGATGAAATTATGGATAGTATCGGGGGGTATTATCCATGGAAGATTGAAAATACAGTAACCCAACATCAACATAAGTAGAATTTAAGTTTGCTACAGTACCTAAGGAAGTGGTGGTTTGCTTTCTTATACTAATGTTATCACAAGTTTCTGTTTAAGTTTCGTGTTGTGAAGTTTTCAAGTTTTGGGTGAAGTTCTTATGGACAAAGAGATAAAGAGTGTCAAGAGATCAAGCTTGGGGATGCCCAAGGCACCCCAAGTAGATTCAAGGATGTCGTAAAATCCTAAGCTTGGGGATGCCCCGGGAAGGCATCCCCTCTTTCGTCTTCAATCCATCGGTAACGTTACTTGGGGCTATATTTTTATTCACCACATGTTATGTGTTTTGCTTGGAGCGTCTTGTATCTTAGGAGTCTTTTATTTTTGTTGTGTCAAAATCATCCTTGCTGCACACCTAGATAGAGAGACATGCACTCACCGTGATTTTGTCGAGATTCACATATATTCTTTGGTTAGACAATTCAGCTCACATGTGTTTCACTTATATCTTTTGAGCTAGTTGATTTTGCTGTATGTGCTTCACTTATATCTTTTAGAGCACAGCGGTGCGTGGCTTGGTAGTTGATCTATGCTTTGATAGTAGTCTCAAAAAGGGTAGTTATCCAAAGGGATATGAAAACTTCCAGCTTCATGTGCATTGAGTAGTTGGAGAAGTTTGATTCATCTCAATTAGTTTTAAGTTGTGGTTGTGGTAATATTGAAGTTATATTAGTAAGGTGTTGTGGATCTAGAAATACTTGTGTTGAAGTTAGTGATTCCCGTAGCATGCACGCATGTGAACCGCTATGTGATGAAGTCTGAGCACGATTAGTCTATTGATTGTCATCGTTTGTGTGGCGGTCGGGATCGCGCGATGGTTTATACCTACCAACCCTTCCCCTAGGAGTATGCGTTGAATGCTTTGTTTCGATTACTACTAAAACTTTTGCAACAAGTATATGAGTTCTTCATGACTAATGTTGAGACCATGGTTTAGATGCACTTTCACCTTCCACCATCACTATCTTCTTTAGTGCCGTGCAATTTTCGCCGGTGCACAAAACCACCATATAGCCTCCCTCAAAACAGCCACCATACCTACCTACTATGGCTTTTTCAAAGCTATTCCGGGATATATTGCCATACGACTACCACCTTGACATGTGCCACCACTTCTACATTGCCATTGCATGATCATAAGATAGCTAGCATGATGTTTCCATTGATGTCTATGCCATGCTAGATCATTGTCACGGTACACTACCGAAGGCATTCCATATAGAGTCATCATTGCTCTAAGTTTTGAGTTGTAAGTGCGATCATCATTGATGGAGCATTGTCCCATGTGAGTAAAAAAGAGAGGCCAAAGTGCCCACACACAAAAAAAGAGAGAGAAAAAGAGAGAAGGGACAATGCTACTATCTTTCCACACTTGTGCATATTAAGCACCATGATCTTCATGATTGAGAGTCTCTCGTTTTGTCACCACCATATAGCTAGTGGGAAATTTTCATTATATAACTTGGCTTGTATATTCCAATGATAGGCTTCCTCAAAATTGCCTTAGGTCTTCGTGAGAAAGCAAGTTGGATGCGCACCCACTAGTTTTCTTTAAGAGCTTTATCTTACTCTTAGCTCTAGTGCATCAATTGTATGGCAATCCCTACTCATTCACGTTGATATCTATTGATGAGCATCTCCATAGCTCATTGATATGCCTAGTCAATGTAACCATCTTCTCCTTGTTTACCTTGCAACCTCCACCACACTCCATTCCACTTATAGTGCTAAAACCATGGCTCACGCTCATGTATTGCGTGAGAGTTGAAAAAGTTTGAGAAAGTAAAGGTGTGAAAACAATTACTTGGCCAATACCGAGGTTGTGCATGATTTAAATTCGTTGTGCAAGGATGATAGAGCATAACCAGACTATTGTTTTGAATCTAATGGATCTGAACATTCACGTCACATAAGAGGAGTTACAAAGGACATCTATGCTAGGTAACATGAAAGCATCAAATATTCATTCTTTATCACTTCCCTACTCGAGGACGAGCAGGAGTTAAGCTTGGGGATGCTTGATACGTCTCAAATGTATCTATAATTTTTTATGGTTTCACGTTGTTATCTTGTCAACTTTGGATGTTTTATATACCTTTTATATCTTTTTTGGGACTAACTTATTAATTCAGTGCCAAGTGCTAGTTCCTGTTTTTTCTGTATTTTTTACTCTTCTCAGATCTGATTTTGGAACGGAGTCCAAACAGAATAAAATCCCCGAAATAAATTTTTCCAGAATAGAATAAGATCGGGAGGCTTGAGGGCCAAGGGCAGGGGGGCCACAGGGAGCCCACAAGCCCTGTTGCCGCGGCCAGGGGGCCCGCGGCAACCAGGCTTGTGGCCTCCCTGGCGCTCCCCTGTCCTAGCTCTTTGGCCTATAAATTCCCTAAAATCGCAGAAAAAATCAAGGCATCCACGAAAACACTTTTCCGCCGCCGCAAGCTTCCGTTTCCGCAAGATCTCATCTGGAGACGCTTCCCGGTGCCCCGCTGAAGGGGACTTTGGAGTTGGAGGGCTTCTACATCAACATCATCGCCTCTCCAATGACTCGTGAGTATTCCAATTCAGACATATGGGTCCGTAGTTAGTAGCTAGATGGCATTTTCACTCTCTTGGATCTTCAATACAAAGTTCTCCATGATCTTCATGGAGATCTATCCGATATAATCCTCTTTCGCGATGTGTTTGTCGAGATCCGATGAATTGTGGATTTCTGATCAGATCATCTATGAATTATATTGAGTCTTTGCTGATTTCTTATATGCATGATTTCATATCCTTGTAAGTCTCTCCGAGTCTTGGGTTTTGTTTGGCCAACTAGATCTATGATTCTTGCAATGGGAGAAGTGCTTGGTTTTGGGTTCATACCGTGTGTTGACCTTTCCCAGAGACAGAAGGGGCGGCAAGGCACGCATCGTGTTGTTTCCATCAAGGGTAACAAGATGGCTTTTATCGTAGATATGAGATTGTCCATCTACATCATGTCATCTTGCTTAAGGCGTTACTTTGTTCTTTTGGACTTAATACACTAGATGCATGCTCGATAGCGGTCGACGTGTGGACTAATAGTAGTAGATGCAGAAAGTATCGGTCTACTTGTTTTGGACGTGATGCCTATAGATATAATCATTACCTTAGATAACGTCACAACTTTGCGCGGTTCTATCAATTGCTCGCCAGTAATTCGTTCACTCACTGTCTACTTGCTTTCATGAGAGAAGCCACTAGTGAACACTACGGCCCCCGGGTCTATTCACAACTATCGTCTCCACTTTCACTTTTACTTTGCTTTGTTTACTTTGTTTCTTTCAGTTCTCACTTTGCAAACAATCTATAAGGGATTGACAACCCCTTCATAGCGTTGGGTGCAAGCTCTTTATGTTTGTGCAGGTACTTGTGACTTGAACGCTCCTCCTACTGGATTGATACCTTGGTTCTCAAACTGAGGGAAATACTTACCGCCGATGTGCTACATCACCCTTTCCTCTTCAAGGGAACACCAACGCAAGGCTCCAAGGCCGTGGGGAAATCCTTTGCATATTTTCCAAGGAAGTTCCTATAGGCGTAGCCGTAGCAGCAGGATTCCTGGCGCCGTTGCCAGGGAAGGTCTGTTGTCGGAGTAGCAGTGATCGTCCCCAAGAGTTGCCATTTGTGCGAGTTCGGTGACCGTCCTCAAGGGTCCCTTAGTGGATTCATGATATCTTGCATTATCCAAGGGTGTGAGGATAATACGGTGGCCCTAGTGGTATTTTCTTGAGCATTGTACCTTCACACTGCTCCGACGGAGATTAGCATACACAAGGGTGTGAACTTCGGGATACGTCTTCATCTCGTGTGCCTCGGTTATCTCTCACTCGAGCCATTTACTTATGCACTTTACTTTGTGATAGCCTTCGCACTTCAAGTTATTTATCTTGCTATCACATAATTATTTATCTTGTTTAGCATAATGTATCTTCAAATCCCTAATTGAACTATACACTTCTCCCCCTTTGGCAACAAGTTACCAAAAAGTTCAAAGGTCCAGAACTAATCATCTCTCTGGGCTCAATCTCCTCAAGTAGCAGCCAATGGAGTGGACATCAGGGCATCGGCGAAGGCTTCTGCGGATGTCCCCGGAGCTGGAGGTGTAGACATAGGAGGTGCAGGAGCTGGAGCTAGAGGTGAAGGAGCTGATGCTTGAGCTCATGAAGTTGGTCTTACTTCGGTCACTGGCATAGCTGCAGACCTAGACTGGGTCCTTAACTGAGTAATCGTAGGAAGAGGCGAGTATTCATCATCACTACTAGAATGGGACATATGCACTTCATCAACCTCAGTTGGAGCTACTCAACAGTGGTAGTCAACTCCGTAACCTAGACATCGAGGTTATGGAATTTAGTCTCCACGATCCTCTCAAGCCTCTTCTCGTTCAGCAAAATCTCTAAAATATTCTTCTCCATCCCTTGGATGGTACTAACAAGAAACGACATCTCCTCCTTGATACGTCCATTTTGCATCATGTTTTGGTACTGTTATTTATAGTGTTTTTATGCATTATACCACTTTATGGAGTAATTCTAATGCCTTTTATCTTATAATATGCAAGGTTTACACCAATAGGGAGAATGGCGGCAAATGGAATTCTGGACCTGAAAAAGCTATGTCAGGGATACCTATTCTGCACATCTCCAAATGGGGTGAAACTTCACGAGGAATTTTCATGTAATAAATAAGAAATATTGGGGGAAATAAGTACGAGAGGGCTGCCAGGTGGCTACTAGGCACGAGAGCGGCTAGCCTCCATGGCGCGGCCTAGTGGGTAGTGTGCCACCTAGCCCACTTTTGGCGAAATAACGCGAGGACTTTCGGGACGGAGTGCCGTCGTCTCGAGGCGAAACCTGGGCAGGAGCACTTTTGCCCTCCGATGGAGCGATTTCGCTGGAGGAACTTCCCTCCCGGAGGGGGAAATCAAGGACATCGTCATCACCAACAACCCTTTCATCTTGGGGAGGCCATTCTTCAACAACACCATCTCCTCTCAATATCGTAGTTCATCTCTTGTGCCCAATCTTCTACCGGAACCTCACATTGGTACGTGGGGGCTGACTAGTAGTGTTGATTACATCTTGTAGTTTATTCTTTATGGTTTATTTGGTGGAAGATCATATGTTCAGATCCAATATGATATTTAATACCTCTCTGATCACGAGCATGTTTATCACTTATGAGTAGCTATTTTTGTCCTTGAGGCCATGGGAGAAGTCATGTTGCAAGTAGTCATGTGAAGTTCATATTCATTTGATATTTTGATGATATGAATGTTGTGATTCCCTCAGTGGTGTTATGTGAACGTCGACTACATAACACTTCACCATATTTGGGCCTAAGGGAATGCATTGTGGAGTAGTTATTAGATGATGGCTTGCGAGAGTGGCAGAAACTTAAACCCTAGTTTATGCCCTATTCCGTAAGGGGCTGATTTGGATCCCTATGTTTAATGATACGGTTAGAATTTACTATTAATACTTTTCTCGTAGTTGCGAATCCTTGCGGAAGGGTTAATCATAAGTGGGGGGTTATTCAAGTAAGAATAGCACCTAAGCACAGGTCCACCCACATATCAAATTATCAAAGTACCGAACGCGAATTAACCCGAGATGATGAAAGTGACTAGATGAAATTCCCGTGTGCCCTCAAGAACGCTTTCCCTATTATAGGGAACCATTTCGGTAGGTCCTTTGACACAAAATGATTGGTCTACCTTGCTGCATTTATTATTACTATTGCTACTCATTACTTCTTACAATTATCTTGCTACGAAACAACTTGTTACCGCTATTTGATTGCTTGCAGAAATTACCTTGCTGGAAACCCCTTGTCATTTCCTTCTGCTCCTCGTTGGGTTCGACACTCTTACTTATCAAAAAGACTACAATTGATCACCTATACTTCTGGGTCATCAAGACTCCTTTCTGACGCCGTTGCCGGGGAGTGAAGCGCCTTTGGTAAGCGGAATTTGGTAAGGGGAAATTTATATTACGTGCTGAAATTTACTATCACTTGTCACTATGGAAAGTAATCATTTGAGGGGTTTGTTCGGGGTATCTTCACCTCGATTGTAAACACCAAGATTTGTCCCTCAACCTGCTGAAACTACTGAAATTTTTTATTATGAAATTCCTTCAGGTATGATAGAGAAATTGCTAGCTAATCCTTATGCAGGAGATGGTACAAAACATCCCGATTTGCACCTAATCTATGTGGATGAAGTTTGTGTATTATTTAATCTTGCAGGCTTATCCAGAAATGATGTCAATAAGAAGGTTTTCCCTTTATCTTGGGGGGGGGGGGTGGAAGCATTGACATGGTATAAGCTATGTGATGATACGGTATCTTGGAACTGGAATCGATTGCAATTGGAGTTTCACCAAAAAAAAAATCCTATGCATCTTGTTCATCGTGATCGGAAATTTATCTTTAATTTTTGGCCTCGTGAAGGAGAAAGTATCGCTCTAGCTTGGGGGAGGCTTAATTAAATTTTATATTCATGCCCCAATCATGAGCTCCCGAGAGAAATTATTATTCAGAATTTTTATGCTCGGCTTTCTCGTAAGGATCAAACCATGCTCGATACTTCTTCTTCTTGTTCTTTTATGAAGAAGACTATTGAATTCAGGTGGGATCTTTTGGAAAGAATTAAACGCAACTCTGAAGATTGGGAACTCGGCTAAGGTAAAGAGTGAGGTATAAAACTTGAGTTTGATAGTGTTAAATCTTTTATGAATACTGATGCTTTCAATGATTTTAGCACTAAATATGGACTTGACTCTGAGATAGTAGCCTTATTTTGTGAAACCTTTTCTACACATGTTGATCTCCTTAAAGAGAAATGGTTTAAATATAATCCACCTATTAAATAAAAATTTGAAGAACCAATTAAAGTTGAGGATGAAACTATCATTTACAATGTTGACCCTGTTGTGCCAAGTGTTTATACTGATAAACCACCTTTCCCTGTTAGGATAAAGGAACATGCTAAAGCTTCAACCGTGGTTAACATAAGTTATGTTAGAACAACCAAAACCTTTAAGGAAATGAAGGTAGACCCTAGTATTGCTATGGTTAAAGATCTCTTGGTCGATAATATTGATGGATGTGTTATTAATTTCTGCGATGAAGTTGCTAGAATTGCCAAACATGATACTAAAGATAAAAATAGACCCGTTGTTGGCATGCATGTCGTCTCAGTCAAAATAGGAGATCATTGTCATCATGGTTTATGTGATATGGGCACTAGTGTTAGTGCTATTCCTTTTACCTTACGTCAAGAAATTATCCATGAGATAGCACCCGCTGAAATGGAAGACATATATGTTACTATTGAACTTGCTAATAGAGACGCCATCACACCACTTGTGATTGTTAGAGATGCGGAAGTCTTGTGTGGAAAAGTAAAATACCCTACTGATTTTCTAGTACTTGGCTCTCTGTAATATGATTTTTGTCCCATAATATTTGGTAGACCCTTCTTGAACACTGCCATTGCTCAAATAGATTTCAAAGAGGAAACTGTCAGTGTTAATTTTGGTTTAAATTCTCTAAGTTCAGTAAGCAACCCCATGATAAAGAATTGCCTAGTAAATATGAAGTAATTGGTCTTGCTTCTATTGCCATTCCTCCTACTCATCCATTAGAACAATATTTGCTAGACCATAAAAATTATATGCATATGCATGAAAGAAATGAAATAGGTAAAATGTTCTTTGAACAACAACCTATCCTTAAACACAACTTGCCTCTTGAAACTCTAGGAGGTCCTCCTCCACCCAAGGGTGATCCTGTGTTTGAATTAAAGCAATTACCTCACACTTTGAAATATGCTTATCTTGATGAAAATAAGATATATCTGTTATTATGAGTGCTAACCTTACAGAGCATGAAGAAGAAAGATTGTTAAAAACTGTAAGGAAGCACCGAGTTGCTATTGAGTATACTCTTGATGATCTTAAGGGCATTAGTCCCACTCTCTGTCAACACAAGATTAATATGGAACGAGATGCTAAACCCGTTGTTGATCACCAACGAACACTAAATCCCAAAATGAAAGAAGTGGTAAGAAATGAAATAATAAAGCTTGTGGAAGCAGGGATAATTTATCCCATAGCTGATAGTAGATGGGTAAGTACCGTTCATTGTGTTCCTAAGAAAGGAGGTATTACTGTTGTTCCTAATGATAACAATGAACTCATTTCGCAAAGAATTGTGACTGGCTATAGAATGATAATTGATTTTAGAAAACTAAACAAAGGTACTAGAAAATATCATTATCCCTTACCTTTCATAGACCAAATGTTAGAAATATTATCAAAGCACACAAGTTTTTGCTTTCTAGATGGTTATTGTGGTTTCTCTCAAATACCTGTGTCACAACCTGATTAACAGAAAACCACCTTTACTTGTCCTTTTGGAACCTATGCTTATAGATGTATGCCTTTTGGATTATGCAATTCACCTGCTACCTTTCAAAGATGTATGACAACTATATTCTCTAATTTTTGTCAAAAGATTGTTGAAGTTTTCATGGATGATTTTTATGTTTATGGAACTTCTTTTGATGATTGCTTAAGCAACCTTGATCGAGTTTTGGTAAATGAAAGTATTGTCTTGGGTCCTAAAAATTCTGAACAAGGTATTGAGGTGGATAAGGCTAAATTAGATGCAATTGGCAAGATGCCATGTCCTAAATATATTAAAGGTATCCGTAGTTTCCTTAGTCATGCTCATTTCTATATAAGGTTTATTAAAGACTTCTCTAAAATTTCTAGACCCCTCACTAATTTATTACAAAATGATGTTCCTTTTGTTTTCTATGATGATTGTGTAGAAGACTTTGAAACACTTAAGAAAACCTTAACTTCTACACCTATTGTTCAACCACCTGATTGGAACTTGCCTTTTGAAATTACGTGTGATGCTAGTGACTATGCTGTTGGTGATGTTCTCGGATAAAGAGTTTATAAGACATTAAATGTAATTCATTATGCTAGTAAAACTCTAGACAGTGCCCGGAGAAATTATGCTACCACTGAAAAAGAATTCTTAGCAGTTGTATTTGCTTGTGATAAATTCAGATCTTACATAGTTGATTCTAAATTAATTGTTCACACTGATCATGCTGCTATTAAATATCTTATGGAAAAGAAAGATGCTCAGCCTAGACTTATTAGGTGGGTTCTTTTTCTACAAGAATTTAATTTGCATATCATTCATAGGAAAGGAGCTCACAACCCCGTAGCTGATAACTTGTATAGGTTAGAAAATATTCTTGATGTCCCACTACCTATTGATGATAGCTTCCCTGCTGAACAACTAGGTGTGGTCAATGTTTCTCATAACACACAATGGTTTGTTGATAATGCTAATTACAGTTTTGCTAAATACATACCACCTAGTTTCACCTATCAACAAAACAAAAAATTCTTCTTTGATTTAAGACATTACTTTTGGGATGACCCAAATATTTATAAAGAGGGAGTAGATGGTATTATTAGATGTTGTATATGTGAGCATTAACACAAACAAATCCTTCGGAAGTGTCACTCAGAGGCTTATGGAGGACAACATGTAGGAGATATAAGTGCGCACAATGTATTATAGTCTGGATTATTGGCCCGCTCTTTCGAAAGATGCTTGTAAGTTTGTCCTCTATTGTGATGAATGTCAAAGAATTGGTAATATCGGTAGACATTAATAAATGCCTATTAATTATTCACTTGTTACTGAACCATTTGATGTTTGGGGATTTGATTATATGGGGCCTTTTCCTTCCTCTAATGGGTATACACATATTTTGGTTGTTGATGATTATGTCACTAAGTGGGTAGAAGTTATTCCGACCAGTAGTGCTGATCATAACACCTCTATTAAAATGCTTAAGGAAGTTACTTTCCCACGTTTTGGAGTCCCTAGATACATAATGACTGGTGGTTCACATTTTATTCCTGGTGCTTTTCATAAGTTGCTTGATAGATATGATGTGAACCATATAATTGCATCTCCCTATCATCCTCAATCTAGTGGTCAAGTAGAATTAACCAATAGAGAAATTAATATTACAAAAGACTCTCAATAGGTCCCAAAATAATTGGTCTAAGAAATTAGATGATACATTGTGGGCCTACAGAACAAGTTATAATAATCCTATGGGTATGTGATACGTCCCAAACGTGTCTATAATTTCTGCTTGTTCCATGATCTTTTGGGTGACATTGTTATATGTTTCGCTACACTTTTATATCATTTTACACATATTTGGACTAACCTACTAACTAAGTGCACCCAGTGCAAGTTTCCGTCTGCTGATGTCTATTTTGAGGGGCCTTTATCCAATTTTCCAAAGCCCGAAAAAATCCAGAAAAAATATATAAAAAATCAGCAAAACAGAAGCTTCCGGATTACCAAAGGAGGGCCAGAGGGGGCCACGGGCCTCCCAGGCGGCCTGCTGGCGCGGCCAGGCCCTAGGCCACGCCAGGAGGTGTAGCGACCCGACTCAAGACGAGTCAAGCCTCTGTGTTTCTGTGCCATCCCTGGATCAGTATGCTGGCACACACAATACATCAATGTATATATCAAAGTGCAATCACATGTAAATAGCGTAAAACTGATATATACCTTAAATATTTCAGCGGAAGCAGTCAAGGGAGTGGAGTCCCAATAAACACCAATGGCAAGTTGAGTGTAGACCGTAACCCTGAATCGTACTCTTACTCGTCGAAGAAAAATATCTGCAACATAAGACGTTGCAGCCGTGTAGGTCAGCATATTGAATATGCCGACAAGTCACATAAGAGAGGGGTGAAAAGTAATCATCTATACTATATGCATATATGGCAGGTGGGGTTATAAGTTTTTAGCGAAAAACAAGTTTTCTCCTACATCAAGAGAGGGCTAAAAGCAAAATGTTACTACATTGTTGGTTGTTAACGAGATGGTTCCACCAACCAATTCTCGTACCCATGTTGTCAATAATACCCACATCAATATTATTATTTGTGTTGAGAATTTCAGATAACTTCAGTTCCTTTGGCTCAAGTTGTCCATGACCGTGGACACGGCTAATCGATTAGGTTTGAGTACTCTGCAAAGTTTTGCACACGTTCCCCACAAGATTTGATCGCCTCCGAGTATGTCCTCGCACTTCAGGGTGTTTGAAGACCGGATGATCAAAACATGGTCTTTCAACGGGTCCCTCTGAATCCCTGTCGGTGCCCATCCATTCCTACCGTTCTTCTACATCTGCTAGCACCGCCTGTCCAGAGTCGCCGCGTTGTCCAACCAAGCCAGAGCCCATAATGACTTGTGGCTGTCCAGGTAAGCCTTGGGTCTTGAAAATATCCGTCCGTCTCTTTGAGCCTGGGTGAAGCTTTCCGCAGGATGTCATGGCCGTCCCCAGCATCCCGGGTCATCCACTGGGTTCTCCAGGGAGCCGATCAACCGTCCTTCACCCAGAGTTGCATTGCGTCATGAGGTCTTGAAAATCTTGTCTTAACCGGTCTTGATTATTTTAATCAACCTCGCATCACTCGTGTTATGCACTCAACCGAAATCCCGTCTACTCAAGCATAGCAATATGAAATTTGTCGTCCCGGGGCCAAGTATCAGGGTTGTTGTGTGCATACCACATGATACTACAATCTATACTAAAATTTCCAAGTACCTACTCAGCATGCAATTGGGCATAGGATGGTAGAACTACGATGCATAAAACATAGGTGATAGTATGGTCAAAGTGACTTGCCTGTGATGTCGACGAAGAAGAATTTCTCGAGAAAATAACTTGATAGACTACTCGTCACTCTCCGATGAAATCTATATAACAAACATATCATTCACATAAGCACTCATACTAGCAATCATTCTAACAATCAAAACAAAAGAGAGAGCAAAATAGAAAACCGAAAGGGACTTCAAATAAGACTAGGGAGTCTTCTACTACATCAAACACTAAATGATTTTTTTGTCTAACAGAAAATAATAACAAGGAACTAAGATAAAAATTTAACTAAGATAAAATAAAGTATTTTTTACAAAACTTTTTTGAAAGTATTCCCAAACGGGATTTGGAACAATGGAGAAACCAATTGCAAGTTACTAAGGAACTAGAATTGATTTCATGATAACAAATAAAAATAAAATAAAAACTTGTTGCAAAACTACTGTTAACTAACATAAAGAAAACATAATATTACTGAAATAATAAAGAAAATATTTTAAAACAAAGATAGAAAAGGAATTAGCCGAAATCCTAAAAGAGGTGAAACAGAAATTGTTTCACATGAAACAGTGAGCTAAAATACTCAAACAAATCTGAAATTTTTACCACTGATACATAAGATCACTAGTGATCAGTACCAAAAGGAATCAAATTAAAAGCTATTTTTAAACTCCTGGAATAGGCAAAACAAGGTTTAAACTAAATCTGATCTAACTTATATTTTAGAATTTCAAACATAGACAAATTATATGTTTTTAAAAACTACAGGAAATTTGTGAGCTACTGGAAAAAGAATCAATATCATTGGACTTCGGGGTAACATGTTGTGGCCAAAACAAGATTGAAACTTTCTGTTTTTGCAATTTAGACAGAAAAAACTGAAGCTAACTAGTAACTAACAGAGGGTACACATGGCATGCTACTATAGGTTGCGGAGTGCGTTTGCTGCAAACTTAGGAGCAAACGGCCGAGGCTAAGCAAAACCTGCTGGCTAATACATAAGTGAATTAAAACCGCTGGTTTTCTACTCTAAACCGAAGAGGTATCTCTAGGATCTAATCTACACCATCTACTAGAGATCTAAGGGCTACAAAACAATAAAAGAGAAATAACAGAGAGAGGAGAGGTTACCTTCGTCTGGGAGAGTTGCTCCCGTGGCTGCTGGTGGCGAGGTGGGAAGGAGGTGCTCCGGTGGGGACGGAATCCGGTGGGAGGTGGGGAAGGGGGGGGGGGCGAAGGTGGGGGCTCCAGGGAGGGGAGGTGGCGAAGTGGAGGAGTTCTCTGGTGCCGACGGGGTGGTGGTGGCGCGCGAGCTAGAGGCGAGGAGAGGGGGTTCTCTCGGGAAAAATGGAGAGAGGGGGGCGGTGGGAATTTATAGGCGGTCTCGGATGGCGTCCGGAAGGAAGGAGGAGGGAGATCGGGAAGGAGGGGATTCCTTCCTCCATGGATGGAAGTTCCTGTACGTGAGGGAGAGAGAGGTAGGAGATGATCCTCTGTTGGGCCAAATTTGGAAAGGTTTTAATGGGCCGGGAGGTATTTCCTAATAAAAGTGATTCTATTCCTATTTTCAAAACTAGGAAACTAAAACATTAAAAAGGAAATCAAATCAATTCGGAATAAAGAGTTTTTATATACTAAAATTATCAGAAAAATAAAATATAGATGATGGGCATTTTTCCACGGCAAAAATAAAAACTTCAGAAAAAATGTTTTTTCCAAAAATCCCTAAAAGCATTATTTCTTTTTGCAAATAATTTTCAAATGATCCTCTAAGTTTTGAGGGTTCGAATAACTTTCAAAATGCCCGTGGGTTTGAGGGTCATGTTCCTCCGCTCTAGAATGTATTTCGCGACATTTTGTTGCACGAAGAAAACGAATGGAAATGCAAAAGAATTCAAATGCAAATATTTCCGTTCAAATTTTATAGTTGAAGAAGTCATGTCATCTTCTCTCTTTGCTTTTAAAAGATTGAATTTTAATTCACCGGAGAAGGGGAAAGTCATTTTATTCCCTCTCATTCAAAAGTTTCGAAAAGTTTCAAATTTCACACAAGTTTTAGTCACTCAGCAAACAAACAAACAATCAATCAAATAATTATATTAACATTCCAAAATTTATAATTTTGGGATGTTACAAACTACCACACTTAAAATGAATCTCGTCCTCGAGATTCGAAGAGGCTAGAAAGAAAGGTTAGGGTTTGGGGGTCTTCTAACAATTCCAATCTCCGGCAAGGTGGGATGCTACCACACTTAAAATGAGAGGTACTGGTCCCTCAAAATGCTTTAACGATCCTCTGGGGTTTTTGGCAACTGACATCGCACAGTCTTCATATTAAATCCTTTGGTGATGCTCTCCCATTGATATAAGCTTCTTCCGTCACTGGGTCTTCTTAACTGACAGTCTCGTGGTCAATTCTAAATAACATATCGATGGTTCTCATGGGGGTCTACCATTTGTGGTTATCCTGCAGAGAGAGGGGTCTTGGTTTCATTCTCATCGTAAAATTTCCTACGCGTGACAACAAGTGCCATGTACATGGGGCTTTCATGATACCATTCTAAGGCTTAAACAAAAGCTTCAAAGAACGTCGTCTCTCACTATGGGTAAGTCTCTCATATTTACCATTCCGAATAGCAAGATAAATGATAAGAGTAAGTCGTCATGGTGATCAATCCATTCCGCACCCAAATCATTTCTCTGTATAAGGTTTAGCGAATCTCGCATTCTAACACTTGGGCATCCTCACAAGCGTTGCAGAATTTCTCTTGTCCACGAACGAAGTTCGGAAAATCCATTGGTTCTGCAAGCTGAACGAAACATCTATCGTATCTTCACAACTCTCAGGTTTTCGTATGCTCCTAAGAAAACGTTTTGCTGATCCATCATAGCTTCTTCCATAAATCATATTCATTTCATAATCAATCCTTATTACATTCCTTAATTTATCCTCAAAAACTCCAATTCAAAAGTACTCTATTACAAATGCTGCCATCCACATTGTTCGGTATGGTCGAGCATTTCTGCCAACTTTATTCATCTGCCTCTCTTGGAGGTACTTTAGTTCCACTCGAACTTTCCGAGGTGCTCCTTGAAATCATCCATCTTTTGCTTCATCATGGTGGTCATGAGGTTCATCTCCATCATCTCCGCACGTACCTCACTCAGGTATTCTTGGGTATGACGGAGTCTTGCTTCAAGTATTTCTCCAATCTGACGTATGGCTTCCATGGCAGCTTCACGAACAGCATCAAAGAAGGTTGCTCGTGGCACACGTGAAATGAAAAAGTATTGCCCCATAGTCTTTGGACAAACTCCTTTCACATGGTGGAGGTGTACTTCCACGTACCAAAGTTCCACTCCATTTTCCATGAATGGGTAGCCTTTGTAGACTGCATCTCCTTCAAGGTGAATGTGCTTCATCATGTCCTTCAGGATTTTCGGGTAATCATGATCACTGGTCAGGGTCATGATCGTTTCTGGGCCCTTGAGGAATGACTCGTAGAGAGTTGTCATCTGCAGGTGTCAGTAAATAGGTACTCAGAGGAATGTATATGTCTCCTTGGTAATCATGGTACATTCCTTCTTAGTGGATCTTGTGGGTTTACCGATTACTACCACACTTAAATGAATTATACTCATGCCTGCATAGACCATATTTTCTCTTATCCTCATAAATGTTCAGAGATATTTGCTCGTAGAGAAACAACGCATACAGTTTCAACATAGACAATCATGAGACAATAAATTCCATTTATTCATGATGTTATTACAATCTCAGGGACTTCTGTTACAAAAATTTCACTCCATGATCTTATGAGAAACAAGAGTGCTCTGGATTACACTTATTGCCATGGTCAAAACTTAACTACTCCATTCTAGCTTTCTTCCTTTGTGGACAATCGCTGGCAAAATGTCCTGCTTCCTTGCAACAAAAGGAAATGATTTCTGACAAGTCTCGAGGCTTCTTAGCTTCTGCTTTTGCTCCTTGGATTCCCGGCTTCCTTCCTGAGCACATGTATTTGTGGTGGCCAAATTTCATACACTTGTAACATCTGACATGACTCAGGTCTATGTCTGCAGAGATTTGGTTCTTCCAAGGGTACCTGTTCTTCTTTCCGGACTCCTTTATTTTGGCCAGTTCTTCTATTTCAAGTGGATCAAACTCCACTTCTTCCGTCGAGAAGTTTCCCAGATACTCTTGGCTTCTCTTCGTGCAATCCTGTGAATAATGTCCTTCTTCTCCACATGAGTAGCATGCATTGGAGAAAAATCTGGCCAGACCTTGTCCATCAGGGTCTTCAATATTTTCGTTCATCACCGGTTCCTCTAGAATCTTCTTCTTGAGGGTTCCCTTCACTGCATCTTTCTGCTGCTTGACAACCTGTTGCACCTTGGGGTAAATGTGACACCGAGCTGGGTAGTGGGTGGTTCCCTCACAAAGGAAACAAGTCACCTGACTAGTTGGGCATTCCTCAGCTGGGTGATTTTCTTCACAATGAGTGCATCCATCCGTGTGTTCTTCCTGGGTGTGTCCTATTTCTCCACAGATCTTGCAAGCACAAGTCTTCTCCTTCGGATTGTCATAGCACTTATGAATAAGTCGGGATCTTAACAAGGTCTTCTTGAATTCGTCCCAAGTTACTGCTCCACTAAATCCTTGTATGGCATGGTGCATTTTCCACCACATTGCAGCACTTTGTGTAAAGTACTGAAGAGCGTGTTCCACTTCATACTTCCTTGAGATCAAGTTACTCCCGAAGTTGTTCTCCATGTTCTGAATCCACATTTCAGCCTCCAGCTGGGTCATTGGTCCAGAGACTACAAGTCCAGCTTCATACTCCATCTGGTAGGGTTGAGGTTTTGGGGATGAGACGGGTAAGAGAGGGAGGGAGATACACACAATACAAACAATATTTTTGAGAATGGGTTTCATTTGTGGCCGTCGGAAAACACACACCGAAGACGGCTCACAAATCATCGTATCTAACGTTGGTATATAACAAGGGTTTGGACTTCTAATGGTCATATAATTATTCGAACACTTCAGGGTCTTTGAGTTCTTCGGGTCTTGAGAGTCTTCCCTGAATCAGTATGCTGGCACACACAGTACATCAATGTATATATCAAAGTGCAATCACATGTAAATAGCGTAAAACTGATATATACCTTAAATATTTCAGCGGAAGCAGTCAAGGGAGTGGAGTCCCAATAAACACCAACGGCAAGTTGAGTGTAGACCGTAACCCTGAATCGTACTCTTACTCGTCGAAGAAAAATATCTGCAACATAAGACGTTGCAGCCGTGTAGGTCAGCATATTGAATATGCCGACAAGTCACATAAGAGAGGGGTGAAAAGTAATCATCTATACTATATGCATATATGGCAGGTGGGGTTATAAGTTTTTAGCGAAAAGCAAGTTTTCTCCTACATCAAGAGAGGGCTAAAAGCAAAATGTTACTACATTGTTGGTTGTTAACGAGATGGTTCCACCAACCAATTCTCGTACCCATGTTGTCAATAATACCCACATCGATATTATTATTTGTGTTGAGAATTTCAGATAACTTCAGTTCCTTTGGCTCAAGTTGTGCATGACCGTGGACACGGCTAATCGATTAGGTTTGAGTACTCTGCAAAGTTTTGCACACGTTCCCCACAAGATTTGATCGCCTCCGAGTATGTCCTCGCACTTCAGGGTGTTTGAAAACCGGATGATCAAAACATGGTCTTTCAACGGGTCCCTCTGAATCCATGTCGGTGCCCATCCATTCCTACCGTTCTTCTACATCTGCTAGCACCGCCTGTCCAGAGTCGCCGCGTTGTCCAACCAAGCCAGAGCCCATAATGACTTGTGGCTGTCCAGGTAAGCCTTGGGTCTTGAAAATATCCGTCCGTCTCTTTGAGCCTGGGTGAAGCTTTCCGCAGGATGTCATGGCCGTCCCCAGCATCCCGGGTCATCCACTGGGTTCTCCAGGGAGCCGATCAACCGTCCTTCACCCAGAGTTGCATTGCGTCATGAGGTCTTGAAAATCTTGTCTTAACCGGTCTTGATTATTTTAATCAACCTCGCATCACTCGTGTTATGCACTCAACCGAAATCCCGTCTACTCAAGCATAGCAATATGAAATTTGTCGTCCCGGGGCCAAGTATCAGGGTTGTTGTGTGCATACCACATGATACTACAATCTATACTAAAATTTATAGGCGGTCTCGGATGGCGTCCGGAAGGAAGGAGGAGGGAGATCGGGAAGGAGGGGATTCCTTCCTCCATGGATGGAAGTTCCTGTACGTGAGGGAGAGAGAGGTAGGAGATGATCCTCTGTTGGGCCAAATTTGGAAAGGTTTTAATGGGCCGGGAGGTATTTCCTAATAAAAGTGATTCTATTCCTATTTTCAAAACTAGGAAACTAAAACGTTAAAAAGGAAATCAAATCAATTCGGAATAAAGAGTTTTTATATACTAAAATTATCAGAAAAATAAAATATAGATGATGGGCATTTTTCCACGGCAAAAATAAAAACTTCAGAAAAAATGTTTTTTCCAAAAATCCCTAAAAGCATTATTTCTTTTTGCAAATAATTTTCAAATGATCCTCTAAGTTTTGAGGGTTCGAATAACTTTCAAAATTCCCGTGGGTTCGAGGGTCATGTTCCTCCACTCTAGAATGTATTTCCCGGCATTTTGTTGCACGAAGAAAACGAATGGAAATGCAAAAGAATTCAAATGCAAATATCTCCGTTCAAATTTTATAGTTGAAGAAGTCATGTCATCTTCTCTCTTTGCTTTTAAAAGATTGAATTTGAATTCACCAGAGAAGGGGAAAGTCATTTTATTCCCTCTCATTCAAAAGTTTCGAAAAGTTTCAAATTTCACACAAGTTTTAGTCACTCAGCAAACAAACAAACAATCAATCTAATAATTATATTAACATTCCAAAATTTATAATTTTGGGATGTTACAGGAGGTCGCCTGGGTGGGTCCCACCTCCTCAAGTGCCCTTCTTTGGCCTATATTCGGAGTCCCGAGAGGAAACCCTCGAAAACTTTCTGGAATCGCGAATTTCTCCATCATTCTGCTGCCATAGCGCTTTCGAGATCGGGAGCGTCGGGAGACCTCTTCCCGGCACCCTGCCGGAGGGAGGATTGACCTCCGGGAGCTTCTCCACCGCCATGGACGCTTCCCGGACGTGTCGTGAGTAGTCCTCCTTGGACCATGAGTCCATGACCAATAGCTATGTGATGTCTTCTCTCCAATCTTGTGCTTCAATGGTTAGTCCTTGTGAGCTGCCCTACATGATCAAGGCATCTATATAATTCTCTTGCTATTGCTATGTTCGGTTTGTTGGGATCCGATGGATTATGAGATTATGTTCAGATTGTTATGAGTTATATATTTGATTATCCTTTTATATTATGTTCCTTAGTGATTCATGCATGTTCTCCGTTGCTTTTTATTGCTTTGGCCAAGTAGTAGATCGTAACTCCAAGAGGGAGCATTATGCATGATTGTGGGTTCAGGCCCCTCGATGTCTACCTTGAGTGACAGAAACATGAGACTAGGGGATGTGATTGTTGCTACCAGGGAAAAAACAACGGTTCTTGTGACCAGAGTTGCAAGGATTGTTTACCTTACGCATAGTTCGTTAATGCAGTTGTCTGTTGCTTTGAGTTTACACTTTGGCTGGGCCTCTCAACTTAATACCGGAGAGATGTTCTAGATAGATATCTCAAGGTGGATAATTAGTAAGTAGATGTTGATGAATAAACGGTCTACTTGTCTTGGCGTACTGCCCATTACTATTGAACCTCTAACTATCAAGGAGCATAATTAGCATTGCGGTGCGATCATAATTCTGTCAATTGCCCAACTGTGATTTGTTTACCCAAGCATAGTTGTTTATCATGTTTTGGGAGAGAGACATCACTAGTGAACATCATGTGACTCCGGTCCATATCACCATCATTGTCTACACCTCCATCATTTACCGCTTTCATTTACTTTTCTGTTGCAATCACTATTACTTTCCCGCTTGTGTTTTGATCCTTTGCAAACTACAAGGCCGGAGATTGACAACCTCTCTGTACTCGTTGGGAGCAAAGTTATTTGTTGTGTGTGCAAGTCTACGTGTTCTGCTAGTACTGGGGTGGAAGACACTTACTTGTTGAGCCTAGGAGTCCTCTTGGTTCGATAAACCTTACAATCTCCGTGTAAGGGAAATTTGCTGCTGACTACATCACCACCTTCCACTTGGGGTATCCAACGAGGGGCGAGAAGTATATACATCAACTCATCATCAAGCAAATTTCTGGCGCCCTTGCCGGGGACTCCAGCCTTCAAGATAGGGGAGTTGCACACTATCTTTTACCTGTGCTTTTTAATCTTGTTAGTTTGCTTTTTAGTTTTTGTTTTAGAGTCTTATACCCAAAAACCACAAAAAAACTAGTTGCTTTGATCTTGCTTGTTGCCGCTGCTATGGGTTCCACTGAGAACACCAAGTTGTGTGACTTCACTAGTCACAACAGCAATGACTTTATCTGCACTCCTATTGCTGCTCCCGCCACTGGAGCCACGTCCTATGAGATTAAACCTGCTTTGCTGAACCTAGTTATGAAAGATCAATTCTTCGATGCTAGAGATGATGTTGCCTTGCACATGAAATTTTTTGTTGAGCTCTGTGATATGCAAAAATATAAAGAAGTAAATCGTGATATTGTTGAACTTAAGGTTTTTCCTTTCTCCTTGAGAGGAGGAGCTAAAGTGCGGCTTCAATCTTTGCCTAGGAATAGCATAGATTCTTGGAATAAGTGCAAAGATGCTTTTATTGGGAAGTATTACCCCGCCTATTAAGATTATCCAGTTGAGGAGTAACATTATGAATTTTAGGCAATTGGATAATGAACATGTTGCTCAAGCTTGGGAGTGTATGCAATCTCCTGTTAAGAATTGCCCTACTCATGGTTTGACTAGTTGGATGGTTATCCAAACTTTCTGTGCAGGATTGAACTTTACCTCACGGAATCTGTTAGACTCGACCGCTGGAGGAACCTTTATGTCAACTACACTTGGTGCTGGCACAAAGCTATTGGATGAGATGATGACAAATTATTCTCAATGGCACACCGAGAGAGCTCCAACGGGTAGGAAGGTAAACTATGTTGAGGAGATCTCCTCCCTTAATGATAAGGCTGACATGATTATGACTCTACTTACTAAGAAAACTCCTATTGATCCTCATGACGTTCCATTAAATTCTTTGGTTTCTCAAGAGAGAGAGAAAGTGGGTGTTAATTTTATTTCTAGGAACAACTTCAATAACAATGCTTATAGGAGTAATTTTGTTAGCAATCCTAGACCATTCCTATCCAACTATGGGAACAATAACAATTATCCTAGCACCAAAAACTCCACTTCTGAATTAGAGAGCATGCTTAAGGATTTTATCACTTCTCAAAAAGCCTTCAACAAGAGTGTATAAGAGAAACTAGAAAAATTAGATAGTCTCTCTTTGAAAGTGGACAACATAGCTCGTGATGTAGAGATCCTTAAAGTTAGAACTTCCCCACTTGAGGAAAGGAACACCACACCCATGAATGATATCCAAACTTAAAGAGATATGGGCTAGAGAAAAGGAAGAGGAAGAGAGAATTAAGAGCCTTCCTACACACACTACCATTGCTACTATACAAGTTGTTGAGGATCTCAAAACTTTTAGCACCCATCGCACTCCTAGTCCCAGTGGACCTATTAATGATGATGCTAATACCTCAACTATAGGACAAGAAGGTCCTATGAATTTAGAGACTACCAAAAGAATGATCTTAGATGACATTACTACCACTTTAATTAATGGTAGTAATCTTGATTTTGACAATTGTAGTCTCTCCGAAGTTATCACCTTTTTGCAAAGAATGGCTAAAGATCCCCACACTAGTACACTCAATATTGCCTTCACCGAGCATATTACCGATGCTCTTATCAAAGCTAGGGAGGAGAAGCTCAAGCTAGAGACTTCTATTCCTAGGAAACTAGAATATGGTTGGGATCCTATGGTCAAGATTAAATTGAATAATATCTCTTGCTTTGCATTGTGTGATGTTGGAGCTAGTGCCTCCGTTATGCCCAAAAGAATGTATGATATGCTTGATTGGAAACCTTATGATCCATGTTATTTTGGTGTTTGTATTGTTGATTCTTCCATAAAGAAACCTTTAGGGAGAATTGATGATGTGCTTATTATTGTCAATGATAATTATGTGCCCATTTATTTTCTTATTATGGACACTGAATGTGATCCTTCAGGTCCAATTATTTCAGGACGTCCTTTTCTCCGCACCATTGGTGCTACCATTGACATGAAAGAGGGAATTATTAAATTCCAATTTCCTCATAAAAAGGGAATGGAACACTTCCCTATAAAGAAAATTAAGTTAGCTCATGAGTCTGTTACTCGGGCAAGCTATTCTTTTGGAGTTGATAACACTTGATCTTCTTGCATTATGCCTAGCTCAAAGGCATAAAAGAAAGCGCTTGTTGGGAGGCAACCCAATTTGTTTTTACTTTCTGTTTTAGTGGTCTTGATGCTTGTTACTACTGTAGAAACATCATTGTGTATTTATTTTTAAGCTTTGTGCCAAGTTATAGCCTTTGATTGCAAGAAAGTTCAAAATTTGTGACATGCTGTCCAGAAACAAATTATGTATGTTTGAAGGAAAAATTCACCAAAAATCACCAGATCATCTTTTAGATCTAAATTGTTTTGACACAATGCTCTATATAATTGCCTTTCTGGAATCTGTCCTGAGTTTTTTTATTTGATTTGCAGAAGTGCCACGAATAAATTATTTACTACCTGTTGTTCTGTTTTTTCACAGATTCTGCCATGTTTTGTGTTTCCATTGTTTTGTGAATCCTAAGCTTGTTGTTTATTTGAAAAAATCTTTTGTAAATCATGAGAAGCAGTAGATTTTCCTGAAAATCTTTATTTCCAGCAGGTATTGAATTATTTTATTAAGGGTACTAACCACTCTAATCAGCTTATGATGAGTTTCGTATGAAGGGAGTTTTCAAGTATGCAATGGGCGAGATGATGAAAGAAGATGCAGGAGTGTCAAGCGCTCAAGATTGGGTATGCCCCCATGCATCCCAAGAAATATGCAAGGAGACTCAAGCGTCTAAGCTTGGGGATGCCCCCGTGCATCCCCTTCTCTATCAACAATCATCAGGTCGTCCATCTCCATGCTATATTTTTATCACTGCATATGATATGTTCTATGTTTGGAGCGTCCCGCTATTTACTTTTTAGTTTGTTTTAGTTTTGATTGATGTTCATAACAAGTTGGAACCTAGCTTACCTTGTTTGGGAGAGAGACACGCTCCATTCCACTCTAGAACACAACATAGGTTTTCATGCTTATCTTTTTGTGTGTTCTTTATCTTTTCGTAGCTACTGTCATGCTTAGCTCCTAGTTTTCATGCTTATCTTTTTAAGAGATTTTATTTAGGTTGATTTTGGAACTCTCTTGAGTTATCATGCTTATCTTGTTTATAGAGTTGGCTCGTAGCATTGAGTTGTGTGTCTTGCATGAGTAGGTAATCGAGGTTGTTATTTAAGTATATTAGTAACCTGCAATAGTTTTGAGGTATTGATTTGAGTAATGTTTGGACTATTGGTACCAAGATCTTGAGCCTATTAGTGATAGGTGTCGTATTTTGGGAAACCTGTGTGTTTTTCAAAAATTAAATAATAGTTGAGAACTCTAGCTACTAAATTGATCGCCAACCTCTCGAGGGGTTGGAATATATAGAGTACCCTCACGTTACCATGAGTCGAGGATGCGCAAGGATAACCAAACCCCCAAACACTCCTCCTCGAGGTACTTGTCTCTTTGTGAATTTCCTAACTAGATAGAGAGTTACCGATAATAAGTGCATGCGTTCTTCGGACTAATGTGAGTATTCGATTGTTGGCACTTCCACCATCCATATTTTGCTAGCCTCTTCGGTACCGTGTATTGCCCTTTCTCACATTGAGAGTTGATGCGAACTCCGTCGGTGCATCCAAACCCATGACATGATATGCTCTGTCATACATAAGCCTCATTATATCTTTCCTCAAAACAGCCACCATACCTACCTATTAAGGCATTTCCAAAGCCTTTCCGAGATACATTGCCATGAAACATCCACCATCTCATGACTTATTCTTCATGCCATACATGCTTTTGCTTGATCGTAGAGCCGCATGCTAGTTGGGCCTTGCCCTTATTACTGCTACATGATGCGCTAGTATCATTGCATATCCTGCTACAATGGCAGATGCATACATTTGCATACATCATGATAGTTTTCACTTGTCTTTATGTTGAGTACTTCCTATAAAGTGTGATGATTTTTCTTTTTATTCATGTAAAACATAGAGTATTGCCCTTAAGTGAGGAAAAGATCCGAAAGTGGACAAAACAAAAGATCCCAAAGAGGAAAAATGAGAGATAAATAGAAAGAGCCAAAGAGGCCACACAAAAAAAGAGAAGGGCGCAACACTACTATTCCTTTTGAAATATCCACACTCATACTCCATTACGTACATAGAGATTATCATTCATGCATAACTATGTGGGGTCCTTACACTATAGAACTTGGTTTGCATATTCCAATGATGAGCCTCCTCAAATGAGCTCTAGGTCTTCATGAGCAAACAAGTTGGATGCACCCCCACTAGTTCCATTGAAGATCTTACCTTAGCTCATATGTGCATCTCTTACATGGCAATCCCTACTCCTCACATCATATCTATCATTTGGCTTTTTCTCGCCTATGGTTGTCCTCATTGATGTGAGCCTTTCACACCTTTTTGTCTTCCTTCCCCATCATTATTCTATTTGCCATCCTAAGTGCCAACATATATTGCTTACGCTCATCCATTGCATGAGTGCTCAAAGTCGAAAGGGGGAGGATCATTTTGATTTGTGCCTGGCTAGTGGTCTCGGGATGAGTCAAAATAAGATTCTGAAGGAGACTAAGTGTGAGGTTTAGTAGATTGAATTATCAATTAAAAATATATATTTTATGATCTCAACCCATCTCCCACTTCTTGCACGCAAACACCATTTGGAGACATTCGAGTCACGGACAGCGAGAGCTCTTGCACCTTTATCTTCTTACTTTGCTAAATTCAATACTAGATATAGACTCTCGCTTGTTATTGTCTTGACTCAAATTGCATATCTCACTTGCTTTACTTTGAAGTTCTTATATGTGTGTTAGCATGTCACCACAGAAATTATTATGTTATCATTTATCTACTCGAGGACGAGCAGAAATTAAGCTTGGGGATGTTGATATGTCCCAAACGTATCTATAATTTCTGCTTGTTCCATGATCTTTTGGGTGACATTGTTATATGTTTTGCTACACTTCTATGTATCATTTTACACATATTTGGACTAACCTACTAACTTAGTGCACCCAGTGCTAGTTTTTGTCTGCTGATGTCTATTTCGCAGGGGCTTTTACCCAATTTTCCAAAGCCCGAAAAAATCCAGAAAAAATATATAAAAAATCAGCAAAACAGAAGCTTATGGATCACCAAAGGAGGGTCAGAGGGGGGCCAGGGGCCTCCCAGGCGGCCTGCTGGCGCGGCCAGGCCCTAGGCCGCGCCAGGAGGTCGCCTGGGTGGGTCCCACCTCCTCCGGTGCCCTACTTTGGCCTATATTTAGAGTCCTGAGAGGAAACCCTCGCAGACTTTCTGGAATCGCGAATTTCTCCATCGTTCCGCCGCCGTAGTGCTTCCAAGATCGCGAGCGTAAGGAGACCTCTTCCCGTCACCCTGCCGGAGGGAGGATTGACCTCCGGGAGCTTCTCCACCGCCATGGACGCTTCTCGGACGTGCCATGAGTAGTCCTCCTTGGACCATGAGTCCATGAGCAGTAGCTACGTGATGTCTTCTCTTCAATCTTGTGCTTCAATGGTTAGTCCTTGTGAGCTGCCCTACATGATCAAGGCAGCTATGTAATTCTCTTGCTATTGCTATGCTCGGTTTGTTGGGATCCGATGGATTATGAGATTATGTTCAGATTGTTATGAGTTATATATTTGATTATCCTTTTATATTATGTTCCTTAGTGATTCATGCATGTTCTCCGTTGCTTTTTATTGCTTTGGCCAAGTAGTAGATCGTAACTCCAAGAGGGAGCATTATGCATGATTGTGGGTTCAGGCCCCTCGATGTCTACCTTGAGTGATAGAAACATGAGACTAGGGGATGTGATTGTTGCTACCAGGGAGAAAACAACGGTTCTTGTGTCCAGAGTTGCAAGGATTGTTTACCTTATGCATAGTTCGTTAATGCAGTTGTCTGTTGCTTTGAGTTTACACTTTGGCTGGGCCTCTCAACTTAATACCAGAGAGATGTTCTAGATAGATATCTCAAGGTGGATAATTAGTAAGTAGATGCTGATGAATAAACGGTCTACTTGTCTTGGCGTACTACCCATTACTATTGAACCTCTAACTATCAAGGAGCATAATTAGCATTACGGTGCGATCATAATTTTGTCAATTTCCCAACTGTTATTTGTTTAACCAAGCATAGTTGTTTATCATCTTTTGGGAGAGAGACATCACTATTGAACATCATCTGACTCCGGTCCACGTCAGTGATACGTCTCCAACGTATCTATAATTTTTTATGGTTCCATGCTATTATCATCTCAATTTTGGATGTTTTGTATGCATGAATATGCTATTTTATATATTTTTTGGGACTAACCTATTAACTCAGTGCCAAGTGCCAGTTTCTGTTTTTTCCGTGTTTTTGACCTTTTTCAAAGAAGAATATTAAACGGAGTCCAAACGGAATAAAACCTGCGAGATGATTTTTGCCATAACAGAAGATACGCATGGGACTTGAGAACCAAGGCAAAGGACCTCGGGGGAGGTCACAAGCCACCTAGCCGCAACCTGAGGGGGCACACCTAGCAGGCTTGTGCCCCCCCCCCCCCGTGGCTCCTTTTCCCTACTTCTTTCGCCTATAAATTCTCTTAAAATCCAGAACCGCCAAAGAGAGCCACGAAAATACTTTTCCGCCGCCGCAAGCTTCTGTCTCCGCAAGATCCCATATGGAGCATGTTTTGGTGCCCTGCCGGAGGGGGATTCGGACACGGAGGGCTTCTTCATCAACGCCATTGCCTCTCCGATGATGCGTGAGTAGTTCACCACAGACCTTCGGGTCCATAGCTAGTAGCTAGATGGCTTCTTCTCTCTCTTGGATCTTTAATACAAAGTTCTCCATGATCTTCATGGAGATCTATCCGATGTAATCTTCTTTTACGGCGTGTTTGTCGAGATCCGATGAATTGTGGATTTATGATCAGATTACCTATGAATATTATTTGAGCGTCCTCTGATCTCTTATATGCATGATTTCGTATCCTTGTAATTGTCTTCGAGTTGTGGGTTTCATTTGGCCAACTTGATCTATAATTCTTGCAATGGGAGAAGTGCTTGGTTTTGGGTTCATATCGTGCGGTGTCCTCACCTAGTGACAGGAGGGGTAGCGAGGCACGCATCATGTTGTTTCCATCAAGGGTAAAAAGATGGGGTTTATATCTATTGCATGAATCTATCCCTCTACATCATGTCATCTTGCTTAAGGCATTACTCTGTTTGTTATGAATTAAATACACTAGATGCATGTTGGATAGCGGTCGATGTGTGGAGTAATAGTAGTAGATGCAGAAAGTATCGGTCTACTTGTCTCGGACGTGATGCCTATATGTATGATCATTGCCTTAGATATCGTCATGACTTTGCGCGGTTCTAACAATTGCTCGACAGTAATTCGTTCACCCACCGTAATATTTGCTATCATGAGAGAAGCCTGTAGTGAACACTATGGCCCCCGGGTCTATTTCACATCATATTTTCAGATCTACACTTTTACTTTGTTGCACTTTCCACCTTCAGATCTCACCTTGCAAATAATTGTGAAGGGATTGACAACCCCTTTATAGCGTTGGGTGCAAGTTTGTTTGTTTTTGCGCACGTACATTGGTGCCTCATCTTGATACTCCTACTGGATTTATACCTTGGTTCTCAAACTGTGGGAAATACTTACTGCTACTGTGCTGAATAACCCTTTCCTCTTCAAGGGAAAAACCAACGCAAGCTCAAGAGGTAGACACCTACGTGTTGAGCCTTTCTCAAACTGTTGGGAGCAAAGTTATTTGTTGTGTGTGCAGGTCCACGTCTTCTGCTAGCGCCAGGGTGGAAGACACCTACGTGTTGAGCCTAGGAGTCCTCTTGGTTCGATAAACCTTACAGTCTTCGTGTAAGGGAAATTTGCTGCTGACTACATCTCCACCTTCCACTTGGAGTATCCAATGAGGGGCGAGAAGTATATACATCAACTCGTCTTCAGTATGTCTCCTTATAAAATGGTTTATGGAAAAGCATGTCATTTACCTCTTGAGTTAGAACATAAAGCATATTGGGCAATTAAAGAACTCAACTATGATTTCAAACTTGCTCATGAAAATAGGTTATTTGATATTAGCTCATTAGATGAATGGTGAACCCAAGCTTACGAATATGCCAAACTATTCAAAGAAAAAGTTAAAAGATGGCATGACAAAAGAATCCTAAAGCGAGAATTCAAAGTTGGTGAATATGTTCTATTGTACAATTCTCGTCTTAGGTTTTTTGCAGGAAAACTTGTCTCCAAATGGGAAGGGCCATATATCATTGAATAAGTTTATCGGTTTGGGGTCATTAAGATCAATAATTCCAAAGGCACTAATCCGAAGGTGGTCAATGGACAAAGAATAAAGCAATATATTTCAGGTACAACTATTAATGTTGAAACAAATATTATTCAAACCATGACACAGGAGGAATACATAAAGGAGACCTTCTAAAACACTCCAAAACTCTTAAAAGGAAGAGGTATGTGATACGGTAAGTAAATGGACTCCGCAAAATCCGCAAAAATATTGTCTCTTAGTTTTGGAATATTAGAAAAATAGGAAAGTTATAAACACACGGGAAGGCAACCCAGGTGCTCACTAGGCACCACGGCGCGCCAGCCCCACCACGCACGCCCTGGTGGGTAGTGGGCCCCTCAAACACTTTCCTGGCTCCGTTTTCTTGTAGGAAAAGTATTTTCCTATATAAAAACTATTTATATATATATATATATATTGATGATTTGACCCCAGTACCATGGAGAAATCCTTTGTTCTTGTTTCGTGTTATTTTTCTGACAAATTTAGATCACCATGGCCTCATCAAGCTCCTCCAAGGAGACGTTATTTGAGAGGGTCATCAACCCCTAATTGCGGGAGGTGATGAAGCACCCTCAAACCATTGAGATGCGTGAGGGGGTGCTCCACATCCGGGATGTTCAAAGGACCATGAAGATGGGAACCGTGGAGGCCAGGCTCGAGGAGGTGGAGCAGGAGATATTAAGGTGCCAAGGCATGATGGAGCATGGTCTTAGTGCCAATCACCTTATGTTCATAGTATTCACCCATGATCAAAAGGTGGATGACAGGTCCTTGAAGGATATCGTTTCACCCTCAACAAGCAAATCAGTTTTCTACAAGGCCAAATCTTCGATCTTCAAAAACAAATCTTTGAGTATGAAGCAATATTTAAAGGTATGAGTTTAGCTGCCAGTTGGAGGACTCCGGAGACTCGTGCCTCCTCTTATGATGGTGAGCTACTGCCATGGAAACCGGAGGACAAGTTTGCTTCGGCTTCATCATCTACACCACCACCATGTTAATCTTCATCACCAAAGAAGGAGACTTTAGTACACGAGTATGGGCACACCCTTGGCTTGTGCCAATCTTGGGGGAGGTGCCCCGATATCGTATCGCCATGACTCTTATTATCTTTATCCATCTTAGTTCGGTCATCAATTATTTCGTGATTTAGTCAAATAAAAGTTAAGTTCAATCCAACTTTTTGAGAGCTAGTTTCATGATCTATCTATCTATGTAATCGAGTGAGAGTTATATAATAAAGTTTAGTTTGAGTTTTTGCTTCTTTACTTTCTTGTTGCACTCAAAATAAAGGAAAATAATGAAAAAGATCATAGGCTAATCTTATAGTAAGTAGTGCCATCACATAAGGAAAAGTATAAGTGGTAAATTTTGTTGAAGGTTGACAAACATAGCTTTGGTCGGTGATGCAACACATGAAAGAATTAATAAGGGAAGAGAAGATTTACATGCAAATATACTATCCTTGACATCTTTTGTGATTGTGATCCCCCATTAATTAAAGTGTGCCAAAAAATTTGACGTCGTACAAGGAAGAGAACATAATGATTTATGTTTGTTCACATTCACATAGAAGTTATATTGTTATATATCCTCTAACATGTGCTGCTTGCCCAATATATTTGCTAGCCAAACTCCGCAATAAGTAGGGACACTACTTGTGCATCCAAAACCTTAAACCCAAATCCATGTTTTAAGAGTCCACCATACCTACCTATGGATTGAGTAAGAGGCATCAAGTAAGTCGTCATCGGTGCACAAGGCAATAAAAATTACTTCTAAATGTGTTTGATCATTTAGTGTAAGGGAACTTAAGCGTTCTGCGAACTTTTGATGGCGATGATAAAAGAGATAAAAACATAATAAAGGTTGCCAACATAAGAGGAAAGATAACGCAACGTTCCTTCGCACTAAGGGATTTGGCATACAACCAAAAAGCGCATGACAACATCTGCTTCCCTCTACGAAGGGCCTATCCTTTACTTTTATGTATTTACTTTTATGCAAGTGTCAAAGTATTCATCTCTACTCCTTTTCATTTTCTCTTTTGCAAGCATCATGTGATGGGGAAAGATCTAGGCATATATATCCAGTTGAATGTGGGTGGTCACGAGTTATTATTGTTGACATCACCCTTGAGGTGAATACGTTGGGAGGCGACACTTTAAGCCCCTATCTTTCTATGTGTTTAGTTGAAACTTTTTGCTCATATGTATGCAATGAGTATTAGAAATCATAGAAGACTAAATGATAGTTGAGTATGTAGACTTGCTTAAAAGCTCCGATATGTGACCCTTCCTGAAACTGTGATGAATTGTGTTGAAAAGTTGACTCAAAACATAGTTTGTTAGTTTTCAATAGAGTTTATGCTTCATACTTTGATGTTGTGATGAATTGTTACTTGTTTATGAGAAATTTTTATGATGAAAGTTATAAGAAGAAAATGTTGTGATGAAGTATTTTATAAAGTTTAGTTGTTGTTATAATAATGATCATGATGCTACTATGTCTGTATTTTGTTTTTATCGACACATCTTTCTCAAAGCATGTGGTCATGGTTTTTTATATCGACTTTCGCTTGGGGACAAGCGAAGTCTAAGCTTGGGGGAGTTTATACGTCCATTTTGCATCATGTGTTTCTACTGTTATTTATAGTGTTTTTATGCATTATACCACTTTATGGAGTAATTCCAATGCCTTTTCTCTCATAATATGCAAGGTTTACACCAAGAGGGTGAATGCCCACAGATGGAATTCTGGACCTGAAAAAACTGCGTCACAGATACCTATTCTGCACATCTCCAAATGGGATGAAACTTCACGAGGGATTTTTATGGAACAAATAAGAAATATTGGAGGAAATAAGTAACACAGGGGGCTTCCAAGTGGCCACTAGGCACAAGGGAGCGCCAGCCCCCATGGCGCGGCCTGGTGGATAGTGGGCCACCCAGCCAACTTCTGGCGACCATCTTCTCGTATATATTCACTTTTGACCTGAAAAAAATGAGGAGACGACTTACGTGATGGAGCGCCTCTGTCTCGAGGCGGAACCTGGGCAGGAGTACTTTTGCCCTTCGGCGGAGCTATTCGTCCAGAGGAACTTCCCCCCAAGAGGGGGAAATCGAGGCCATCGTCATCACCAACAACCCTATCATCTTGGGGAGGCCAATATTCATCAACATATTCAACAACACCATATCCTCTCAAAACCCTAGTTCATTCTTGTGCTCAATCTTGTACCGGAACCTCTGATTGGTACCTAGGTGACTAGTACTGTTGATTACATCTTGCAGTTGATGCTTTATGGTTTATTTTGTGGAAGATCATATGTTCAGATCCAATATGCTATTTAATACCTCTCTGATCATGAGCATATTTATCACTTGTGAGTAGTTACTTTTGTTCTTGAGGCCATGGGAGAAGCCATGTTGCAAGTAGTCATGTGAAGTTGATATTTGTTTGATATTTTGATGATATGAATGTTGTGATTCCCTTAGTGGTGTTATGTGAACATCGACTACATAACACTTCACCATATTTGGGTCTAAGGGAATGCTTTGTGGAGTAGTTATTAGATGATGGGTTGCGAGAGTGACAGAAACTTAAACCCTAGTTTACGCGTTATTTCGTAAGGGGCTGATTTGGATCCCTATGTTTAATGCTATGGTTAGAATTTATTCTTAATACTTTTCTTGTAGTTGCAGATGCTTGCGGGAGGGTTAATAAAAAGCGGGATGCTTGTTTAAGTAAGAACAACACCCAGGCACCGGTCCACCCACATATCAAATTGTCAAAGTACCGAACGTGGATTAACCCGACAAGACGAAAGTGACTAGATGAAATTCCCGTGTGCCCTCAAGAACGCTTTGCCTATTATAAGGAACCGTTCCGTCCTGTCCTTTGCCACAAAAGGATTGGGCCACCTTGCTACACTTATTGTTACTATTGCTACTCGTTACTTGTTACAATTATCTTGCTATCAAGAAACTTGTTACCGCTATTTCAGTGCTTGTAGAAATTACCTTGCTGAAAACCGCTTGTCATTTCCTTCGGCTCCTTATTGGGTTCGACACTCTTACTTATTGAAAGGACTACGATTGATCCCCTACACTTGCGGGTCATCACTCCTCTCTAGTTCTGAGATGTGAAGATGGAGCATCTCTGGCTGCCTCTGCCTCTACTGCGTGACGCGCTGTAGCTGAGCTGGGATGGTTGGGGTCCATCACAACTACACTGTCCCTGAACTCTGGCTGTAGCGGCAGGTGTGGATGATCAAATTGATATGCATGCTTGCCAATCTTGGCATTGATGGGCATCTGAATGTATGATGCATATCCACAAGATCTCTTTTGATCTAGAGTAGTCCTCCTGAGAGTCTCAACTATCAAATCCATCCCTTGAATCTGGGTGTGGGTGTCTATGTGGTGCAGAATCTTAATGGAATAACCTCCGATCATCTTATCATCTCCTAATTTAGGCATGAGAGTATATCTCATAATGGTGTTTGTCGTTGGTATTCCTACTTGCAGAAAATAGACAGAGCCAAATTTGTGTGTCTATTGATACTGATGGGGCACTAGATTGTACATGCTTGCCATTGTGTTGTGATTCATCTTGTGTTCTAAGTACACATCCAAATCTCCCTCTTGTGTCTTAGGGGCACCAATGATAGTGGCCCACTCGTCTATGGTAGACTCATATCGGTGACCTTCCGTCATCCACACTATCCTTCCATCTGGATAGAAATGAGCACTTGAATAGAATTGCATTATCATCTCATCATTCCAAGCTGCCATCTCTCTGCCAACAAAATCTTCAATGTCAATCAGCCTAAAATTCTCTCTCACAAGAGGAAAGTAGTCCTCATTGTCCTTGATGTAATTACAGTCAACATATCTCATGTCACTGACTACACGACTCTTGTCTAGCAACACCATCTCATAAAAATCTTGTTGCTCCTTAGTATGGAAACATGCATCAACAATAGTTCTCCTCCTGATAGCATATGGATTTGTAGTTTTCCACTGCCTCAATCCTTGATCCCTTCTCTTCTTCATGTCCTCAGCAACATAATGGGCATCGTTGTGCAGTGGCAAGTGAGCTCTCAACTTTCTTATCACATATGCATCTTCTTCCTCCTCTGCGGTAGCCTCTCTCGATGCAGAGCCATTATTCTTCTCTTCTGCAGGTATATTCTTAGTAGTCATCTTGGGAGCTACTTGCTTCTTAGGATTAGGCGTTGAAGGTTTGGGTGCAGTCTTTTTAGGCATGGCATTAGACATGAGTTTCTTCTTCTTCTTAGCAAGAGGGTTCCCAGGATGATTTTCTTCCTCCTCTTCATCAGCAGCTTCTGTTGGATCTTAATTCATACATAGATGTTAGCCTTCCAACAACATGCACTACTCTCTTCTTAGATATTTTTTGCTCTAGCTTCTTAGCTTGCGTGGAAGAAGGGCCTTCCAGGGTGAGCTCCATCCCTCTCTGAGCAGCCTTTGGAACTCTCACTCAATATGGTCTGCCATACTCTTTTCTCATAGTATTTCTGACAGTGACTCTCTCTTTTTTGCTTCTGGGAAATGCTCTCATCTGGGATAAAATTAGCATCCTCCTCATTAGAATTGAGCTTCTTCCTAGACGTGGTAGTTGCCTTTGGCCTATCATGGGAACTAGGAGTACCTCGGTTAGAAGTTGTCCTCTCAAGACTAGTGCCTCAATCCATCTCAGTGTTGGGTTCTCTGAAATCATTCTGCATGTCCTCTGAACCTGACATACTGACAATCACAAAGCAAACAAGCTAACCTTGTGAAAAGAATTAGAAGAGCTTGAGTAGATGAGCATCAAAAAATTTCAGAAGTTTTTGCAAGTTTGAACTCTAAAAAATTTAAGTCTAACTTTCTGCAAAAAGGGATATCGGTTCCACCAAGACAAAAAAATTGGAGCCACCGAGACTGAAAATATCTTTCACACAAACTTGGCAACCTTTTTGGTTTCACCGGGAAGGAAACTCGGTTTTACCGAGACTGTTCTCAGTATCCCAAAACCAAAATCGGTAGGACCGGTTTTTCTGAATCGGTGACACCGAGATTTGGTTTTGGAGACTCTTAACCCTAAATTTTTCTTCTTTCTCTAATCTATTTGATGTTTCTTCTCGGTAGAGAGGTTTCATTCGTGGATTGAAGATAGACTACCCTATTTGCGCAAGATTTGGAATTTGGGGCGCAAAGAGGGGTCGAAACCTTACCCTAATGCGGTGAAGGTTCCGCTATGGAGATGACAACGGCAATGCTTCCCGTCAATGGTGAGGACTCAAGTGGCGACGGATCATGGGAGAAACACGACGATGTCCTAAGGACTAGGGCACGACAGCGAGGAGGTGCGGGGAGGCGAGTATTGAAGAAGTGATTTTAAACGTCGGGTTCGCAAAATATATACCCCGTGGCTGTTGGTGACATCGAGTTTGATTTTTCGGTGCCACCGAGTTCCATAACTATGAGTTGACAGTGAAACTCGGTGAGGCCGAAAAGATCCTATCGGTGGTACCGAGAATGAAAAACCAGATCAACCCTAGGCTTCGGCGGGATCGATTTTTTGGGGGGTTGGTCACACCGAGATGCTTTTGGGAGGTTTTGGGAGTCAGCCCTTGTCAAGACGGATCTCCGAGTGCTCCTCACACATAGTGTTCCTAAAGTGCTTGCTCAAGTTTTTTGTGATGTAGCATGAATAGAATTACAAGAAAGCATAGATAGATAGAGAGAGGTAATTAGGAATTCTTGTGTATCCAATTGGCCAAATAAAATAGAAAGCTAAATAACAACAATTGGATATCCTCGAATGAGGAAAATATGCATACCAACATGCTCAAACAATAAGATGTCAAATAAAACATGGTGAACATGCACAAACACTCTAGTATCTACCAAGCACTTTGGCGATGACGAAGTCATCTATATATGAGTATATTAACATAGGAGCCAAGCAAGAATACTTGATCATAGGTCATACTCGCTGTTTAAGCACAAGTGGGGTTTCCACTTTTACATAAAACTTTCAATGTGTTCACATCTTAAGAGATGCTTATACTCAAGTCTTATAGTAAAGCCCCCCCCCCTTTGATGTGACATCCCCCCTAAGAGGGATAAACTAACATTTGGTTTTGCCGTATAAGACTTCATGTAGGTGTAGTAGTGGTGGATGCTCATTGTTGATGAAGGTCATTTTGAGTTGGGAGCAATCTTTGTTGTTTCTTACTATTCTCACCTACATGGGTTAGTCCCAAAGCACAAGGAACATATGCAAGGATATCTGTAGACATGGAATGAAATGAATGTGAGATGTTGTCCAAAGATACATTAATTACCTTGTGTTGGAAATATGCCCTAGAGGCAATAATAAATTGGTTATTATTATATTTCTGTGTTCATGATAATCGTTTATTATCCATGCTAATATTGTATTGATTGGAAACTCAAATACATGTGTGGATACATAGACAACACACTGTCCCTAGTGACCCTCTAGTTGACTAGCTCGTTGATCAAATATGGTCAAGGTTTCCTGGCCATAGACAAGTGTTCCCACTTGATAACGGGATCACATCATTAGGAGAATGATGTGATGGACAAGACCCAAACTATAAACGTAGCATATGATCGTGTCATTTTGTTGCTATTGTTTTCTACATGTCAAGTATACATTCCTATGACCATGAGATCATGTGACTCACTGACACCGGAGAATGCCTTGTGTGTATCAAACGTCACAATGTTACTGGATGATTATATAGGTACTCTACAGGAATCTCCGAAGGTGTTCGTTGAGTTAGCATGGATCAAGACTGGGATTTGTCACTCCGTGTGACGGAGAGGTATCTCGGAGCCCACTCGGTAATACAACATCACAAACAAGCCTTGCAAGCAATGTGACTAAAGAGTTAGTCATGGGATCTTGTATTACGGAACGAGTAAAGATACTTGCTCGTAACGAGATTGAAATATGTATGGAGATACCGACGATCGAATCTCGGGCAAGTAACATACCGGAGGACAAAGGGAATGATATACATGATTGTGTGAATCCTTGACATAGAGGTTCAACCAATAAGATCTTCGTAGAATATGTAGGATCCAATATGGACGTCCAGGTCCCGCTATTGGATATTTATCAGAGAGTGTCTTCGTAGAATATGTAGGATCCTTGACATAGTTCTCGAACCCGCAGGGTGTGCACACTTAAGGTTCGGTGACGTTTTTGGTATAGTTGAATTATTATGTTGGTAACCAAATGTTGTTCAGAGTCCCAGATGAGATCTAGGACATAACGAGGAGTTCCAGAATGGTCCGAAAACGAAGATTGATATATAGGAAGTTGGTATTTGGATTCCGGAAAAGTTTCGGGCATTGTCGGCACTCTGCGGGGAGTGACGAATGGGTTCCGGGGGTCCACTTAGTGGGCCCACCACTCCCTGAGAGGGACACATGGACTCTGGGTGGCGCAATAGCCCCTGGTGGGCTGTGCAATCAACCAAATAAGGCCCATGAGGACAAAAGGTGGAAAATCCAAAAGAGGTGGACAAGTGGGAGAGGAGTCCTCCTCCAAGTGGAATTGGAGGAGGACTTTTCCCTCCTTGCTTCGGCCGAGCCAAGGGAGGCTTACCTTGGTGGGCAAGCCTCCTCCCTCCTTCCTCCTATATATAATAGAGTTTTTGAGGGTTTTTGCATAGAATTTTCAGTCACGTGCTACCCTCTCCTCTAGATCGTAGTTCTTCCTCTAGATCAGTTTTCAGCAGCGCTTAGGCGAAGCCCTGCTGGAATAGATCCACCGCCATCGCCGACACGTCGTCATGCTGTCGAAGAATTCATCTACTTCCCCGTCTCTATTGCTGTATCAAGAAGGCGGAGATCATCATCAAGCTATACGTGTGCTGTACGCGGAGGTGGCGTCCGTTCGGCACTAGGTTGGGATGGATCATGATGGGATCACGGGATGGATCGTGATGAGATCACGGGACGGGTTGCAATTTGGATCGCAAAGATGTTCCACTACATCAACCGGGTTATATACGCTTCCGGTTAGCGAGCTACAAGGGTATGTAGATTCACTCTCCCTCTCGTAGATGATCATCACCATGGATAGGTATTGCGTGTGCGTAGGAAATTTTTTTGTTTCCCATGCAACGTTCCCCAACACCTTGTCCCTTGCTTACCTTTGAGGGAATGTGTGACTCCTTGAATTAATGCATATGGTTGGATTTGGTTGCATATAGTTCTTGCCAAAGTGAATAAGAGTGAATTTCATTGGCGGAGTCACCCCTCAAGAACTTCTCTAGTTCTTCTTCTTGGGGACCCACATCAACTTTATGGTAATCATTGGAGTTGTGGTAGCACTAGATGAAGTAGATCTAGCAGTGTCCTTGGGAATCCACTTGACCTTGCCTTGGGTTCTTCCTCAAATGAGTCAATCTCCGCTTGAAGCTTGCCCTTGCCCTTGTGGTCTTGTGGTAGAAGGTCATCTTGAGAGCTTGTTCCCTTAGGGAGAGTGGGATCATATTTCTCCTTTTAGGGGAACAAACTTCGGGATGGGATATTGACCTTCTTCCCATTCAAATCCGTTCGCGTTGAAGTAGCCAACACCTTGCTTATTTCGATGTCCTCCTTGCTTGCGCACAATTTCCTAGAATTTCTTACTTCTGACAAGACTCTTGAAGACAACTCTCTCTATAATTCCTTTCATTAAATCGTGTTCTTGCTCAAGTGTAACTTGGCTAAGATGATCATTAGTGGAATCAAGAGAGCTAATAGCAACAACATCATTTGATTTAAATTTAGCATTATTGTTACTAGATGAAGAATCTTTCTTGCCATTGTTACTAGTGTTCTTATGTTTAACTTGTGGAACAAAAGTAGTCAAGAGTAATCGTTTGGCTAGAGAAGAAGAACTCTTCTTTCGAAGATCATCATTGATTGATTTTAGAAACTCATCCTCTTGCTTCAAATTTAGCTTCTTGAAGCGTAGCTTCTCATGAGTTCTTGAAAGCTCTCTATGATCTTCTAGAGTAGTTTCATGAGCTAACTTAAGAGTGTTTAATTCTTTAGTTAGTTATTCAATCTCTTTCTTATCATCATCATTCGACTTCTCTTGACTAGCATGATTATTATCAATTTCATTTTCAATGTTATCACTAGTATTATCAAAGAGCAAGTCATCTTCTCCTAATAAGTCATCCTTATCACTATCAAAATCAAAGTACTCGGGGTGAAACCTTGGGGCCTTTTGCCATGAAGCAGCTTCCAATTCCTTCATTTGGTGAATCAAATATGTCGTAGGAGTTGGAGGAAATGAGTGCAAGACCGGAAACACCTTCATCTTGACTATAGTCAGAGTTGTAGTGGTAGCTTCTCTCGGATTGGTTGTCAGACTTAGAGTCGGATACCCATTCACCAACATGAGCTTGATGTCTTCTTCTTGAGCTGCTCTTGGTGTACTTGTCCTTCTTCTCTAATTCCTTACTTCTCCGGGAGTGTCTTCGTTCATAGCGATCTTCTCTACTCCTTCTCTCTCTATGTGGTGACTCGTCTCTTGAGCTTCGTCTTCTAAGTTACTCTTTTCTTTGTTTGTGGGGAGCCACGCACTCATTGGAATAGTGTCCGGGCTTTCCACAATTGTAGCAGTTTCGGTCACGACTAGATGAACGCTTCTCTTCATATCTTGAGCTTGAGCTTCTCTCTTTGCCTCTACTCTTGTAAAACTTGTTGAATTTTCTAGCCATGAGGCTTATCTCTTCATTGGTAACAAGGTTGCCATTTGAAGTAGCGGGGGTATCACTTGAAGCTTTGTAAGCACTGCTTGACTTGTTGTGCAACTCATCTTTGTCCTTGAGTGACATTTCATGACTTCTGTTGGCTTGAGATCCTTGTAGTTTGGCATCATTTGAATCAATGTGCACACGATGTCATATCTTCCATCCAAGGCTCTAAGTATCTTCTTGATGATGAATTTGTCAGTCATCTCTTTGCTTTCTAAGCCGACAAATCTCATTTGTGATGAGAGCTAGCCTAGAGTACATCTCAGCGACTCCTTCACCATCCTTCATCTTGAACTTATCAAGTTGACTTTGTAACACATCGAACTTAGATTCCCTGACAGATTCAGTACCTTCATGCATATCAACCAAAGCATCTCAAATTTCTTTGCATTCTCAAGGCGAATGATTTTGTTGAATTCTTCAGGGCACAAGCAGTTGAATAGAATGTTGCGGGCTTGAGCATTGTGTTGCAACATCTTCAGTTCTCCCGCTGTCACATTACGATCCGATTCTCTTTCTTCTCCTAAGAAATCACCTTGCACACCAACACGAACAACAACCCAAATGACACGGTTATGCCCAAGAATATGCATTTTCATCTTATGCTTCCAACTAGCAGAGTTTGTACCATCAAAATATGGACCTCTAAGGTGGTATTTCCCTCACTAGACGCTATAATATCCTAGGTTGTGAAAACAATGCAATTGAGACTAAAGCTCTGATACCACTTGTAGGATTCGAAGTATGTCCAGAGGGGGGGGTGATTAGACTACTTGACCAAACAAAAACTTACCTTTCCCAATTTTAGTTGTGGGCCGGTTTTAGCAATTATCACTGGTCAAGTTCACCCCACACATGCATATCTAAGAGTATAGCGGCGGAATGTAAAGACATGCAAATGTAATGTAGAGGGTAGGGAAGGAAGATCAAATGCAAAGGTTGACACGGTGATTTTTGGCATGGTTCCGATAGGTGGTGCTATCGTACGTCGACGTTAGTGAAGACTTCAACCCACGAAGGGTAACTGTTGCGAGAGTCCACTGAGGCCTCCACACACAAGGGGTCCACGAAGAAGCGGCATTGTCTATTACACCATGGCTTACGTTCACACAGGACTAGCCTCACTCATGGTAGATCTTCACGAAGTAGGCGATCTCCTTGCCCGTACAAATTTCTTGGTTTAACTCCACAACACGAAGTAGGAGCCTCCCAAGCGACACCTAACCAATCTAGGAGGCACCACCCTCCAAAAGGTAAAAGATGTTGTAGAATGATGAACTCCTTGCTCTTGTGCTTCAAAAGGTAGTCTCATCAACATTCAATCACTCACTCATAGATTTGGCATGGGTAGGGAGATTGATTTTGTGGAAAGTAACTTGGGGAGGCTAGAGATCAAGTTTCAAATGAATGGATTGGAATATCTGGATCTCAACACATGAGTAGGTGGCTCTCTCTCAGAAAAATGGATATGGCAAGTGTGTGTGTGTGTGTGTGTGTGTGTGTGTGTTCTGAGTGCTTCCTCTACGAATGAGAGGAGGTGGAGGGTATATATAGGCATCTCCAAAAACCAACTGTTACAACATTATTGCCCAACTCGGTGACACCAAAATGAATCTCGATGGTACCGAGTTGCACTACATGTGGCAACTTTTGAATTTTCGGTGAGACCGATATATGAATCACGATGGTATCAATTTGATGACTAGGGCAGTTTCCAATTCTCGGTGGTAGCGATTTCAATCTCGGAAGTTCCGGTTCTTAAAATAGAGATACCGGAAAGTTGGTCACTGTCTTTCGGTGGCACCGATACGAAAGTTGGTGGTGCCGATATATTAGGGTTTGATAAAGGATATGTCTGGTGCAAAATCGGTAGGGCCGAATGAAATAACTTAGTGGCACCTATTTTGCCGTTTTGGCTTGGGACAGAGATTTTGTAAGAGAAATGCTTAGTATTTTTGGTGGCTATCTCTAAGCACTTGAGCAAACAATTCATCGTAATATCTCACCCTCTTTTAATAGTATTGGCTTTTCTATGGGCTCAAAAGTGATTTTTCACAAATGTAAAATGTAGAGTCATCTTGCTTGAAGCTTGACCAATCATATTCATTTCCTTGCATCAAGGGGTTTCTCTTCACAATCCTTTAGCCAATGCATCTTTGGATTTTTTTGAAATATACTTGGATAAGATTATTAATTCAATGATACATACGTTGTTACTAATTATCAAAACCATCTTAAAGAGCAATTGTGCTTTCAACATTGCCACCAACTCTTGTTAGTCTTGAAGTTGTTTCTTTCCCCTCTGGCAGGGCGACTGAACACAACCTTCCTTACCTCGATCTTCATTGGTGAGTCCATGGATTCGCCTCCTCTCTGCATGTTCCTCCGGCGGTAGGTGATGAAAAGGGGAATCGTGGTGCCTTGGCTCCATAGGGTTTTAGTCCGCGCAAGATGTCAACTGTTTTTATCTTTTTTGCGGGCAAGAGAAGTCAACTGTTGACTCGTTGTGTTTCAGTTGGAGCACATTTTTCAAAGTCCGACAACAATGTAAAGAAACAGTGTTGCATGATGATACGAGCTTCCTACATTTATCCCTGGTGATAAACTGATACAGTTGTGAACAATTCCAAATACTAGTACTCCAGGAGTACATCAATTCTCGGGAAGATATAATGCCTAGAACTTTTCTTGCAAACGGATTTGATGATTAGGGTATTATAAAGGGAAACGTTTGGAGCTGGCGCGCTGGCCGAACCGTTCGCCCGGCCGCGCGCAACCCGCGCGCGTGGCTGACCCAGTCATGCAGTTTTTTTTCGTTTAAATTTATTGCAACCGACGTTTAAATTTGCGACAAGCGTTTAAATTTGCTACAATTTATCCATTAAAAAGTTACATACACGTTTGGTTGCAACCCAAGTTTGTTGGATTCTTTCGCTACAACTAGTGTTTGATTTTAGTTACAACCGGTGTTGATTTTTGCCACAACCGGTATCAATTTTTGATACAACCGTCTGCATACACGTTCGTCAGAGTTGCAACCCGAGTTCATCGGATTGTTTTGCTACAACCCACATTTTGTTTTGCTATCACGCATCATGAACGTCGTTTTTTGCTACAACCACGTTGATATTTTTTTGATACAGCAATACTTTTGTTGCACCCGTGGTCAAAATTTGCTACATCGTTACTTATTTTTGCTTCAATCGATGATTTTGCTGCATGAACAGATCTGGCAGTAAAACCAGATCCAATCTGAGGTCGGACGGACCGCGTATAGCCGGCCGAAAGTTTCAACCGGTGCACCAACGCAGAGCAGTGCCTATTATAAAAGGCCGTCCGTTTCATGACCAATGGAACCCTGAGTACATTAGAACTTCAGAAGACGAATCTACTTCGAGTTAACAGCAGAACATAAAAACTCGATGGATAAGTTCTCAGCGGGAATGCTAGAAATTCGAACGGCCTTTCTAACAACAGTTCGCTCATGTGCTGAGTTTTGCACTTATGTTACTGCTTTTGCCGTCTGTTCCTTTTCTTCGTGGGCATTTGGGTTTGCTCCGATAGTTTTTTCTCCTTGAAAGCCTTCACCATATTGTAAACCTGAAGCGAAGCATCCAAGTTACTTACAGTTTGAACAAACTCGGAAAATTTTGACATTCCAGATATTTGAACTGCAATTACCTTCCGAATTCCTGATGTCAGGCCCATGGAATCAATTGAACTTTCATCGACGAGTTTCAGTTTCGTGCTATCTCGTCCCTTGTTGCATACTTGACCCATATCACCTACAATAGAAGAATCAATTAGGCTGCAACATTAGAAGCCAACTGCTAGTGAGGACAGCACAAGACCCACCTTTGATCTTGAGAACCATCAGCTCCACATGCATCGTCAAGCGAATGTGGGAGAAAACGTGAACATGCTGACCAACATCCTCCCTGAGGACCAGATTGGATTTCTGTTCAACATCTATGTCAACCAACCGCTTCAAGTACCTATCCATCTCTTTTCTCCTGTTTAGCGGATCGGTCTTACATTCGTCAACAAGAACCGATGGGAACTCCCAGAGCCCTGCAAGCAGCCCCTCTTCTGGCCTCTTTATCAAGAGAAAGAAATTACATTTGCCGGCTGCCATCTCTTGCTCCAAACCTTGTTCAATTTGAACAACACAAACAGCAGCGAAATCACTACGCGGTTTAGCTTTGGGGACCACCCGTGGGTAGTCTGTAACTCCAATCAACGGATTTTCATGAGAAAGCACAAGCGCTTGGCAGTGACTAGAGACAGGGCACTGGGAGCAATCAGGCTTGGTCTTGCTGCACAATGTTGCTCCAAGTTCCATCATCGCTTGGTTGAAGTCTCCTGGCCTTGATGGATCAACCAGTTGACCAGCAAGCTCCCTATGATCCAGCAATAGTGCCCAAAGGTATTCTCGTATCAGTATAAGGCTTTCAAGCCGTAAATTAGGTATATGGGCGAGAAAATGGTTGCAGCAGGATCAGTATCAATATGGAACCAAAACTGGATGCAGCTTGCACTTAAGTTGGGTGAAGATTGGCAGCCATGAAACAAGCTTATAAATTCATACACCAGCAATTGGTAATATCAATTGATGGTATAACTCCGTACTATACCGATTAGTTGTATGGTGCGGAAAATAAAATTGACGATACATTACCATACTGATGCTATTTCACACTAAATGCTAAGCATTATTACAAATATATGACATCGTAAAAAACCACTACCACGATTGCTCTCCAAGGGATCAAAGAGGATCGTGCTACTTACCAGAATCTCTTTACTGTTGATGATTCTTTTGGGTTATCGGCAATAGCAAAAAGTCTGCTGATAACACGTACAACATTTCCATCCACAAGTGGGGTGACCTACAGTACAGAAATGAAGCAAAAATCATTTGAATATGCAAAAAAAAAAACACGAAGATGCTTATTTAAAGACGAGCTATATGGTTGCACAACCTCATTGAAGGCTATGGAGGCTATGGCGCCTGCTGTGTAATCCCCGATGCCACGAACCTGACGAAGTGTTGATGCTGTGCTAGGGAATTCCCCCTTTTCCGCAATCTGCTTTGCTCCCTACTTCCACATAAATAGAAACACATCATATGCTTAATCCACTACGCTGCAACGTTCTATGATCGAGAAGAAATGCAATTTTATTTTTCTGAGGATTCCACTGAAGATAATTTACAAGATGAAAAGTAAATCAGAAGAAAAAGGCCCAGTTACTGAATACCCATGTCAAGGATATATTCCTCCTGAACTACCCAAAACATTATCTGATGAGCTGACAACTTGGCACTGGCCAATAGCCATAATGCAACAACCTCATGAGCTAGCACTAGAAGCTCCCTCAATTGAAGGGAAAATGAGAAACCGAATCAACTTCCAAGCTCTCCCAAGCAAAACGTCAAACAGGACATGGGCACTGTGAAGGTTGCAGAAACTAGTGAACAGCGCTACAATGGGCACCCCTTTCCTAGGGTTCTACGCGTAACAGCATCCAAATCTCACCTCCAGAAGAAACCGTGCCCTCCGGTAGTACCCAAGACCGGCCCACATCTCATTCACCTCCTGCAAAAAGGAAGCCCAAATCAACCATTCGATCTCCGCCCGCAAAATACGGATCAAAGATTGAATCTTTCGTACGCAGGAGGTGAGCACGTTTCTCTCTTACCTCCTGCGTGGCGGCGGCGAGTGTCTCCACGGTGGGCCACCGCGCCATCCACCGGGAGTAGTAATCGATGACGACGGGCACCCTCGTCTGCTGCAGCATCACCTCCGACACCCACACCGCATACGCCCTCTTCTCTCTGCCCTCGCGCCCCGGCGCGGCGGGGAATCGCCACGGAAGGTCGCGCCGGTGCGCGTCATACCACCGGAGCAACCCCGAACGGAGCGCGGGCGCCGCCGAGGTGGGCCCCGCCAGGACACCAGACGGCGCCAGGTCCTCGATGTCCGCCGAGGGGGGGACGGCGGCGGAGCGGGCACGCGGTTTTCTGGTGGGCCGACGGCTGGTGGTCGCCTTGGGGCTCTTGGCCATGGACTCGACGCGGCGGAGCGCGATTTTGAAATGTCGAGGGGTCTTGGCGCCAGTAGGGATTGGGAGGAGTGGGGAGCGAAGAAGAAGAGTCTTTCTACACTCCAATCAAGTTCACTTATACAAACCAACATCTGGTTAGATGGTTAGAAAAACATTGATATTTCTAATATATTAAGATTTAAGTCATGTTGTTTATATTATTTTTATATTTATTTTAGAATTTTCATCGATATGATTTCAGAGGAAAGAAACGTTTTGGTCGACAAATAGATGCGTACGATGACTTTGTAAATCTCAACATGATATACGTGTTCAGTCTTTCAGAGATACTCATAAAGATGAATGTATGTGTGTGTATATGAATGCTTACGTTTATTTGTATTAAAAAATCAAGTCCACTTATTTTTGAACTTTTTTAAAGTAGTACGTATTATTGTACATTTTTTTTGACGCAGTAGTACATATATACTTGTGCGCAAAGATGGCCATCACAGGTCGGACGGTCAGCTAGCACGCCTCCCGACACCCAATCGCGGCATTGATGGGACAAATCCGGACACTTACAAAAGGAAAACCCTATTCGTCGCTCGTTGCGTCGAATCATCGGGGCTTCGCACAAGGGCAGTGATGCTCCCAACAAGATGGGTCGGCCCAGTTCCAGCAGATCGCCCCGGTTTTGGGAACCTTTTAGAGGTTCTCAGCCGGTTTTCCGGTTTTGGGAAACTTCTAGAAGGTTCCCTGAACCGGATATTTTTTCAATTTCTATTTTATTTATTATTTTCTGATTTTATTTTCTATTTTTGTTTCAAAAAATGTTTTGGATTTTAAAAAATAATCAAAAGTGTGGGAAAATAAAACCTACCTTATGTACAATTCTGTCTCCAGCATCGTTCCCTCTATATATCTCGGAATGACATTTACGTAGGATTCGTTCATACTCATGCTCACGTACACAACGTATAATAACACCATCTACTTCTTCTTTATAAAGATGTGGGTCATCCCAAAAGTAATGTCTTAAATCAAATAAGAACTTTTATTTTGTTGGTATGTGAAAGTAGGTGGTAAGTATTTAGCAACAATATAATTAGAATAATTTGCATGCCAAGGAGTACTATGGGAAGCAATTATAATAGCCAATTTCTCATCATAAAAACTATCATCAATGGGCAGTGGGTCATCAAGAACATTCTCCATCCTAGATGAAAGATCTGCTACTAGATTTTTAGCTCCCTTTCTATCAAGAATATGCAAATCAAACTCTTGAAGTAAAAGAACCCACCTAATTAGTCTAGGCTTAGCATCTTTATTTTCCATAAGGTATTTAATAGCAGTATGATAAGTGTGAATAGTAAATGTATAGTCAACAATATAAGGTCTAAACTTATCAGATGTGAACACAATTGCTAAAAATTCTTTCTCAGTAGTAGCATAGTTTCTTTGAGCATCGTCTTACTAGCATAATGGATAACATTCAATCCCTTGACTATTCTTTGCCCTAGAACAACACCAACACCATAATCACTAGCATCACCCATAATTTCAAAAGGTAAGTTCCAATTAGGTGGTTGAATAATAGGTGGAGTAATTAAGGCTTTCTTAAGTATTTCAAAGGCTTGTACACAATTATCATAAAAATAAATGGAATTTCTTTTTTAAGAAGATTAGTCAGTGACCTAGAAGTCTTTTAGAAATCTTTAATAAAGCATCTATAGAAACCAGCATGGCCAATGAAGCTTCTTATACCTTTCATATCTTTAGGATATGGCATTTCTCAATTGCATCAATTTTAGCTTTGTCTATCTCAATGCCTCATTCAGAGATTTTATGTCCAAGTACTATGCCTTCATTCACCATAAAATGTCACTTCTCCCAATTCAAGACAAAATTAGTTTCTTCACATCTCTGCAAAACTCTATAAAGGTTGCTCAAGCAATCATCAAAAGAAGTCCCATAAATGGAAAAATCATCCATGAACACCTCAACAATTTTTTGACAAAAATCAAAGAATATAGCAATCATACATCTTTAATAGGTAGTAGGTGCATTACATAAACCAAAAGGCATACGTCTATAAGCATAAGTTCAAAATGGAGAAGTAAAAGTAGTTTTCTCTTGGTCTTCTTTTGACACACGTATTTGAGAGAAACTAGAATATATATCCATCAAGGAAACAGAAGTGTGTATGCTTAGATAATCTTTCTAACATTTTATCAATAAGAGGAAAGGGGTAATGATATTTTCTAGCAGCTTTGTGTAATTTCCTAAAATCAATTACCATCCTATAACGAGTTAAAATTCTTTATGGAATAACTTCATTTTTATCATTAGGCACAACGGTTATACCTCCCTTCTTAGGAACACAATGAAAAAGACTTACCCATCTACTATCAGCAATAGGATAAATTATGCGTGCATCCAAAAGCTTCTGAATTTCTATTCTTACCACTTCTTTCATTTTAGGATTCACATGGCATTGATGATCAACGACAGATTTAGCAACCGGTTTCATATTAATCTTGTGGTGACATAGAGTGGGTCTAATGCCCTGAAGATCATCAATAGAATATCCAATAGCAGCTTGGTGCTTCCTTAGAGTTTTAAGTAATCTCTTTTCTTCATGTTGTGTAAGGTTAGCACTAATAATAACATGATATATCTATTCTTCATTAAGATAAGCATATTTCAAGGTATCCAGTAATTTCTTTAGTTCGAACACTAGATCTCCCTTAGGTGGTGGAGGATCTCGTAAAATGTCGACATGCAAATTGTGTTTAAGGATAGGTGTTTGCTTAAAGAATATCTCATCTATTTGATTTTTGTCGTTCATATGCATGTCATTTTCGCGGTCAAGCAAGTATTGTTCTAAAGGATCGATAGGAGGTATGGCAATAGAAGAAAGACCTATAATTTAATCTTTACTAGATAATTCTATTGGAATTATGCCCTAGAGGCAATGATAAATAAGTTATTATTATAATTCCTGTATCAAGATAATCATTTATTATCCATGCTATAATTGTGTTGAATGAAGACTTAGATACATGTGTGGATACATAGACAAAACACTGTCCCCAGCAAGCCTCTAGTTGGCTAGCCAGTTGATCAAGGATGGTCAGGGTCTTCTGGCTATGTACAAGGTGTTGTTGCTTGATAACTGGATCACATCATTGGGTGAATCATGTGATAGACTAGACCCAAACTAATAGACGTAGCATGTTGATCGTGTCATTTTGTTGCTACTGTTTTCTGCATGTCAAGTATTTATTCCTATGACAATGAGATCATATAACTCACTGGCACCGGAGGAATGCCTTGTGTGTATCAAACGTCACAACGTAACTGTGTGACTATAAACATGCTCTACGGGTATCTCCGAAGGTGCCTGTTGAGTTAGTATGGATCAAGAATGGGATTTGTCACTCCGTGTGACGGAGAGGTATCTCGGGGCCCACTCGGTAATACAACATCACACACAAGCCTTGCAAGCAATGTGACTTAGTGTAAGCCACGAGATCTTGTATTATGGAACGAGTAAAGAGACTTGCCGGTAAACGAGATTGAAATAGGTATGCGGATACTGACGATCGAATCTCGGGCAAGTAACATACCGAAGGACAAGGGAATGGCATACGGGATTATATGAATCCTTGGCACTGAGGTTCAAACGATAAGATCTTCGTAGAATATGTAGGATCCAATATGGGCATCCAGGTCCCGCTATTGGATATTGATCGAGGAGTCCCTCGGGTAATGTCTACATAGTTCTCGAACCCGCAGGGTCTACACACTTAAGGTTCAGCGTTGTTTTATGCGTATTTGAGTTATATGGTTGGTTACCGAATGTTGTTCGGAGTCCGGGATGAGATCACAGACGTCACGAGGGTTTCCGGAATGGTCCTGAGACGAAGATGGATATATAGGATGACCTCATTTGTTTCCGGAAAGTTTTCGGCATTACCGGGATTGTACCGGGAGTGACGAATGGGTTCTGGATGTTCACCGGGGGGCAGCCCACCCCGGGGAAGCCCATAGGCCTTAGGGGTGCCGCTGGTGGGAAAGCCAAAGAAGGCCCCTGCGCAGGAGATAAGAAAAATCAAAGAGAAAAAAAAGGGAAGTGGGAAAATAGAGAAGGACTCCACCTTCCAATCCTAGTTGGACTAGGATTGGAGGAGGAATCCTCCTCCCCCCCCTTCGGCCGACCCCTTGGGGCTCTCTTGAGCCTCAAGGTAGGTCCCTCCCCCTCCCTCCTATATATACTGAGGTATTAGGAATGATTTGAGACAACTTTGCCACGGCAGCCCGACCACATACCTCCACGGTTTTTCCTCTAGATCGTGTTTCTACGGAGCTCGGGCGGAGCCCTGCTGAGATAAGATCACCATCAACCTCCGGAGCGCCGTCACGCTGCCGGAGAACTCATCTACCTCTCCGTCTCTCTTGCTGGATCAAGAAGACCGAGATCATCGTCGAGCTGTACGTGTGTTGAGCGCGGAGGTGCCATCCGTTCGGCACTAGATCGGAGCAGATCGTGGGACGGATCGCGGGACGGATCATGGGACGGTTCGCGGGGGCGGATCGAGGGACGTGAGGACGTTCCACTACATCAACCGCGTTTATTAACGGTTCCTGCTGTGCGATCTACAAGGGTACGTAGATCTGAAATCCCCCTCGTAGATGGACATCACCATGATAGGTCTTTGTGCGCGTAGGAAATTTTTTGTTTCCCATGCGACGTTCCCCTACAGTGGTATCAAAGATAGGTTCATGCGTAGATGTCATCTTGAGTAGAACACAAAAGTTTTTGTGGGCGGTGGTGTTTTGCTGCCCTCCTTAGTCTTTTCTTGATTCCGCGGTATTGTTGGATCGAAGCGGCTCGGACCGACATTACTCGTACGCTTACGAGAGACTGGTTTCATCGCTACGAGTAACTCGTTGCTCAAAGATGACCGGCGAGTGTCGGTTTCTCCAACTTTAGTTGAATCGGATTTGACCGAGGAGGTCCTTGGATGAGGTTAAATAGCAATTCATACATCTCCTTTGTGGTGTTTGCGTAAGTAAAATGCGATCCTACTAGATACCCATGGTCACCACGTAAAACATGCAACAACAATTAGAGGACGTCTAACTTGTTTTTGCAGGGTATGCTTGTGATGTGATATGGACGATGATGTGATGTGATATATTGGATGTATGAGATGATCATGTTGTAATAGTTAATATCGACTTGCACGTCGATGGTACGGCAACCGGCAGGAGCCATAGGGTTGTCTTTAGACTAATGTTTGTGCTTGCAGATGCGTTTACTATATTGCTAGGATGTAGCTTTAGTAGTAATAGCATGAGTAGCACGACAACCCCGATGGCGACACATTGATGGAGATCATGGTGTGGCGCCGGTGACAAGAAGATCGTGCCGGTGCTTTGATGATGGAGATCAAGAAGCACGTGATGATGGCCATATCATGTCACTTATGAATTGCATGTGATGTTAATACTTTTATGCACCTTATTTTGCTTAGAACGACGGTAGCATTATGAGGCGATCTCTCACTAAAATTTCAAGAAAAAATGTGTTCTCCCCGACTGTGTACCGTTGCTACAGTTCGTCGTTTCGAGACACCACGTGATGATCGGGTGTGATAGACTCAACGTTCACATACAACGGGTGCAAAACAGTTGCACACGCGGAACACTCGGGTTAAGCTTAACGAGCCTAGCATGTGCAGACATGGCCTCAGAACACATGAGACCAAAAGGTCGATCATGAATCATATAGTTGATATGATTAGCATAGGGATGCTTACCACTGAAACTACCCTCAACTCACGTGATGAACGGACTTGAGCTAGTGGAATTGGATCATGAACCACTCAAATGACTAGAGATATGTACTTTTTGAGTGGGAGTTTAGCAAGTAATTTGATTAAGTTAAACTCTAATTATCTTGAACATAGTCTAAGTCCACTTTGAATATATTTGTGTTGTAGATCAATGGCTCACGCGAGAGTCACCCTGAATTTTAATACGTTCCTAGATAAAGCTAAGTTGAAAGATGATGGAAGCAACTTTGTAGAATGGGCTCGTAATCTTAAGTTGATCCTGCAAGCTGGGAAGAAGGATTATGTCCTTAATGTTGCGCTAGGAGATGAACCACCCGCTACGGCTGACTAAGATGTTAAGAACGCTTGGTTAACACGTAAGGAGGACTACTCAGTAGTTCAATGTGCAGTCTTGTATGGCTTAGAGCCGGGACTTCAACGTCGCTTTGAGCGTCATGGAGCATATGAGATATTCCAGGAGTTGAAGTTTATCTTTCAGAAGAACGCCCGGATGGAGAGGTATGAGACCTCCGATAAATTCTATGCTTGCAAGATGGAGGAGAATTCGTCTGTCAGTGAACATGTGCTCAATATGTCTGGGTACTCAAACCGTCTAGCTGAGCTGGGGATTGAACTCCCGCAAGAGGCAATCACTGACAGAATTCTTCAATCAATGCCACCAAGCTATAAGGGCTTTGTGTTGAACTATAACATGAAAGGGATGAACAAGTCACCCGACGAGTTATTCGCGATGCTGAAAGTCACACAGTGTAGCGACCCGACTCAAGACGAGTCAAGCCTCTGGTGTTTCCGTACCATCCCAAGATCATGCTGGTACACACTCAGTACATAATGTATATATTCAAGAGTTCAATCACACATCTTTATTAATCGAAATCTCATAAAGAGTACTTTATTACAATAAAGGATTACAATAAAGTGGCTGAAGGCCATCTCATGAGATATCTAACGAAGACTAGCGGAAGCATCATGTAGACGAGTCCATCTGACTCCAGGGCATGTCGCTGAGCGTAGATCGTAGCCTCACTCCTGGTCGGAAAAGTACTCTGCAACATGATACGTTGCAGCCGTGTAGGTCAGCATATGGAATATGCCGGCAAGTCATCAAAGAGAGGAGTAAAATAATAATCAACTATCTCTACATGCATATTTGGCCGGTGGGGCTAAGTTTTGCATAAAGCCAATTTTTATCCTACAACAAGAGGGGGCTGGAAGCAAAATATTACTACATTGTTTGTTGTTAACGAGATGGTTCCGCCAACCAATTCCCGTACCCGAATAGTTGTTAACACCCACATCATCATTAAGTTGTGTCGAGAGTTCAGGGGAATTTCAATGCCTTCGGCTCAAGTTGTCCATGACCATGGACACGGCTAATCGATTAGGTTGGGCACTCTGCAGAGTTTTGCACACGTTTCCCACAAGATTTGATCGCCTCCGTGTTTGTCCTCGCACTTCAGGGTGTTTGAAGACCGGATGATCAAAACATGGTCTTTCAACGGGTCCCTCTGAATCCCTGTCGGTGCCCATCCATTCCTACCGTTCTTCTACATCTGCTAGCACCGCCTGTCCAGAGTCGCCGCGTTGTCCAACCAAGCCAGAGCCCATAATGACTTGTGGCTGTGCAGGTAAGCCTTGAGTCTTGAAGTCTCCGTGCGTCTCTTCGAGCCTGGGTGAAGCTTTCCGCAGGATGTCATGGCCTCTCCAGCATCCCGGGCCATCCACTGGTTTCTCTAGGGAGCCGATCAACCGTCCTTCACCCAGAGTTGCATTGCGTCCGAGGTCTTGAAAATCTTGTCTTAACCGGTCTTGGTTATTTAATCAACCTCGCATCACTCGTGTTATGCACTCAATCGAAAACCCGTCTACTCAAGGATAGCATTAAGAAATTGTCGTCCCGGGGCCAAGTATCGGGGTTGTTGTGTGCCTACCACATGATACTACAACTTACACTAAAATTTCCAATTACCTAGGCAGCATGCAATTTGGGCAAAGAAAGGTGAACTACCATGCATCGAAAACATAGGAAAAATAACATGATCAAAATGACTTGCCTTGATGATAGTTGTCTTGATCGAGCGCTTCTAGGTAACACGCTTCGCACTCCGGGTGACCTACCGATACAAACACAAAACACACCATAAGCACTACAATCAAGCAACAAGTAAAAATAACATCACAAGTAAGGATTTGCTAAGGCCTAAGTAAAAGAACTCAATACGCGTCACTAAGCAGAAACTTGTTTTTGTTAAAAACCCCAGTAAAAATACTTCCAAATTTTCGAAACTTCTACCACAGTAATATATAATCACTAGGAAGCAGTAGCAAAAAGAATCAACTAAAAATCATTTTTTAAACTCCTGGAATAAGCAAAACAAGGTTTAAACTAAATCTGATCTAACTTATATTTGAAAATTTCAAACATAGACAAATTATATATTTTTCCAAACTACAGAAAATTTGGGATCTACTAGAAGAAGAATCAACATCATTGGACTTCGGGATCAAAAGTTATGGCCAAAACAAAACAGAAACTTTGCTGTTTTTGCAACTAGACAAAAAAAAGAAACTGATTTGCTAAGAGACAGGGGTATACGTGGCGCGCTGTGATTGGCTAAGGGGGTGTTTGCTGCGAGGCTTATAAGCAAACGGCCGAAATCTAACTAAAAGCTCGGGCTAATAGTTAAGTAACTAAAAACCGGCGTGGTTTATGTTTAAAAAACCGAAAGGTTACCCTACTTCTAATCTATACCGTTGACTACGATCTAACGGATGAGAATAGGGGGGAAAACTCACAGTGGGTGGTGGTGCTCCGGCGGGATGACTCCGGCGAGGCGAGGGAGAGCCGGCGATGGGGAGGGGCTCCGGTGGTGGCGACCGGACGGGGAGGCGGCGGCGACTTCCCTCCGGCGAGTGGGAGCGTCGGGCGGAGTTGGGGGTGGCGACGGGGTGACTGCCCCAGGGGGCCGAAGTGGTGGAGCTTCGGGATCGCCGGCGAGGCTGCGGCAGGGGCTCGGGGGGGGGGGGGGCGGCGGCTCGGCGAGGCGGTGGGAACGGGGTGCGGGCAGGGGTGCGGGCTTTTATAGCCGGGGAGGGGGCTGCGGAAGGAAGGGGAGAGGGGATCCGAGAGGATCCCGGTGATCCTGGACTCGGGCTGGGGTCGGGGTGAAGTTTGGAAAGGGGAGGAGGGAGACGACCGGTGGGAGGGGCAGGTCGGCCAGGGGGGGCCCAGCGGCAGTGGGAGGGAGGGGGCTGCGGAGGGGTCGGGCGGCCGATCCGTAGGCAAATCGGATCCCGGGCTGTGGGGGGGGCACTGCTAAAGTGCGCCCGGGCGGCGGTTTCCTTTGAAAAATACTTTCCTATTTTTAATCTTTTCCGAAACAGAAAAATAAAAGTGAATAAAAAGGAAGTAAATCAAATATTTAATATGGAGTATTATATACCAAAAAATCAGAAAAATATCCTCTACCCGAATAACATTTTTCCAAAGCAAAAATAAAAACTTAAAAAAATGTTTTTTTCAGAAATTCCCTAAATGCTTTATTTTCTTTTTGCAAATATTTTTGCAAATAAACTTTGGATTTCTTGGCTCTAAATATTTCAGAAATGCCCGCACTTTGGAGGGTCATTTTCCTCCGCTCTCTCTCTTGCGTGCAACAGAGTATTTTCCCGGCATTTCTTGTGTGAGGAAAAATGGAAATGCAAAATCAAAAGGCGAAAGAATTCAAGTGCCAATTTTATTTCAATCAATATGCATAGATGCTTAGCTACAATGTAAAACATTCCCAATTAGGAAAATTGGGATGTTACAAACCTACCCACCTTAAGATGAATCTCGCCCTCGAGATTCGGGTTGGCTAGAAAATAGGTGCGGGTGGTCTCGACGAAGATCCTCTTCTCGTTCCCAGGTGGCTTCTTCCTCGGTGTTGTGGCTCCACAACACCTTGCAGAACTTGATGATCTTGCTGCGGGTAACTCTGTTGGCAGTCTCGAGAATCTTGACGGGTTTCTCCTCATACGTCAGATCATTGTCAAGCTGTATGGCCTCTAGGGGCACTGTATCTCTCAACGGAACATCGGCCATCTCAGCGTGGCATTTCTTCAACTCGGAAACATGGAAGACATCATGAACTCTGGACAATCCTTCCGGCAGTTCCAGTTTATATGCACCTTCGCCTCTACGTTCAAGAATTTTGTAGGGGCCAATGAAACGGGGTGCTAACTTTCCTTTCACACCGAATCTCTTGATTCCTCGAAGTGGAGACACCCGAAGATATGCTCGGTCTCCCACTTCGTACGTTACTTCCTTGCGTTTGTTGTCAGCATAACTCTTCTGCCTGGACTGAGCTATCTTGAGTCGGTCACGAATTAGCTTGACCTTCTCTTCAGAATCTCGGATAAGGTCGGGACCAAAAAGTTGTCGGTCTCCAACTCCATCCCACATCAACGTTGTCCTGCACCTCCTTCCATATAGAGCTTCGAAAGGGGCCATCTTCAGACTGGTCTGGTACCTGTTGTTGTATGAGAACTCGGCATAAGGTAAATTGTCATCCCAACTAGACCCATAGTCTAGGGCGCAAGCTCTCAACATGTCCTCCAGAATCTGATTGACACTCTCGGTCTGTCCATCTGTCTGTGGGTGAAAAGCTGTACTGAACTCCAATCTCGTTCCCAAGGTTTCATGTAGTTGGTGCCAAATTTTTGATGTGAATTGAGTCCCTCTATCTGACACAATACTCTTCGGTACTCCGTGCAGACATACGATCCTCGTCATATATATCTTGGCAAGCTTGGCACTCGTGTAAGTAGTCTTCACCGGAATGAAGTGAGCTACCTTGGTCAAACGATCGACCACAACCCAAATAGAATCATAGCCAGAACGGGTCCTGGGTAATCCTATGATGAAATCCATACTAAGCTTTTCCCATTTCCACTCGGGTATCGGCAGAGGTTGGAGCAAACCTGCTAGCTTCTGATGCTCGGCTTTTACTCGCTGACAAACATCGCATATTGCTACGAACTCGGCAATGTCTTTCTTCATTCCTGTCCACCAGAAACTTTCTTTCAGATCCAGATACATCTTGGTGTTGCCGGGGTGTATCGAGTACAGGGAATCATGGGCCTCCTGAAGTATCAACTTCCTGAGTTCGGGATCATTGGGCACATAGATGCGATCCTCAAACCATAAAGTTCCGTGTTCATCCTCACGAAAACCTTTAGCCTTCCCGTCTTCCATTTTCTGCTTAATCTCAGCTATCTCCTTGTCTGATTTCTGTGCCTCGTGGATCTTTTCTGTCAAAGTGGACTGAATTTCTAGTGTGGCAACAAATCCTCTTGGAACTATTTCCATTTTGAGCTCTCGGAGGTCATCGACTAACTCCTCGGGTAATCCTCCAGATGTGAGCGTCTTCACATAACTCTTGCGGCTCAACGCATCGACTACAACATTTACCTTGCCTGGGTGATAATGCAATCTCATGTCATAGTCCTTGATCAACTCTAGCCATCGCCTCTGTCGGGGGTTCAACTCCTTCTGCGTGAAGATGTATTTCAGGCTCTTGTGATCAGTGTAAACATCACAACTATTTCTGATCAGGAAATGTCTCCAGGTCTTGAGAGCGTGCACTATGGCTGCTAGTTCCAAGTCATGCGTGGCATAATTCAACTCATGAGGCCTGAGCTGTATGGATGCATAGGCTACAACTTTACCTTCTTGCATGAGCACTCCTCCGAGCCCTTGACGAGAAGCGTCACAGTAAACCTGGAAATCCTTCCGAATGTTCGGCAATATCAGCACTGGGGCTGTAACAAGGCGTTTCTTCAGCTCTTGAAAACTGGTTTCACATTCCTCAATCCAAACATACTTGGATTCCTTCTTCAATAACTCTGTCATGGGCTTGGCGATCTTTGAGAAATTCTCAATGAACCTCCGGTAATATCCGGCAAGTCCAAGGAAACTACAGATCTCCTTGACTGAAGTGGGTGCTACCCATTCGGTGACTGCTGCGACCTTGGCAGGGTCCACTGCTATTCCTTCTCCTGAGATGACGTGTCCGAGGAATCCGACTTCCTTCAACCAAAACTCACATTTGCTAAACTTTGCATATAGCTTATGCTCTCGAAGCTTCTCCAGAACTAGACGCAGATGTTCTTGGTGTTCCTCTTCGTTCTTGGAGAATATTAGTATGTCATCGATGAACGCCACCACAAACTTGTCCAAGTATTCCATAAATACCTTGTTCATTAGATTCATAAAATATGCCGGAGCATTAGTCAGTCCAAATGACATGACCGTGTACAAATACAAGCCATACCGAGTGGTGAAAGTTGTCTTGGGTATATCCTGTTCACGAATCTTCAACTGATGATACCCGGATCGAAGATCGATCTTTGAGAATACGCGGGCTCCAACTAACTGATCAAACAGATCATTGATCATCGGCAAGGGGTACTTGTTCTTGATGGTCACATCGTTCAATGCACGATAATCGACAACCATTCTCAAGGACTTGTCCTTCTTTTCAACCAAGAGCACTGGGGCTCCCAAGGTGAAGAACTTGGGCGAATATACCCTTTGTCCAAAAACTCCTTAATTTGCTTCTTGATTTCTACCAAGTCATTTGCGGGCATCCGATAGGTCTCTTGGATATCGGTGCTGTTCCGGGTAATAGCTCAATCAAGAACTCAATCTCTCTATCAGGTGGCATGCCCGGCAATTCCTCCGGAAATACATCTGGGTACTCCTGTACAATCGGTACTCCTCCTGGACTACTCTCGTGAGAGAGTTTACTCGCTTACTCCGTGTCGGGCGCTGAGACACGTACTTAATCCGCTTCTGCTCGGGGGTGGTGAGCAAAATAGACTTAAGGGCACAATCAATATTCCCTTCATACTTAGCCAACCAATCCATGCCTAGGATTACATCCAATCCCTCGGACTCTAATACGATGAGGTCGGTGGGAAAATTATGGTTCCCGATGTTGAGACTCAAAGCATGGCATCCTATCCCGGCTGTCATCATGCCTCCTGGGGAACTGACCTTAATAGGTTGGCTGAGGGTTCTAGTTGGCAAACTATACTTTTCCACAACTACCCTTGATATGAATGAATGTGTTGCACCAGAATCAAAAAGTACCAATACTGGACGTGAATTTAGCAAAAACTTACCAACCACAGTATCGGGGTGATCATAGACCTCTTCAACATCAGTGTGATTCACCTGAGCTCGAGGAAAAGGATTGGCTTCTTTGCTGCAGAGTTGTCGTTGCCGTTTCCATTTCCCTGCTTGTACTTTATTAGAGATGGTGTGATCTATGATGTCTCTTACCGATTTGCCGTTATCGTTTTGGGGTTATGCATTAGAAACATCTGCATTCACTTTAAATAGGGCACCATCAAAATCCGTTGAGACGACACCATACGAACTGTGGTATGGCAAAAGACCAAAGTTCTCGTTTCTTAAAGTTTGGAGATGTGATGCTTATGTCAAAAAGCTTCAGCCTGAAAAGCTGGAACCCAAAGCGGAAAAGTGCGTCTTCCTAGGTTACCCGAAAGAGACAGTTGGGTATACCTTCCATCTCAAATCCGAGGGCAAAGTGTTTGTTGCTAAGAACGGAGCTTTTCTCGAGAAGGAGTTTCTCTCGAGAGAATTGAGTGGGAGGAAGATAGAACTTGATGAGGTTGTCGAACCTATCATCCCTCTGGATGGTGGCGTAGGGCAAGGGGAAACCCCTGTCGTTGCGACGCCGGTTGAGGAGGAAGTTAATGATGATGATCATGAAACTCTGGATCAAGTTTCTATCGGACCTCGCAGGTCGACGAGATCGCGTACTGCTCCAGGGTGGTACGGTAATCCCGTCTTATCAATTATGTTGTTAGACAACAATGAGCCTGTGAGTTATGAAGAAGCAATGGTGGGCCCGGATTCCAACAAATGGCTGGAGGCCATGAAGTCCGAGATAGGATCTATGTATGAAAACAAAGTGTGGACTTTGGAAGTATTACCTGAAGGCCGCAAGGCTATTCAGAACAAATGGATCTTTAAGAAGAAGATGGACGCTGACGGTAATGTGACCGTTTATAAAGCTCGACTTGTGGCAAAGGGTTTTTCACAAGTTCAAGGAATTGACTACGATGAGACTTTCTCACCCGTAGCGATGCTTAATTTCGTCCGAATCATGTTAGCAATAGCTGCATTTTTCGATTATGAAATCTGGCAGATGGATGTCAAAATGGCGTTCCTTAACGGTTTGCTTAAGGAAGAGCTGTATATGATGCAACCCGAAGGTTTTGTCGATCCTAAAAATGCTGAAAAAGTGTGCAAGCTCCAACGATCCATTTATGGACTGGTGCAAGCATTACGGAGTTGGAATAAACGCTTTGATGAGGTGATCAAAGCATTTGGGTTTATACAAGTGGTTGGAGAATCTTGTATTTACAAGAAAGTGAGTGGCAGCTCTGTGGCGTTTCTAATATTATATGTGGATGACATATTGCTGATTGGAAACAACGTGTAGTTTTTGGAGAGCATAAAGGATTACTTGAATAAAAGTTTCTCTATGAAGGACCTAGGAGAAGCTGCTTACATTCTAGGCATTACGATCTATAGGGATAGATCAAAACGCCTGATAGGACTTTCACAAAGCACGTACCTTGATAAAGTTTTGAAGAGGTTCAAAATGGAACAGTCCAAGAAGGGGTTCTTGCTAGTTTTACAAGGTACGAGATTGAGTAAGACTCAGTGCCCAGCAACTGATGAAGATAGAGAGCATATGAGAGCCGTCCCCTATGCTTCAGCCATTGGTTCTATCATGTATGCAATGTTGTGCACTAGACCGGACGTTAGCCTGGCCATAAGTATGGCACGCAGGTTCCAGAGTAATCCAGGAGTGGATCACTGGACGGCGGTCAAGAATATCCTAAAGTACCTGAAAAGGACTAAGGAGATGTTTCTCGTGTATGGACGTGACGAAGAGCTCGCTGTAAAAGGTTACGTCGATGCAAGCTTTGACACAGATCCGGACAACTCTAAGTCGCAGACCGGATACGTATTTATTCTTAATGGGGGTGCGGTAAGCTGGTGCAGTTCCAAGCAAAGCATCGTAGCTGATTCTACATGTGAAGCAGAGTACATGGTTGCCTCGGAGGCAGCTAAGGAGGGTGTCTGGATGAAGCAGTTCATGACGGATCTTGGAGTGGTGTCGAGCGCACTGAATCCAATAACCTTGTTTTGTGACAACACGGGTGCCATTGCCTTAGCAAAGGAACCACGGTTTCACAAGAAGATCAGACACATCGATGCTTCAACCTCATCCGCGATTACGTCGAGGAGGAGGATGTGAATATATGCAAAGTGCACATGGATCTGAATGTAGCAGACCCGCTCACTAAACCTCTTCCACGGGCAAAGCATGATCAACACCAGAACTGTATGGGTGTTAGATTTATTACAATGTAATTCGCATGGTGATGTGAGGACTAGATTATTGACTCTAGTGCAAGTGGGAGACTGTTGGAATTATGCCCTAGAGGCAATGATAAAAAAGTTATTATTATAATTCCTGTATCAAGATAATCATTTATTATCCATGCTATAATTGTGTTGAATGAAGACTTAGATACATGTGTGGATACATAGACAAAACACCGTCCCTAGCAAGCCTCTAGTTGGCTAGCCAGTTGATCCAGGATGGTCAGGGTCTTCTGGCAATGTACAAGGTGTTGTTGCTTGATAACTAGATCACATCATTGGGTGAATCATGTGATGGACTAGACCCAAACTAATAGATGTAGCATGTTGATCGTGTCATTTTGTTGCTAGTGTTTTCTGCGTGTCAAGTATTCATTCCTATGACCATGAGATCATATAACTCACTGGTACCAGAGGAATGCCTTGTTTGTATCAAACGTCACAACGTAACTGGGTGACTATATAGATGCTCTACAGGTATCTCCGAAGGTGCCTGTTGAGTTAGTATGGATCAAGACTGGGATTTGTCACTCCGTGTGACGGAGAGGTATCTCGGGTCCCACTCGGTAATACAACATCACACACAAGCCTTGCAAGCAATGTGACTTAGTGTAAGCCACGGGATCTTGTATTATGGAACGAGTAAAGAGACTTGCCGGTAAAATTTAAATAGGTATGCGGATACTGACGATCGAATCTCGGGCAAGTAACATACCGAAGGACAAAGGGAATGACATACCGGATTATATGAATCCTTGGCACTGAGGTTCAAACGATAAGATCTTCGTAGAATATGTAGGATCCAATATGGGCATCCAGGTCCCGCTATTGGATATTGACTGAGGAGTCCCTCGGGTCATGTCTACATAGTTCTCGAACCCGCAGGGTGTGCACACTTAAGGTTCGACGTTGTTTTTATGCGTATTTGAGTTATATGGTTGGTTACCGAATGTTGTTCGGAGTCCCAGATGAGATCACGGACGTCACGAGGGTTTCCGGAATGGTCCGGAGACGAAGATTGATATATAGGATGACCTCATTTGATTACCGGAAAGTTTTTGGCATTACCGGGAATGTACCGGGAGTGACGAATGGGTTCCGGATGTTCACCGGGGGGCAGACCACCCCGGGGAAGCCCATAGGCCTTAGGGGTGCTGCACCAGCCCTTAGTGGGCTGGTGGGAAAGCCCAAGAAGGCCCCTGCACAGGAGATAAGAAAAATCAAAGAGAAAGAAAAAAAGGGGAAGTGGGAAAATAGAGAAGGACTCCACCTTCCAATCCTAGTTGGACTAGGATTGGAGGAGGAATCCTCCTCCCCCCTTCGGCCGACCCCTTGGGGCTCTATTGAGCCTCAAGGCAGGTCCCTCCCCCTCCCTCCTATATATACTAAGGTATTAGGAATGATTTGAGATAACTTTGCCACGGCAGCCCGACCACATACCTCCACGGTTTTTTCCTCTAGATCGCGTTTCTGCGGAGCTCGGGCGGAGCCCTGCTGAGATAAGATCACCACCAACCTCCGGAGCGCCGTCACGCTGCCGGAGAACTCATCTACCTCTCCATCTCTCTTGCTGGATCAAGAAGGCCGATATCATCGTCGAGTTGTACGTGTGCTGAAGGCGGAGGTGCCGTCCGTTCGACACTAGATCGGAGCGGATCGTGGGATGGATCGTGGGACGGTTCATGGGACAGTTCGCGGGGCGGATCGAGGGATGTGAGTACGTTTCACTACATCAACCGCGTTTATTAACGCTTCCTGCTGTGTGATCTACAAGGGTACGTAGATCTGAAATCCCCCTCGTAGATGGACATCATCATGATAGGTCTTCCTGCGCATAGGAAATTTTTTGTTTCCCATGCGACGTTCCCCTACAAATTCCTTCCCATGTGGTTGTCTACCAAAGTTAGAGAAATTAAATTCATGAGACACATTTCCAAATCTTACCTTAATCTTCTATGTAACACAATTAATTTCAGCATTGACAGTATTCAAGAAAGGTCTGCCAAATATAATGGGACAAAAAATATCTAGTTGAGAACCATGTCCTAAGAAACATGAGTAGCAAATGATTCATATAAAGAGGCTACTATCTTAGAATCAAGCCCATATTTATTGCTAAACTTATGAAAAGTATAACAAAGTTTAGTCCACCATAGAAATTTTGGATAATCATCCACAAGTTTAAACCATGTGTTGGACAATTTCTTATCATCAATTTCATCCTCTCCCAAGCTTGTGCAACATGTTCATAATCTTGATGTTTAAAATCCATTATTTGATTTCTAAGGGAGATAATCTTAGTAGGAGGAAAAATACTTGGAAATAAAAGTATCTTTGCACTTGTTCCACGTTCCAATACTATTATGTGGTAAAGGTGAAAACCAAGCTTGAGCTTTCTCTCTTAGTGAAAAAGGAAACAAATTTAATTTCACAATATCATTATCCATATCCTTATTCTTTTGCATATCACAAAGTTGAACAAAGGTATTGAGATGTAAAGCGGGATCCCCATTAGGACTTCCCGAAAATTGCTCTTTCATGATAAGATTCAGTAATGCAGCGTTAATATCAAAAGCATCCGCACTAGTGGCGGGTGGTATAGTTGTACTAATAAAATCATTGTTATTAGTATTTGAGAAGTCACACAACTTAGTACTATCTTGAGACATGGTGACCGAGCAAGCAAAGTAACACGCTAGACAAGCAAACTAGAGAGCGAAGATGCAATCCAGTGACAAGCAAAACAAGCAAAGGTAAATATTTTTGTATTTTTATTTTTTTATGAGACAATGCAAATATACCAGCAAATAAAAATAGGAACAAGTGAATGAAATTTTGTGTGGATTTACTTGGTAGTTGGTGATGGTATTCCCTGGCAACGGTGCCAGAAATCCTTCGTGATACTTGTGACATGTGTTGGGTTTTTTCGTGAAGAGGAACGGGTTATCGCAGCATGATGTGGGTAAGTATTTCCCTCAGTTATGAAACCAAGGTTTATCGAACCAATAGGAATATCAACCACAATCATCTTTAGCGGTTGTACATAAAAGAACAAACAACTTGCACCCAACGAGGGCAAGAGGGTTGTCAATCCTCTTGTCTTGTTATTTGCAAGCAAGTGAGGTGTGCATATAATTAGATCGCAAGATAAAACAAAAATAAGTAAATGGCAGCAAGGAATTGAAGATTTTATCAATGTGTTGTGAATAGACCTGGGGGCATCGTTTTCCCTAATGGCATCTCTCATGAGAAATAGCATACGATGGGTAAACAAATTACTATTGGAGAATTGACAGAAAAGTGGATAGTTATGTGATATCCACGACAATGATCATGTGTATATAGGCATCATGTCCATAAACAAATAGGCCGAATCCTGCCTGCACCTATTACTATTGCTCACCGACCACAATCTAGCATGCATCTAGAGTATTAAGTAAAATAGAGTAATGCATGGAGAACAATGACATGATGTAGACAAAGTAAACTCAAGCAATATGAATAAACCACATCGTTTTATCCTTAGTAGCAGCAACACAAAGGCACATCGCGTCCCCTCCTTTCACTGGGATATAGAAATTCGTCAGGTTGAACCTACCACAACGCACCTCGCACCAAAGAAATATCGATCTAGTTGGCCCAACTATTTCAATAGATCGGAGAGAATTATGAAGCTATCATAATCATGCACATAAGAATCATATAAGTATTTAGAGTAGACCCAAATATTTTATCATGAATAATCTAAACATAAACCCACAATTCATTGGATCCCAATAAATGCACCGCACAAAAGGATTTACATCATATGGATGAAAGCAAAGATGCGATGATCATTGTATTGAAGATGAAAGAGGCAGAGATTGCCATCTAGGTACTCGCTTTGGACCCTTAGGTCTGTGATGAACTACTCACACATCATTATGAGGGCCGCAAGGTTGATGAAGAGCCCCTCCGTGATCGAACCCCATCTTGTAGGGTGCCGCAACAGTGCTCTAGATGGCCTTCCATCGAAACAGAGACATGCGGTGGTGTAAAAAGTGTTTCGGGACTCCCTATGATGTTTTAGGGTAGATGAGGATTTATACGATAGAGAACAGAGTCGGGAAGGCCACGAGGGAGGCACAAGCCATGAGGGCGCCCCCAGGTCGCGCCCTATTGGCTTGTGGGCCACTCGTGAGGCCTCCAGCCTTCTTCTGATGTTTGATAGTCTTCTTTTGGTCCAAAAAAAATCACCAAAAAGTTTCAGGTCAAGTGGGCTTCGTTTGGTATGGAAAACCTGAAAAGTGAAAAACATGCAGAAAACAACAATTCGCACTTGGCACTGGGTCAATAGGTTAGTGCTCAAAAATAATATAAATTGGTAAATAAATACCCCATGTTAAGCTTCATGCACTAGCCAACGCAACCAAAAGTTCGAACTGATGGAAAGGGCTAGTGCAATCCACATATACTGTAACACCCCCTCTCACGTGTGACGGGGAAGACAAGTCAACACGTGCAACCGGAAGAGAGCGACGGCGCGCGAAACTAGCGTATGACTCAAGAGGCCTCTACGTGGACACAAAGGGGGGGGCTACCAGCAATTTTTAATAAATTGCAAAAGCCAGGACTTGAACTCAAGACCTTAGCTCCAATACCATGTTAAGGTTCATGCACTAGCCAACGCAACCAAAAGTCCGAACTGATGGAAAGGGCTAGTGCAATCCACATATACTGTAACACCCCAAAAGTATTCTGGAATAATAATATATCAGCACGGAACAATAAAAATTATAGATACATTGGAGGCGTATCACGGACCGATATAGGCCCACGTTGGATCCCTCCCATGATCGGGACAAATGTTGGCGGTTTGTGGGTCCGTCCTAAAGATGCCCAAACTAAGAGCGGGATGGAGAGTGTGGTGTCCATGCAAATATGAAGAGGAGGAACCATTCACGTGAACAGTCACATCGATGCCAACGACAAGAAGGACACGGTGTACATGGTGAGACATAGCACGCTCAAGTATAACACAGATTGTTTGGTACATAATTTCAGCTTTGATCCTGCTAGTCAAAGAGAAGCTTTTTTTGTTTAATTGTTGCTAATGATTTACCATTAGGTTTTGGTGAGTCTGTCACTTTAATCAAATATATTCAAAGTGCTCATACTCCTATTTTCAAACGTGTTTCTAGACAAACCAGAACTAGGGATATTAAAAGTTTATGCAAAAAAATGTTTGAAAATCTTGGCATGAAGAAGAACCGGGAGAATAGTTGTAGTCTTTGTAATTTTTCTTCACCTTTGTAACCTTCTTATGCTTTTCTAATTTAGAGCAAGCTTTGTACTCTTTTCCTTCTTAGAGATTGAAGGTTTTGGTGAGGCATGTTGCCAATAAAGCATAAGATTATGACAAAGAATTTGGATCAACCGGCTGATTTTAAGGCCCGCGTCAGCTGCGCGCGCTCGGCCGTCCGATGCATCCTGATTTCTCCTAGGCACGATTCATCGTTCACACTAATACTCGTACGTGGCTGTTTTAACTTTGCAACACTCTGCGTGATAGTACTAAAAAATCTGTTTCTTTTTTGTATACTTTCTTGAAAACGGCACTCTTGTGACTTCCATTAACTCAATAAATAAAAATGTAATTTAGTAGCCAAATTTTGTATACTTTCTTGAATGCACTTTATATCCATCATGCTACGGGTAGACTGACGTACAACTAGTTTGTGCCGCAAAACGCCATTATGCTATGAGGGTCTTCCGTTTTGCAAGGCGTGCAAGCCAGTGTTGTGAGAGCACCGTCGTACCGCAAGCTGATGCTAGGTGGGGCGACGATGTGTCGTAGTAGTGTCGTTGGGGTTGCAAGAGAGGATCACCGTCTTTGCTGCAAGCCGATGTAGCATGTGGTGCCATCATGCTGAAGGAGTGACGTCGGTGTTGCGAGGGTCATCGTCATGTTGCAAGCCGATGCGTTACATGGGGTGACGTCATGCTACAGGAGTGTCATGGGTGCTGCAAGCCGATGCTATGTGGGGTGATGTCGTGCTAAAGGAGTGTCATTTGTGTTGCAAGACGATGTTGCGATGGTCATTGCCATGATAAAAACTAATGCTACGTGGGGCATTGCGGAGCTGCAAGTTGATGTTAGGAGGGTCGTTGGCATGCTGCATGACGATGTTGTGAGGGTCATCGTTGCGCAGCAAAGTGATGCTACATGGGGCGCTGCTACGCTCATTTTGCATCATGAATTACTATTTATATTTGTGTTGATCATGTTCATTATGCATTATAATCATATAATTATTATGCCTTTTCTCTTTGAATATGCAAGGTACATCACTGGGAGGGAAATATGTGAAAACTAGAATTCTGGACCGGAAAACCGAGAAAAAGGCAGAAAAATCAACTTGCTTCAAACGACTTGAAACTTTAAGGAGATTTTTTCTGGAATAGTTGAGATTTTCTGGGCCAAAAATATACCGGAGAGGGGCCACCAACTGGGCACAAGCCAACAGGGCGCCCCCCTAACCGCGCCCCGATGGCTTGTGGGGCCCGAGCTGGCCCTCTGGTGACCATCTTCTCTTATATGGTGTGTTTTACCCTAGAAAAAATCATAAGTTATCTTTCGGGACGAAGCACCGCAATCTCATGGCGGAAACCTGGGCAGAAGCTCTTTTGCTCTCTCGCAGAGAGATTCTACCGGAGGAATTCCCCTCGAGAAGGGGGAAATCGAAGTCATTGTCATCACCAACACTTCCTCCTTCGTGGGAGGACCAATCTTCATCAACATCTTCACCAGCACCATCTCATCTTCAACCCTAGTTCGTCACATGTATTTAATCTTTGTCTCAAAACCTCAGATTGGTACGTGTGGGTTGCTACTAGTGTTGATTACATCTTGTAGTTGATGCTTGTTGGATTACTTGGTGAAATACATTATGTTCTGATCCTTAATTATTATTATTACACCTTTGATCTTGAACATGTCGATGTTGTGTGAGTAGTAATTATTGTTCTTGAGTGAAAGGATCGATATGGTTGACTAGAGGGGGGGGATGAATAGACAACGACCACTTTTTAATTAATCTTAGCAAGTTAAGGTAAACAACATATGGGTTCACAAATAATACGACAATGAGGTGAACCCTAATGGAGCTAACAACGAGAGCTATTAAGACAAGTAAGATATAGTCACAAACATAAGCATACACAAAGTAAAGGATAGAGATAACCACAAGTGGAACCGATGAAGACGAGGATGTGTTACCGAAGTTCCTTCCCTTTGACAGGAAGTACGTCTTCGTTGGAGCAGTGTGGAGGCACAATGCTCCCCAATAAGCCACTAAGGCCACCGTATTCTCCTCACGCCCTCGCACGATGCAACGTACCGTGATTCCACTATAGGTGCCCTTGAAGGCGACGACCGAACCTTTACAAACAAGGTTGGGGCAACTCCGCACAAAGCTTGGAGGCTCCCAACTAGACCACGAAGCTTCACCACAATGGAATATGGCTTCGAGGTGACCTCAACCGTCTAGGATGCTCAAACACCCAAGAGTAACAAGATCAACAAGGGATTGGTGGGGGAATCAACTTTTCTCTTGGTGGAAGTGTGGATCTAGGCCTTCTCAACCAATCCCTAAAGAATCAACAAGTTTGATTGGCTAGGGAGAGAGATCGGGTACTTTTGAGCTTAGGGAGCAACAATGGAGCTTGAGAGGGTCAGAGATAAGGTTCCAAGCTAGAGGAACCCTTTATATAGTGGGGGAAAAAAATCCAACCGTTTTCCCACTCTGTGCCCGAGCTCCAGCGGTACTACCACTGGCTGCAGCGGTACTACCGCTGGCCAGGGGCGGTACTACACCGACTAGCGGTACTACCGCTGGGCCCCTCGTAGTGAAAAGGCACTACCACCGCCAAGAAAGTCTTCGCAAAAAGGTCCGTCCACGAACAACCGCTAGGAAGGCGGTACTAAGCTCCTGGAGCGGTACTACCGCTGACCAGGCTGCAGCGGTACTACCGCTCGCATTCTAGCGGTACTACCGCTAGGGCTAGCGGTACTACCGCTGGGGACCATTTTGCAAGGAGGAAGGAAACACAGTGGCGGGGGCCGCTCCAAAGATGAAGGCAAGGGGAGAAATGTGAAGTGTGCGCGTGCAAAGATTGATTCCACCCAAACCTTTCCATTACGGTTCCCCTCTGAATAGTACGGCTTTCCTATGACTCAAATAAAGAGAATCGTAGAGAGCGTCGTGCTTCTGTTCCATGAATGAAGGGGCAAGTCGTCTTGTGCCGTTGACGTGTGTTATCTGAAACCTTAACACACACGGTTAGTCCTTTACGGTACTGTCATCAATCACCAAAATTACTTAGGCATAAACTATGCCCCAACAATCTCCCCCTTTTTGGTGGATTGATGACAATACCGGATTTGCACAGTAAGAAATATGAGAACAAAAAGGATAGAGATATATGACAGTGCGGGGCATATGAATCACAACATATGATGGAAATAAATCTCACATAAGTTCATGTCTCACAAACGATAGCAAAGTAGAAGCAAACCATGAAAGAAAGCAAAGCAAAGCAAAGTTCGACTCTGAAAGCAAATCCAGCTCCTAGACTCTCTCCCCCTTTGGCACAAGACACCAAAAAGGGGGCACACCTAGCGCCACAGGTGGTTACTCCTCATCCTCAGCATCGCCAGACTCGTCGGTACCCTCCGGATCGTCCTGCTCCTCCTCTTCCGCCTCATCGCCAGACCACTGGTAACCTTGAGCCTGCATCCAAGTAGCCTCTGGAGTGATGTCGTCCTCTGATCCGCTGGAGATGTCAACATCAAGAGTCCTTAGAACACGCTTGTGCCTCTGGCGGCTCTCCTTCTGAGCCACGTGCATCTGGTACTGACCCTTAGCCTGCATACAGAATAGAGTCTTCATCTTATCTTGCAGTTTGATGGCCCAAGATGGCATGGTAGACGAGCGGGACTGAGAGGCGGTTCCTCTGTCAGCAGCAGTCTCTGTGTCAGTATCCATGTGTTGAGAGGAAGTTGATGGGTTGGCCCATTTATCCTTGACGCGAAGCTTGACATGGTCGTGCACAATGTAGTCAGACTGAACGTAGAGCTCCTCCTGCGGATAAGTATCTTGCCACTTCTGACGAATATAAGCGAACAGATAGGGCCCGTAGATGGGAACCTTACGCATCATGATGCAGTTCCAGAGCTCCGTGAACATCACATCAGAAATATCAAGAGGGGCAGACTCCTTAGTCATAGCCTCCTCCCAAAGCAGCAGCATCTCAGCCAAAGAGCCATGAACCTCGTCGAAGTTACCAATGCGAGGGAAGAGGGTGTTGCGGAAGATCTGATGCATGATGTCCAGATGCTTGGGGAGCACACCCTTCCGCACATAGAGTTGCTGCAATCTGTCCTTTGCAGGGGGCCTATAAGTGGGAGCTGCAGCATGAGGACGCGACCCAAGTGGAGTGTCAGCTCCCTGGAACTCAACCTTGAGGAATGTCATGGACTCACGCCAGGAACCGGTCATCTTCTGAGTCCCAGTCATCCACACCATAGAGCGCTCTTCATCAGGAGAGAAGTGGACCGTGACATAGAACTGGGCAACAGTGGTGGGGTCAAAATCTGTCTTCAAAGTGATGATGTCCTTGATGCCCAGTTTGTCAATCAGAGAGAGGGAATCACCAAAATAGTCCAGGTTCCGCTGAAGATGAGCTAGGTCAATCCACTGAACGGGGACAAAGTTCTTCTTGAAATGCATGACAATATCACGGTAGATCCTGCAGTGATCCTTTGCCCAAACATGGTCAACATTCTTGATCACAGCCTTATCTTGGAGATAATGGTTCTGAGTGCGAAACCGCAGAAAGTCCTTGGGGGGCATTGTGCGGACATTGATCCCCTTGTCCTTTTGCGCGGTCTTCTTGAAGGACTGCTTTTTGGGTTGCAGACCTGAAGTGGCGGAACCCTCTGGAGCCTCTGGGTTGCGATAATGCTTTGACTGCGTGTCCCGTGAGGGGTTCGAACGGCGAGGACCACCTGTGACACAAAACACACAACAAAAAGAAGCGACAAAAAGAGTCAAGGCAATGAACTGGAAAAGGCAGAACAATAAACACTCATTGCCAAGCACATGCACAGTGAATCTTCCTAGCGGTAGTACCGCTACCCCTGGCGGTAGTACCGCTGGGGGTCCTAGCGGTAGTACCGCTCCCCTGGCGGTAGTACCGCTGGGGTTTGATTTTCAGATCTGACAGATAAAAAAGACCCCATGGATATGACTACTCGATTTTTACGAGGGGCATGGGTTGTATATGAACACTAAGAACTTCACCACAGCCCTACACACATGAGGATCACATGTATCACCGAAATAAGTACATGCCTAGGCAAGAGAGAGCAAGTTTTAGATCTAATCCAAACATAGTTCAAGTGCTTGATCTAAAACAAGTAAATCCTAGGGCATGGCAAAATAATCAGCAACGATTCATAGGACCGACACTCCCCTCAAATATCTCCTTCATGCCATCCAAAAACAAGGCACAAGATCAAAGACATGGATCCAACCCCCAATGCTCCTAACCCTAGAACAAGAACATCAACTAAGAGAAGAAGGGGAGGAGCTTTACCGGGATTCATGGCCCTTGGAGGAGGAAGGAGAAGTGGAGCAAACCCTCCAATCCAATGGAGAGAAGAAGCTCCACGAAAAGAGATCAAAACAGTGGGATGTCGGGGTTGGGGAGGGAGGAGCCGCGAGGAAGAAGAAAGAACCAGAGAAACACGGGCTCCCCCTCTTTTAAATAGCCCAAGGGGTACGGGCCAGCCGTAGTACCGCTGTGGACCTGGCGGTAGTACCGCTGGATGCAGCGGTAGTACCGCCGGGGTCCTGGCGGTAGTACCGCTCCCCCTGGCGGTAGTACCGCTCCCCCTTGAGACAGCCCTAAAAATTTCCTAGCAGGTCGTGTTAGATGGGGATCCTGGCGGTAGTACCTCTATCCCTAGCGGTAGTACCGCTGGGGTCCTGGTGGTAGTACCGCTACCCCTGGCGGTAGTACCGCTGGGGTCCTAGCAGTAGTACCGCTCCCCCTGGCGGTAGTACCGCTGCAAATGACACAACACGACCTAGGATAAGAGAAGAACGTGGGCAAATGACAAGTAAGTGAAAAATGAAGATAACACCAAAAATACATACTGACTTGTCATTTTATATCCTTTCTCCGATATGAGAGAAAGGTGGAGGGGGGCGGTGGCCGAGGCCACCTATGTTTGAGACAATGGTATGACACCTCGAAGAATTATCCTTGGGTTCATGACCAATGCTCGTCTTTGAAGCACAAGTGCCATTTGACAATGGCTAAAGTGAAAGACTAGATTGATTTATGCATAATGGGGGGAGGGAAAGTTCATTGAGAGAAAAACACTCCCCCTATGTCCATGCCTACATCTAGACCAAGATGGAATGCAAAGTGAGGTGCAACATGCCTAGTTTCAATCCACATTACTTGAATCAATGATATTTAGCTCATGCCTTAACTCCCGGAACCTTGCTTCATCTAGAGGCTTAGTGAAAATATCTGCAAGTTGCTCTTCAGTGTGGATGAAGTGAACCTCAATATCACCTAGCTTGATATGTTCACGAATGAAGTGATGGCGAATATCAATATGTTTGGTTTTGCTATGTTGCACTGGGTTGAGGGAAATCTTGATAGCACTTTGATTGACACATAGAAGAGGCACTTTGTCACAAGTGACACCATAATCCTTTAAAGTTTGCCTCATCCATAGCAATTGTGCACAACAACTTATAGCTGCCACATACTCAGCTTCGGTGGATGATAAGGAGACGCAATTCTGCTTCTTTGACGACCAACTTACCAATGAGCGACCAAGGAATTGGCATCCTCCAGATGTTGACTTCGTCTCCACACAATCTCCTGCCCAATCTGATCAGAATAGCCAACTAGATTGAAGTTTGCTCCTTTGGGATACCAGAGGCCAAAGTTTGGGGTATGAGCCAAATATCAAAAGATTCGCTTAACAGCCATGTAATGACTTTCTTTTGGTGCGGATTGAAACCGTGCACATATCCCTACACTCAACATAATATCCGGTCTAGATGCACAAAGGTAAAGGAGGGATCCAATCATGGAGCGATATACCTTTTGATCCACTGCTTTACCATTGGGATCACTGTCAAGCTTGCATGTTGTTGGCATGGGGAACTTGACCGGTTTGACATCTTCGAGCTCGAACCGTTTGAGCATGTCTTGAGTGTACTTGGCTTGTTTGATGAATGTCCCTTCTAGACCTTGTTTAATCTCGAACCCGAGGAAGAACTTCAGCTCTCCCATCATGGACATCTCAAACTTCTCAGTCATTAGTGCAGCAAATTCTTCATTGAAGGAAATGTTAGGAGAGCCAAAGATAATATCATCAACATATAGTTGGCATATGAACAAATCACCTTTAACCCTCTTAGTAAAAAGAGTGGGATCTATCTTCCCAATTTCAAACCCACGATCTTGTAATAACTAAGTAAGATACTCATACCACGCGCGTGGGGCTTGTTTAAGGCCATAGAGTGCCTTATTAAGTTTGTACACATGATTGGGGAGCTTGGGATGTTCGAATCCCGGGGGTTGTTTGACATAGACCAACTCATTCAAAGGGCCATTAAGAAAGGCACTTTTCACATCCATTTGTTGTAATTTGAAGTTATGATGAGAAGCAAATGCAAGCAACATGCGAATAGATTCTAGACGAGCAACAGGTGCAAAGGTTTCACCGTAGTCGATACCCTCGACTTGGGAGTAGCCTTGAGCTACCAATCTTGCCTTGTTTTGAATCACAATCCCATTGACATCTTGCTTGTTCTTGAATATCCATTTGGTCCCGATGACATTATGTTCCTCCGTTGGCCTAGGCACTAAGTCCCAGACTTGGTTGCGCTCGAAGTTGTTAAGTTCTTCGTGCATGGCCATAAGTCAATCCTCATCATCGAGCACTTCATGTACCTGTTGAGGTTCACAATACGAAACAAACGCGTGATGCTCACAATAATTCCAAATCTGTTGACGGGTGGATACTCCCCTTTTTAAACTGCCAAGTACATTCTTCATAAGATGTGACTTGACTCTCAGCTTGTTCGCAATCTTGGCTGCTCGACGCTCCAAGAGTTCTTCATTAGATAACGGGGGAGCATCGACTTGTTTACTTTGCTTGCCCTTGCGTCTTGAGCCGGCTGTTGGTGCTCCAGAAGGGAATTGTGAGACCGTCTCCTGATCATCTGGTCCTTCGACTTGAGCAGGTTCACTAGTTTGTTCTTGTATTTGTGGTTGCTCTTGATCTTGATCTTGTGCTTCTACTTGGTCTGGATCTCGGGGTTGCACTTGATCTTGATCATGAGCAGGTTCGGAGTCTTGGGATAGTGCTTGAATATCCTGAGACACATCATCATTGTTGGGCAATTTATTTTGACCTTGAGCTTGTTTATTTTGTTGATAGTCTTCTCTTTGTTCATCGGAAGCGTGTGGGGCTTGTGGAGGTGATGGCTCCACTTGAGCAGAGCATTGTCCTTCTCCTTCGGCCACAAGGGGTTCCTCAATGGGGGGTATCTGACCAATCCCCATTCTTCTTATGGCTTGCGGAGGAATTTCATCACCTACATCACAAAGACCACTTTGCTCCACCTGGGAGCCATTATTTTCATCAAACTCTACGTTACACGTCTCCTCAATTAGTCCGGTGGACTTGTTGAGGACACGGTAAGCATGAGAGTTTGTAGCATAACCAACAAAGATACCCTCATGTGCTCTAGAATCAAATTTAGCTAACCGTGCACCTTTCTTGAGAATGAAACACTTACAACCGAATACCCGGAAGTACTTGAGATTGGGTTTGTTTCCAGTTAGGATCTCATACGAAGTCTTGTTCAAGCCTTTGCGGATATAGAGACGATTGGATGCATGACATGCTGTGTTGATGGCCTCTGCCTAGAAGTTATATGGAGATTCGAATTCTGCCATCATTGTCCTTGCAGCATCTATCAAGGTCCGGTTCTTCCTTTCTGCCACGCCGTTTTGTTGAGGGGTATATGGTGCAGAATATTGGTATTTTATTCCCTCATCACCTAGAAACTCATCTAAGGTGTAGTTCTTGAACTCGGTGCCGTTGTCACTTCTAATCATCAAGATCTTTGCTTCATGTTGACGTTGCGCTTCATTAGCAAAGTTGATGACCGTTTGTTGAGTTTCACTCTTCTTTTTAAAGAAAAATACCCAGGTATATCTTGAGTAGTCGTCAACAATCACTAAGCAATACTTTCTGCCTCCAAGACTATCAAATGATGGAGGACCAAATAGATCCATATGAAGAAGTTCCAATGGCCTCTTAGTGTAGATAAGAGTCGTTGGACGATGAGCAGTTTCATGAATCTTTCCTTCAATTCAGGCACTGCAAACTCGATCTTTAGCAAAACTTACATTTGTTAGTCCACGTATATGGTCCCCTGTCAGAAGGCTTTGCAAAGGTCTCATATTGACATGAGCTAAACGGCGATGCCAAAGCCAGCCCACATCAACTTTAGCCATTAAACATGTCGCAGTCTTAGTGGGTCGCTTTGAGAAGTTCACCACATAAAGACCATTTTCGACATATCCAACATAGGCTACTTTAAGAGTCTTGCTCCTCAGGAGGACCACAGTATCAAGATTAAAGAATGTGGAAAAACCCATAATTGCGAGTTGACGAACCGAAAGTAAACTGTAGGCAAGTGACTCAACAAGCATGACCTTCTCAATAGATAAATCTTGAGAGACAACCACCTTACCAAATCCCAATACCTTTGAAGAGGATGCATCGGCGAATTGGACATGGGTGGGCATAGATGGAGAAGGATGCACATCCACCACTAAGTCCTTGCTTCCGGTCATATGATTTGTTGCTCCACTATCGAGCAACCATGACACCCCACCGGAAGCAAACTCCTGCAATAGATCAAGGTTTGGTTTTACGTACCCATTTTTTAATGGGTCCTTTCATGCTAGAGACAAGGGTCTTAGGAACCCAGATAGCCCATTCAATATCCTCATCGTAGGAACCAACAAATTTGGCATAAACATGCCCATCACTAGCACAACATAAGACATAAGAAGAATTGAGTTTGCCGGTTGTGTTAGTAGGAATGGTTTTGCCATTCTTGAGGTTTCCATAGTCCACCTTGTTCCTGTTCACCCTCTGAGTCCCCTCACCCTCTTTGACAAAGATGTCCATGAGGGTGGGAGATCGTTTGTTCCTGTTCCTCCTTTTACCTTTTGACTTGGAGGTAAGTCCAAGTCCCTCCTTTCCTACAACACCCTTTTGAGTGCTCAAGAGGTCGTTCAGACTCTTCTCACCTTGTATGCATGCCACAAGGCCCTTCTCAAGTTTCTCCTTTAACTTGGCATTTTCCTCCACAAGATGTACATGCTCACAACAGGGGTTAGTTGCACAAGCATTATCAATTAACACAAAGGGAGGGCAAGTAGAGATCTCCTTGGTAAGCTTTGCTTGGAGTTGATCATGAGACTCCTTTAGAGAGAAATGAGCACCTTTCAAGACCTTGTGGGCCTTGTCAAGTGTGTCAAACTCCTCTTTGAGTCTGTCATGGCCAACCCCAAGAGCATACTTTTCAGACTTAAGCATACGAGTGAGAACAATATCATGATCTAGTTTCTTTTGCATTTTAGCGCAGTCATCGTTATATGACTCCTCAAGAGCCAAACGAAGAGTGCTCTCCTTTTCTAGAGCATTAGATAATTCGGCAATTTCATCGGCATAGTCACGACTGTGTCCCTGAAGCTCGGAGATGGTCTCCTCATGAGACTCAATGAGGTCAGTGGCCTCACCCAGTTGTTCCAAGAGAGCAACAAAGTGCTTCTTGGATTCTCCCTTAATAGTGCACAGAAACTTGTCAAGATCATGCTCATTAAGTTCCCCAACATCACTATCTTCAACACAATTTAACAATGAAGGAGCGAAAGCAATGTTGGTCTTAATGATGGGAGTTACCTGATTGATACCTTTTGCCATGAGGCACTTGGTGATGTGGTTCTCGTTGGGGGCGTTGAAGAGAGACACCTTCTGGGGAGAGGTAGTGGCAATAGCAACAGTTGACGTTGCCACTGTATCATCATCATCATCATCATCATCAGAAGGATACTCTTCAAGGGCCACCATCCCTTTTGGGTGAGGTTTCTTCACAAAGTTGTTCTTGGTTGGAAATGATTTGGTTTTGTCTTTGCGAATGAGCTTGCCTCCGTTGTCTTCCCTTTTCTCATAGGGACATTTGGCCACGAAGTGACTCACGTTCCCACAGTTATAACATGTCCTTACTCGTTGCTTGGGTTTGAATCCACTCGAGTTGTTCTTGGTGAAGGTGGGTCTTGAGTTCCTCTTGTTGCCCCAGAATTGCCTTGATGCAAGAGCCATGTGCTCATGATAGGCATACTTTGTGTCTTCAGGGCAGCCCTCCTCTTCCTCATCTTCTTCTTCTTCTTCAAGCATTACTTTTGCTTTCAACGCAAGGTTGGGTGAAGTTGTCTTTGATCGAACACGAGCAAGTGCATTGTCGGCTCTTTCGTTCATGATTGACATTGCAATGAATTCATCCAACACCTCACTGGAAGACAAGGAGTGGAAGTCTGGCCGCTGACGAATGACAGATGACATGGCTTTGTTGAACGACATGATGGCTTTAAGGAACTTGCGCTTGACCCATGTATCATCCACATCCTTGCTCCCATGATCCTTGAGTGCCACAGCAATAGCAGTCACCCTCCGATAGAGATCACGAGGGTCCTCGTCTTCCTTCATCACGAACTCATCGGCCTTATCAAGTATTACTTCATAGTTGGATTGTTGAATGCTTGAGCTTCCCTTGTACAACACCATAATATGCTCCCAACAATCCTTGGCCAAAGTGAAGGGACGCAAGTGAGGAAGATCTTCAGGTGGCACTACAGACTGGAGAATAAACAAAGCAGGGTGATTGTATTGATTGTCTGCTTCTTCTCTTGGAGTGAGGTTGCTTGGATCATGGGGATAATATCCTTGCTCGATGATTCTCCAAAAGTTTGTTGAGTTGTGATTCAAATGAGACTTAATAGAAAATACCCAGTTAGCAAAGTCACCTTTCACAAGCTTAGGAGGAGGACCAACAGGATTAAGACGTGGTGTGGAAACGGATCCTCCATAGACCATGGGGGGTGGAACTGAGGCATATGTTCCAGTCCCATCCTTTTCGTGAGATGAGGCAGGTCGCATACCTTTAGCCGCTTCCTTAGAGGAGTTGGCCTCCGAATCGGTGACGGTGGGTTTAACCACTATAGCCGGTTCGGGTGAACTTTTAAATCCCTCAATTAACTCTTTAAGCATGGTCTTGACTTCGTTCGTCAAGGACGTCTTGAGGGCGGCCATAGCCGTATTCAAGTCGTCCCTTGTGACCAAAGTCAAGTCCATGGCCTCGGGTTGCCCATGGTTAATTCCCTCTTCGCCTTCCATACCCTTCGGGTGGTTAAACCCTTAATAAAGAGACGTGGCTCTGATACCAATTGAAAGGATCGATATGGTTGACTAGAGGGGGGGGGTGAATAGACAACGACCACTTTTTAATTAATCTTAGCAAGTTAAGGTAAACAACATATGGGTTCACAAATAATACGACAATGAGGTGAACCCTAATGAAGCTAACAACGAGAGCTATTAAGACAAGTAAGATATAGTCACAAACATAAGCATACACAAAGTAAAGGATAGAGATAACCACAAGTGGAACCGATGAAGACGAGGATGTGTTACCGAAGTTCCTTCCGTTTGATAGAAAGTACGTCTCCGTTGGAGCGGTGTGGAGGCACAATGCTCCCCAATAAGCCACTAAGGCCACCATATTCTTCTCACGCCCTCGCATGATGCAAGGTACCGTGATTCCACTATAGGTGCCCTTGAAGGCGGCGACCGAACCTTTACAAACAAGGTTGGGGCAACTCCACACAAAGCTTGGAGGCTCCCAACAAGACCACGAAGCTTCACCACAATGGAATATGGCTTCGAGGTGACCTCAACCATCTAGGATGCTCAAACACCCAAGAGTAACAAGATCCACAAGGGATTGGTGGGGGAATCAACTTTTCTCTTGGTGGAAGTGTCGATCTAGGCCTTCTCAACCAATCCCTAAAGAATCAACAAGTTTGATTGGCTAGGGAGAGAGATCGGGCACTTTGAGCTTAGGGAGCAACAATGGAGCTTGAGAGGGTGAGAGATAAGGTTCCACAACTAGAAGAACCCTTTATATAGTGGGGGGAAAATCCAACCGTTTTCCCACTCTCTGCCCGAGCTCCAGCGGTAGTACCGCTGGCACTCGAGCGGTACTACCGCTGGCCAGGGGCGGTACTACGCCGACTAGTGGTACTACCGCTGGTTGCAGCGGTACTACCGCTGGCACTCCAGCGGTACTACCGCTGGCCCCAGCGGTACTACCGCTGGGCCCCTCGTAGTGAAAAGGCACTACCACCGCCAAGAAAGTCTTCGCAAAAAGGTCCGTCCATGAACAACCGCTAGGCAGGCGGTACTAAGCTCCTGGAGCGGTACTACCGCTGACCAGGGGCGGTACTACCGCCAGCCAGCGGTACTACCGCTGGCTGCAGCGGTACTACCGCTAGCATTCCAGCGGTACTACCGCTAGGGCCAGCGGTACTACCGCTGGGGACCATTTTGCAAGGAGGAATGAAACACAGTGGCGGGGGCCGCTCCAAAGATGAAGGCAAGGGGAGAAATGTGAAGTGTGCGCGTGCAAAGATTGATTCCACCCAAACCTTTCCACTACGGTTCCCCTCTTAATAGTACGGCTTTCCTATGACTCAAATAAAGAGAATCGTAGAGAGCGCCGTGCTTCTGTTCCATGAATGAAGGGGCGAGTCGTCTTGTGCCGTTGACGTGTGTTATCTAAAACCTTAACACACATGGTTAGTCCTTTACGGTACTGTCCTCAATCACCAAAATTACTTAGGCATAAACTATGCCCCAACATTGAGGATATGGGAGAAGACTTGTTATAAGTAATCATGTAAAGTTGGTATTCGTTCGATATTTTGATGATATGGATGTTGTTACTTCTCTTAGTGGTGTCATTTGAACGTCGACTACATGACACTTCACCATGTTATGGGCCTGAGGGAAGTCATTGTGGAGTAACAAATATATGATGGGTTGCGAGAGTGAGAGAAGCTTAAACCCCATTTATGTGTTGCTTCATAAGGGGCTGATTTGGATCCACATGTTTCATGCTATGGTTAGATTATTCTTAATTATTCTATCATAGTTACGGATGCTTGCGAGAGGGGATAATCATAAGTAGGTTGTTAGTTCAAGTAAGAGCAACACCTTAGCACCGGTCTACCCACATACCAAATCATCAAAGTAGCAAACATGAATCAACTTAATATGATGAACATGACTAGATAGAAATTCCCATGTGTCCTCGGGGGCGCTTGCTTTATATAAGACAACTTTCAGGCCTGTCATTTGCTATAAAAAGGATTGGGCTACCTTGCTACACATCATCTACTATTGTTACTTGTCATTTGTTACGAATTATTTTGCAACAACACTATCTATGACTATTACTTAGAGCACTTGCAGAGAATTCTTTGCTGAAAACTACTTATCATTTCCTTCTACTCCTCGCTGGGTTCGATACTCTTACTTGTTGAAAGGAATACGATTGATCCCCAATACTTGTGGGTCATGAGGCGCCGCCTTGCCGCAGGAGTGTTGCCCGTGATGAAGTCTGATGTTATGAGTGTCGTCACTGCGTTGGAAGGCGATGATGTGGGTGAAAAGACCTCGATGACGCCTAGAGGGGGGGGTGAATAGGCTATTTAAAAACTTCTTCGGATTTGGCTTGAACCTAATGCGGAAATAAACTAAGAGGGTACTTCTCAAGCGCAAATCCTAAATGCACTAGGCACTGCAACGTGTATCAACAACACGATCTACCAAGATGGACACAATACAGTTACTAACGAGCACAAGTAAGTTACACAAACTTACTTGAGCTATATCACACGACAAGTAGGTGAACGACACAAGATACTAGATCACACTATATCACACGATATATCAAAAGCTGCAAGTGTGAACGTGTGGATATAGAGGGTATGCTTGAGTGATTAATCTTGTACAAGAAATAGCCAACACAATATAGTGAGCACAACCAATATGCAATGTATGTATGCTCAAGTAACATAAGTAAACCACAAGTAAGGAGTTAGGGTTAAGGATAACCAAGGTCACTGAGACAAAGATGTATCCTGATGTTCACTTCCTTGGAGGGAAGCTAGTCACCGTTAGAGAGGTGGATGTTACCACGAACGCACACCAACGCCACGAAGGCTCACCCTATTCTCCTGATGGGGTTATAGTCCTAGGGTAGGGTCATAGGCCTGCCCTATAGGTCCTACCCAAGGACTACCCCCCACAAAGGACAATACCCTTAGTCAACTCTGACTGAATTAAGGAATCCATGTCTTCCAGTCGGTAACATACCTTCGATCCTCCAGTCGGCGACTAGCATTCGGAGGACATCGAGTCAACTAACTGTATACCACTCGGTACATCGTAACCCCCCACGAGGGAAACGGTCGTACGTTTCCGGGTGTATTTATTAGCATTAAGGGCATACGTTACCTGTAACGTATGCATTCAAACGCCACTACTCCGCCCCTGTACCAGAACCGTTGTGGAGGGCAGCGCACTCTATATAAGCCGCCCTCCCCCACTGGTAAACGGGTTAGCAAATCATTGTACTCCATATTCCACTCGGCAACAAGCACCGAGAGCACTGAGACGTAGGGCTTTTACCTCCACTGCAGAGGGGCCTGAACTCATACAACCTCGCCGTAGCTAGGACTCTGCCCATCTCATCCGTACCCTATACATCTACTGTCAGGCTTATACCCACGACAGTTGGCGCACACCGTGGGGCAGGCGTCTAAGCGACTTCCGGCGAGTTTGCAACTACTTCCTTTCGTCATATCGACCGGTGGAGATTCGAGCATGGGTCACCAGATCTTCTTCGGCGCTCTCTCCTTCACCGTCGACGATTCGGCGTGGCTTCGGGAGGCACCTCTCGAGGTCGAGGCGCTTCCCCGTCGTGGGGCCACGCACTTTCGTGCTGGCGCCCGCGGCGTTCTTCTTCTCCAACAATCGGCTCCGTTGTCGACCTCCACCTCCGTCATGCGCTGCAACAAGCGGTCTCATCGTCCGCGTCTCCAACGTTGGGTGCAGCATGCCCGAGCGCGTCAGATCGCGTCTTCTCAAGTGGCAGTTCTGGAGTCTGTTGTGGTTGCCCCGCGTTCCCAGCGCTCGGGCTCAGTTCCGACTGAGTTTCCTTCCGAGTACGCGGGTCGCGGGCCTGCAGCAGAAGTACACATGGCCAACTCCCATGAAGATCCCCGTCAAGCTGACCGGAGCGAGCGCGAGGTTGGTGAAGCATCCGGTGCACGCCGTCCACCTCACTGTTCTGCCAGTCGGCACACTCGGCGGAGCAACGTGGAGTTGTTCCGCACACCTCTCCTCAATTTGGCTGCGGCTGCCAAGATTGCCGATTCCCTCCAGCCGACTGATTCAGAGGCAGGAAGGGGAATCGAGCAGATCCGAGCCCTGTTGCACACGACACAGCAGCAGAATTCAGCGATCTCCCAGTCGCATAACCGGATCTATAATAGCTCTGTCCACGCGAATACACATCGGTCAGTTCACAGCCCTGGTTTCCATCGGCGCCACACGGGAGGCAACCGTTCCATGATCCATGAAGATCGCCGCCGCTCACGCACCCCTCCACGGGGTGGGCCCTATGGGTCCCGACATCATGATGATCGGCGTTCAGTCGGCGACACTTCCGACCCAAGACCCGACGCAAGAGGGCGAATCGCCCAGCGAAGAGTAGATAGGGGTCGAGCCCACCGCGATGGTCACGATATTGACCGTCCAAGCGGAAGCAGGACCATCGTGTCTGGCCCCGAGTGTTTTAGTCGAGCCATCCGCTCGGCTGACATCCCCCCCAACTTCCGATTGGCAGCGGGAATCGGCAAATTTATGGGAGAATCCAAGCCTGAAACATGGCTAGACGACTACCGAGTGGCAGTCCAGATCGAGGAGGGGACGACCACGTCGCCATGAAGCACCTCCCTCTGATGCTCGACGGCTCGGCGCGAGCGTGGCTGAATCAACTAGCCCCCTCGAGCATTTATAGTTGGGCGGATCTGGCCCGAGTGTTCATCCGGACCTTTGAAGGGACATGCAAGCGCCGTGCGGGCCTCGTGGAGCTCCAGCATTGCGTCCAGAAGCCGAATGAGCCCCTACGCGACTTCATCCAGCGCTGGACGACTCTCTACCACACGGTGGAGAACGTCACCGAACATCAAGCAGTTTGCGCCTTCAAGGCAGGTGTGAGGTACAGAGAGCTGTACCTGAAGTTTGGCCGCACAGGCGACATCTCCATGAGCAAGATGATGGAGATAGCAGCTCGCTACGCAAATGGTGAAGAAGAGGACCGTATCCGAAGCGGCAAACACAAGACAGTCGGCGACGGAGAAGGAAGCAACACTCGAAAGCAAAAACAAAAAGCTCCATCCACTCCACGGGTAGAAGCTGTAGTCGTGACCAATGCCAAGTTCAAAGGCAAAGGGAAGACGCAGTATACCCCCAAGAGGAAGCCGTTCAACAATCCCATCCTGGACCAGCCTTGTCCGGTTCACACGAAGATGGACGAAGAAGGCAACCCCATATACGCCAAGCATACCACTCGGCAGTGCCGACTCCTGATCCAGGGATTCGGCGAAGGACAACCGAGTGAGAAGGTCAGCGAACAGGATGAGGAGGATAAGGAGGATCCGTTCCCCCAAGTCCATGCGACACTCATGATTTTTGCTGACGTCGAAAGCAAGAGTCGACTGAAGCTTGTGAACAGGGAGGTCAACATGGCCGTTCCGACCAACCCCAAGTTCCTTAAATGGTCTCAGACTGCGATCACCTTTGACCAGTCGGATCATCCAGCGCATGTCCCCACCCCAGGAAGACAGGCTCTGGTCGTCGACCCGGTGGTAGAAGGAGTCCGACTGCGCAAAGTCCTCATGGACGGCGGTAGCGGGCTGAACATTATGTACGCCGACACTCTCAAGGGAATGGGCATTCCGATGTCCAAACTCAGCGAGAGCAGTATGCAGTTCCACCGAGTCGTCCCTGGACGGAAAGCCAAGTCACTCGGCCAGATCGCGTTGGACGTCGTTTTCGGCTCCGACAAGAACTTTCGCAAGGAGAAGCTCACATTTGAGGTGGTCGATTTCCAGAGCGCTTACCACGCAATTCTGGGCCGCCCAACATATGTGAGCTTCATGGCACGTCCATGCTATGTATACTTGAAGTTGAAGATGCTAGGCCCGAAAGGCGTGATCACCATCACAGGCAACCGCCAGCGAGCCGAAGAGTGTTTGCAGCAGGGATCGAGAATCGCCGACCAGCAGATGGCTGTACTCGAGCTCGACGAGTACAAGAAGACAGTCGACCCTGCCGACCTGATGCGCTCAAAGAAACCAGCTTCTGAGTCCGCGTTCCAGTCGACAGGGGAGACGAAGAAGGTCAGCATCCACCCGACGGATGACTCTGCCGCCCCGACGAACATCTCCACCTCCCTCGACCCTAAATAGGAAGCCGAGCTCACCCAATTCCTCCGTGAGAACTGGGACATCTTCGCATGGAAACCCTCTGACATGCCAGGTGTACCCAGGGAGTTGGCTGAGCACCGACTGCATGTGGATCCCGTTGCTCGGTCCGTCCGACAGCGCCTGTGCCGGTCCGCCGCGCACAAGAGGAAGGCAATCGGAGAAGAGGTGGCCAAGCTGTTGGCCGCCAACTTCATTCGCGAGGTTCACCACTCCGAGTGGCTCGCCAATGTTGTCATGGTGCCCAAGAAGGACAAGTCGCTCCGAATGTGCATTGACTTCAAGCATCTCAATAAGGTCTGCCTGAAAGACCATTTTCCGCTCCCCCGCATAGATCAAATTGTCGATTCGCCTGCGGGATGCGAGCATTTGTCATTTCTTGATGCCTATTCGGGCTACCATCAGATCCGTCTGTATGGTCCCGATGAGTTAAAAACAGCCTTCATCACCCCATTCGGGTGCTTCTGCTACATCACTATGCCTTTCGGTCTGAAGAATGCAGGAGCTACCTTTATGCGCATGATCCAAAAATGTCTCCTTGACCAGATCGATCGCAATGTGGAGGCATATATGGATGATATAATGGTCAAGTCACGCAAAGGTTCCGACCTGCTGACTGACTTGGCAGAAACATTCGCCAACCTTCGTAGGTACGATATCAAGCTCAACCCAGCCAAATGTTCATTCGGTGTTCCCAGCGGAAAGTTACTCGGTTTCTTTGTTTCCGAACGAGGGATCGACGTCAACCCCGAAAAGATCGGGACCATCGTCCGAATGGGGAGGCCGGTCAGAATACACGATGTTCAACGGCTCACAGGTTGCCTAGCGGCTTTGAGCAGGTTCATCAGTCGACTCGGTGAAAAGGCACTTCCTCTGTACCGGCTCATGAAGAAATCAGATACCTTCGAGTGGATAGACGAAGCCCAAGTCGCATTCGACGACCTCAGAGTCCTAATTTCCACCTAGTCGGTTCTTACTGCTCCGCTCAGTAAAGAGCCCCTTCTTCTATATATCGCGGCTACAAATCAAGTCGTCAGTACTGTTCTTACAGTCGAGCGAGAAGAAGAAGGCAAAGCATACAAAGTTCAGCGGCCAGTGTACTACGTCTCCGAAGTCCTGACTCCTTCCAAGCAGAGGTATCCCCATTATCAAAAACTTATCTATGGGATTTATATGACTGCGAAGAAGGTGGCTCATTATTTCCAAGACCACTCGGTATTAGTCGTTTCTGATGCTCCGTTGTCGGAAATTCTCCACAATCGAGACGCATCAGGCCGAGTGGCGAAGTGGGCAATGGAGATGTTGTACTGTGACATCAAGTTCGAGGCCAAGAAAGCTATTAAGTCTCAAGCCCTGGCTGACTTTATAGCAGAATGGGTAGAACAACAGCAACCGACCCACATCTACTCGACTCGTTGGACGATGTTCTTCGATGGGTCTAAGATGTTGAATGGCTCCGGCGCTGGTGTTGTGATCATATCACCAAAGGGCGACAAGCTCAAGTACGTGATGCAGATACACTTTGATTCCTCCAACAACGAGGCAGAGTATGAAGCTCTCCTCTACGGATTGCGCATGGCCATCTCACTCGGCGTCCGTCGCTTGATGGTTTACGGCGATTCGGATTTGGTGGTCAATAAGGTGATGAAAGAGTGGGACGTCAGGAACCCCACCATGACCACATACTGCAATGCGGTGAGGAAGCTAGAGAAGAAGTTTGAAGGTCTAGAGCTCCACTATGTTCCAAGACTGAAGAACCAAGCAGCTGATGAGTTGGCAAAACTCGGATCCACTCGGAGACCAGTCCCGAGTGATGTCTGCCTCGAGCACCTCCACCTTCCCTCAGTCAAAGAAGATCCCTTCACAGAGGAACCGGTACAACCCAAGAGCACAACAGATCCGACTGAAGTAGATGTACCTGCTGTGGTTGATCTGGTCATGGAGATTCTGGCTGTCATTCCCGATTGGACTGTGCCGATCATTGCATATATCCTGAGGCAAGAACTTCCAGAGGACGAAGTCCAAGCCAGGCAAATAGTCCGCAGGTCGAAGGCATTTACTGTCATTGATGGTCAATTGTACAAGGAGAGTGTTTCAGGCGGCATTTCCCCAGAGGAAGGGCAGTTGATCCTAGAGGATATTCACTCGGGAACCTGCGGTCATCACGCTTCTACAAGAGCAATCGTCGCCAAGGCGTTCAGGGCCGGTTTCTTTTGGCTGCAGGCAAACGAGATGGCTAAAGATATGGTCGACCGATGTGAAGGCTGTCAGTTCTACTCCAACAAATCCCACAAGCCAACATCTGCATTGAAGACAATCCCTCTTGTGTGGCCATTTGCAGTTTGGGGATTAGATACAGTCGGACCATTCAAGACAGGCCAAGGAGGCTACACACATCTGTTGGTGGCAGTCGACAAGTTCACAAAATGGATAGAAGCCAAGCCCATCAAGAAACTCGACGCCTCAACAGCTGTCAAATTTGTCAGGGACATCATTTCTAGATTCGGGGTACCTCACAGCATAATCACGGACAACGGGACAAACTTCGACTCAGACAGATTCAAAGGTTTCTGTGCGAGTCAGGGTATCCGAGTGGATTTTGCTTCCGTAGCACATCCGCAATCCAACGGACAAGCTGAGCGGGCGAATGGGCTTATTCTTCAAGGTTTGAAGCCCGACTCCTGCGAGAGGTGGGACATGCTGCTGGCGCATGGGTCACCGAGTTATCTTCAGTGCTTTGGGGCCTCCGCACCACTCCGAACAGATCAACGGGGCGATCACCGTTCTTCCTCGTTTATGGAGCAGAAGCGGTCCTTCCGAGTGACCTGCTTCATAATGCCCCACGAGTCGAACTCTTCTCCGAAGCTGAAGCAGAACAAGCAAGGCAAGATGGAGTAGATCTTCTAGAGGAGGAACGCGAGATGGCACTAACTCGCTCAAGAATTTACCAGCAAGATTTGCGACGCTTTCATGCGCGTCACGTCAGGAGTCGCACATTCCAAGCAGGCGACTAAGTGCTCCGAGTGGATCAGCAAAGACCTCACAAGTTGGTTCCGGCTTGGGAAGGGCCTTTCATCATCTCCAAGGTGCTGAACAACGGAGCATACAGACTCTACAACATTCAGAGGGAGACAGACGAGCCGCGCGCATGGAACAGAGACCTCCTCAAGCGCTTCTATACGTGATCGTCGACTGAAGCAGTGTAACGAACAAGTATTGATGAAATAATATACAGCAGATTCAGTTTTTTGCAGATTCAGAGTTTTCCCACGGTCGCAGACTCCGGTCACACAAAAAAAACTTAGTTGCGATCCTAAATCACCTAAGTTTTAACTTCCTCCGAGTGTGCTCTAAACGACGCACTCGGAGACTTAGCTGCGATCCGGAATCGCCTAAGTTTTAACTTCCTTCGAGTGCGCTCTAACCGTCGCACTCGGAGACTTAGCTGCGATCCTGAATCGCCTAAGTACTAACTTCCTCCGAGTGTGCACTAAACGTCGCACTCGGGGACTTAGCTGTGATCAAGAATCACCTAAGTTCTAACTTTCTCCGAGTGTGCACTAAACGTCGCACTCGGAGACTTAGCTACGATCCTGAATCGCCTAAGTACTAACTTCCTCCGAGTGTGCACTAAACGTCGCACTCGGGGACTTAGCTGTGATCAAGAATCACCTAAGTAATAACTTCCTCCGAGTGTGCACTAAAACGTCGCACTCGGGGACTTAGCTGCGATCCTGAATCGCCTAAGTACTAACTTCCTCCGAGTGTGCACTAAACGTCGCACTCGGGGACTTAGCTGTGATCAAGAATCACCTAAGTTTCTAATTTTCTCCGAGTGTGCACTAAACGTCGCACTCGGGGACTTAGCCGTGATCAAGAATCACCTAAGTAATAACTTCCTCCGAGTGTGCACTAAAACGTCGCACTCGGGGACTTAGCTGCGATCCTGAATCGCCTAAGTACTAACTTCCTCCGAGTGTGCACTAAACGTCGCACTCGGGGACTTAGCTGTGATCAAGAATCACCTAAGTTTCTAACTTTCTCCGTGTGTGCTCTAAACGTCACACTCGGGGACTTAGTTGTGATCAAGAATCACCTAAGCACTAATTTCCTCCTAGTGTGCGCTACACGTTGCACTCAGGGACTTAGATGTGATCAAGAATCACTTAAGTCCTAACTCTCTCTGAGTGTGCACTAAACGTCGCACTCGGAGACTTAGATGTGATCAAGAATCATCTAAGTAATCACTTTCCCCGAAGTGTGCACTAAACGTCACACTCGAAACAACATTCAAACAGAAGGTTAAACGCTTTCATTCGGATTCCAAAATCCTCGCAACGATAGCTAACTCGGTGCGGATCAAGCTTACCTGCACCGATTTAAGAATTTGACAGCCAACAGAAGTGGCCAAAGTACCTTACAGATAAACACTCGGCATACCGAGGAAAAAGTTTTATTACGCGTCAGCTGGGCCGGCGCTAGGACTGGAGGGCTCCACGAAGGTGTCCAAGTCGATTCCGTCGGCGATGCGGGTAGCACTCTCAAGGAACGTCTCCATGAAGTCTTCGAATCGAAGCTTCTTCGTGTTGGCGACCTTCAGTGTCTTCGGCTTCTCTTCCCGCACCTCCTTGCAATGGACTCGGACCAAGGACAGGGCAACATCAGCACCGCAACGCGCTGCCGATTTCTTCCACGATTGCACTCGGTTCGGAATATCCTCCAATCGCGCCATCAGGCTCTCCATCTCCTGCCGCGACTCATCTTCTGGCCAAAATTCCTTGTCAATTTGGCCAACGACCTCTCTCAGTCGACCGATGAAAGGACCCACTTTGCCTACGCGGATATGCGCCCGGAGCAGATCCCGATTGGCGTCCTCGCCGAGTGGCACGTTGTCCTGAATGGACCGCTCCACATCCGCTGCTTCAGGCTCAGCATCTACGCAAAAATCTGCAACAAAAGGACAAGCATACAGTAAACGTCGAGTGTCATGCACACAGTACAAGCACTCGGCAAAAACATAAGACTTACCAGCCAGACGAGTCATCATCTGCCCAGCCTAGTCGTTGACATACTTCCCCTAAGCTATGCATCGTCTATTCTGGACGGCCATCTGATTCATGAGAGCAGCCCTCTGTTGCTTCATTCTTTCCACTTCCTCAGTCAACACCTTGTTAGCTTCACGAGCCTCCTCCAAAGACTTCTCTCGCCGCTCCAGAGCATCCTTCATGCCGGCCATTGCAAGCATAGCCGCATCAAGTTCACCAGCGAACTGGTTCCTCTCCGCTCTCAGAGCCTCATAGGCCGTCCCCATTTCACAAGTTTTCTGCCACCAAGAAACAAGGGACAATCAGAAAGTTCAACAGTTAACGGTCTAAGTTCTTCAGACCCCTGCCGACGCAAGCAGTCGACATCGGTCTCGGGGACTACACCGAGTGGGTTCACTAAGAGTGACCCCACTGGCATGCAGCTCAAGCAGGCTGCCCTATTGAGATGCATGTTATCACCTACGCCTCCGAAGCCAATACTACCCGACCTGAGTACAACTTACTCTCGGGGACTCTTACCGTAAGTGCACTCCGACTACAACAACTACTCGCACTCGGTAATCCTATCTACAGAAACAATCAAACTCAAGGCAAAATGTATAAAGACAACTGTCGGTGCAAGCACTCGACAGAAGTCTCGGGGACTACACCCACTGGGTTCACTCAGAGTGAACCCATTGCAATCAACAGCTGCTATTCAAGAACACCCAGTGGGTTACAGGGGAAAAGTAATTACTTACTAGACCACTTACTCGGATGTCGTCTCGCAGCTCCAAGCTCCGCTGGTACAAGGCTGCAATGGAGTCGTAGGCCCTCTTGGCTTCTCCAGCCATCAGCTCCGCCTGCACCATAGCCCCCTTGGCCGCCCCCACCTGCTCCTCCGGAAGACGCTGGATGCTGAATTCAGCATTCGACGAGCCTGGAATCGTCGGAAGATCCTGAGGCATTCCATGGTCCGCCCCAGTCGGCTCCTTCTCCACCAGCACTGGTTCAGTCTGCAGCAGCGCCTCAGTCAGCAGGACATCGGCGGCGGGAGCGGCAGCAGGAGGAGCAGCCTCAAGAACAGGCTCCACAGCAAGGTCGGCTCTCCCCTGGTCGTCTTCGTCCAGGCAAATCGCCCCTGACAGGCCGAATGACATGACGTCTCAGAAAAAGAAAGAAGGCCCTATGGTAGAATTGGAGACGCGATGGGATAAAACACTCGGCGCTCCTACAACGCACCTGGCTGAGACGAAACGACTTTGTCTGTGTCCATGGGGTCGTCTCCTTGGCGCGCCGGAGAGGTGGCAGAGGTAGCGACCCTGTCGAGTGAAATCCCTTCGGCCAGTAAACAGAAGTTCACTCGGATAACAGAAAGAACCGAAAGCTGAATACACTTACGTGGAGGTGACGGGGATAGCAACCCTCATTCGCGGCAGAGCCTTCCGAGGCTTAGGCCCACTCGGCTTGGGCGCCTTAGAAGACTGGCCCACGGGCTCAGCGGCGGCATCCCTGGCCCTCTTGGTGCTTCAAACACTCGGGACCACCGGAGCAGTAGGTGGAGCACTCGACGACGTAGGAGGAGCCGAAGGAACGGCGGGCTCGTGTCGGCGCTTGGTCTGATGCTCTGGTCGGGGAGGTGGCGAGTATTGCTCCTCATCTTCTTCCTCTTCCTCGCTGCTCTCCTCCTGTGATTCCCCGCTGTCGGAGACGTACTCGGCGCTCTCCACACTGCCCTCCTGGCTGCCTTCCTCCTCTTCCTCCTCCGGATTCCCATTCGAGACGGGGGAGAACCAGTTGGTCCACGCCTGCATAAATTCCAGTCGGCAACATCAAACACCACACGGTGATATAGGCAAATGACAGGAATTAAGACAGTTCAGTGCACTCGGCAAGTACCACTCACCTGATTCGGCGGAGGATGATCCGCGCTGTAAGGCTTCACTCGCTGAGCTCCTTTGGGATTCTCGCAGGGACCCGTGATTTGGAGCACCCACGAGGTCACCCTCTCCTCAGTCACGCCCACCATGATGGTCCGAGTGGAGTCTTCGGGCCCCGTGTAGTGCCACATGGCATGGTCGCGAGCCTGCAGAGGCTGGATCCGCCGACCAAGGAAGACTTCTAGCAAGTCTATACCGGTGACCCCCCTCCCGACGACGTCCGCGAGTGCCTCAACCAAGGGCTGGATGTCGTTCTTCGCCGCCTTTGAGAGCGCGACCTGCTTAGGCGGGGCGGGCCGATCTAGACTAAAAGGAGGCAGCCCAGTCGACGCATCCGGACATGCGATATTCTGGCAGTAGAACCACGTCGACTGCCAGTTCCTAACCGACTTGCTTAACTGGAGAGCAGGGTAGCTACTCCGACTCTTTTTCTGGAAACCTAAGCCCCCGCAGAGCTGGAGGAGATGCGTCTTATCATCCGACTGGCTAAGTCGTTTGATGGTTTGGGATCTGGCGGAAAAGATGAGTTTGAACAAACACCAATGGGGAGGTCAGCCGATGAAACACTCGCACAAAACAATAAAGGCAGAAAGATGGGCGATTGCATTCGGAGGAAAATGGTGGAGTTGAGCCCCGAAGTGGTTCATGATGCCCTTGAAGAAAGGATGCGGGGGCAAAGAAAAACCTCGGTGGACGTGGCTGAGCAGCAGGACGCGCTCCCCCTCCCAAGGCGCTGGCTCGACCTCGTTCTCCGCCGGCAGCCTCCAGGACTTGTGCACGATCATCCCGTGCTCCACCAGCTGCAGCAGGTCCCCCTCCGTCACCGTGGAGGGGAGGAAGTCTCCTTGGATCCATCCCGCCGGCAGCAGCCACTGCCACCGCTGAGTAGGCGCCGCCGTCTTCCCCTTCTTCTTCCTCGCCTCCATCTTGCTGGTCTGGCCCTTGGTCATGGCGGCGGCTGCGAGCCCCTCGGGAGGAAGGAGAAGGGAGGAGTGTAGGAGCGCTGAAGGTGGCGAGAAGGGCGGAGCAAGCGAGAGCAAAGGATTCGGCGAGCGTATCGGAGAAGCCTCGTCGCCGAGATTTAAATAGGGTTCCGACTGGGTCATTGGCGGGTGGCCCCGAAACCTTATCCCCCTGACCCACCGCGGCGATATTAGTGGAGAGGTTGAAGGCGCGAGAATCGAGGCGTCAAGCGATACTCGAGCACGCTGGCGTCATCCCCGCTGGGCGCGCGGAAACCGAAATTTGAGTATCCCGGAAAATCCGCCGCTGTCAGTTGACCGGTCGCGTCAGAAGATGCCGCCGAAACACTCGGCTCCCGACAGTCCGTTCCGCGAGTACTTCCACTCGGATCGACGATCAGAAAAGTCAAAATGGACTGAGGCAAGCAACGGCCAAGCCGAATCTGTTCCAGTCGGATTCAACTTCAAACATCGCTTCGTCGTTCCAACATCAATCCATTCGGGGACTAATGATGGGGTTATAGTCCTAGGGTAGGGTCATAGGCCTGCCCTATAGGTCCTACCCAAGGACTACCCCCCACAAAGGACAATACCCTTAGTCAACTCTGACTGAATTAAGGAATCCATGTCTTCCAGTCGGTAACATACCTTCGATCCTCCAGTCGGCGACTAGCATTCGGAGGACATCGAGTCAACTAACTGTATACCACTCGGTACATCGTAACCCCCCAGGAGGGAAATGGTCGTACGTTTCCGGGTGTATTTATTAGCATTAAGGGCATACGTTACCTGTAACGTATGCATTCAAACGCCACTACTCAACCCTGTACCATAACCGTTGTGGAGGGCAGCGCACTCTATGTAAGCCGCCCTCCCCCACTGGTAAAGGGGTTAGCAAATCATTGTACTCCATATTCCAGTCGGCAACAAGCACCGAGAGCACTGAGACGTAGGGCTTTTACCTCCACCGCAGAGGGGCCTGAACTCATACAACCATGCCGTAGCTAGGACTCTGCCCATCTCATTCGTACCCTATACATCTACTGTCAGGCTTATACCCACGATATCTCCCTTTGAAATAACACCACGAAGGCGTTTCTCAACCACTAGTGGTAAGCCTTTGAGGTGGCTTCCAAATCCTCACAAACTTTTCCGGGGGTAATCACACGGATTGATTCCTCTCCAAAAAACTCCTACCGCCTAGGAGTCTCCAACCTCCAAGAGTAACAAGATCACGGGGAATGCTCAAAACTTGCTCAAATCTCAAATAGCTTGGGTTGAGAGAAGGAGAGGGAGACGATCTATCTTTTGATTGGAAAACTCTCAAAGGGGCTCACAAATGCTCTTGGGATCTAAGATTTGGTGTGAGCCAATGTGTGTGAGGTAGAAATGTGTTCTTATGAGGATATGGCTGTGTTGGACACCCTCTCACGAAGTGGGAGGGGGTATATATAGTGGGTAGTGTAAAACAGCCGTTGGGGACACTTTAAGTCACACAGGGTACGGACGTCCGGAAGTTTACGGAAGTCCGGGCGTCCTCAAGGGTCGGACATCCGACAGGGGTCGGTCGTCCGAGGGATGTAGATATGTCTGGAAACACTGAGAGTTGAACAGGGACCGGACGTCCGGAGAAGGCCGGAAGTCCGAGTTATTCGACTCAACTTCTTCTGGTGCAAGGTTCCGGATTTCCGAAAGGGGACGGACGTCCGGTCTTCGGACGTCCGGAGGGAGCCGGAAGTCCGAGTTATAAGGCTCACGTTCTTCTAGTGCAGGGCTCCGGATTTCCGAAGCTGGTCGGTCGACCGGCCCTCGGATGTCCGGAGGGAGCCGGAAATCCGAGTTATAGGGCTCAAGTTCTTCTGGTGCAGAGCTCCGGATTTCCAAAGCCTGTCGGTCATCCGACCCTCGACCGGCCCTCGGATGTCCGGAGGGAGCCGGAAGTCCGAGGCATTAGACCTGTTTTGAGATAGGAGCAGAGTAGTGAAGATGTGGTATTGAGCAGAATAGTGGATATCTAGTTTGAGCAAGTTCATCACAAAAACCTGTGATCCCCTCTTAATAGTGTGGGATCCCTAAAGACTCAAGAATTGTAAAAGGGATACCGATGATTCATACTTGAGTGTATACTTTTATTCGCTGATCATCACTCCGCACCGCTAACATCAAAGTAACTGATACCTTGAGTTAGCCCTTTCACTTGAGCTTGATGTTGTTGTTCCTTCTTGGCTCAATGTTGAAAGCAAGACATGATGAAGTCTTCAAGTAGCTCTCCCATACACAATGTGGAAAGCCTAGCTTATATATTTATCTTCATTTGTCCACCATGTGAACATCCACAAGGATCAAGCATGTAGTGCTCAGGAATGCTTATCTTGATCTTGTCCTTGTTAGCACATGAGCTTGTCCTTATCAACACATGATCATTCACAATAGCTTAAAAAGGGTTAGTGATTAATTATCTATATGTGTGTTGTCAGCAACACCAAAACACGATTAAGGGCATGACTGCACTTTCAATCTCCCCCTTTTTGGTAGTTGATGACAACATACATATAGCTCTCAACAATAGTAATAGACATGTGTGGCTTAGGAGAGTTTTGTTACGATGCTTATGAAGCTCCCCCTTATTATATGCATAGTAAAATAGGTAAGTGCGGGAGCTCCCCCTTAATGTGTGCATTGAAGATAATAGTATGATATAACACCATAATAGTTCAACAATACATAGCATATCATATGAATCAATATGATAGCATAAAACTCATCATCATATGACACAACGATAATATCGTGATATCTCATCACCACATGATAGTTCAACAATACATCATCCATAGGTGATGGCATAGCACACCATCCATAAGTATCGTTACATGATGACACATCATTAAGTTCGACATAATATATCATACCATACATTGTGAGAGGAACTAAAATCGAAAAATAAGATAAGATAATGTTCTCCCCCTTTGGCATCAAGGACCAAAAAGGAGGGAAAACCGGCAATGCTATCACATACTCAAGGATCACCCTCATCAATATCATCATTAATCAGGCATCATCCTCATCATCAGGCAAACCACTGCCACCAGCCTCGTCAAGAAAATCAGCCCACTCAGGACCAGATGGGAAGCCAAAGTCAGAAGGAGGAGGAGCAGGAAGGGCCTCATCATCACTCACATCAAGAGCGCCCGAGTCTCTCAGACGAGCCTTGAGGGCATTCTTGGAGGAGACTAGGCGAGAAACCACATCATGGGTTTGACCACACTGGAAAGAGACGGCCTTCATCATAGCAAAATGTGCCTTGCCAATGAATTTGGCAAAGCAACCGAGAGGAGCGGAGCTAGATGAGGGGGTTGCTGACCGGGCAGCAGTGCGGCAAGTGGATGTGGAGGATGGGGTTTTCTTAGGAGCATAGTTATCCGCCATGTGAGCGAGAATGACCCACTGATGATGTGTGTGAGTGACAGCAACAGAGAAATCAGCAACATGATTAATAAGAGCTTGGATGAAGGGGGCATGAGGGAAGGCTCGCTTGTATTGAAAACTAGCAAGCCTAATCTCATGCCATAGAAAGTGAGGCACATTAATTTTGCTCTTGGGGTGCTCGTACAAGTGTGACATGATGTCAATACAGTAACCACTGCAAGATCCCTTATCACCCATCTTGGGATAGATGGTGCGGATAAGACACTGAAAGATGATAAAGTAAGGTGAGCGCCAGATGGATACCTGGTTAAGATCCTTCATGCGTTCATCCGCATCAAGCTCACAGAGTGGTTTAAGAAGATACCCACACGCCTCAATGGACTTATGTGCATGGTTAGGATCATTCCTATGTATTTTGAAGCCGGAGTTGGGGAAACCAAGTGCGGCAACAAACGTATCATAAGAGGTTGTGAAGCGAACGTCAGAGGTGATCCAGCTAACAGTGTGGTTTGGACCAAAGAAGCATGTGGCATAAAACTGGTGAATGGCAGCAGCGTTAAAATTGCGACGGAAGGCAAACGGGGCAGCAAGCCCCGATGACTCAATAAGCTCAATGGCACCCGGGTATTTCGCCGGGTGCATGCGAATATGCTCAAGATCTATGAAGTGATGAACAGAGAGACCCTTAGGAACTATGACTGTAGTGAAGATGTCCGCCTGGACGTGTGTGCGGAAACGTGAGTCCGTAGAGTCACGTACGACAGAGAATTGATCAATGTCGCGGCGGAAAGTGAGGTATGAAGACTTGGCAAGCGTGGTGAAGTTCGTGACTTCACGACCTAAGGTAGCAGGGGGGTCAAGGCGACGAGCTTCACCTGCGGGCTGAGCAGGAGGAGGTGGTGGCATATAGGACGGCCTGCGAGTCCCGGGCTTTGGCATGGACCTCCGAACGGCGGGCTGGTCAGCACGGTCCTCGGCGGCAAGCTCATCCTCGAAGTCAGAGCCATCACCATCAGACGACGAGGGGAGCTGTTGAGACGGAGGATGCCTGGAAATCCGTTTGAAGGGACGACGTTGCCCTTCCGAGTCCGACCCCGTGCCAATAGGGGCACGAGCGGATGAGCCAGCAGCGTCCTTCCGGGCGGCGTGCTAACCCTGAGCATGGTGCACAACAACCTACACGGATGGAAACCCAAATGAGGAACAAACATGGTCAAACCATATGAACGAACACGTGGACTTGGGAGAGAGGGAACCAAATGCGAGGGGAACGAAGGAGATACATGCAGATGGATCCCGCGGAGGAAGAAGAGGAAGAAGAGAAGGATCCGCGGAGGAGATCAGGCAGATCTCGGGGGTGGCGGCGCGGGCGAGCGCTCCTGGTGCTGGCGACGGCGGCTGCTGGGGAAAAAGGGGGCGCGTGAGGGCTAGGGCAAAGCTCAGCCCCGCGCCCTTCTATTTATAGGCCCCGATGTGTCAGACGTCCGACAGGCGTCGGACGTCCGGAGAGTATTTTGCCGTCGGACGACCGACACTGGTCGGACGTCCGGAATGAGGTTAGCCGCCAGACGTTCGAGACACGTCGGACGACCGAGAGAGAGGAGGAGGCAGAGGCTGATTCTGGAATTTTTGATGATGAGGTGATACTAAGTATTCTCGCATGTGTAGCAACCAAAGGGACCACTCAACTAACATATTTTGGACATGGTCTGATGTAAGTCTTTTAATACGATTACTACGATAAGTGTGGGTCCAAAATACCGTCAAACGCATGAGTGCATAGAATCATGCACAAGTTATCCTCTTATAAGAGCAAGGCACGTGACACAAGGGTCATGGCACAAATTTGTCTCATTCATATGACCATGAAGACCTAAGAGAACACCAACACTAAGCATTTCATCAATGTGATTGACAAGGACATGGAGGAAATTACAAAGTGGAAAAAGTATTATGTTCATGCCATGATGCAACCTACACAGTGTTGACTCTAATATTGTACATGCATGAAGTAAATACTTGTTACCGGAAAAGCATTGGTATGGCGTAGAAGTAGCCGAGTCCTGTCTTGACTCTAATTTCTTCGTGACTAGCACCATCTTTTTCTGAGAATAAGTCAAGATAGCAATGCTTCTCCAAAGTACCTAAACCACCAATTAAGCACAATATGGTCCCCAAACTTATTGGGTCTTAAGTAGTTAGTCCAACTACAATATATATATAGGGTAAGATTACTCAATTATGTGCATATAGATATAAGTTTTACTTTCAAGCACACCCTAACCTTTTAATGGATACGTCTAATTTACCATATACATATATTGGATCAAAGATACGATAGACACGGCATGTGCATCTACACATAGTAGATATGCCTACACAGTCCTATCAAAATCCAAGGATATACAATTTGGACAAATGAACACATAATTTTCTATTACAGAACATTCATGTCGTCCAAAATGGATCAGGGTGACAAATCAACATATGGTAGCACCCCAAGTTCAACACATGAACTAGTCAAGGCATCAAACCATGTAAGGCATGCATTTTGCACAACCTTACATGCATGTCTCACCCTAGTAGATTTATAAGTGTAGGTAATATGATTATAACTCCCACAACATTATGAAATAAATAGTGCGAGCTCTATCGGGAGACACATGAATTTCTCGGCACGTTATGTAGGTCAACTGAAGATAAAGCTGAAATAAAATGACCATGAAAAACACTACCAAGCCAGAGATACCATGTGTGAGAGAACACAATGACATTTAGAGTTATCAGTGGTGGTAGGTGCCAAACGAGCACAAGGATCGTTTTATACTCACACAAGTGTGATATGGGAGTTCAACCATAAGCATAATGTATAGATGACATACGTTAACATCCCAATTAGTTAGATCATAGTGTGGAGGATTAATTCGAAAGGCATGCATCAACAATGCCCTTCTTTTAGATACGATCTAGCGGCTAAGCCATGAGCATTGGTGTAGTAGGACATTATACTCACGCACATCTAAGGGATTTAGATACCAATAGGGCTTATTATGCGAATTAAGATACGTGGAGCATGACACGCCACACAGTTATAGGATAACCACATGTGGTAGATTCTGAGTGGCATACATCGGATGTTTTATCTTACCAGGGGATGTGACATGCACAAAGCATATCATCCTCACATAATGTGATAATCCATGTATTTATCATACAAGGCAATCAATCATCCAACTAAGGTGATAAGTGGATGCCAATTTAAACTTCGGATGGCTTTGACATCAAACTAATTGATTGGAAATCTTGCACCGAATACTACATGGAGTCCAATACATATGTACACATTTTGGGTTAGTGGTGTGCGTAGAGCAGAACACTCCCCCTTAATGTGATGAGCTATTAACGTCTCAAAAGACCCACACAACGGTGCAACTAGGATGCAAGTAATGATCAGGACTACACACAACTATATGACATACATAACGACCTACACATGATAGATAACATATAACAATCATACTAGTAGGCGCGACATGTCAAAGTACATGCTAGGTACCAAACCTAAACATGAGAAGGAGTGGGGCAGGCAACTTTCAATGTAAACAATTTAAGTACAAGTCACCGCAAAGAGGCACATTGGATATGGGATATGGGCTTGATAATCCAAGTGACTTGGCTTGAGATGATATGAATGATGAAGAGTCCTCAAATCTTCATTGTGTATCCAAGTCTCCAATGTCCTCCAGAGTCACCTATTGATCAAGTTTGAGCTTGTTGGTCCCCAACTACGTTGGGTCCTAAGAGGTTAGTCACAATAGGCTTGGCAACCCAAATGGTTCTTTTCTTGACACCATTTTGAGTTCCAACAAACTTGGCAAACACATTGCCAACCTTGTCCTTCCTAAGGGAATAGCTATCATCAATAGTGATTGGGTTGGATAAGTTACCTCTCGTGCAAGACGAAGCGACGTGACCCTTCTCACGACATAAGTAGCAACATCTACCCTTTGTTTTCTTCCCAGTTGATTTCTCACCTCGGGGAGTGTTGGCTTGGGTCTTATTGGGAAAAGGCCTTCCTTCAACTTGTAGCTGAGTGTGTGATTGAGTTTGTGGCCGCTTCCCTTGTTGCTTGTGACTTTGAGACTTCGTCTTCAGAGGGCAACATCTAAATTGGTTCCCTTTAACTTTGCACTTGAAGCAAATGATGTTGGCCGAATTCTTAACTCGTTCTAGGCCACTCTTGTTCTTGTTTGAGTTTACTCCAACATCATTTTTCTCATTCGGAGATGTTTGCTCACACAGGACGTTGTTGAGTGTGGACATCCCTTCATGACACTGTTCCAAGTCTTTCTTCAAAGAAGTGACTTGGGCCTTGAGCTCTTCGATTTCCTCTGCACGGTTAGTGTCAATGAAAGTACTAGAGGAAGTGTAAGTTTCATTGTTAGAGCAACAAGGCAAGGAAAGTAATTCATCACACGAGGTAGCAACATTATGAGTAGACAAATTACGAGGACTGGCACATGGAGATATAGTACTTTGATTAGAAGTGGTGCCATTGTAGACCTGAGGCTCACTTGATGTTACCTTGGTGATGATAGCCTCATGAGCTAACTTTTGCACATTATGGGATGTTAGAAGATCGGCATGAGAGCTTGTGAGCATTACATGGTTTTCTTCCAACTTCTCATAATTGCTAGTTAGTAAATCAAGTTGATCACGTAGCTCAACATTCTCCTTCAATGTTGATACTTCAAAAGAGATAGGGTTAGACATACAAGTATCATCAACAATATGAGAGGAGTAAGTAGCGATTAGAGACTTCTCATGAGTAGATTGAAGCTCCTCATAGATCTTAGAGATTTTGATGAGCTCTCCCTTGACATTCTTGCATTCAAGGAGAAGGACCTCAAAATACTTTTTAAGTTTATCATGAGCAACTTCAATCTCTCCTTTTGAAGATCTTAAGTCTCTACATGCTTGGTGACTCTTCTCTAGTTCATGTTCAAGTTGTTCACTTTTAGCTTGTTCATGATTAAGTGAATCATTACAACTTTCAAAGTAAGCAAGAATATCTTGGAATCTTTGAAGAGCGTTATTTTTAGCTTTATGAAGAATTTTACTGATCACATAGATGTTTTCAGTCAAGTCATCATCATCATCATCCTCATCGCAAATATCATCGTAATTGCACAGGGAAGATGATACCTCATTATTACCTCTTGCCATGAGGCACATGTGAACTGGAGGAGTTGATGATGATTCTTTTGGTGAATCAGATTCTTCATTAGTCAAAAGTACTTCATATTTCTTGGTTTTCCCTAAATGATTAGTCATAGAACAACTAGGGAGAAACAAGATATTTTGATCAAGAGGACACGGGAAAGCAGGCATATCACCACAGACATTTGTCGAGGGATCTTTAGGTGAAATGCATGACCTATCAGCACAATAATTTACACTATGTGTGGTGCTAGATATGCTCGTGTCCATGGAGGCTATGACATTTTCATCAACATGTATTTCTTCACTCACCATATCGTTACCTTGTGAGATTGAAGATGCTGAGGTGTGCAAGCAATCGGATATGGAAGTAGTGGTGGACTCTTTATGATCGAAAAGAGTGAAGAGCTCATGCACCAACTCCTTCATCATAATATCGTCTTCATCAAGATTGGACCCACCATATATATCTTCAAGTCTAGTCCAAACTTCATGAGCTGACTTGCAAGTCGAGATAGACTTAAGCACTTCAGGACTTATGGTTCGATGAATGGCAAGAAAAGCCTCACAATCAAGATACATTTCATTAGTAGATGAAGATGCATCATTCCTTTTGTCGGCAATCCCTACAAGAACAATTCGTAAAGTATTTGGGCCCATGGCCCGAAAGTGTTGAAGCATACGAATTCTCCATAGGGTATAATTTGTGCCATCAAAGTCAAAGGTGTCATTGTCCACTAATCCAATAGTCGACATCGATACTCTCTAGGTCGTGAAACCTAATTAAAGAGAGACCTTGCTCTGATACCAATTGAAAAGACCTCGATGACGCCTAGAGGGGGGTTGAATAGGCTATTTAAAAACTTCTTCGGATCTGGCTTGAACCTAATGCGGAAATAAACTAAGAGGGTACTTGTCAAGCACAAATCTTAAATGCACTAGGCACTGCAACGTGTATCAACAACACGATCTACCAAGATGGACACAATACAGTTACTAACGAGCACAAGTAAGTTACACAAACTTACTTGAGCTATATCACACGACAAGTAGGTGAACGACACAAGATACTAGATCACACTATATCACACGATATATCAAAAGCTGCAAGTGTGAACGTGTGGATATAGAGGGTATG